>NC_079508.1:35702928-36348458 GCF_030052815.1 Hevea brasiliensis | reverse complement strand
TTTTAGGAAAATCTCTTCTAAGGTAATAGTATAAAAGTACAATTTTTTAATAAATGAAATTAGGTAAATAACTCCTTTAATCTGCATTAAATGTGGATACACTTGATCTTTCAAACTTTTCCCTATAAAAAATTCCTTCATTTCTGCTTAAGTGCAATATAAAATAGTGAACTGAATTTTCTTCTGCTTTAGAAGTAAAACCGGCATAACAACATGATAGAGTAGGAATGGCAATGAGTCGAGTTTTTGCGGGTAACTGATCCGATCGAATCCTAATAAGATGAGTTTGAAAAGTATATAATTGGGTTTGGTACAGATTTATATTTGAAATTTAATACTCGTGATGGGTTTAAATTTTACGTGTTGGGTATTTATTATTCAAATCTATTTATATAAATATTTAATTAAATATAAAATATATTTTTTATAATAACATTTATAATTTTTTATACATTTTATTTTATATAAAATAAAATTAAAATATTTAATGAAATTATTAAAATTTTAAAATATAAATTATTAATAAAAATAATTTTTAATATATATTATTAATTAAAATATATAAAATTAAGTGAGTTTGAGTAGTTTTAGGTGATAATAATCAGGTTTGGTATGAATTCGAATGGTTGAGAATAAAGTTACTGAGAGGACTTACGTCGTTTTGAATGGAAACTACGGACAAAACATGTAAATGCAGGGCAAAACATGCAAAAGCAGCTGATTGAAATCAATTTCCGAGGCACTGTTCAAATGCAAATCGCAAAATTGCAATACCGCTTTTTAGGGGTGTGCAAACAGTCGGTTTGATTTTGAATCGAATCAAACTAATAAAATTGAAAATTAAAAATTAAAAATTTTGAAAATCGAGCCAAATCGATCATTAAGAGGAAATCGAACCGAATCAAATTGATAAATATCGGTTCAATTCGATTTTAAACCGATTAAATCGAATTTTGTAAGATTTTATATTTTCAACATTAAATCTCAATAACAAAAATGAAAAAAAATTTAGAAATCAAAAATAAAAAATTTTGAAGTTTTCTTGATATATATATATAGAATTTCGGTTTTTTTTTTAATTTTGTATGAAAATAATCGAACCGAACCGATTAATCAAAATTATTAAAATTTATAAATCAAATCAAACTGATTAAATTTTAAAACCGAACTGATTTAACTAAATTAACTCGATTCGATTTAATTTTTTATTACTTTTATTATATTTATATAAATAATTAAATTATAAAAAATTTAATACTAACAAAAAATGATTAATAAATATATAATGGCCCAAATGAAATTCTTGTCCTGTATACTTCCTTTGAATTGAATGAAGAAAGCGAGGGATTTGCTTAAACCCATTCGCAGAACCTTCCTTTGCCCCGCCAGACCTTCTCCTCCTGCTGCTGCTCCTGCTCCTCTTCCTCCACAGGTACTCTGTTACTGCTTTCTTATTTCTGTCTTTCTTCTTTTTTTTTTTTCTCCGTCAATACATGAATCTTTAACTATTTTTCTGTTTCAGATGGATCCATCAGAGCGCTATTGTTATAATCCGAGATTGCAATGGAATCCTGAGGTTGAAGACTACTTCATCAAAGCCTACGGAGCAGATCATTTCTCTCGTATTTCTCATGCCCTCACGTACTCGCCTGATTCCTTTTGTATTTCTGTTTAAAAGTCTTGCTTATTGTTTTGGGCACTGTTAATGCTTGTTTTAGCATACAAGAGTAGTGTAAGCAAGTGTGAGAATAACAATTACTTTTTCCCTAGTTGAGCCAATTAATTACATTGTTCTGATTAGGCGTCCTTCTACCTATTCTTGCATTCGAGTCAACACACTGAAGACCACAACTGATGGTGTTGTTCATAAGCTGAAGGCAATTATGAAAGAAACTGGGTTTGAAGATTATAGTATGGCAGAACGGCGGCCAAATGAAAATCCAGCCAATGCAATGGGGGAAAGGTTGCAAAGTAGCCCCATCTCTAAGTGCCGGATACCTGGGTTGGATTATGTTTTGTTTGTTAAGGGTTCGGGACCACACACAATTGATTATGGTTTTGCACCGGTAGCACCTCCTAAGGAGGTAATTGTGAGTAGAAAATGTGCTGAAGCTGTACTACGAGGTGCTCAGGTAGGTAGTTTGTCATAATATTTATACACTACAATCAGTCTGTTATATAGACTATCATGGTCAAGTCTTGAAGTGCCTCTTAAATGTTAGGAAATTATCCTGTTGATTATTGTCTATTCAATATTACATTTCAGGTTTAATTAATTATAAGTTGTAGTTATTCTCAAAGTGCATTATAACTAATTCTTCTAGGTTTATATTGTGTTTGCTAGACTTTGTTTGTCTCTTTCTTTTTTTTCCTTCACTTCACATCTTGCTTCTTTTCCTCTTGTGGATTTGATCGATCGTAAGTTCTTATATTGATTGGAACTTTAGCATTCAAAATGATCTGATCAATTAGAAAAAAATTAAAATTTGATGTCATGTAGTACCTCAAGTATGAATTGATTACTAGATCAACTTTCTCTTGTTTTCTGTTGGTAATTTATTTGTAGGTATTTGTTCCTGGTGTAATGGCTTGTAGTGCACATGTTGAAAAGGGTGATGTAGTTGCAGTTTCAGTTGCTATAGAGCAACATATCCCTGATGGTGGATGGGCTATTGGTATGACACGTGGGACTGTTCTTCAAGGACTTCAGACAGGCAAGAAGGATATTTTGCCCATATTATGTACCTGAAAGTTGTTTTGTAAAAATTTGTTGTCTTGTTTCTTTTGTTCTTTCCTTTTTTAGGAAGCAATTACTCTTTATGATGTATTTACATCATTACATTTATGATTATGATGGTTTCAATTTAATGTCTTTGATAACTTTGTGAATGTTTCAACTAAAATGTTTATTCCTATGATAAGAAATACAAAAGATTATAAAACTACAAAAAGCAAAGGCTTTATCACAAAACTACAAAAGATACACCTAAAAGCAAAATACTTAGAATGTCTTTCTAATAGTTTTGGCTACCAGTAGAGGAAATCTTCTAAAAGCTTTTGATGTGGAGCACCATGAAGCGACAAAAAATATCTAGGGTTAGTTTCATTCATGGTCACTCAATTTAGGTGGTTGTATTAGTAGTGTCTCTTATTATTTAATGATATTCAAACTCTAATTAAGTATGCTTTATTTTTTTTTTTATTTTTATTTTTTTTGTAGAGGTTGATATTACATATAGTTTTGGTCTTTCTTTCTTACATTAACAAAATAATATATCCAGTCTTAAAATATTATTTAACACATTTTTTATTAAAAATTATTTATATATTAAATTGAAGTTTAGGAATTTTTATTATACAAATTAAAGTTGAGAGACCTATGTGGTACACCTATTTAAGTTGGGAGATAATTAGTGAAATTTAGCCGTAAGTTAACCTACAAATTGGTAATTGCAGGTTATACAGATCTTAATGATACTCAAATTGAAGTTTAGGGATTTTTATGACATTTTATTCGAAGAGTGGATGCAAACGTAATTGTGCTATAACATTACTCATTCACATTTCAAAACTTTAAGATTCTTTGTTTTATATGTGATGGCATACCTAATGTCATTGACTAGTCTTCAATTTTCATATTATCTCCTCGTTGAAGTACAAATAGCATAATTCCTGTGCAAACTTCTAGGAAAATGGAGAGTTGACACATGTTGATATATTGTTGTAGATCCTTATCATTTTGAAAGAAATGGCCTGTATATTGGTCAAGGAATAACAACAATGTCAAGGGCTGGCATATTTCGTGTTTCAGAAGGAATTGCTGTGGATATGAATAATCGGGTGTTTAAATTGCCTTCTTTTCATGGTACAGTTCTCTCCTTATCAAATCTTCATTTTGACTGGTGTATTGGAGATATCTTTTACCATATTGAATGGTTTGGTTGTGACTTTTATGGCCAAGTAATGGCATTTTGATTTCTTTTGTTATTGTTTCTCATCTTCTAAAGTTGTTGCGCACAGTATCTTTTTACCAATTTAATATTTTATATTCAATTTTCTATTTTTCTTAATATTTGGTATTTGTAATTGTGAATAGAGGTTTGTGATTTTTTAATTCTTTTTGGTAATAGTAAAAGAAAAACTCTGCCTAAATAGTTTGTGCTTAGCCAGTCCTAAGCTCGGATAAAGGAGGAGGGTTGCAGTAGGTGACAATCAGCGTAAAAATTTCATCACACCTCATGTAATGGATTCTTGTGATATTGAGTTGAGAATAGTAAAAGAAAATCTTCAGATATGACATTCACCAGCAACATTTATTGTTATTTTTGAAATAATCTTTAGATATATAACCTATTTTTGCATAAGCTGAAATTGGCTTTGGAACTAGGGAGTCTAATAAATTGACAGTTTTTTAATGGTCTACATGGTTGCTTGTAATATTATCATGTCAAGATTCATTTTGACCATCAATAATCAGTTTTGTTTAAGGAACTCATATGTTTCTCTATGTGTGCCTCTCATTTTTGTCTTAGCTTTCTTGTCCTTTTTTGGATAACAGATGTGCTTGAGGGGGAAATATTTCTTCAGAACTTGCCAAGCATTGTCACTGCTCATGCCTTAGGTATTCATCATATTATTCGTGTTGCCAAAAGAAATTTACCTGTACTATTGCTTACTTGTGATCCTTCGTTGTTTTCTTGGTAGTAGTTTCAATATGTTTATCAAGCATTTTGATGAAATCTTAATAAATAAATAAATAAATAGTAAGAAACTAGTATTTAAAATTCCTAGTTGGTAAAGAAAATTACGGTGGCAAAAAAGTTAGCTTGGTAATCAATAGCTTCTTATTACCCAATCTTCAAAACCAAGTTGACCTCCTGATCTATTTAATGTGATTGATTTTATTAGATAGGAGCAAAATTTTACATTCAAATTAATTTGAACTTGGTTCCATGTAACCTAATCCAGTTGCATCTTTTCAAAGTCTGGTCTCTCTGTTTAGTCTTTAATATGCAGTTATTGTTTTAATTTCCAATTTTCCATAGCCAGTGGATAAATTTATATTTTCTCATTTACATCATGCTTGGAAAGGTTGAAAAATGTGAGGAAAGAAAATGGGGGGATTTTCTTCTTTCGCTTTGTTTGAGAGATGAAAGAAAATGAAAAGAGGGGAAATTATGGTAGAAAAAAGTGATATGGAGCCCATTAATTTTTTTCCAAAATGAGGGAACATGGTGCTAAATTACCCCTTTATATGTACAACATTTTTTAAGGAAAAAAGCAAGCTAAACATTATTTTTATCTTATATAAAAACATTTTACCTTCTGTTTTTAGGTTCATGTGTCTTAATAGTACTTTTATATAATTATGTGTGTTTTTTGTTTGGATTTTCTTGGTCAAAGTAGCAAATTTTATGTTTTCAAATTTGCAGTGTGTTTGAAGGATGAAAAGTGTGGGGAAAGAAAGAGAAGGTAAAGAAAAACGTGGAGTTACTTTGTTTGGGAGATGGGAAAAATGGATAAGGGTCCTCTTTGTTTGGAAGATGGTAGAACATGAATAGTGGAAAAATCACCTTAGAAATAGTGACATGGACCTATGGAAAATTTTTGTTTACAACATGGGGAGAAACTGGGCAAAAATGTGGTACATACCACATTTATCCCTATAACATTTTTCAAGAAAGGAAAGTTAAAATGTAATTTACGGAATTACAAACAACTTATCCACTCTCATCCTCTCCATTTTCTCATCTATCCAAACAGCCTTTTCTCCTCATTTTCTCTCCCCTCATTTTCTTCCTTCCAACTGCCACTTTATATATATATATATATATATATATATATTATGGCATTAGAAGTTCAAATCCCAATAGGTTTAGGATTACTCTATAGGCTGTAATATATGCCATAGTTTTCTGTTTTACTTTTGAAAAGGGGAACAAAAATAAAGTTTACAAAAATACTAGAAGCTTTATACTTTATAGGCCTCATTTAGAGTTTTGATTGCAATGATATCAGTTTAATTTTATTCTTGTGGATTATGCATATAATATTATAACTTGGTTGAATCTTGATAAGCATATAATATATACCATTCGATTTTCATTCATAAGTATATTAAAGAAAAGTTGAATTTTAAAGAGTTTTGTAGGTGAAAAACTATTAGATATCCAATTGGATTATACAAATACTTGTAGAGTAGTCTACAAACAAGTGTTCTACATTTGTATCAGTGAGTCTTTTTCACTTATCATTTTTACTACTATTGTACTTCGACTAAGCTCAATGATTTTGCTTGGTTCAAACTTTTCCCTATGAGCCCTTATGAATTTGTGGTTGAATAACAATAAAACAGTGAAGTTCACAAGCTTTGTGGTTGAGGAATATTTTCATTACTTAAAATTTCGTTGTTTCTTTTCGTGCATTGGTAAGTACTAATAATTCTGTCCCATAGTTGCCAGATTCTCCTAACCCCTTGGGTTCCACGACCCAGATCTCGCGTTCCAAAACACAAGACTTTTGCGTCCCAAATCTCTTGGGAACACCTTCTAGTTCTCTAAATCAAGCGGTCCCATCTCACTATGCTCAACACAAAATCAAAGTGAAGAAGAAGAAGATCCTATTCATTTTTTCTTATTTTTTCTTCTCTTTCTTTTTAATAAAATAATAGTACCTGGGATGTTAGTATACAAAGAAGAAAAAAAGAGGAAGAGAAGAAATAAGAACAAAAAACAATAAGTAATAACAGCCACGAAACCTTATGAAAAGGAAAAAGAAGAAACTTTCTGGAAAAAATCTCATATCTCTCATTTTCTCTTTGCATTACTATTTTAATCTTCATTGACTTAGGTGATAGTAAATATGGGTTGCTGATTTCATATGCTATTCAGTCTAATAAGGCTCATTAAGTAATTATAATGTGTTATATATACCTTTGAGCCCTAAATTATAAAACCCATTAAATGTCAATTAAAAGCTCATTCTATTTAGAATACTATTATTTTTTAAAATATAATTGATAAAAAAATTTAATAGTATATTATAAAAAAATTAGATTTTTGAAAATTTTTTTACTAATATTAATATTGTAAAATATATACATCATAAAAAATTTAAAAATTATGAAAAAAATATTTTATTGGTTGTTTTTAGAATAGAGATTATATAATTAATTGTAATTTATGTATCACGAATTGAATTGATATAATTCACGTATTGCGTATTGAATTAATGTACCGATTAAGCCTACTCCTTGCATACCCTATATTTAGCTAAGTGGCGAATCGTGTACCCATCATGCCCGTACCAAAATCCAAGATGTTTCGTGTTCCAGGTAACTATGTTCTATCCTAATAATATTAAGTTGCTTTGTCTTATTCTGTTGAATGGATAACCGTTGTAATATATAATATTTCTTTGGTATATTTCCCTTCCTTCTCCCCATAGAACACCCCCCTAACAAGATGATTATACTCTTAAAGCATTGTCCTTTATAAAAGATTTCACATGTGCAATGTAGGTTAACATTTGGGCTCTTTGTGCATGATATATCTGCATTGTTAATTATGTCTTAGATCCTCAAAAAGGTGAACGAATATTAGACATGTGTGCGGCGCCAGGAGGAAAGACAACTGCAATTGCAATCCTTATGAAGGGTGAAGGAGAGATTGTTGCAGCCGATAGATCTCATAATAAGGTGCCACTTCTAAACAGTAGCCGCAGCATTATGATATTATTTATATCTATTTCTTCCTAGCTATATTATACACATTCTTCATGCATATTAGATTTGATGTCCAGATGAAATTGGTGTCAAGGAATCTTTTCTCTATGCCAAAGTTTTGATGAGATTTTGAAGCTTTATTAAATTTACATTCCCTAATTAAGCCAATTTTTGTTACTTCTGTTGAATTATGCATAAAGATAATACCACAAGTACATGCACTTGGTGTTTACATGTGCTGCATTTGATGTTCTGGCATAAAATTGACTTTGTTAGTAGTGGTTGAGTACAAAGATGCCAAGGTCTCCTTAAGGCAGATCCATATGTTATTTTTTCCTGTGTGTTTTAGTTGTTGGAGGGTGGAGTTGGGTGAAGGGAAGATATTGCTCTTATGAGCTACTGATGTGGGCAGTTGTAACATGCAATCATTTAAATCTCCTCATCCCCCCAATCAAGTAAAGGTCGAAGTTTGTTTACCTAGTTCATGGTTATTATATGTTCTCTTGCTAAACTACATTGTGACTGATTTTCATTCCCTCTGTTTTATTCTGACAACATTAATTTTGTGGTTCACAGATTTGTACATTTTGTGCTTGAGTGTGCTATTTAGATTTAGTGATAAACCAATGCTAAATTTCTTGGGTTCAAAAATTGTCCTCATGTTAATTTACTGTGTTCTAAAATATCAGCAATTGCCTGTTATATATAGTCAATCTAATTCATGCTGCATTTTCTATTTTGCTAGCTGGGGCTTAGCAGTACTTTGACAAGTCCCAATGCTTTTCTTCTCTCTCTAATTTTAATAATGGAAAATCACCAAAATAATCTTTAGCTTTTTTCCAGATTTGTAATTATGCAGCATGCCCCCAAACCCAATGACTCACTTTAATTTATACTTTAACCATTAGCTGTATAACTGTGGCCAAGCCATCTAAATTCATTTAATTACATGTAAAACTAATTCACAGAAAAGAAAAACAATAGTAAAAGATTACAATCATTTTAGTAGAGTTTGCGGCCTATTATCAATAGGTTTAGGTATATGTTGGGTAGTGACATATTGGATACTCTTTTTTTTATTATTATTTTTTTAAATAAACAGCTTTCTATCGCTCTGTCCCAATTGTACCTCATAACTAAAGTAGAGATCAGAATTGGTCATCACAAAAGAATGGGTAAATTCCAAATTTGGAAAAAGTTCAAGATCTTTTGGCGATTAAACCTTTAATAATACAAATATGATTGCAAAAAAATGACAAAAAATTCTCCTATTGTCAGCTAATTTTTATTGATATACTTAACTTTCCATAGCTTTGACAAAAGCTCATAATAAAATCAATATTTCCTATCATCTCTTTAAATTCAACTCATTGTTTTTTTTTTGCACTTAATTTATGCACAATACTTTTCAGGTAGTTAATTGTTCCCTTTTTAACTCATTATGGCATCATCTAACTGTGGATAACTTTGGAAAGCTTGAACATCTAATGTTTTGAGTATTTTGATTTCTCCCTTCTATATAGGTGCTGGATATTCAGAAATTGGCTGCTGAAATGAGCTTGACATGTATAACAACTTATAAACTGGATGCTCTCAAAGCTGTTCGTCGAAGAAATGGATCCAATGATAATGTCACCGTTCAAAGCACTGAACTAATGACATTTCATGAGGAGAAAACATCTTCTACTGTTCAAGGATTGAATCCAGAAAAGGGGTGTAATGAAATTGGTAGGTACACTGTCTTGTCTTTGAGATTATGAGCTTCTTGTATAAAAGCAGTAAGTTCGGTTTACTTCGGTGAGTTTCATTATAGAATAAAAATTTCTTCTGAATCTGAATACCTAGCAGTCAAGGTTTCTATTATTTGTTTGGTTTGAATCTTCTCATAGGTCATCATTAGCGAAGGCGAGGTTCACATCATTGCCATAACTTGCATATTTAAAGGACTTTGGCCACTTTAAGAACTAACATCAATACATCATTTGAAAATATTCTGTCTAGGCATAAAGTTCAAACTTGTCCTTGAACTTGTTGTCAATGTTCAATTTGGCCCAATTTCACCTCTATGAAATGTGGCCAAATTAACAGGCCTTTTGGGTTTGATCAATTTGATCCGATTTTTGTCCAAAAAAAATAAAATATTATTTTTTTATATTTTTAATAATTGAAATTAATTTTTAAAATTTAAATTTTTGTAGAAATGAAAAAGCAAAAGAACACACAAAAACCCTATCTTCTTCTTTTTCTTCCTCGTTTTCTTCATTCTGTTGTCTTCTTCCCTTTCCTTGCCTTCCTCTTCTACTCCAAAATCAAAATCAAACTCATATATCTTTTTTCAACTAGCCACCGTCATCACTTTGCCTTCTTCTTCTTCTTCTTCTTCTTCTTCTTCAGTTTTGAATAAGGCCAACTCCTACAATTTCCTCCCATGCATTATAGGATAGAAGAACAAGCTGCCGCAGCAAATCAGACACCTTGAAAAATAAAGATTTGCAAGGAGTGAGAGAGTGGAAAACCATTATATTCGAGATTTAGAGAGAGAGGGGATTATTGAGTTGGGGGAGGACGTAGAACAGGCATCTTGATTCTTCTGATTTCATGAAAGCAATTTTGTGCATGTGGTGGGAGTAGTTGTGAGATTTCAAAGTTTAGGTTTGGGACTTTGGATTTTGGCCATAAAAATTTTCTTAATCGGAAAAGAAAAGGAGATGAGGTAAAGAAGAAGAAGATGACAAAGAATAGATCTAAAGATTATGTTTATTATTATTTTTTTATTTTTATTTATAAAAATGAAAAAATAATTTTTGAATTTTTTAATTATTTAGAAAAATATAAAAATAATATTTATTCATTAAAAAATAAAAAATTAATATTTTTTTAAACAAAAGTTTGGTTGATCTAAGTCAAAAGGTCTATGCTAATTCGGCTATAAAGGTGAAATTGGACCATATCGGACATTGACAATAAGTTTGGGGACTAATTTGAACTTTATGCCTTCTCATTATGAGCTTTTGAATGTAGAACTGCCTTGAAATCGACTCTTTGAAAGGCCATGTACATTCAAGTTGAGATACTTGATCAATAACATGCTCTAAGTATTCTACTACACTTATAACCACTCTTGGTACCACCAGATATTTATACATCTGCCACCTTTGCTATTTGTACTTACAGAACATCATGTGGTAACTTGGACAATGACAATGTATAACAATATTCATTATTCTTTCTACCATCCTTGATCTTATGTGATATCCGCAAACAACCAAATGTGATACAATTATCTATTTAGTCCTGCCTTAGATAGCTGTAATGAATCTGTAGTCCTGAACCTTACTAGAAGTGTAACATTTTCTTTTTTTTTTTTAACTTTCATCATTTGTGTTACAGTAAGCTATCATCACTATAGTCACTTCCTTTTATCATAGACTGATAAATAGCTTTTATTAATTGTTCGATAAATGTCTTATTTGGCATATGAACTTGAATTCAGCGTATTATTTGAATGTATGAATGCCTCTAAACTTTCTTTCCCAGGAGACCACTTCGTTAGGACCATAATTGGCCCTTTTTATATTTTTCCAATGCGTTTATTGTATTTGACTTCCTACTTGATGGGTTTATCATGCTTCTTTCCTCTCTCACATTTTGATATGCATTGCTCACAAAAATTTTCTTTACAATTACAAATTTATCTAATTTTTATTACTATAGTTAGCAACGAAAAAGAGAATGAGAGAACTTATGTTAGCAAAGCTGACATCAGGAAGAGTAGGCGAAGAATGAGGAATGGGCCAGGAAGAAATCAGTGCCTTGGTGGTAGGGTTGAGAATTCAAAAGGTTTTGATCCTGACAGCTTTGATCGAGTTCTCCTTGATGCCCCCTGTTCAGCTCTTGGTTTGCGACCTAGACTTTTTGCTGGAGAGGTAGAAGCAGTCTAAACTGAACCGACTTCTTTTGTGCTGTAATGATGCATTCAACCTATACTTTTGGAATTATTAGTTATTCTTTTTTAATTGCTGATTTATTAATTTTAGCAGTTTTTTTTTTTCTAATTTATAGTTTTATGTAGTTTTGTGTTTAGGGAAAAACTACAATTTCTTTCCATTAGAGATTTATTATTTTTATTATCTTCATTTCTACAATTAAGAATGAATACTGATTTGATAAATATATGGAAGCTTTCTAGCTTTCTTTGTGAGTGAGTGATTCAATTTTAGCTCTAGGTGTGACAGGATCTCTTATTTTTCCTTTCACTTTTGCGTGAAAATTTCCATATATTTCATATCTGAAATTTTTATTTTATATTGTCAAATGCTTGTGAGCTTTCCTACACCAGTTAAGGCTTTTTAATGTTACGAGATGCACAATTAGCATGAAAATTGGTTTCATAATAACCTGAATATCATATGATAATACCAGGAAGGGCAAAGGGAAAATGAGTTCAGTACCTAAGAGAAGATGTGATATTTTAGGTAATTTTTGGAGTTAATTGAAATGAATCTAAAATTGGCAAGCGCTACTCTCCAAAGAACTATATGTTTTTTTATCCCTTGTTCCTTTTGCTCCTGGCTTGTTACTACAATTTTTTTTTTCCTCTTTATAAAGTTGTATGCTTGCTTGTACATGCCTCTGTAGCATTGTTGTAGGGCTTGATAACCATTATAGCATATGCATTTTTATATTTGTAATGAAATAATTTCTTCTACCAACTAATTACTGCATTTTTCCATTTATTTTGGTTGTCATATTTGTCCAGGAAACTGTAGGATCCTTAAGAAATCATGCGAAGTATCAGAGGAGAATGTTTGACCAGGCTGTTAAACTAGTTCGCCCTGGTGGAGTTATTGTGTATTCCACGTTAGTATCATGACTTGTTATTCATTACTTGGTTGTCAATATTTTTTACAATTTAAAATTATGTACAAAGAAGTTTTCCTTGACATGATAATGAGGAACATGCCTGGCCCATTTCCTACCTTTGCCAATGCCTATAGGCCTTCATATCTCCTTTTATATCAATTTTGCTTTTGTAAACAAATCATCCCCCCCATCCTCTTTTTCCTCTCTCTCCAAAGTAAGTCACTTTGTCATGTTATACAAATATTTGATGTCTTAAGATTGCATAACTAGTTGCCGTAGAAAAAGAAAAAGAAATAATGGGAGCAATTCTTTGTTATTTTGTTAGTTCTCCTTGTCCATATGGTTAAAGCGCATCTCTTTTGTCAGCATGCACACACACCTCAAATGTGTTCTTGATTGCAAGATAATACTTATGGTATGACAGAAAGATACAAATTGTGGACTATACAATATTATAGTAAAAGATATAAAAAATATATTTGTATTAGGTGCCTTGTGCCCAACTTGCTGTGGGTAGCTAATGAACATTTTAAACCTGTAGTGTCTATTACTTTTCAATTATTTGATGTCTCAATACAAACATTAAGCTCAACTGCTTACTTTTTTTTTTTGGTTAATTTTTTATTAATCTAATTGGCCAGATGCACAATAAACGCTGGTGAGAATGAAGCACTGGTACGATATGCTTTGGATACATATAAGTTCCTCTCCTTAGCACAACAGGTTAGATTCTAGAAGTTTCTCCTTCACATTTTACTGTCATGGCTTAAGTTTTAAATTATGCATATGAAATGATAAATAAATTGCAATGTTCTGTATAAATTTAGTTTATTGCAATGCTTTTTTGATAATTGTTTATGAATGTTAGTTGTAACAAAAGTGAAATTTGTGAGCTGATCTTGACTGAAATCTAGAATCTAACCATATAATTCTATGGATTTTCCCCCTTCTTTTGTCACTGCAAGTTTTTACTATAGTAAGTTTGTGTAGGATCCTAAAGCATAGGTGTGAGCAAATAGTCAGTCAGGCTTCGAACTGAAAAAAACAAACATTGAATTTAATTAAAAATTAAAACCGAACCGAACTGAACTAGAGAAGTCAACTGAACTGAACCAAACCAAAATAAATCGGTTTGGTTCAGTTTAGCAACTTAGTTCTCCTCCAGATGCCAATCTCCCATTTTATGTTCTGTTCTTCAATCCTAAACCTACAGAAACAGAGAAAACATGTGCGTGGAGACAGAGAAACTTGTCTAAAATACATCTCTTTACCTGTTCAACTCTCTCCTCCATCCTTGTCTTGGGCATATGGAGATCTGGCAAGTCAAACCAATTTGATAGAGTAAGGAGTATTAAGACCAATTTGATAGAGTAAGGAGTATGAAGAGTAGATTTATGTAACAAGAAACTAAAAGAAACAGCTTTGATTGTATTAATTTCAGCAAACTTTATATAGAAAGAAGATTACAACCAAAACAGAAATCCAACTTCTATGGCAATGCTCAAAAGCAACAGTAAAGAAAAAGAAAAAGAAAGATAAATGACTGAAAACTAGCCCCAGTGATAGATATCCCGTACAGAGAAAACAATTTTACCCTCACAATTCTAATTAGCCCAAAGATGCTTATTTTTCTGCTCCCCTTCTTAAATTATTGAGCTGATTCTTTTGTTATAACCACCTTTGGCAGGTGTCCTTTTCCCTTTTGTTCCTTGCAGCAGCCAATTCCAATTGCACATCATTCAGCAAGATTCCTTTCCCTCTCTCTTGTCCTTTAGATCTTCTAGAATAAACCTTAAAAGTTTTTGGACCCTTCTTGACCCTATCAAATCTACTGACAAATAAATTAAATCATCTTTGATAGGAGATGGTTTCTTTCTAAAATTGAAACTCAATGACCAACAAGTCCAAAAGACAATGAGATAAATTATATTGCTGCAATTTATACAAAGCAAAAATTTACCAACTCCCACAATTTTTTTGAGAAAATCGATTTCTACTCCCTTTCTACCTAAAATAACAATAATGTACAAAATCATATACAGGTTTTTGCCAAATCCATCTTCGACCAAGGAGCAACGTTGCATTGCTTTGATTGATTACCCTTTGATTTGTGACTACATCTTCGACTAGTGAAAACTGAGGAGAAGCTAGAGGCATGGGTCTATTAAAGACAAGCTAGAGGCAATGTGATTGTTGAGGAACTGAGAACCATGAATCCGTGATAGCTAGGGTTGATGAGAAGTGAAAAAGAAGAACATATAGTATGATTTTCAACGGTTTAGATTCATATTGAATGAACAGCTAGGATCAAAGTTGAAAAAGAGAAGAAAAAAATGCGGTGATAGGTCTCGAACACCGTACCACTAATCTACAAGAGATTTGGATTATAAAATTATATGTAAATATAATACATTTCGGCTCAGTTCGGTGTGGTTTATACGAAATTTTTTCTTCAAAAACCAAATTGAACTGATTAAACCGAATTTTAAAATTTTGAAACTCGAACTGAATATTAAATAAACAGAACCAAAATTTTAAATCGGTTCAGTTCGATTGGTTACTTCAGTTTGAATCGAATTCTGCTCACTCCTACTAAAGCATGGTACAATTTTTGAAGTGATCCTTTTTTTTTTTTTTAATTTTTTGTAATGGCATGAATCTTATCAATGTCCTTCTTTAGGTGGTATTATAGATCTCGAATGTTTTTGTAAAACTTGTGCAAATGTTGAATGTTTCTTATAGTTATCTATCATTTCAAGATGGTCTTGAATACATTCGTAATGTTACATGAGGTTGGTCTGAATGTTGACTCCTCTAGTGGGGGAAGAGTAGAAAATTTTTACCTAAAGGGATGCCACAACATTTGATGGTGTTTTTAAGGATTATAAAGCATTGAAAACACCTAAAAATCATTTGTTGTACATTTAGACAGATGTGTTGATGGTCCATAAATGCTGCTGCACGTTTTAATAGCATAGGTATTGGGTTGGTTTCTATTGAAATTATGTCTTAGCTGCTGAAGTTTGAATTAGTTAGATTGTGGGAAGTCAACTCACTGTTGCTAGAAAGAAAGGATACAAAGATAAGATGATGCCCATTTGATTATGTGCAATATTTTAGTAATTTTTTTTATGCCTTAGAATAGGAAAGATAAGCAGATTTTATGATTTTTCTATTATATTTTCTAGTATAAATTCAAGCTTTAATTAATAAAATATGTAGATAAGAATTTTCAACAAGTTTCAAATATGTTTCTGTTTCGCTTTACTACAAACCTTAGCATATAAAAAACCAATAAATGGTATCAGAGCTTTCCTTTTTGTGGGATTTGTGTGGGAGAACAACCCATAAAACACATAAAAAGAAAAATTGCAGAGATGGAGTGTCAACAAAACTTCACACTAGTTGTTCCACCAAAATTTGATGGTTCAAATATCAATCTTCGGCTGTTCAAATAACAGTTAATGTTGAGGCATTGGACCTCTAGGAGGCCTTATGTTAGATTTGTGATTCAAAATCTTAGTGGGATTTGAAGAGGCTTTTTTTTTTTTAAATTTGAGTGAAAGAAATATTTCTCAATAGGCAGTGTTATCAAGGTGAAAGGCGACAAGGGGACCTTATGGCCTTAGGCGAGAGACGATAAGCAAAGCAAGGTCTTTTTGAAACAAGGTTCCATAGTCTAAATTGCCTAAATTATATATATGTGTGTACTTCTAACATAAAAAATTCATCATTTTAACTAGTTTGATATGTAAAAAAAATGCATATTAAAAAAAAATATTATTTGCATTATGCCTATGTGTAAGATAAGAGAAATTGAAAATTATGTGTGTCTGCATTTCAACTTAAATAAAAGATAAAAGTGAGGCAGTAAAATTAAAATTCATATCATAAGCAATAATATAAATAATAATGAGAGATGTTAATATAAAAGAAAAAGAAATTGTGCATACCTACATTTCTAACTTAAGTACACGATAAAAGTTGAGACTATAAAATTGAAATTCATAGCATAAGTAACAATACTAATAATAATAAGAGTTGTTGAATCACTAAATAGAATATGTAAATTCTAGAAGTTCAAATTTTAATAAATAAAAATGAGTCATAAGTCAAAACAATCCAAATGTAGCAAGTACATAAAAAAAAACTTGTAACTAAAACTATTAGTCATCAATATTTCCAAAATTATCTTCATTTTCAACAACCTCCATCACAAATTCTTCCTCTTGTTCATCATCATCAACTTGCGAACAGGGTGCACCTATCATTGAATGAGACCCTCGAAATGGTGGAGTTTCAACTAGTGTTGATCTTGCAACTGATCTCGATTCATAACGAGATTTAGAAACTTCAGCCGCCCTACTAACATTATCCCAAGTCAACACATCATCGCTAAAAACAAGAGTATTATCATCATCATCATCCCTATCTCTTTTTTCTAATTCACTAAGCAACCATTCATTACTTTCATCAATATTTTCCAAATCAATTGGCGTGGCGATATCCCCAAAGGTATATCGGCGTAGCAACGCTTTCAAGAGCATATACGGCATGATTCTAGAAGGCAGAACTCAAAATCGTTCTTTCACATTTTTTGCCTTTCACCTCTTTAGCCCATTTACTAGTTGTCCAGCTCTCTGAAGAATATTTTTCTAATGTTGGCCTTCTGAAGATGAATCCTTCCCAATGTAATGAAGGCAGCAGTTCTACTCCTTTAGTAAACTTCCGCAATATATTCAGAACTCCAGAAGAGTCGTATATGAAATCAGTAAGCTCAACAACTTTGCAAAATGTTTCTTTGAAAACCCTTATCTTAAAAATATCTTTCAACATCAAATCTATACAATGGGCTGCACATGGAGTCCAATATAGATGGAGAAAATTTGCTTCTAATATTTTCTTGTCATAAACAAATAGATAATTCATTTCTTTAATAATAAAAATAAATAAACAAATAGAATTTTCTTTTTAATGGATAATATTAAATAAAAACTTTACATGCCGCAACATTATTTGATGCATTATATGTAACAACTTGAACCACTTTTTCAGGACCAATTTCCATCCGTTTTTTCTCAATCAAACTAGTTAACTTTACTGCTGTCTTTGATTCATCACTGGCATCAACTGATTTAATAAACACGCTTTCTTTTGGGCTATTAACTAAGAAATTAATCTAGGTTCGCCCTTTTCTATTCGTCCATCCATTACACATCAATGAACATCTATAATTTGCCCATTCTTCTTTATGAGACTGAAGAAGTTCATTTATGGTCTGTACTTTTTTGTTAAGTAACCTAACTCTAACCTCATGATAACCTCCATTTCCCTTTCATAATTTCTTATAGCTCGAATCATTTTCCCAAAACTATCATAATTCACAGTATTAAAAGCTAATCTTACATCATACATCCATCGTGCTATGGCAACACAAGCGCAATTCCTTAATTCCTTGTTAGCTGAATTATTTTTATCAATAGTAGTTTGTTTTGCACTTTTTCTCATAACGGTAGGTTTAGGGGGAGAATAAGTATCAATAGCAAATAAGTATCAATAGCCCTTCTACTACTTTGTGGTTGTGAAACTTTTGATCTTTTTGAAGCACTAATGCCAATACTATGAATTGTTTCCTTACGTTGTCCACTATCAATTTCTTCCACATCATCCTCTTCCTCATTTTCATCAATTTTCAATATTTTAACATCATCAAATTCAAGCGGTCTTTCCATATTCATAGATAATTTGTGCTCTTTTTTTTTTTTTACTAATGAATTCTTGAATGTGACTCCTCACATCTTTTGAACATTTTGGACACCAAACCACATTTTTGTAACCTCCAGTAAGGCGTTGCTTAATTCTATTAACTCCTTTGTAAACTTTCATGTAATAGATGCATTGAAGATCATTGGTATTATTTTCACTAACTTGAATTATATGTGCCCATCCTGGGTCCATTCTTTTACTGCCAACAGAAGATAATGTAGTTGTATTACCCTTATCACCATCTATTATGTTCTAACAACAATATTGAGAAAAGTAAACAAATTAACAATATCCATATAAATTAAACAACTAATTAAAAATTAATTAACAAGAATAAAAAGTTAAAATAATAAGGATAACAACAAATTAACAAATTAAAAGTAAATACATTAACAAATTAACAATAAATTAAATAATTAATTAACAAGAATATCAAGTTAAAGTAACAATAATAACAACAAATTAATAAATTAACAATACCAATTAAAATTAAACAACTAATTAACAAGAATATCAAATTAAATTAACAAAATAAGAACAAATTAACAAAGTGAAAGTAAACAAATTAACAATAAATTAACAAATTAACAATACCCATATAAATTAAACAACTAATTAATAAGAATATCGAGTTAAAGAAACAAGAATAACAACAAATTAACAAATTAACAAAGTTAAAGTAAAAAAAATTAACAATACCATGTAATTTAAACAACTAATTAATAAATTAACAACAAAATGTTAAGAATAAAAAGAAAAAAAGTAAACAAATTAACAATTAAAATAAAAATAATTTTAAAAAAATTGAACAAAATAAAAAAATTAACAAGAATACTGCATACCCAATACCCATACAACAAAATTAGATAAGGAGGAGAGGAAAAGGGGAGAAAAAAAAGAGGTATGCAAAACATACTACTGCAGCACAGAATAGGGAAGAAGAATAATGCCCAAACAACAACATTAGAGGAGGAGAGGAAAAGGAAAAAAAAAGCTTTCGCAGGTTGCAGCAACAACAAGTAATAGGGGAAGAAGAAGAAGCTGAGAGAGAGAGAGAGAGAGAGAGAGAGAGAGAGATATCTGAAGGCTGAAGTTGAAGTTGGGACTTGAGAGTGCTGCTGAGTGCACAGTTGAGACTTGAGAGTGCCCATGTTCCTTTCTCGTGAGGACTGAGGTAGGTGGCTTAGGGATTTTTCTTTTAATTGGCTTTAAATAATTAAAAAAAATTACCATTGCATTACAGAGTCATTGCCTTAGGGGGCCTCTCGCCTCTCTGCTCCGAGGCGCTTGCATCTTTGAATGGAGCCCAGGCGGTATTAGGCAAGGCATGAGACTGGCGCCTCATCTCCGGGCGCTTCGAACGCCTTTTACAACACTGTAATAGGATGAAAGATTATTTCCTATATTAAAGTAAAACTCCTATTTTAATGTTATTATTAAATTGAGCGGGATTCCTAATTAGATTAGGATTGAGGGACTAACACTGTAAATAAAAGTATTGTGGGGAGATTAATTTGGCTTTACCCATTGTTGAGGAGTAGTTTTCGCCCATCGTGAAGAAAATGCTTTTGCCTATTGAGGTGAATGGCACTTGCCTATTACAATCCCATGGAGAGAGAGAGGCTTTGGTATAAGTTGGAGAAGGGCATAGTTCAAGAGGAAGAAACTATTGACCATTGTAGTTGAAGACAACCTTTGTGGTGTAATAGTTAAAGTAGTAAATATATTGGGTTATGTCTAGAGGAGACTGAGATGAACTAACTAATGTATTTTCTATGAGTAGTTTATTGTGAGGGTTCTCATGAGTGTAATTGGGTTAATGAGTAGTATAATTTTGAGTTTATAATGGATTATTTATTCGATTATAGTGCAAGATGACATTGCCTTGGACGTAATCCTATATTGAGAGGGTGAACTACGAAAAATTTTATTATTGTGATATATTTTTTTTTGTAGTTTACACTCTTCCACGGTTCAAAACAATTGGTATCAAAGCTTAGGGACAATCTTGGTGAGTCTGATTGAAGGTGAAACTGTTGCAACATGTAGAATTCGTGCACGTAACATGGAAGATGCAAGCTCAAGGTAGTGAAAAGTTGAAATTGAGACAGAGCTCTTAATACAAAATAAAGAAAGTTGATGACGTGAGATTTTTTGAAGAAAAAGCAAGTTACACCCAAGATAAAGATTGAAAATTTGAATGGTTTAAACTCAAGTATAGAGATTTGATAATTGAAAACACCTAAATATTTTGAGGTGTGCAATGGTTGATAGATTTTGAGTCAAGATATACGTTGTTAGATTTGTGACTCAAAATCCTAGTGGGATTTGAAGATGTCTTTTCATAATTTGAGTGGGAGAAATATTCCTCAATAAGATAAAGAATTATTTCCTATATTAGAGTAAATCTCTTATTTTAATGTTATTCCTAAATTGAGTGAGATCACTAATTAAATTAGGGTTGAGGAGATTAACACTATAAATAAGAATATTATGGAGAGATTAATTTGGCTTTGCCCACTATTGAGGAGTGGCTTTCGCCCATTGTGAAGAAAAGGCTTTTGCCCATTGAGGAGAGTGGCACTTACCTATTGTAGTCCCATGGAGGGAGAAAGGTTTTGACCTAAGGTATGTTGTTCCATGGAAGGAGAGAGACTTTGGCCTAATATGGAGAAGGGCCTAGTCTAAGGGGAAGAGACTATTATCCATTGTAGTTGAAAATACCCTTTCTAATGTAGTAGTTAAAGTAATAAATATATTGTGTTATGTTTAAAGGAGATTGAAAGGGACTAATTAATATATTTACTATGAGCAATTTATTGTGAGGGTTCTCTTGAGTGTTGTAGAAAGAGATGATTCTCATTGATTTCAATTAATCTGTACATGGGTATATATATACAATTGATTCCTATAATTGTGTTCTACTAATTAGGAAGAAATCCTAAATAGGAATACAGAATACAGAATATACAGAGAAATAATATAGTGATTGACTTTCTATAACATAGTGATTGACTTTCCATAACACTCCCCCTCAAGTTGGAGCATAGATGTTAATCATGCCCAACTTGTTACAAATGTAGTCAATCCTAGCTCCATTCAGAGCTTTTGTGAAAATATCTCCTAACTGCTCTCCAGTTTTGATGTGTCCTGTTGAGATGATCTGTTATTGAATCTTTTCACGAATAAAGTGACAATCAATCTCAATATGTTTGGTCCGCTCATGAAACACCGGATTAGAAGCAATATGAAGAGCAGCTTGATTATCACACCACAATTTCGCAGGCAGGGAGGTCTTAAAACCTGTCTCATCTAGTAATTGAAGTATCCACATTACCTCACATACTGATTGTGCCATGGCTTTATATTCGGATTCAGCCCTAGCCACAGAACCATCGGGATTTACCTTTACTGTAAATACCCATTTGCAACCAATAGCTTTCTTACCAGCGGGTAAAGGCAATAGTTCCCATGTACCATTAGCATCTAAAGCCTCCATTTCCTTTTTCATAGCATCACACCAGCCAGGATGAGACAGTGCCTCATCAACAGTATTAGGGATAGGAACAGAGTCTAAAGAAGTAACAAAACACCGAGAACAAGAAGACAATTGATTATAAGAAACAAAAGAAGAGATAGGGTAAGTACATGAACGTTTACCTTTATGAAGAGCAATGGGTAAGTCTAGATCGGAATCATGGTCAGTATGAGGTACAGGATCTCCCAACGAAGTAGCTGGTGGAGGATCTGAGTCAGGAATCTTCAATCTCCTGGAATAAACATGAACAACGGGAGGTCGAGTAGGTCTAGAGACAGAAGGAATAGGCTGTGGGAGAGGACTAGACATTGGTTGGACAGTATATATTAAGAGATCATCCTCCTCCTGACTCTCATACACAGATGATGGAGGAAAAAATGGAGTGGACTCAAAAAATGTGACATCTGCAGAAACAAGATAACGATTAAGAGTATGAGAGAAATAATGATACCCTTTTTGGAGCCGGGAGTACCCAAGGAAGACACATTTGAGAGATTTTGAATCCAATTTAATAACCTGTGGACGAACATCACGCACAAAACAGGTACAACAAAAAATACGGAGTTCAATGGGGAACAAAGATTTTGTAGGAAACAAAGTAGTATAAGGAATATCCCCATTAAGGACAGAAGACGGCATACGATTGATAAAAAAACATGCCGTAGAAACTGCATCCGCCCAAAAGTGTTTAGGTACTTTCATTTGAAAAAGAAGAGCACGAGTTACTTCAAGAAGATGACGATTTTTTCTTCGGCTATGCTATTTTGGGATGGGATATCCACACAGGAAGACTAATGAAGAATACCATTTTGTGTCATATAAGGCTGAAATTGTGCTGAAAAGTATTCTTTGGCATTGTCACTTCTTAATATGCGCACAGAAATATTAAATTAAGTTTTGATTTCATTACAAAAGGCACAAAAGATAGAAAACAACTCAGAACGATTCTTCATTAAATATAACCAGGTAACACGAGAGTAATCATCAACAAAAGTAACAAAATAACGAAATCTAGTTTTAGATGTAACAGAACAAGGACACCAAACATCAGAATGAACTAACTCAAAAGGGAATGAAGCCCGTTTATTGACTCTAGACACAGAAGGCAAACGATAATGTTTTGCAAACTGACACGACTCACATTCTAGTACTGATAAAGACTGAAATTGAGGACACAGCTTCTTCATGGTAGACAAAGAAGGATGACCCAATCTACAATGAGCTTCAAGAGGTGTTAAGGTACTGGAGTAAACAAGCGACTGCGGTACATGATTTTCCAGAATGTAGAGACTATCTGACTCGCGTCCTCTACCAATAATTTGTTTCGTCGTAAGATCTTGAAACAAACACTGGTCAGGAAAAAAGGAAACAGAACAATTTAAGGTACGAGTAAGTTTACTAACAGAAAGTAGATTAAAAGAGAATTTTGGTAGACACATAACAGAAGACAAAGAAATTGACGAAGTCGGGTTCGCAGTTCCAGAACCCATAACACAAGAAGTAGAACTATCAGCTAAAGTAACAGTAGAGGAAGTGAGATTAGACTGAAAAGCAGATAGAAGACTAGAATTACCTGTCATGTGATCTGTCGCACCATAATCAATAACCCATTTGGATAAAGAAGACACAAGGCATGTAGTGGATTTACCTGACTTAGTGATCGCAGTGACAGGGGAACTGGTAGGCTTTAGAGATGCTTGATACTGGGAAAATTGTGCAAAATCCTCTGCAGATACCAAAATAGTTTTCTCAGAGGAAGATACTATAGAATTCTCTGCTGCCATATTTGCCATCTGTGATCGTTGATTTTTCCTCTGAAGTTGCGGACAAGCTCATGGCATATTTTGTATGGCTAAGCTCATGGCAATAATAACAAATGACTTCTTTTGAGTCCTTATTAGAACTAGCCTCTCCATTACGCTGATTACTTCTGTTGCCTGTAATTCCTCTTCTACTTCCACTTCTATTACCCTGTTGTCCATATGGATTACGGCTAATAAGAGCACTACTGGCAGGCTGTGAAGATTGAGTACTCTCTGTACGAAGGACCTGTGTGAATGTTTCATGCAAAGAGGAAATCTCATAACTGGAGAGAATATGAGATTTAGCAGTCTCATACTCTGAAGGAAGGCCTGCAAGAAAACTCATAACATCCAGTTGCTCCCGTTGGGCCTGCTGAACTTTTACATCAGGACTAAAAGGCAACAATACATTAAGTTCCTCATATACCCGTTTAAAATCCATAAAATAAGCCGTGAGCGACTTATTCTCTTTCTCAGCACGGTAAAATGACTTACAAACATCATAAATACGGGAGATATTTCCTTTACCAGAATACAGAAAATCTAAGTAATACATCAATTCTTTAACAAATTCACAGTGATTAATTAAACTAATTACCTCACTATAAATCGAGTTCCGAAGCTGCAAAAACAACCGAGCATTCTCCCTTAGCCAAGTTTGTCGTGTATCATCAGTGGGTGGATCTTTAGTAAGGTGATCATACTTATCAATGCTACGCAAATAGACCCTAACAGTCTTATTCCACTCCAGGTAATTCGAATTATTAAGTTTGTGTTCCGTGATCTTAGTCATCACCGGAATCACATCAGAAATAACATTCTTATTGTCTGCCATTTGTTGAGACAAAGAAAACTAACCGAAACGCTAATCCAAAGTGCTTATAGCAACAAAATAACCCAAAATCACAAATCAAGCAAATACCAAAATAGGATCTGAGAGCCAAACCTCAGAAGTCCTTTAATGGTATACTGGATCAGGCAACAGCACACAGTGGTGGAATGAGGGGGTTGAGGCGACACCGGCGATGTTGATCGGGGTTGAAACGGCCGGTCGGCGGCCAAGGTCTTTCCTGAGCTGGGTAGTGAGAACAAATAGTCACCCTAGATTGATGACCTGCTCTGATACTATGTAGAAAGAGATGATTCTCATTGATTTCAATTAATCTGTACATGGGTATATATATACAATTGATTCCTATAATTGTGTTCTACTAATTAGGAAGAAATCCTAAATAGGAATACATAATACAGAATATACAGAGAAATAATATAGTGATTGACTTTCCATAAAATAGTGATTGACTTTCCATAACAAGTGTAATTAGGTTAATGGATAGTATAGCTTTTAGTTTGTAATGGATGATTTATCTGATTATAGTGGAAGATGACATGCCCTTAGACATAATCCTATGTTGAGAGGGTAAGCCACGTAAATACTGTTGTGATTGTTTGTTTTTTTTTTTTTTTTTTTTATTGTTTATACGCTTTTGTGGTGCACAAAGAAAAAGACAATGAGATTCTTCCATACTTCCATTTAGAGCAAATTCTGTGATGGCTCAAATCAAAACTCATAAGGAGAAAAATTAAGGAAAGCTAGAGCTAAAGCATATCTATCTTCTGCTGTCTCACTCTTAATTCTCATAAGGATCATGCAACTGGAGTCTGCTGCAGAAATTTGGGAGTATCTAAAAAATGAGTACGAAGGCAATGAGAGGGTAAACACATGCGAGTGATAAATTTGTTGTGAGAATTTGAAATGTAGAAAATGAAAGAGTCAGAAACTATCAAGGAGTGCCAAGGCAATGAGAGCTTGTCAACATACTTCTTGATTGTTTCTGACTTGTTCATTTTTTGCGTTTCAAATTCTCGCAACAAAGTTATCACTCGCGTGTGCTTTGCTCTCTCATTGCCTTGATATTCATTTATGAAATACTCTCAAATTTCTGCAGGATACTCCAGTTATATGATCATGGTGAGAAAACAAAAAATAGGCATGCTTTAGCTCTACCTTTTGTTGCCTTTTTCTCCTTATGTGTTTTTGTTTGAGCCATTGTTGGATTTGCTCCAACTAGAGGAATCTAATAGTCTTCTTCTACAGCCTGTCCAATGCCTCAAGATGAACTGTCATTTGAACAGCCTAAGCTTTGATAATTTGCTATATCAAATTTTGATAGAACAATTGGTGTGAAATTTTGTAGTCCCTCTATCTCTGCATTTTTTTTTTTTTTTTGTGTTTTGTGAGTTTTTCTTTTTACGCAGATTGAATGACAAGAGCTTTCTATGGGCTTCATATGCTTATTTGATTCTATGCAATATTTTAGTAATTTTTTATGCCTTAGAATAGGAATGATAAGCAGATTTTATGATTTTTCGGTTATGTTTTCTAGTATAAATTCGAGCTTCAATCAATAAAATATGTAGATCATAATTTTCAAAAAGTCTCAAATATGTTTCTGTTTCTCTTCACAACAACCTTAGCCTCTAAAAAACCAACAATTTCTGGTAAATCTGCCCTCATTAAATTAAACAAATATCTGTGCTAAATTTGTGCATACTTGCATACATATTTTTGTATGAGTTGCTCTTGCGATTGAATGAGTTCTTACAAAGTTGCCCTTTTCTTTTTCAATCTTGATGCATTTCAGCACCCAAGGATTGGAGGACCTGGCCTTATTGGTGGTCATGAATTTCCTGATGGATACGTGGAGTAAGTACTGCAATCCTTTTAATTATTATTTGAATTTTTTAAGCACACTTTTTTTTTTTTCTGTCATGTAAACCGTTTGTACAAGTGATTGTCATTACATCTTTATTGTAGCAATTATGAATGCTTTCATTCTTTCATCTTTATTTGTTTTTCTCAACTCATTTTCCATAAATTTATTACAAAATGGAAAACCGCAAAACAATTGGTCTTTTATGTGTGGGAGGTGATGAGCTTTTATAGTCAACAAAGGATTGAACTTTCAGCTTCCTAATTATGTTCTTAACTTTGAAATTGCTATGGATTGTCATATAAAAGCTTCCGGTCAGGTTCCTTAGACTGAATCTCGTTAAAATGTAGTTCAAATTCCTTGTAACATTTTGGTGGTTTTTTTTTTTAATTATTATTATTTTAATCACGATAGCAATGGAACCCATGCAAACTTGAATTATGTATGTCAATTATCATGATGTTTTCACTCCCCTCAATCTGTATGATTGTAGGCCTTTTCTTGATAACTGATGCTTCATGTCCAGCAAGGACCTAACAAAAACAAATAAGGGGGGAAAAACCGGTTTGTTTCTCAATATGGTTGTTGGTTAAATTCAAACTATTGATGATGGAGATCAAAATGTTTACTTAAGGATTACTTTAGGATTCTCTTTTGCCTTTCGGTTATGTCCTTTCTTTATTGAAAGAATTTTATTTTATTTTAGGACCCCTTTTTAGTTCATCGTAAACATTTTATGTGCTCCTATGTAGATCCCACCTTGTATCTCTATAGTTCATGGTAAATTAAGTTCACTGAAGAATTGTTTCTATGTATCTGAACGAAATATGGGCCTACATTTTTTTTTTTAATCTAGTTTTTGGGTGGCGAATTCAATTGACTAATTGAGTTACTAGGTCTTCTCTTTATTCTTCTTTGGTCTTTCCTTCTTGTTCCATGTCAATTAGCTTGTTTATTAGCTTAAATAACATCGTGTATAATACGCCAGGGATTTATTTCAATTTTTTTTTTATATTTTCTATACAATTTTTCGAATTAAATAATGTGGAAATCAATTTCTATATTGACCTTTTCCTTACTATGCAAGGCATAGTACATTGGTTCTTATCTCAACTATATAAACTTCTACTTATGAAGAAATGTTCTATTCTGTGTTAAATTTCTTCAGCATCCATTTTGAATTTGTATGACCATTGAAGTATTTATTTCTTAAGAAAAGAATTGTAGTTGGGAAATATAACACCATAATTTTCCTTGTTCAAGGTAATACATCTATTGGTAAAGAAACGCTTGTGCTCAGGCATTTTGTACGATTTTTCTGTCACAAGTTTATTATGAAATTATCATGCAAGGCTTTTATTATTTATTTATTTATTCTGCAAGTAATCAATTGTATTGCTTGTCTCCACAGGGAGTGGTTAAGACCTGGAGAAGAAGAACTTGTTCAGAGGTTTGATCCATCATCTTCCCTTGACACAATTGGATTTTTCATAGCCAAGTTTGTGGTTGGCCCCAAAAATATTTAAACTTTGGGAAAATATTACTTCCCATTGAGATCTGAATCAGGTAGGGTGGTAGGAAAAAATTATGGAAATGTTCTCATTATCTCTGCTTAAGACGATCATGTGTAGCAGAGGTGAAGAGCGGAGCATCTTCATGCCTATATGATGCAGAAATCATGAAGAGAATAGTTAGTATTTTACATTCAATTATTTTCACCCTTCAAAGGTTTACAAAAGGCTTAATTTTCTGCATTAGTTGTTTGAAGCAATATAAATTCTGGATAATGAATCCATGAAATGCAGTAGAATTCAAGAAAATGATCACTAGATATGTTGCATTAGGTTTTACTTGATTATGATTTTCTTTTACATTATGAGAAGACTTATTTGCATTGGTGGAAGCATCCTTATCATATCTAGATGCCAGGATAAAATGCGAGAATTTTCGTACTAAGGCATTAAAAGAGTTTGAAAACTATTGGGCTCCCATTTTTTTGTTTCATTGTGTGCTCATGCTTGGCATTTGCTTTCCAGTTGGGATAAGCTAGCAACTGAGTGTTCTATGTATACAAGCTTAATAATATAGAAAAGCATGGCCAAGGTGAATAATCTTGATCCATGAATTATCTCTATCATCCTCTCTCTGACAAAAGATGTGAGATGAAGGGAGACACCCTAATCATACAAGCTACAATACAATTGCTCTGGCTACTTTATTATTTTTAATTCTTGTAGCAATTGACCCCATTTATGGGCGTTTGGTATAAAGTTAAATAGGGGTATTTATTGCTCTTATAACTTTTAATTTCTTATTACTGTTATTTAGATGATAATAAGGTATTAAGTTAATTTTTAATCTAATTAATATCTATTTTCTTTTTAGAGGTGAAATGTTAATTTTGGAGAGGTTAGGTAATAGGGCTAAACAAATATTAATAAGACATTTATTTATTTATTTTTTTATCAAATATTATTAACTTTTACACCTTTAATTATTTATCATATAAAATACCATTTACTATTATACAATTAACTATTTTTTTACCTCTATAATAATTCTTTAAAATTTGTAGATACCAACCATCAATTTTTTAACTTTGTGCAGGCTAGATTGATAATCACGAGAAACAATGCATTCATGAAATTTTCATATGAAAGCATGTAACAATTTAAATGTTACAAATCAAATATACAAGGTTATTAATTAAGTTCTTGTGCATGCTTTGGCTAGATTTATATTCAAAGTAAGTTATAATTTAATTTTTTAAATAT
The DNA here is from genome assembly GCF_030052815.1 of Hevea brasiliensis. NCBI lineage: Eukaryota > Viridiplantae > Streptophyta > Magnoliopsida > Malpighiales > Euphorbiaceae > Hevea > Hevea brasiliensis. The sequence continues at coordinate 36,319,278 of NC_079508.1, read as the reverse complement.
ATTTTTAAAATTTAAATAGTTTTTATTTAATTTATTTTTAAAATTTAACAATTACTTAAAAAAAAGTAAATTTTACAAAAATTTCATGAAATAAATTATAAAATAATCCTAAATTAATATTTTATTCATTAATAATTAACTTTATTAATTTTTTTATGGGTTATCTGTAAACTTTTCCGTAATTCCTCATTGAGCCATCCCTTAAAACACTTTCTACCAAAAAAATATTGATTTTTAATAGTGGACCTATTTGATTATAAATTTTATTTAAAAGCTTATATGACCGGTGATGAAAAGTTAAAAACAACAAAGATATCTACTGCCCAATAAACGATAGGAAGTCATTTATTTTTAATGAAATTAATTATTTGATTATTTATTTTGAAAAATTATGTTATTTATATTTACTCTTTAATCTATCCATTTAGTTTAAAATAAATTTTTCATTAGTCAATATATTTAAATAAGAGAGAAATTATTATTATGAGTGTAGCAAGGTATTTTGCAGTCGCCTGTACGAAAGCTCTTACTGAAGTGGGAAAAGTGAGGAGTCGCTACTTTAATTTTGAGGGAAATTAAAGAAAACCATTTGTGAAAACAGATCAAAAGGAAATCACTTCGAAAATAGAGATTCTAGATTCAGGGTCCGTATACGGGCGGGGAAGGTGTTAGGCATCCCGTCTCGTCCCTTAACGAGGGTAAACAGATTTAATGTTATGCTCTTTTATAAATTAAAAAGGTAATTAGGGGGTTGGGATAGTGATGATGTTAATCCTTTGTGCAAAATAAAGGAATGTTTGATATTTCACTTATTTTGGGTGCCCAAGAACACAAGTTCGTGAGAGGGCCCTTTAGTGAATAGGTGTTAAATAAAGTTATCTTGCATATTGAAGTTGTGTTATTTTAATTTTGATTTTGTTAAGAGAGCTCAGATAAGAAGTTTCTACCGATTTCTAGATATGTTTTATCAAGAGTTTTAGGTGGGCGATTTCGGATAAGAACCCTCCTCCGATCTCCACACATTTTATAGAGGTTTTGGTTGAGAAACGGGTAAGAACTCTCCCCAAATCTCTTTGGGTGTTTGGTTAAAAATTTGATGAAGGATCTCGGATAAGAGCTCTCCTCCGATCTCCGCGTTTTTATTTGAATGGGGATCAGGTAAGAACTCTCCCCCAACCTTTTTGGTTCAAAATTTTAAATGGAGGATCTCGGATAAGAACTCTCTTCCGATCTCCGTATTTTGTTTGAATGAGGATCAGGTAAGAACTCTCCCCCTACCTCTTAAAGTGTTCGGCTTAAAGTTTTAATGAAGGATCTCGGGTAAGAACTCTCCTCCGTATTTCGCGTTTTTATTTGAATGAGGATCAGGTAAGAACTCTCCCCCGACCTCTTAAAGTGTTCGGTTAAAAATTTGATGAAGGATCTCGGATAAGAACTCTCCTCCGATCTCCGCGTTTTCATTTGAATGAGGATCAGGTAAGAACTCTCCCTCGATCTCTTAAAGTGTTCGTGACATAAGACCAAACTTTTCACCGATCTCGTATATGACTACCTTGTCCGAACTCTTTGGCTGGCTACATTCGATCTCTCTCGGTTACTAGTCTGGGGTCTTATCTCGATTCCCGCTCTATTATGCTATTTCCTAGACGCGCTTAGTAGCTCGACCTCATGACTTTTCTCCTGCCTGATTCCTTATTCATTCTTTGATTATTTTTACTTATCAAAAAAAAACTATCACGTTAGGATATTGCTACTAAATTACTTATAAGTTACCCGCAACCGGAACACCTATGTTCGAAGGAAATAGAACTAAGAACAAATAAATGACTTGAACTTATGAATGGAAAAAGTAAACTCAAGAGAATAAATATTAGCCGGAGGGATCTACGTGGGATCTTTAGTATGATTAGATTTAATGAAAATTTCGAGAATAAAAGCAAGGAAAGTAAAACGCGAGGCAAAATGACAGTCTAGGCACTTACCTGTGTGAGGTCAAGGTTATCGAACTGACTCTGGAGATCACAAGTATTGTAGAGTTGAAAGCTGGTGATACAAGGACCAATACTTACTTCGAGATTGCAAAAGCCAGGTTAAAATGCAGTTGAACCGAAGCGACGGAAACCGGGTCAGAATGAGATCAAGCTGAAAGAATAATGTGTTGATGTTGGGGTGATAAAGACAAGACTAAACAGAAATGGTGTGGTAGAGTGACGAACAAACTGAAAATGAAGGATTTCAGGGTTCGAAAACTCTATCAATAGAGATACTCGAGAAAACTAGTTTCTGAAGTTTCTCAATTTTTATGCAAGCTTAGAATGGCAAAGCAGCAAGACTGAATTAAGTTTCAGAGCCTTTCTGCTATAATCACAACCACCTTTTTTTTGTTCGTCCCTTCTACAGTATTGCATGTAGGTATTTATAGGGAACGGGTGCTATTAATGAAGGGTCAGGATCTCCCCTTGGGGAGACGGAAGGTTTGGATTTAAAAGGACATAATCCGATGTCTGAAAATTAAAGGAAATCAAAACAGACGGTTGGGATTCTATTCAGAATATCTGTCCTTTCTCTTCTTAATCCAACGGCTCAGGATCTTGCCTGTTAGGACAGATCCAAAGGCTGGGAATAAAAGGCGCTGGACCTGTCGTCTGCCTTTTGATCCAAGGGCTTCGGGTTTGTCCTTACAAGTATGATCAATGGTGGAGATTGAGACGCATGTAATCGCCATAATCGCTTTGGCGCTCACAAGAATGTGGGGGATTCTGCAAATGGGGCGTGCGGTGAAGATTTGATCATGCCTGCAATGCTTTAACTACCTCGGCTCTAATTATGTAGAGAGTTATTGGAAGTCATCTCATCCTCTTCGAACTTTCCGATCTCTCTTCCGATCTCTTTGTTATGACCCTTTTCCGATCTCTCATATCGGGCCCCTCTTCCCGATCTCTCCCATTCTAGAACTTTCTTCTTTACCCGACCTGCCTTAGTCAAAGCAATTAATTCTTCGGTTACCGATGCATCCGCTTCGGTTTCTGTATGCAATAAATGCTCAGGCCCCTATATATATGTACCAGCGAGAAAACTCCTCTGTACTTCATTCCTCCTCCTTCCATTTTTCCATTTCTCTTGTTCTAGCTTCTCCGGTGACAATTCCGATTATGGCGACTGCTTTTGATCTTTTTCCGACTGTTCTCATTGCTCCTCGACTGAAAATTTATGATCCCGGTGATCGGAGAATCATGAGAACCATATCTGATGACAGTGAGGGAACCTGACTGATTTATCGATCAAGATCGAAAACATCGATCGTGCCGATCTCGAATTGGTCTACCGATATAATCGGTGAATCGATCTCGGGCGAGAGGACTGCTAATTTTCATCTTAATATCGGTGATTGCCTCTTGAAGTTTATTTGGCTCCTCACCACATCAGGTGTCCCGACTGCAGCTCGATTCTGGTCGATGACATCGACGATGACTCCATTCACCATCATGAGAGTCATAGTCACTCCATCTGAGCTGCACATCTCTCCAATGCCTGTGGCTAGCTTTCTGATCAAACACATCTTTTGATTCAGCCACAAGACTAGGCTTTGACATAGGTCCTTACTAGGTAGGATGTAGTGCCTATCTTTAGAGATCGCCCAAATGATGTAACCTAACCTTTTAAAGGTTCTCTTAATGATGTAATCCGATATCTTGAGATCGCCAAATGATATAATCTGACCTTTTGGAAATGAAATGAAATTTTATTTGAAGGTTATTATTTAATTATTGCATTGGTTGTTTTCCGATCTCTAATGTGCATATCCGATCTGATCTTTAACTAAATAGTCATTAGCCGATCTGCGGCCCTGAAGATTCGCACAATCCGATAACCCTAACTAGCCGATCTCATTTTATTCGATTTTATTATTGTGTTTCTAGAACCTTGTCGCGACGTGTCAAGAAAGTGGGTCGATTCAGCTAACCGAAGCACCGTTTGGGGCTTCGTGAGCATTAAATGCTCAGACGGGTATAAATAGGGGGAGGGTCAGTCAGTTGCTCTCTTATGTCACTTTCAGCACTTTGCTAGCAACTTCAAAATTCTCTCGTTTTTTCAAGTTTTTTTTGGCACCGATCACATTCCGGTAAGGGTTTTAATCGTTCTCTAAGTTAAACTTCTTTTATTTCTTTGAAAATGAGCGGCGCCGAGGGTCAGAGAGCGGCCAGCCCTCCTTCCGTCCAAATTTCTTGGACGTCGGACGAAGTTGAGGTGGTCAGGCCAAGTGGGCGACCTGAGCCTCCTACGGCCTCTGCTTCAGCCCACGGTCAAGCGGCACAATCAAGACGAACACCTTCGTCTGGGAGAGAATCTTCCTGTGGACGAGTTGCCATCAGTCCTCCAAGAAACCGATATGCAATTGATTAGTTAATAATACAATCTTCGGACCGACTCGTACGAGCTTATCAGATGCCATTGCGATCTCCGAGCCGATCACTTCTTTGAAGAAAATAATGCGATCATGATATATGAAGAGCAATTAAAAGTCGGGCTTCGGTTTCCTCTTGATAACTTCTACAAGGACGTTCTGAAGCTCCACCACGTATGTATAGCCTAAGTACATCCGAACTCATGGCGAATTCTGGTGGCTTTTAGAGGCTTATGCCAAGCCAAGAAGCTCGAGCCTACAGCGAAGGTTTTTGCGAGCTGCATAGACTTACTCGTCGAAAGAACGACGAGTATTGGTTCTTCCAAGCCAAACCGCACTGTGGGCTTTTAACCGATCTCCCCTCTTCACTGAAGAATTGGAAGAATCACTTCTTTATGTTGAGGAGCAAGATTCCAAACGGTTTTAAAGGTTTCCCACGTAGCTGGCAGTATTTGGGCTCATCAATTCCAAAGAAGGTTGCCTTGAGTAGGGACGAGGGTGCCATGGTAATGGAATTGAAGGATCAGGCGGCCACTCACAAGTATTCGTGCTTATACGTTGTTATGGCCGAACTGAGATGGTGGCTAATGCGGATGATCGCCAATGAAGACTACGAGCTTTAGCTCTCTGACCTTGGCCCTGGTACCTTCTATATCTCTGATCTTTGAACTTTAGCGAACTCACTGACTTTTATTTGTGCAGGTATGGCAAGCGGCGATGCTTCAAAGGAGAGCCGGAAGCGAAAGAGGGAGGCAGGAAGGTACGAGAAATGAAGATCGCCGCGGCATCACAAACGCCAAGGCGAGATTCAGGAGAAGCGCCGGGAGACTCGTCTTGACCTTCGGGCCAACTGGTCCCAGAAGTAGAGGTAGCTCCTTCTCCCCCTTGACAAGAGGAACCACCACCTCCACCTATTCCTTCTAGTGCGGAAGGTGGGTTTTCTCAACCTACTGTGAGGACCCTGTCTCGAGGTGCTCAGGTCCTCATTCATTCCCTAGAGAAGAACCGATCAGTTCGGGAGAATTTGGGCTTGGCCAAAGTTCTGGGAGCTTCCATCTGTCTCCAAGAAGACCGGAACAGGCTAACCCCGGGTAGCATTGACGATCTCCTGGCTCAGACGATGAGTTTGAGCGTAGAGAGCCTGGTGAATCAGCATATAATCAGGGAAAAGGTTCATCTTCTGAAGCAAGAAATTCTAAAAGCGGTCCAGAACGCAGCTTCTGCCCAAGCCCAACTTTCATCCGCCCATTACTATATTGCTGAAATTGAAGGTCGGATGAAATCCTATGAGGATAAGTTGGCCGAACAGGCTCGTGAACTTAGAGAAGCTCGGGCGCTCTGAATTGTCGATGTTGTTCGCCTTACCGAAGAAATCAAAGCGAAAGAAGAAGATGCTGTGACGAGGGAAGCTGGTGCTTATGTGAATGCCCACAATGATCTTCTGGCTGAGCTCAAGAGGTGTTATCCTGGGGAAGATTTCTCGTGGATGGTGGATTTGGCTCCTCAAGACGAAGAGGAGAGCGAGGAGGAAATCGCGAGAGAGAGGGAGGCTGAGCGAAATGTCAATGTACCTGGAGAATAGGCTGGGGGTGACCTTCCAGCTGAATGACTTGTAACCTTTATTTTGAGATGAAATGAAATCCTTTTTGTTCAATTTCTTGATGAGATCGGAAAGTATCCAAATTGTATGAGTGCTTGATTGTTTGAACGTATTAGGACATCAAACTTAAAAGCGATTATTAATCTAAGTATAAGAGGTCGGAAGAACATTGTAATCATGAGATCGGCCTAAGCAGAGACCAAATACTGGATAGAACTTTAGATCATTTGATTTGAATACTTAAGATCCGAAACACCATTAAGTCGGACTGAATCCTTAACTTTATAAAACGATTTTCCCCAATATGTATACAGGAGAGATCGGAAATAAGACGGGATGGCATGGAGATATGATATTGGTTTGATCTCCTTTGTCGAGAGATCGGCAAGCATTCGATTAGATGTGGGATCGGTTTATTTCCTGATCGACTCACTTGTAACAGAAGAATGTCGGTTGGGGGTTGATTTTCAAAGTTCATCGACTTCGGTGAAGGGCCAAAATATGGTGTTGACAATGAGATTAAATAATTTAAAATTTAAAAAATATAGATATTATATGATTGCGTTTTAAATTACAATAATTGAATAAAATTTTAATTAACAGTTAAAATGACTGAATGAATTACAAAATAAACATAATAAAAATATAACTAATTTATATATTTTTTAAAATAATGATGAAATAATCATTTTGTTAAATAAAAAATTAAATGATATTTTTTCGAAAATATCATCAATCGTTATAGTATGTGGTATAGATTATCAGAAGATTGTAAGGACTTCTGCTCACTATTCATCATGCATTGTCCTTTCTTCAAAAATCTTGAATGGATGCTCTGTATTTAAAATTCAGTTTATGAATAACTGACTTATTTTAAGTCTGTCATCACAAGAGACACCTTCATTATTCTTAGAAAGAAAATTACAGCCTATCTACATGAATTCGACAACTTTAGACTAAAGGCTCAAATTTTGAAATCAACCTTTATATGTCCAAAAGCAAAGCTTGAAGAAGTTTCAGACTACAGTTTAGAGTTATGGTAAGATTTACATGATCCAAAAGATATGGATATTGAAACCAAGCCCTTTGATGAGTCTAGAAGGGAAGAAGGATTTATATGGTAAGGACATCGATTCTGATGATTTAGACTATTACAATAATAATTTAAATCCTAATCAGAATTCATTCTAAATAGAACCCTTTCTAAGACAGAACCAAAGGACGCTCAGAAAATTCAAATTTAAGCTTGTAGGCTATACTGGCACAAGCTTTACAATATGTAACCCGTGATAGGTGCCCTCAGAACTCCATTTGAATTGACAGTAGGTTATCCCCTTAAAGCTGGAAAGATATATATATCAATACAATTAATTTCAGTTAGATAAGTTATTTGTCTTCATATATGACTTAGGTATGAGTTTTGTGCCTACCTAACTAGTTCTTATCTTATTAGATGTCATTACTTAACTTTAGGTAGACATGTATTTGTATGAAAAATAATTGTAATAGTTCCAGGTCTCCTCCTATATAAAGGGAGTTTTGGTTTCATTTGTAGCAAGACTTACTAAGAAATAACATTTCTGCTTCTTTATCTTATGGTTGTCTAAATTTCTTTCCCTATCCTGAAAGTCAAAAATTCTATCATTCATATAATCCTCTACTAAAGCATGAGTATGTTCTACACTTGCCACTCTTAGTGGATCTTGTATATCAGAAAATACTAGTTCATTGATCTATTGCTACGGTTCTTCAAATATAGTTCTGTATAATAATACAAAAGGGTAAAGCCTTGGGATTTGTTTGGCTATGTTGGCTTATTGTATCTCAACACTGCATGAGTATTATTATACTTAACTCAGGTTTGAGGGCTCCCGGCCAGTCATTATATCAGAGCCTGTGAGTTTTAAGAGGAGGATGTGAATAAGGTTTAATTTGAGATGAGTAAGGGAGATCAATTAACCATGAGTTGCATAACACCAATACCATCTTTAAACATTATTATTGAATCAGCTTCATCCTCTTCATCCTCTTCCTTTGACTCAGTCAATCTCACCTCTACTCTTTTCCTATCATTTTCCTGTAGACGAACCTTAGTTTCTAAAATAGATAACCTGGTTGAAATTTTACACATACCTGATGGTGCATAGGTTTAAGAAAAGGACGATGCAGGATGAACAGTGAGTAGAATTCCTTACCATTGTCTGATGGTCTATGCCATAGACTATAGTGATTGATGATCTTTTTTAAGTCATTGCACTATTGAGGAATTGGCTTGAACTATTCAAGAAAATTTCATATTACTTTTTCCTGATTGTTTTTGTCATTTAGGAAATAGTACATGGGAATTGTGGGGACTTCAAAATCAATGGCATAGAGAGTCATCATGCGTCATAAGAACCATTTTTCTTCAATTAGTAGGTCATCTGAGGGACTAAAACAAAAAAATTGTGAGAAATGGAGCATCTAGACAGAACTAAGTCTGGCTGTCTTTATGTTGTCTGAGAACATTGGATAAGTTTTGAAAATGAAACAGATGGTTTTTCCCAAATTCAACAATTTGGGACGGGGTCATTGTTAGTGTGCATCTAGGTAGAAATGTTTTTATTGCTGGAATGAGGAATTTGGGTATTTGAGCTTTAGAGGAGTTGGAGGAGTTCGCCATAAAGATGGGAGGAATTGTTTGAAGAGAAGTGAGTAGGGATATGTTTGGAGGTCTTGTGAGGAGATTTGGAATGAGATTGAGATGCCTTTTTATATGTTGGACAGTATAGTTGTATTTATCAAATCAGCTTTTGAGCATCGGTAGTTGTGATTCCGGAAGGGACTTATTTTTAAAATGAAGTACCTTTGAAAAAGATGAATTGTCCATTACTATCAGAAAATGATGGCTAATAAAATGAAATTCAAATTTCTTAATTCAATTCTTAATGGCTAGGATCTCATTGTAAATTGTGTGATAATGTTTTTCAGACTCTTTGAATTGTTCACTTATATGATCACAAATTTATTGCTTTCCATCGAGTTCTTCAAGTAAAATAGTACCCCAATATTCGTCACTAGCATTAGTCTAGAGAATCCTTTTTCCTATGCTTGGAATTTTTAGAGGAAGAATTTTGGGCTATTTTTTTTAAAACTTTTACTGCTGTGGTATGCTCTTTGTCCCAGGTGGGAGCCTTCTTTTTTAGCATTTTGGAAAGTTGGGTGGTGTATTTGAACACATGAGAGATAAAGTCTCTGAAATAGTTGATAATTCTAAGAAATTGCTGAATCTATTTGTGAGAAGGGGGCGTGAGGCGAAATATCATCCATTAGAATTATATAAAATGAACCAGGTAATGCCCAAGAAAGATGGTGGAGTCACAATGGTCTCACTTAAGTACCACCTCCTTAGATAACATTTCCTAGACATGCACTTCATACAATCCTAATAGAACAAACCACTGGTAAGTATCATCTTCCCATAACATTACCACAGTATTAAAGATTTATGCCACGAAGGCATAGATAGACAGGAGTCGCCACCCGGGTAATAACCGGGAAATATTCAGTGTTTCTTCCGAGGGTCATGGATGGCAACTTACTCCTCGCAGAGTTTTCACAACCGTCATTATCATAGCCCAATGTCTAGGTTCGGGATAGTGGGTACGTAAGGGGAAGGTGTTAGGCACCCCTTACTCCTGGTCTAACCTCGTTAATTCGAGTGGCAGTCCTCTATTAATGTTTCTAAAAGTCTTATTTATTATTCATTTATTAAACTTCATCTTAAAAAATGGAATTCTAGTCCTACACACGCAAGTAATTCACAAAGGGCTGTTGTTTACAAATAATTTTCATACACAAGTAATTCCTATATATGAGGTTGCTAATTATTTAAATGATATTTACAAGATGACTAAAATTAATTTATTATTGAGAATTTAATTTACAAACAAATTCAATTTCAAATAACCCTATGTTTCTATTTAACCTAATTAATTAATTTTCACTAAATTACCTTAAGGATAATTAAATTAAGTTAATTATGTACATGTGTAATTTATTCTAATATCACATAAGGCCTAAACAATCACAAATTAATAAAGGTTTCTAACATGCAAATTTATTTTACAATTACTAAGTATTAAATTAAATTTATTTTACATGCCAATGTTAGTTTAATTTACAAATAAGATTAATTTTAATTTACAAAGTATTTATTTAAATTAATTACATGCAAAAATTGGTTAAATTAAAAATAAATTTAATTTTAATTTATCAAATAAAAATTTTATTATTACTACAATTTTATGCCAATGGTTATTAGAGGAGTTTAGGGCTACTTATCTGTTGGTAAATGCAGTTGCCATTGGGGCAAGCTACCTTTAAAAAAGGGCTTTCTCTTCTAGTATGGCAATGATATCCCTGGCTTACTCCCGTTTAGCTTCACTTAAGCTCCACTCAAATGCCCTCTTTGGTACTTACCTTAGGGCTACTTATCAATTTTATTTGTAGGAAAAAAAATAAAGAAATTAAAGAAAATGAAGAAAATAAGAAAATACTAATAACAATTTACATTGAATTCTAACTCTAGTCTCCTAAAGGGGTTAAAATTTCTAATCAACTACAATTAACTAATGGTCTAAGTCTTCTAACATGATCCAAACAGTTCATAACACCCATTGAATTAAAAAAAAAACATAGAAAAATAGATCAAATACCAATTAGAATACAAGAACACACATAAATATATAATTCTCAGATTCTGACAGATTGACAGTAGCAAGAAATTTGATTTTCGAAAAATAGTTAGACACGCTTAAAAATCATGAAAAAATTATAGAAGATAGCCAAAACATTATACAACATCATAAAATTTATAAACCAAACAAAACCGTAGTTGAATGGTCTACACAAATCGTAACTTTTTCCAGTAGCAGAATCATACTACTTTTTTTGTAAAATTCATAACTCACCAATCATAACAGATATGAATGCGAAACTAATTGGAAAAGATTCACAAGATTCCAAACTTAATTTATACATCAGATTTACACAAAAATATTAAGAAACATGGGAGATATGGGCTTCACAAGTCGAGTATCCTGCAAATCGGATTTTACAGGAACCGTAACTTCAAACCGTCATAACTTACAAAATATTAAAGCTTTTTTAATGATTCTTGAGCCTAAAATTAATAGAATTTCATGTAGAATATGAATATAATTTTTACAAATTTTTTACAGATTCAGAAAATAACGAAAAATAATAAAAATATGAGAGAAAAAAACTGAACATGTGCATAGTTGTGTATCCCCTCAAATTAAACATGATTACATGATCTATATGAACATATAAAATAAATTAAAAATAAGGAATATATAATTAAACATAACATGGAATAGATCTTGAAAAGAAAATAAAAGAACTAACCTTTAAGAAATGTCGCTAGAAAAAAAGAAGAACTAAAAGAATTTTTACTATTCATCTCTTTAATTTTTTATTTTTTATTTTTTTGTCTTCTCCTCCACCTTCCCTTCTTCCCTTCTCCAGTAGGGTATTTATAGGGTTTTGGGGGAGAGGTGTGATAGGTTTTGGAGTCTCAGGGTGACAAAGTTTATATAACTTAAACAACTAGGATTGCAGAATTTGGGTGAGACTGAGATATGGACGAGGTGTTTCAACTAATAGGAAGAGAGGGAAAGGGGGTGCTACCAATAGGGAGTGAGGAAGAGAGTGGGGCCAAAGGGGGAGAGAGAGTTTGTATGAGAGGGATAAAGAAAAAGATATTTTTTTATTTTAATTTTAAAAAATAAATTAAATGGATCATATTTAAAATTCCTAACTAGGCTTTCTTAGGCTCATGGGACCCAATTAAACTTAATTGGGTACATTTAAAAACTACACATTAAATTTAAACAAAACAAAATTTTATTTAAATTTAATTAAATTCATTTTCCAAAAAAACATATTATTATTATTATTTTTTTTTTTTTTCAAGATCATGCCACGGAATTAATAATTCTGTTCCATGCCTCTAATTATATCTTACAGTCATATAATTTTTTCATCATCGGGTTCCTCAATACCTCAATGTATATACTCATAATAAATCACAAAATTAGGGTCTACATTATTTGATATTGAGATTTGTATATGAGAATATGAGCAATTCTTGGGCAATGTGAGGTCTAGGCTGGTATTTCCCATTTTCAACTTTCATTCCCAAAAGTTCAATATCAGATTGGGCTATATAGTTTTTTTTTTTAGATAGCATAGTCCCATATTGTTGGACCAAAGAGTGAAATTGGGTCAAGACTCAAAGATTCGAACTATGGCTTTTTGAAATAATGAGGGGGCAACTTTAAGTCTAAAAGGCATTACGGTCCACTAATACTGAGTATTAGGACTGCAGAATGTTGTCTTATATCTTTCTGCTAGATCAATTCCTAGTTGTCAAAATCCCGCTTTAAGATTAAACTTTGAGAAGATATGTGCTTCTTGTAAGTGAGTGAACAGAGAATTGATATATGGAAGTGAAAATTTATTATCCATTAAGAAATGATTAAAGGGCTTATAGTCAATGACCATCGTCTTTTTCCCTAGAATTTTTTTTTTCGATCTTTTTTCAATATAAAGAGCTTGACAGGCCCATCTTGAATTGGTGGGTTCAATAAGACTTTGTTGAAGCAACTGTTGACATTCTTGTTGAGCTAATAGAGGATTTGTTGGAGTCATTCCTAGATGAGTTGTCTTTGTAGGGTTGACATCCTTATTAAGCTTAAAAGGAAGCTTAATAAAGAAGTCTCAATTTTTTCATAGAGGTGCTGGGTGAGAGAAGTCATCATAGGATTCTGTACAAGATGGCGTGAGCAGATATTTGTATTTGATAAATTCTTCTGGAACTTCAGACAATAAGAACAACTTTGGAACAAAGGTGAAGGTTTTTTTGTATTTTAAACCAGTAGGAAGGATTTGAAGATGTTGAGCTTATTGGTAGGCATCAAATCCTATCAATAAATCCTTATCAGACAAAGTTGTTCCAATCATTTGTTCATATGATACAGTCTAGAAAGAGCTGTATTCCAATGGGCCTTTTGGTGATGAGGTTGATGCGGAAAGCTTTCTCATCTGCGGCTTTGAAAAATTCTGAATGGGGCATCCAGGCTTCATCTTCGTCATGCTTCTATGGGCACCAGTATCAAGAAAACCAATGATAGGAATTGGTCTCTCATATTTGATAGGAATTGGTCTTTCATATCATGAAAACCAATGATAGGAATTGAGTTCAGGGGCTATACCGGATGGCATGATTGAAGAGTATTGATACTGAAGTATTCGAAATTATCTTCTGATGAAGATTTTTCTTCGTCTGAATAGATTTCTTCTAGGGCAAAGACAATTTCTTCTTCAGCTTCTTCTTATTTCGAAAATAAGGATTCAATGTCGGCATTTTCCAATCTAGATGCATACTCTAGTGAATTTGTTGGATCACTTTTGCTGCTTGTTTGGGCTTGTGAGGGCATTTTTTGGAGAAATGTCCCTTTTTCCATTGATAAAGCATATATTTGTTTTTTGAACTTTTTTTTCTTTGTTGATTTTTTTCCTTAAAAAATTGGATAGATTTCCCCTTTTTTTTTTGTACTTGCCATTATTGATTTTGTAGTGCCTTAGATGCTTTTTCTTTTTGGATTTGCAGGTGCAATTCTTTTCTTTGCATTTAATTGAAAGATAAGACTTTCTGCATATTTTTCGCAAGGATTTGTTATTGTCCAGTATATCATTCAGGAAATGCTGCTAATTACACATCTTTTCAAGAGTGGCTAGTGTCATTTGATGAATTTCTTCCAGAGTTATTTGTGTCATGCCTTTGCGAGTTGCTAAGATTGATCATTACAATTCAGGTTGTAATTGTTCTAGTAAAGAAGCAATATAAGTGTGTCTCAAGTTGACATCATTGTATCTATTCAACAAATAGGATCTCTGAGACATCATCTGATAATGAAATTCAATATCTTTCTTCTTTAAAGAATAATATTTCATCTCGAAGTATTCTTGTTACCCTTGTCTATTGTAGAGTGTGTAATCTCTAATGAATTCCTCATAGAGAGCATTCATGACTCCTATGACTGATGCTTGATAGAACAAGAGATGCTTGTAATCTCCAAGACTCTGGAACCATTTTCTTAATGATCCAATGAATCTACAAGAGAATTCTTTCAAGATACTTGATAATTCTACATCCGGTTTAGACTTTTGGAGATAAAGCCAAGTATGAAATTTTATCATTCTGTCCCTCTATTTAGCTGGAGGAATATCATCAAGAGCGAACTAAGGACTAGAAGTTGGCCTAGGAAGGACCTTATCTGGATTTTCTTCATCATGAGTATTAGTTGATTGCTCTATATGAGGTTCTGTGATCCCATCATTATAGTATGTTGAAGTTGCCATCAGCAAGTTTGTGATATCTACCAAATCTTTTTTAAAATCATCTTTTGATGAGGAGTCTGTATCATTAATTAAGAGACCAGCTGAAATTGCCATTTGTTGGAAAAGAGGGTCACTAGGTACTTGCTGTTTGCCTTTTTTGGGTTTAATTTTATCTTCCTCCATAGATTTTGAGAATGAGATGCTTTAAGAAGGTTGAGCAATAGATGAAGAAGGCTGAGACTTTTGGTTCAGGCTATTCTTAGAAAGGATTATGAAATAGTGTTAGGCTTGTATGGTATAATAGCTTATAAGTAGAATATGGATAAAATGAAGAAAAAGGATTATAATCTGAGGGGGGGAAGAAACGAGTTGTGATTATGGTCAAGTGTTATTTGTTTCTTTTTTGTTAAATCAGCTTCAATCTGAGTAATTTGAGCTTTTAGCTTTTTGATTTCTGACTCTTTTTTTATCAAACTCATAACCAAACCTTTTCTACTAAAGTAAGGCTTTGACGTCTTTATTAAGTTTATTAACCTTGGACTGAAGATCGACATAAAGCTTGCTGACTTGGGCTGACAAATTATCAACCTTTGTTTAAGTCAATTGAGCTTGACTATTTTTCAGATTCATTTTTAAGTCTTTTTTTTTTTCAGGAAAGCATTTTGAGCCTTGACATTCAAAGTTTGCCAGTTTAGGACTTCTTTAGCATGAGTTAATGGCTTAGGTTGTTTGTCTGGATTAACAGCAGATGTCTGAATAAATAGCCTGGATGTAAGCTGTTGTGTTGGGTCAATCCGGTGTCTGAGTGGCGAAAAGTCTGATTCATACACATCTTCTTGTGAGAATATCATACAGGATTGTACAAGAGGAAGTAATGGAGGCGGTGAAGATGAAACCATTTTCTCTTTCTCCCTTTGTTTTCTAAAGATTTCTAAGGCCAGTTCATAGATTGGTAAAATGTTTTTTTCCTTTGAACATCCTTATGAATACTACTCCAAGGTCCTGAGTCTGGAGAGGAGTCCCTTCTAGCTTCTAGAGTTTTGCAAGGAGAATATTGTTTCTTTTTTCCCTTCTTGCGACTGCGATAATTATCATCATTATCATCATCCTAGTGTTCAAGATGACAATCGCACCCTTCATCGCACATTCTTGATATTTGAGCATCCTAGATGAAATGTCCATGGATTTTGCCTGTATAGATTGGCCGTCCATCTGCCTGAAAGGAGTGAACAGAATCTTTTCTCTTGTCTCCTGAATTGGAGAGATCATCACGGTTTGAAAGATTGCAGGAGTTTGTGAAGTGCTTCTAGATTCCTTGAAAACTATCTTGACAATGCCATCTGTTTGCTTATGAAATGGGGGCTCTGTTACTTGGATAGGTCAAGAATTGTTATGCAACTTTTTATAGTTAGTAAATCACTCTCGTGGTATGATCTTTGTTAAATTTTCTTTAGACATTTGTCGAGGAATCTAGACAATAGTGGGTGTTGTCTTTGTGTCTGCAAGAATAAATAGAGCATCAGAGGATGCCCTTGGCTGAGATAAATCTATAGCATGATCTTGAAGCCTATAGATTATCTGGTTGTGTAAGGTAGCTGCCATAGAGGAGATAGTCTATTCTGCTCCAATAAGCTGAACTTGAACTTTTAGTGCTGTGAGAAGATTAAAGTCTTAAAGAGGCATGTTATAGTTGGGGAAGAAAATAAGAGCCACACTTCCATCGTGGGGAGTGTTTATACATGTGCCAATTACAACATGTTCATAATTGAGAAACCTGGTATCTAATAAAGACAATTTGGCTGTTACTAGGAGGCCTCGTTTGCCATATAGGGTAAGAACGAGGTGAACAGCTCCATACTAGAGATGAGAATATCCATGTCTTCTCCATGATGGGATAAGAGTTGGAGAAATTTCAAGAGTCACATACTGTTCTGCAGTTGTGGATTTAAGAGCACATTGATCTAGACGTGAAGTTTGAACATATTCCTCAGTAACAGATCTTCTGGAGCATATGAGAGTTCTAATACTTCTAATAAAATATCCAGAGCATCTATAGATATTATATGGACTTATTAGAGGAAAAAGAGATTCTTCAACCTATGCACCATCAGGTATGTGTGAAATTTTAATTAGGTTATCTATTTTTAGACTAAGGTTCGTCTACAAGAAGGTGATAGAGAAAGAGTAGATGTGAGATTGACTGAGTCAGAGGAAGAGGATGAAGTTGATTCAATAATAATGTTTGAAGATGGTATTGGTGTTGTGTAACTCATGGTTAATTGACCCCCCCCCTACTCATCTCAAATTAAACCTTATTCATATCCTCATCTTAAAACTCACTAGCTTTGACACCATGACTAGCCGGGAGCCCTCAAACCTGAGTTAAGCATAATAATACTTATGCGGTGTCGAGATACAATAAGTCACCATGGCCAAACAAATCTCAAGGCTTTGCCCTTTTGTATTATTACACAGAACTGGATTTAGAGGATCGTAGCAATGGATCAATGAACTAGTATTTTCTGATACGCAGGATCCACTAAGAGTGGCAAGTGTAGAGCATACTCATGCCTTAGTAGAGGATTATATGAATAACATAGAATTTTTGACTTCAAGATAGGGAGAGAAATTTAGAAAGCCATAAGACAAAGAAGTTAGAATGTTATTTCTTAGTAAGTCTTCCTACAAATAAAACCAAAGCTCCCTTTATATAGGAGGAGAGTTGGAACTATTACAACTATTTTTCATACAAACACATGTCTACCTTAGAGTTAGGCAAGGACATCTAATAAGATAAGAACTAGTTAGGTAGGCATACGACTTATATCTAACTAAGTCATACATAAAGACAAATAACTTATCTGACTGAAATTAATTATATAGATATATATCTTTCTAGCATGAGGGGGACAGTTTGCTGCTAATTTACATGAAATTTTGATGGCATCTGTCACGGGTTAACATATTGTGAAGCTTGTGCCAGTATAGTCTACAAGCTCCATTTTGAATTTTTTGGGCGTCCTTTAGTTCTGTCTTAGAAGGGATTCTATTTAGAAGGAATTTTGACTAGGACTTAAATTATTATTGTAATAGTCTGAGTCATCAAAATCGATGTCCTTGTCATATAGATCCTTCTTCCAGGAACTTCCAGGCTCATAAAAGGGCTTAGTTTCAGTGCCCAAATGTGAATCTTGCCAGATATTTGAACTGTAGTCTGGAACTTCTTCAGGCTTTGCTTTTGGACCTATAAAGGTTGATTCCAAAATTTGAGCCTTTGGTATTAAGTTGTTGATCTCATGCAGATAAGCTGTAATTTTCTTCTAAGACCAATGGAGGTGTCTCTTGTGGTGACAGACATGAAATAAGCTTTGATATTCATAGATTGAATTTTGAGTCTAGAGTATCCCTTCAGGATTTCTGAAAAAAGGACGATGCAGGATGAATAGTGAGCAGAATTACAGGATGAATAGTGAGCAGAATTCCTTACTCTCGTCTGATGATTTATGCCATAGACTATAGTAATTGATGATCTTTTTTAAGTCATTGCACCATTGAGGGATTGGCTTGAACCATTTAAGAAAATTCTATTTTACTTTTTCCTGATTGTTCCTGTCATTTAGGAAATGGTATATGGGAATGGTGGGAACTTCAAAACCAATGGCATAGAGAGTCATTATGCAACATAAGATCTTTAAGTAACAGGTCATCTGAGGGACTGAAACGAAAAATTATGAAAAATGGAGCATCTGGATGGAACTGAGTGTGGCTTTCTTTATGTTATCTGAGGACATTGGATAAATCTTGAAAATGAAATAGATGATTTTTTTGCAAATTCAACAATTTGGGACAAGGTCATTGTTGGTGTGCATCCAGGTGGAAATGTTTCTGTTGCTGGAATGAGGAATTGTGATATTTGAGCTTTCGAGGAGCTGGAGGAGTCCGCCATAAAGATGAGAGGAATTGTTTGAAGAGAAGTGAGGAGGGATATGTTTGGAGGTTTGGTGAGATCTGGAATGAGATTGAGATGCCCTTTTATATGTTGAGTGGTGTAGTCGTATTTATCAAATCAGCTTTTGAGCCTCAATAGTTGTGGTTCTGGAAGGGTCTTATTTTTAAAATGAAGTACCTTTGGAAAAGATGAATTATCCATCACTATCAAAAAATAATGGCCAATAAGAAGAAATTCAAATTTCTTAGATTCCATTCTTAATGGCTAGAAACTCCTTGTAAATCGTGTGATAGTATTTTTTCGGATTCTTTGAATTGTCCACTTGCATGACAATAAATTTTTCAATTTCCATCGAGTTTTTCAAATAAAATAGTATTCCAATATTCATCACTAGCGTCAGTCTGGAGAATTCTTTTCCCTGTGCTTGCAATTTTTAAAGGAGGGAGATTTGGAGCTATTTTCTTTAAAACTTTTACTGCTGTGGTCTGCTCATTGCCCTAGTGGGGGCCTTTTTTTTAGCATTTTTTAAAGCTAGCTAGTGTATTTGGACACATGAGGGATAAAGTCTCAGATATAGCTAATAATTTCAAGAAATTACTGAATCTGTTTGACAGTGAGATTTGTGTTTGGGAATTTGAGCTATTCTTGGGCAATGTGAAGTCTACGCTGGTACTTTCCATTTTCAAATTTCATTATCAAAAATTCAATATCAGTTTGCGCTAGATAGCTCTTATTTTCAGATAGCATAATCCCATATGATTGTATCAAAGAGTGAAATTGGGCCAAGAGTTATTTATGGGCTAAACTATCTTTTGAAAATAACAGGTTATCATCAATGTAAATCAGAGCGCTATAAATAATAGGCTCAAAGATTCGAACCATGGCCTTTTGGAATAATGAGGGGGCAACTTAAGCCCAAAGGCATTATGGTCCACTAATACTGAGCATTACAAATGCAGAATGCTGTCTTATATCTTTTTGCTGGATCAATTCTCAGCTTCCAAAATCCGGCTTTAAGATCAAACTTTGAGAATATATGTGCTTCTTGTAAGTGAGTGAACAGAGAACAAATCCTGGGAAGTGGAAATTTATCATCCATTAAGAAATGATTTGAGGGCTTATAGTCAATGACCAACCTATTTTTTCTTTGAATTCTTTTCGATTTTTTTTCAACATAAAAAGCTTGACAAGCCTATCCTGAACTAGTGGGTTCGTAAGACCTTGTTGAAACAGATGTTGACATTTTTGTTAAGCTAACAGAAGTTTGTTGGAGTCATTCCTGGATAAGATGCCTTTGTAGGGTTGACATCCTCTTAATAAAGAAGTCTTTGTTTTTTCATAGAGGTGCTGGGTGAGAGAAGTTAGCATGTAATTCTGCACAGGATGGCATGAGTAGATCTTTGTATTTGGTAAATTCTTTTGAAAGTTAAGATAATGAGAACAACTTTGGAATAGAGGTAAAGGTTTTGAAAAAACTTTTGTATTTTAAATCGGTAAGAAGGATTTGAAGGTGTCGAGTTTGCTGGTGGACATCAAATCCTATCAATAAATTCTTATCAGGTAAAGTTGTCCTAATCACTTTTGTCCATATGATACAGTCTAAAAAAAACTGTATTTCAATGGGTCTTTCAATAATGAGGTTGGTACAAAAAACTTTCCCATCTGCGATTTTGAAATATTCTAAATGGGGTCCAGGCTTCATTAGGTAACATTGCAGGATTCATTATGCTTCTATGGGCACCAGTATAAAGAAAACTAATGATAAAAATTGGTCTCTTATATTCTGAAAGTAGTACATGAATATGTTCTAATGAAATTGAGATCAAGGGTTGTACTGGATGGCATGAGAGACCAATTTTTATCATTGATTTTCATCAGTATAGATGGACTTAAAAAATTTGTTAATGGATGATAAATTTTCACTTTCCAGGATCAGTTCTCTGTTCACTCATTTACAAGAAGCACATATCTTCTCAAAGTTTGATCTTAAAGCGGGATTTTGGCAGTTGGGAATTGATCCAGCAGAAAGATATAAGACAACATTCTACATTTCTAATGCTCAGTATCAGTGAACTGTAATGCCTTTGGGCTTAAGTTGCCCCTTCATTATTCCAAAAGGCCATGGTTCGAATCTTTGAGCTTATTTTTCATAGTGCTCTAATTTACATTGATGATATCCTGCAATTTTCAAAAGATAGTTCAACTCATAAAGAACTCATGGCCTAATTTCACTCTTTGGTCCAACAATATGGGATTATGCTATCTGAAAAGAAGAACTATCTGTCCCAAACTGATATTTAATTTTTGGAAATGAAATTTGAAAATGGGAAGTACTAGCCTGAACCTCATATTGCCCAAGAATTGTTGAAATTCCCAGATACAAATCTCATTGTCAAACATATTCAGCAATTTCTTGGAATTATCAACTATCTTAGAGACTTTATTTCTCATGTGTCTAAATACACTAACAAGCTTTCCAAAATGGTAAAAAAGAAAGCCCTCATTTGGGGCAATAAATAGACCACAACAATAAAAGTTTTAAAGAAAATAGCCCAAAATCTCCCTCATTTAAAAATTTCAAGCACAGGGAAAATGATTCTCTAGACTGATGCTAGTGACGAATATTAGGGTGCTATTTTACTTAAGAACTCAATAAAAAGTGACAAATTTGTGTCATGTAAATGGGTAATTCAAAGAGTCTTAAAAACACTATCACATGATTTACAATGAGATCTTAGCCATTAAAAATGGAATCAAGAAATTTAAATTTTATCATATTGGCCATCGTTTTCTGATAATGATGGACAATTCATTTTTTTCAAAGGTAATTCATTTTAAAAATAAGACATTTCCGAAATCACAATTGTCGAGGCTTAAAAGCTAGTTTGACAAATATGACTATATCGTCCAACATATAAAAGGGCATCTCAACCTCATTCCAGATCTCCTCATCAGACCTCCAAATATGTCCCTGCTCACTTCTCTTCAAACAATTCCTCTCATCTTTATGTCAGACTCCTCAAGCTCCTCTAATCAAGCTCCTCTAAAGCTCAAATACCTTAATTCCTCATTCCAGCAACAGAAACATTTCCACCTGGATGCACACCAACAATGACTTTGTTCCAAATTGTTGAATTCGCAAAAAATCATCTGTTTCATTTTCAAAACTTATCCAATGTCCTCAAACAACATAAAGACAGTGAGACTCAATTCCGTCTAGATGCTCCATTTCTCATAGTTTTTTATTTTAGTACCTTAGATGACCTGCTACTTAAAAAAAAATGGTTCTTATGGTGCATGATGACTCTCTATGCCATTGGTTTTGAAGTCCTCACCATTTCCATGTACTATTTCCTAAATGGCAGGAATAATCAGGAAAAAGTAATATGGAATTTTCTTGAATGGTTCAAGCCAATCCCTCAATGGTGTAATGACTTGAAAAAGATCATCAATTACTATAGTCTATGGCATAGATCATCAAACGATGGAAAGGAATTATTCTCATTGTTTATCCTGCATCGTCCTTTCTTCAGAAATCCTGAAGGGATACTCTGAACTTAAAATTCAGTCTATGAATATCAGATTTATTTTAAGTCTGTCACCACAAGAGACACCTCCATTGTTCTTAGAAAGAAAATTACAGCCTATCTGCATGAGCTTAACGACTTCAAACCAAAGGCTCAGATTTTGGAATCAACCTCTATAGGTCCAAAAGTAAAACCTGAAGAAGTTTCAGACTACAGTTCAGATATATGGCAAGATTCACTGGATCCAAAAGATATGGACACTGAAACCAAGCCCTTTGATGAGCCTGGAAGCTCCTGGAAGAAAGATCTATATAGTAAGGACATCAATTCTAATAACTCAGACAATTACAATAATAATTTAAGTCCTAGTCAGAATTCCTTCCAGACAGAACCGCTTCTAAGACAGAACCAAAGAACACCCTAGAAAATCCAAATTCAGCATGTAGACTATACTGGCACAAGTTTCACAATATGTAATCTGTGACAGATGCCATCAGAACTCCATGTAAAACGGCGACAAATTGTCCCCCTGAAGCTGGAAAGATATATATTTGTATAATTAATTTCAGTTAGATAAGTTATTTGTTTTCATGTATGACTTAGGTAGGTATGAGTCATGTGCCCACCTAATTAGTTCTTATCTTGTTAGATGTCCTTACCTAAATATTAGATAGACATGTGTTTGTATGAAAAGTAGTTGTAATAGTTTCAACTCTTCTCCTATATAAAGGGAGCTTTGGTTTCATTTGTAGTAAGAGTTACCAAGAAATAACATTTTAGCTTCTTTGTTTATGGCTTTCTAAATTTCTCTCTCTATCTTGAAAGTCAAAAATTTTATCTTATTCATATAATCCTCTACTAAGGCATGAGTATGCTGTACACTTGTCACTCTTAGTGGATACTGTGTATCAGAAAATATTAGTTCATTGATCAATTGCTACAGTTCCCCAAATCTAGTTCTGTATAATAATACAAAAGGGTAAAGCCTTGAGATTTTTTTGGTCATGGTGGCTTATTGTATCTCAGCACTGCATGAGTATTATTATGCTTAACTCAGGTTTGGGGATTCTCGACCAGTCATGGTATTAGAGCCAGTGAGTTTTAAGAGGAGGATAAGAATAAGGTTTAATTTAAGATGAGTAAGGGGGATCCGTTAACCATGAGTTGCACAACAGCAATACCATCTTCAAACATTATTGTTAAACCAGCTTCATCATCTTCCTTTGATCTAGTCAATCTCACTGCTACTCTTTCCCTATCACCTTCCTGTAGATGAATCTTAGCCTCTAAAATAGATAACCTGGTTGAAATTTCACACATACCTTATGGTCTTCTTCCTATGGTAAGTCCATATAATATTTATAGACACTCTAGATCTTTTACTAGAAGCATTAGAACTCTCATATCTTCCTAAAGATTTATTACTAAGTAGTTATTCAGACTTCACATCTGGATCAGTGTGCTTTTAAATCCACAATTGCAGAACAATATGTGACTTTTGAAATTCCTCTAACCCTTATCCTATTATGGAGAAGACAGGGATATTCTCATCTCCATTATGGAGTTGTTTGCCTTATTCTCATCCTACATGGCAGATGAGGCTTTTCAGTAATAGTCAGATTGTCTTTATTAGATACCAGGTTTCTCAATTATGAACATTCTATGATTGGCACATGTAAAATCCCTCTCTGTGCTGGAAGTGTGGTTCGTACTGGTTCTTACTTTTTTCCCTAAGTGTAACATGTCTCCTCAAGACCCTAATCTTCCCACAGCACTGAAAGTTTAAGTTTAGCTTATTGGGGCATAACAGACTGTCTCCTTTATAGGCTTCAAGATCATGCTATAGATTTATCTCAGCTAGGGGTATACTCTAATGCTCTGTTCATTCTTGCAGACATAGAAATTACATCCACAATTGTCCAGATTTCTCGATAACTCTCCAAAGAAGATTTGGTAAAGATCATACCAGGAGAGTGAGTTGCCAACTATGAAAAATTGCATAACAATTCCTGACTTGTCCAAGTAACAGAGCTCATATTTCATAGGCAAACACATGGCACTGTCAAGACAGTTTTCAAGGAACCCGGAAGCACTTTACAAGCTCCTGCAATCTTTCAAACCATGATGATCTCTCCGGTTCAAGAGACGAGAAAAGATTCCTATTCACTCCTTTTAGGCAGATGGACGTCTAGTCTATACAGGTAAAATCCATGGACATTTCATCTGGGATTCTCCAGGATTAGAAATGTGTGATGAAGGGTGCGATTGTCATATAAAACGTTGGGATGATGATGATGATAATTATTGCAGTCGCAAGAAGGGGAAAAAGAAACAAAACTCTAAGAGCTAGAAGGGTCTCCTCTCCAGACTCACGACCCTGGATTGATATTTATAAGGATGTTCAAAGAAAAAAACCCTTTACCAATCTATGGACTGACCTTCAAAATCTTGAGAAAAGAAAAGGAGAGAGAAAAAGGTTCCATCTTCACCACCTCCAGTACTTTTTCTTGTGTAACCCTGTATGATGTTCTCACAAGAAGATATGTATTAATCAGAAGATGTGTATGAATCAGACTTTTCCCACTCAAACACTGGATTCAGACTTTTCGCCACTCAGACACCAGATTGACCCAACATAACAGCTTATATTCAGGCCATTTATTCATACATCTGCTGTTAGCCCAGATGGACAGCCTAAGCCATTAACTCATGCTGAAGAAGTCTTAAAGTGGCAAACTTTGAATGCCAAAGCTCAAAACGCTTTCCTAGAAAAAATTGACTAAAAAATGGACTTAATAGTCAGTCAAGCTCAATTGATTGAAATAAAAGTTGATAATTTGTCAGCCCAAGTCAACAAGCTTTATGTCGATCTTTAGTCTAGATTAATCAACTTTATAAATACCTCAGAGTCTTACTTCAGCAGAAAAGGTTTCGTTATAAATTTGATCAAAATGAGTCAGAAATTAAAAAGCTAAAAGCTCAAATTGCTTATATTGAAGCTGATTTAGCCAAAAAGAAACAAGCACCATTTGACCATAATCATAACCCGTTTCTTCTCCCCCTTTGATTATAATTCATTTTCTTCATTTTATCCACATTCTACTTATAAGCTATTCTACCAGAAAAACCCTTATCCTCAAACACTATTTAATAATCCTTTCAAAAAAAAGCCTAAACCAAAAGCTTAGCCTTCTTTATCTACTATTCAACCTTCTAAAATCATCTCATCCTCATAATCTATGGAGGAAGATAAAATTAAACCCAAAAAAGACAAACAGTAAGTATCTAGTGACTCATTTCTAACAAATGGTAATTTCAGCTAGTCTCTTAATTAATGAGACAGACTCCTCATGAGAAGATGATTCTAAAAAAAATCTGGTAGAATATCACAAACTTGCTGATAGCAACTTCAGCAGGCTCTAATGATGGGATCACAGAACCTCATGAAGAGCAGCCAACTTATACTCATGATGGAGAAAATCTAGATAAGGTCCTCCCTAGACTAACATCTAGTCCTTAATTCACTCTTGATGATATTCCTCCAGCCAAATGGGGGGACAAAATGACAAAATTCTATGCTTTGCTTGATTTTCAAACATCTAAACCGGATGCAGAATTATCGAGTGTTTTGAAAGAATTCTCCTATAGATTTATTAAATCATTAAGAGAATGGTTCCAGAGTCTTGGAGATTACAAGCGTCTCCTGTTCTATTAAGCATCAATCATAGGAGTCATAAATATTCTCTATGAGGAATTCATTGAAGACTACACACTCTACAATAGACAAGAATAATAAGAATATTTAGAGATAAAATGCTATTCTTTAAATAAGAAAGATATTGAATTTCATTATTAGAGGATGTCTCAGATATACAATTTGTTGAATGGGTACAATGATGTCAACCTAAGACACTTATATTGCTTTTTTGCTAGAACAATTACAGCCTGAATTACAACGATCAATCTTGGTAACTTGCAAAGACATGACTCAAAAAACTCTAGGAGAAATTCATCAAATAACACTAGCCACTCTTAAAAAGATGTGTGATCAGCAATGTTTCCTGTGTTATATGCTAGACAATAACAAATCTTTGCTAAAAATGTGCAAAAAGTCTTATCTTTCAATCAAATGCAAAGAAAAGAATTACACCTACAAATCCAAAAAGAAGAAGCATTTGAGGCATTACAGACTCAATAACAGCAAGTATAGAAAGAAAAGGAAATCTGTCTGATTTTTTTCTCAAAAAATCAACTAGGGGAAAAAAGTTCAAAACAAATATATGCTTTATCTATAGAAAAAATGGACATTTCTCCAAAAATTGCCCTCGAAAGCCCAAACAAGCAGCAAAATTGATCAAATAAATTCACCAGAATACGCATCTAGACCTAGAAAATGATGGCATTGAATCCTTGTTTTTGGAATAAGAAGAAGTTGATGAAAAAATTGACTTTGCCTTAGAAGAAATCTTTTCAGACGAAGAAAAATCTTCATTAGAAGATGATTTCGAATACCTCAGTATCAATACTCTTCAATTATGTCATCCACTACGGCCCCTGATCTTAATTCCATTAGTACATATTCATATACTACCTTCCAAATATGAGCATAATTCCTATCATTGATTTTCTTCATACTGATGCCCATAGAAGCAAGATGAATCCTGCAGTGTTACCTAATGAAGCCTGGATGCCCCATTCAGAATATTTCAAAGTTGCAAATGGGAAAGTTTTTCACACCAACCCCATCATCAAAAGGCCCATTGGAATATAGTTCTTTCTAAATTGTATCATATGGACAAAAGTGATTGGGATAACTTTGCCTGATAAGATAGCATTCTGCATTCATAATGCTTAGTATCAATTGACCGTAATGCCTTTTGGACTTAAAGTTGCCCCCTCGTTATTCAAAAAAGCTATGGTTCAAATCTTTGAGCATATTCTTTATAGTGCTTTGATTTACATTGATAATATCCTCTGTTATTTTCAAAAGATAGTTCAGCTCATAAATAACTCTTGGCCTAATTACACTCTTTGATCCAACAATATGGGATTATATTGTCTGGAAAAAAGAGCTATCTGGCCCAAACTAATGTTGAATTTTTGGGAATGAAATTTGAAAATGGGAAGTTCCAACCTAGGCCTCACATTGCCCAAGAATTACTCAAATTTCTAGGTATAAATCTCATTGTCAAACAAATTCAGCAATTTCTTAGAATTATTAACTATTTCAGAGACTTTACCCTCATGTGTCCAAATACGTCAACAAGCTTTCCAAAATGCTAAAAAAGAAGGCCCTCCATCTGGGGCAATGAACAGACCGCAACATTAAAAGTTTTAAAGAAAATAGCCCCCTCCTCTAAAAATTCCAAGTATAGGGAAAAGGATTCTCTAGATTGACGCTAGTGACAAATATTAGGATGCTATTTTACTTGAAGAACTTGATGGAAAGTGAAAAATTTATGGTCATGCAAGTGGACAATTCAAAGAGTATGAAAAAATACTATCACACGATTTACAAGGAGATCCCAGCCATTAAGAATGGAATCAAGAAATTTAAATTTCATCTTATTGGTCATCATATTCTGACAGTGATGGACCATTCATCTTTTTCAAATGTACCTTATTTTAAAAATAAGACCCTTTGAGAACCATAACTGCTAAGGCTCAAAAGCTAGTTTGATAAATACTGACTATACCGTCCAACATATAAAAGGGCATCTCAATCTCATTCCAAATCTCCTTACCAGACCTCCAAACATATCCCTACTTACTTTTTTTTCAAACAATTCCTCTCATCTTTATGGCAGACTCCTCCAGCTCCTCTAAAGCTCAAATACCACAATTTCTCATTCCAGCAACAAAAACATTACAACCCGGATACACACCAAGAATGACCCTATCCCAAATTGTTGAATTTATAAAAAACCAGCTGTTTCATTTTCAAAACTATCCGATGTCCTCAGACAACATAAAGATAGCCAGACTCAATTCTGTCCAGATGCTCCATTTCTCATAGTTTTTTGTTTTAGTCTCTCAGATGACCTGTTACTTAAAGAAAAATGGCTCTTATGGTGCATGATGATTCTCTATACCATTGATTTTGAAGTCCCCACCATTCTCATATACTATTTCCTAAATGACAGGAACAATCAGGAAAAATTAATAAAGAATTTTCTTAAATGGTTCAAGCTAATCCCTCAATGGTGATACAATGACTTAAAAAAGATTAATCACTATAGTCTGGCATAGATCATTAGACGATGGTAAGGAATTCTTCTCACTATTCATCCTACATCGTCCTTTCTTCAGAAATTCTAAAGGGATACTCTGGCCTCAAAATTTAGTCTATGAATATCAGACTTATTTCAAGTCTGCCACCACAAGAGACACCTCCATTGTTCTTAGAAAGAAAATTACAGCCTATCTACATAAGCCTAACAACTTTAGACCAAAAGCTCAGATTTTGGAATCAACCTTTATAGGTTTAAAAGCAAAGCCTGTAGAAGTTTCAAACTATAGTTCAGATATATGGCAAGATTTATAGGATCCAAAAGATATGGACACTAAAACTAAGCTCTTTAATGAGCCTGGAAGCTCCTGGAAGAAGGATCTATATGGCAAGGACATCGATTCTGATGACTCAGAATATTATAATAATAATTTAAATCCTAGTCAGAACTTCTTCTAGACAGAACCCCTTCTAAGACAAAACCAAAGGACGTCCAGAAAATCCAAAATTAAGCTTGTTGACTATACTGGCACAAGTTTCACAATATGTAACCCGTGACAGATGCCATCAGAATTCCATGTGAATTAGTAGCAAACTGTCCCCCTGAAGCTAGAAAGATATATGTCTGTATAGTTAATTTCAATCAGATAAGTTATTTATCTTCATGTATGACTTAGTTAGACATTCTTACTTAACTATTAGGTAGACGTGTTTGTATGAAAAGTAGTAATAATTCCAGCTCTCCTTCTATATAAACGGAGCTTTGGTTTCATTTGTAGCAAAACTTAAAAAAAAATAACATTCTAGCTTGTTTGTCTTATAGCTTTCTAAATTTCTTTTCCTATCTTGAAAGTAAAAAATTCTATCTTATTCATATAATCCTTCACTAAAGTATGAATATGCTTTACACTTGTCACTCTTAGTGGATCATGTGTATCAGAAAATGATAGTTTATTAATCAATTGTTACGGTCTTCCAAATCTAATTCTGTATAATAATATAAAAAGGTAAAATCTTGAGATTTGTTTGGCTATGGTGACTTGTTGTATCTCATGAATATTATTATACTTAACTTAGATTTGAAGGCTCTGGCCAGTCACGAAATAAAGCGTGTGCGTGTACAAATTCCGATGCTTTGGAACGGAACTTTGACCAAAAGATGGAAAAAAGGCAAATTGGAAGTAACAATTATTATTTTTTTTTTTCTGAATTGGTAGTAACAAATTTATTCCTTTAACTGCGTTTTATTGTCTTTAGCCTGTGAACTATAAAGCCAATCAAAGCACAAGTCATCAAATTTAAGACACAAATTTTTTGGTTGAATGAGTGTGTGCATATATATATATATATATATATATATATATATATATATATATATATATATATATATAATTTATTCTTAGTTTTAATTCATTGTAAAATATTTGTTCCAATTTTGCTTGCTTTTTTTTTTTTTTTTCTTGTGCACCGTTATCTGAAATTATTTCTTATTTTTGCAGGAAATTGTATGCATATTAATCTCATTAGATTTATGGGTAGAAGCAAAATATAGAAAAGAGGAGGTTTTAGCTAATTAAATACTTATCTAAGCTCTTAATAAAAACAAGGCTTATTTAAACTCTTCAATCTTGACTCAATAGTCAAATAAATCATCTTTAAAGTTTTCGAACTCTAAATAAGTCATTTAAATTTTAAAAGAAATTAAATAAGTTCTTTTATAATTTTGGAAACAATTAAATGGTATTATTAAATTCGGTTTGGAAATTGATCCAGTGGAGGGATCAGGATTATGGGCGAGTGATTCAACAAGTGAATTAATGATTTAACTAATGGATTATTAAAAATTAATTAAATATAACACTTGTTAAT
The DNA here is from genome assembly GCF_030052815.1 of Hevea brasiliensis. Lineage (NCBI taxonomy): Eukaryota > Viridiplantae > Streptophyta > Magnoliopsida > Malpighiales > Euphorbiaceae > Hevea > Hevea brasiliensis. The sequence goes on along the minus strand of NC_079508.1, from coordinate 36,289,293 downwards.
ATAAATTAATAAATAAATATAACTAATTAAATTTTAATTATTTGAAATCAAATTTTAGCATTTATTAAGTTACATTTATATAAATTTTAATAGTGTTTTTAAATTTTATATAAAAATATTCAAGTAATATTATACATAAAATTTTTTATAAATGTATAATTATCATTTTAATATATATGAAATATTAAGTATATATTAAAAAATAATTAAACAAATTACTTTATTTTATATATATATATTGAAATGATAAGACACATATCGTTAAGTTAGTTTAATTGGTTTGATTTTAAAGATTTTTTTTATAAGGTTTTGAATTCAATTCTCCTTATCAACACTAAAAAAATATATATTTTTATTGACTAATTAAATCGGCCAGGTTGACTAGGTCAAATCGGGTCACTTCTTTGTCTAGTTCAACTATAAATTCAAACAAGTTTGAGGGTCAGTTCACTGGTGTGATCGATTGAGTCGGTTCAAGTTTAATAACAATGCAAATAAGTCATTTAATTTTTAAAAATAAATCAAAAGAGACTAGATTATAGCTTGTCTCAATTCAAATCTAGCCAAAATCGTGTATGAATGTCTTTTGAGGCACGGGGTCTTCATCAGCTATCCTACATATTCGATATGCAACCATTCAGCAAGGAACAACTTATCAATCTATTCCAATGTGTAGCAAATACCTATCGGGATGTTGTAAATCAGATATATATATATATATATTGATGACAGCTCCATATACCAGTGCATGGACTTTGCTGAATTTATATTGGAGTAAATTACAGTTCAGTCTCTTTTAATCTATTTTTGAAAGTTAAATGATTTATTTGATCTATTTTTAAAACTTAAAAGGATTATTTTATATGTTTTTAAAATTTGAAAAACTTATTTGATTTTTTTTTTTTAAATTTAAAGGGCTTGTTTCGACTTCGAAAAAGTTTAAAGACTTATATGACTATTGGTCTATACTTTAAGGGCCAAAATAGGCCTTTTTACCAAAAGGAAAATTATTAAATAGGCATAGTAATATATTCTCTCTTTATCTTATATCCCTCTTTGAAAATAAGAACTTTGTAAAAATACAATTCAATTTATTTTTTGTCAATTTTTTATATTTGAAATGAAAATTTTTAATTTTTTTAATTTAAACAAATCATTTTAAAAATAATAGAAATTAAATATGATAGTGTGGAAATCCAATTGATAAAAATGAAAAAAACTTAACTATAACAGGTTTGCATGTGATTTGGTTAGTGGGGAAACAAAATGGGGAAAGCTAAAAGACCTTACTAGTATTTAAAGTTAAGGATACCAATATTATTATATTAAAACTCCTAGAGAGGCACAATGTATTTATACCAAAACATATTTTAATCCTTGCCCTTTATTTAAAAAGTTTAGTGGCACTATGATCTTTAAAAATGTCTCACCTCGCACTTTAAACTTTTAAAAAGTGGCATTAAGTGAACATTGTGATCCTAGTTAGCATCAAAAATTAAAAGAGAAATTGGAAAAGTTAAAAGTCCCACTAGGTTTTTGTTGGTAAATGGTAGGAGTTAATTTATATATTTGACCGTCTTAAAATTTTTAAATTGTGAAAGCTCATGGGTGAAATGGAACATTTTTAAACTTAAGGATGCCATTAGACCTTTTCTTTTTCTTTTTTAAAGGTTAGGAGCTCATTTATGCATTTAGTCATTTATAAAACTATATATTAGTAGACTCGTAGGTAAGTTCTGCATTCCATGCTCCTTCCTTAATAATTTTACCAATATTTCATGGATTTGGGTAATAGATTTGAATAGGGGTGTGCATTATTTAGTTCAAATTGAAATAACTGACCGAACATAATTATTTCAGAAATTCGATTTGGTTTCAATTTTTATATATTTTGATTTATTCGGTTCAGTTCAATTTTAAAGAGAAAAAAAAAGTTGGTTAAACCAAACTAAACCGAGATAATGATAAAACGCAGTGTATTTTATTAGGGTTGGGATACCGGTAGCTGGGGTGTTGTATAAACTCAGTTTTCCTTCAATTTTCTTCCTTATTCCTTCTCTCATTTCCCTTAATCCTTATCCCGTTCTACTTTTGCCTCAGTCCTTATCCTATTCTTAGTTTCCCTTATTCATTTTCTCACTCTTCTCAGTTCACCTTCTCACTTCCTTTAAAGCAATTGTTTATACTGTTTGGGTTTAATGAAACTTCCATTAAATTATATGATTTGAGTTTTCTTCTGAATAATCTTTTGAACAATTGTTGAGACTTAATATTGAAGATTGATATTGAGATTTGAGATAAAGGGAAAGTTGATTTGTCGTGGATTTTGCATTCTCTTCAAAACCAAATTATCAAACTTCAGTTTGATTTGGTTTTTTTTTTTTATTATTAAATCAGTTTCCATTTGGTTTTATATTTTTAAGAATTCGGTTTATTTGGTTTGAGCGGTTCAGTTTAAGTCGAACCGGCTAATTGCTTACCCCTAGATTTGGAGAAGTTGATGACACTTAAACTATGAATTAAGAGTAATTGCTCAATGAATTAGGATGCTTTGGTAGAAAGGATTTAAGGTCAATTAGACCTTTAAAGAGTGTAGAATATGGAAAAGAAGACCTTATGAAAACATCATAACTAGAAATTAAGAAAAATTATAAAAGGATTATATAGTTTAGCGTTTTTTTCAAGTAAGCTCTTGTGATTTTGATTTGTGTTAAAAGAGATTTGTGATTTTCATGGTATTAGTAAAGTGATACTTTTATTTTAACGTCATCCAATATTGCTGATGTAGCATTAAGTATTTAATTTAAAATTATTTTTTAATTATAAATATGGGTCTCATTTCAAATAAAATTAAAAAAAAAAACAAAATGAGGCTTTAATTACACGGTTTTAATTATATTTTTTAAAATTATTTAAATATATTGGGTTTAATATATATTTAATATGTAAAAAAAAAAACAAAATGAGGCTTTAATTTCAACCCTAAACCCAATATATTTAATATATTTAATACCAAACATTATTAACAATTAATACAACATATATACATATACTAGTATCACCACGAAGGTCTAAAATTATAATAAAATAGATAAATAAATAAACTGAATATATTAATTACATGGTTTAATACCCTGCAAAGAAAAAAAGCAGGGGATTTAATACATTCAATATCAAATATTATTAGCAATTAACACAATATATACACATATACGAGTATCACTGCGAAGTTCTAAGAATATAATAAAATAGATAAATAATAAACTGAAAATCTTTATTACATGGTTTAATACCATGCAAAGAAAAATGCAAGTTATACTCTAAATAAAAATGCTCTTCCTGCAATCTGAGCAAAAATATTTAATAGGAATGAGCGTTTGGCTCAGAAATTTTAGATATTGATTATAGTTATAATTTTTATAATTATCTATTTCTAATGTTGTCTTATAAATGAGAATGCATCAAACAAACAAATCACCCAATCCTCCCATGAAAGGATAAGTTGGAGCTACACACGCACATCTAATACATATTGAGAGCTGACCTCATACCTTAGCTCTCTGAAATATAACAATTTCTCTTATTTCATACTACAAGAGTTAGCGATAATATAACGCATGTACCGACCTCACCCATCCATTTCCATATCCAAGTGAGTAAGTGAATTTCTCATGTTGTACCTATCTCGGAATTTTTACATCCAAGATATATACATATATAAGCTCCAACTTAACCCCAAGGTGGCACATAATAGAAAATTATAATGCAACAATTAGGGGATGCTTCTAATGCAATGACTACTTATGTACACACATAAATGAATGCATGAACATGCCAAGAAAATATAAATAATATTGAAATTATAAAGATAATCAATATCTAACTCATAAACTGGTCAACTCAATTATAATTGGTTCGGTTGGAAGGAAAAAGATAGCTGGTCTACCTCACCTATACAGACACAAAGACTTTTATCAATTGACTGACGATAATAACAAATTAATTTAAATCACAGAAGCAAGAATTTATTCTAAAGTCTTGCCAAAATTTCGGCAGAATCTTTCTTATAATTAGACCTAATTCGCTGTAAAAAAAAAAAAAAAAAAAAAAACTCAACAAAATGCAATACACATGACCTCAGGCCCATAACAAGAATCATCGCATGCCCTTTTAGGGCCTACAAGAACTTAAATCTAAAACTAGATTTCCAAAATTTAGCTTAGATTCCTAACTCCTTTATAGTCCAAATAATTATCTCTAGTACTCCAAAAATTATTAAAATATTCTTGAAAATCCTCTACATCATCCTTGTACTAATCAATTTCATTTTACTTAATTTCACTAACTCAAGAATATTTTATAGATTAATCAGTTAGGCTATAGCTAGGTAAAAATTACACAAGTTGAGTTCAGATTTACCTTTTTCAATTATGTTACCTAGAATGCATTTGGAACGTTTAAAAATGTTGTAACCATCTTTTGAGTCAGCCCATCGAACTGAGCTAAAAACTCGATTTTGAGTGCTGATGAGGTATTGCCAATCCGATTACACCGAAACAAAGCCCATAAATTGTTAATAATCATCATATAATTATATTAATTTACAGGAACTGAAAAAGCTCAAAAATCTCAATGATCTATCTAGGTCGTCTGATAATCGCCTTTTCTATATGGAGTTCAATCGAAACGGGGTTGGTCCCATTTCAAAGGTTTCAGCGTGCTGATTTCAATGGTGGTCTTGAATCATTGATCCAACAACCAGAATCTTGTAAGAAAATGGCAAAAATCCATTTTTCTCTTTCTTTGCTAGTGTCGAAAATGACCTCCAAATCCAACGTGGTTGGACCCATATGAAAGATCTTTTCCATAAGAGTCCATAGCTGCTGGAATCACTTCGATCGAATGTTAGGATCACCGAATATGACATTAAAAAGTTTGGGACCCATTCTCTCCTCTCTTTCTCTTTCTCTCTCTCTCTCTCTCTCTCTCTCTCTCTCTCTCTTCATGCAACCCACTAGAAATGGCTCCTTTTTCGTAGGATTTTCAGCTGGCCGACGATGGGAAGGGGAGCTAGAGGTCGCCCGGGTGGTGGGCGTGCTAAGAGGATTGGTGGTCAGCCAGAAAAGATGGAAGGAACAAAGGAAGGAAGGAAAGAAAGAAAGAGAGAGAGAGAGAGAGAGAGAGAGAGAGACAATGGGGAAGGGTGGGGTTGCTATTTTTTTGTTCATTTTACAAGTAAAATTACATTTTGATCCTTTAACTTTCAAAAATCTTCAAGTGGGTCTATTTTCTTCCTTCAATTAAGTCCAATTGCTACTTTAACTCATTTAAATCTAGTTTTATATAAAACAATTAATAATAATAATAATAATAATAATAATAAAATCAAAATATAAATATAAATAAATGGATAGTAATATAATCACGATCATATTATGCTTGTGCACAATGAGTAAATTTAAAAAGCTATTTTCACTAACTTCTTTAAAATTATAATGTTATATTAAACTTTAGAAATAGTCACTTTAAATTAGATTCAACATTTTAAAATAATGCCATGAAATATATTTTTTTAATAAGATAATATTAAAAATTTATTAGAATTTATAAAATTTATATTTCAAAAAATTCAAGTTATTACAATCTTCCCTCCTTAAAAAAAAAAAAAAATTCGCCCCCAAATTTTAAATAAATGGAGGATTTTGAAAAGAATGTGATTGGACAAGTGTGAATGTTTATCCCTTGAATGTTACACAGACCATTGAAAATGTTGTGCTTCTTTTTAACTTTGTTGTAGCATTCTAGCTGTCATTATCTCTATGTAGCGAAGCCCTTATCTCTAATCACTCATTGACTTTTTCCTGTATTCTCTGACACTTTCTATGCTTCCACTATTTTCTGACGTGACTTACACTTATTGCCATGTCACCATAACTCGTCCCAAACATCCCTTAGCGTATCTCTCGCATGCTTATTCCTTTTTGTTCTCATCTTTATAACCAACTCTTCTCAAGCATTTCTCTGTCCTTTGGGCTTTTTTGCTTCATCTTTCTTGTTTTCGCTACTGTTGATGATACCTTTTCCAACTTACTATACTTCTTGTTTAACTTCTGTGTCATTTTTTTTTTTTTTTGTGCTTAGCTATTTATCTTGTTTGTCCTCAACCTTGTCTCTCTTTTTTTTTTTTCACCATTGTGCCTTTTCCCTTAATGACATCCATCCCATCATTCCTTTATATATATATATATATATATATTTCTTACTCTATATATATATATTTCTTACTCCTATCTTTATTGCTAGCTCTAATACTTTTAGAATTCTAGCTCTGTTATTGGTTTCTACTAGCACATCCTTCATGTTATATACATCACTATTGTACCGATCCACAACTCATGCTTTGCAACACATGCAATTCACCATGGAGGATTATTTTTGTACCTCCTTCACCAACTTGACCATCAAAACATCACCATCTCCTGCTACCCTTTATAGGAAATTGATCATCATGGTTAGACAGGACCCCTTGAACTTATAAGTTCCACATGAACTAACTAGGTAGTAGTCAACGTGTGTTTTATCACAACTCCAAACAAGATACTTTAAGCATTCATTGTCCTTGATATGTCCGCATCTATTGCCTATAGCTTTCCAAATTTTAGCCTTAAATTTGCCCATTAGCAAAACTTCCATCCAATGAATTTCATCTTCAGATAGCACTCCCTCTAGCCTATAAATCAGAAGGCTACAAGCGTTGGTAACAAACTTGATCTAACTCCTATCATTACCTTGGTCGTGCTTTCATCCTTTTCACTAGATATACATTTACCGTCAATTTCATCTTAGGAGATTGTGTACAAACTATTGCCTATCAAATTCTCAAATAACTGGGTCACCTCAACACAGTATCCCTTCTCCCTTCCTTATATAACCTTCTAGAGCCAAAAGCATGAGCTTAACTTGAAGAGAAGGAATATCTCTTCCTACAGTTAACAACACACGATTGTCTATAGAATAAAGTTTAACTCATGTCTCTTTTTCTTCCTTTTCAAATTTTATCATCTTTTTGCAAATATTGTGCTCTACCTATAAGATATCAATTGCACCAACCCTCCATTTTACCACTAGTTTGCCTGACATATCATCTTTATCTTGTGCCTTTACCTTTTACTATATTCTGGAAGATACCTCTTACTACTAGATTCTTCTAGAACTAAATCCAATCATACCTACTGTCAATACTATGATCCTCATACATATAAGTTACTTATTGCTACCCCTTATGCCTACTTTTCCTATTATGTCCCTACTATTATTCTGTCATTGATGCTTTTATACAAGTGACTCTGTTGGTCACACTGAGGACCCTCGGTTGATTTCTTATAACAACTTCTGACTATTGTTTCACCATATCTACAATCTAACCTAAAACTTATAACTCAATATCTATTATTCTTTCCTCCCATCATGCCTAACACCTTCTATGCTTCCACTACTTTTTGACGTGACTTACACTTCTTGCCATGTCACCATAACTCCTTCTAGACGTCCCTTAGCATACGTCTCGCTTGCTCATTCCTTTTTATTCTCATCTTTATAATAAACTCTTCTCAAGCATTTCTCTCTCTTTTGGCCTTCATTGCTTCATCTTTCTTGTTTTTGCTACTATTGATACCTTCTCCAACTCACTGTACTTCTTGTTTAACTTTTGTGTCGATTTTTTTGTGTGCTTAGCTATCTATCTTGTTTGTCCTCAACCTTGTCTCTTTTTTTTCCACCATTGTGCCTTTTCCCTCGAAGACATCCATCCCATCAGCAACTTTAAACTTCTTTTTTTTTTTTTTAATTTCTTACTCCTATCTTAATTGCTAGCTCCAATATTTCTAGAATTCTAACTCCGTGATTGATTCCTACCAGCACATCCTTCATATTATATACATCACTATTGTGTTGATCCATAACTCATGCTTTGCAACACATGCAATTCACCATGGTGGATTATTTCTGTACCTCCTTTGCTAACTTAATCATTAAAACATCATCATCCCCTACTACCCTTTATAGGAAATTGATCATCATTGTTGGATAGGACCCCTTAAACCTATAAGTTTCACCTGAACTAACTAGGTAGTAGTAAACGTGTGTTTTATCACAACTCTAGACAAGATACTTTACACGTTCATTGTCCTTGATATGGCCACATCTACTGCCCATAGCTTTTCAAACTTTAGCCTTAAATTTGCCCATCAGTAAAACTTCCATCCAATGAATTTCATCTCCAGATAGCACTCCCTCTAGCCTATAGATTAGAAGAGCTGCAAGCCTTGGTAACAAACTTGATCTAACTCCTATCATTACCTTGGTCGTGCTTTCATCCTTTACACTAGGTATATATTTACCATCAATTCCATCTCAGGAGATTGTGTATGAACTGTTGCCTACCAAATTCTCAAATAACTTGGTCACCTCGACACAGTCTCCCTTCCTTATATAACCTTCTAGAACCAAAAGTATGAGCTTAACTTAAAGAGAAGGAATATCTCTTCCTATAGTCAACAACACACAGTTGTCTGTAGAATAAAGTTTAACTCATGTCTCTTGGTCTTCCTTTTCAAATTTCATTATCTCTTTGCAAATATTGTGCTCTACCTATAAGATATCAATTGCACCAACCCTCCATTTTACCACTATCTTGCCTGACATATCATCTTTATCTTGTGCTTTTACCTTCTACTATATTCTGAAAGATACCTCTTACTAACAGATTCTTCCAGGACTAACTCCAATCATACCTACTGTCAATACTATGATCTTTGTACTAACAAGTTACTTATGGCTACCACTTATACCTACCTTTTCCTATTATGTCCCCTACTATTATTCTGTCGCTAACGCTTCTGCACAAGTGACTCGATTGGTCACATTGAGGACCCCTGCTTGATTTCTTATAACAACTTCTAACTACTATTTCACCATCTCTATAATCTAACCTAAAACCTCTAAGTCACTATCCATTATTTTTTTCTCCCATCATGCCTATTTGAACTATTTGGTTAATATCTATTCAACTTACTACTTACTAGTTTCACTTCTCTGCCTAATAGAACAGTCTAGGATACAAATGCACTATTAAACAGTTACTTGCTTAGGTTGCATTCCTCTCCTAATTCTACTCATACTATCAATAGGTTAAAGGAATCTTGTCTCATTGCTACCTATTCCACCTTGGAAATGGGGAACAAACATAGTTTGATCCTAATAATGATCCTGCAAATCTGAACTCAATGTTTTGGCCCCCGACACTACTTAAATTTCAACCTACTCCAATTCTTACACTCTTGGGTTCAATATCTTGTCAACTGTTCTCATTGATGTAGTCTTGTTTTGGGCCTTTTCTTCTTTCCTTTTATTTCATCATGTTTACCTTGCCCAGAACAATAGCTTGTCTACTCTAGTTCTTAACTTTGTCTACCCTAGTTCTTAACTTTGTTCTTACTTCCAATCAGACATCCACTTTAGTAATTTGTACCCCTTCTTACTATCTCCGTCACATTATCTATGCTTTTATGTTACTCATAATTAATTCTCTAACCATTCTAACTAGCATCTAGGTTTTCCCTCTTGCTGCATATGAAACAACTATCCTAACTTTCATTTATACACTTTTTTTATCTACTAGCATTATGTGATTTGTCTTTACTAACTCATTGCCCTGATCTTTTTCTTTGCTTCGAGTTTACTCTTGTCATAAGCAGCAAGAAGTTGAGAAGGAACTCACGAAACAGTAGCCACGCATTCATTGTGTGATCTTGTTCCTCACACATTCATTGTGTGATCTTGTTCCTGTTTGCTAGACTATATACTACCCTCTACTACCTTAAGGGGGGATCTGTAGGGATTCTCTTCTTCCACTGCTACTCATTCAGTTGAACTTAAGGTATTGGGTGCCCAATTCCTATCACTAAGCTCAAAAGAACTACATCTGTCTTAAGTTGGTCACTTATGATTCCTATAGTAGAATTGTACCCTCCCTAGGGTCTTTGAGCCAATAACTCTCTATCAAACTACAATCCCATCTGGGCCATAGGTCACCAACACTAATAGTAACTTTTTATCTCTCTTGAAAAGATATTACCATACTCTACAACATAACTCACTATAAGAGAGGTGCTACATCTACCACATTGGCACAACTATGTAAGGCTATCTGCTCTCTTATCATATGACCAACTTTCCTATAATGTCATTTTATAGGCTATGAACATTATTCATAACCATCGATCTCCTTTAAGGAGTAGAATCATATTTTACACCTCACTTCCACACAAAGGAGATACTATCCTCATTAAACTCAAAGTAAAACATCCATCATGATGCCAAAATTGTCCAAGATCCCATACAGGAAACTAGATGGTCCCACTTGGCAAGTGCCAACAGTATACTGTAACCATACTAAAACCTTTAATCTCGTGGTAACTCATGCTATAACATTGTGCTCAAGTTAAGATAACCGAGTCAATAACTCTAGTTACCGCCTAACTACAACCTCTAACACTCTACTCTAACTAGGAGTTTCCTAACTCCTTTGCAGAAAAAAATTATGCTATGGTGCAACTATAACAAAATAAAAGTTGTATGCAAACCTCTTCATGGAACACCATGGGGATGCATGTAGCTCTACATAATAATCTCTTGTCGGTATTATAATTTACAGCTTATAGCACAAACATCAAGAGCATTGCATAGGTTATTGCAATACATCCCAACAGATCATATTCCTTTACCTCTTATTCCTTTCTAAACCATTGAAAACAAAAACTTGCTCTAATCGGGCAATCCACCACTAAATTACCAAAGTGGTACTCACGCCTCAGATGGGACATTATACAACCATAATTTGCATTAACTAAACACACCGCCCCATACTACTAATCACATCTTTTCTTGGGGTACATATTTTTAGGACAAACCCCAACACATCTACTAGCTCAACTTTATATCACTTTATACCCCACGCAAAACCAAGACATTAGACAAACCAACTCGAACACTACCCAGATTGGTAATGCTGTAACTAGAAATAATGAATTATAGAAAAGACGAAATAGGATCCTATACTCTGCATGTGATAATACAAGACAACTTTCCTATGAACCTAAAGCCTAAGCTCTGATACCAAATTTGTCATAACTCAACTCTATGGGTAGGACCGACACTAGGACTTAGGCCATTATAAAGCCCCCAAAACCCATAGTAAGTTTCACTATTCCCAAACCCCTAACCAAATCATATGAATAAAATATTATTAAACATTATAAAATATTATAAAACAAATTAAGAAGTCTAACTCAACCCAATTATCCATCATAACTACACAATTAGGAGACTCCAGCTCAACCGTAAAGCCAACATATTTAATTCATTTAATGCCAAACATTATTAACAATTAATACAATATATACACATACATTAGTATCATTGGGAAGTTTTAAGAATATAATACACATAAACTAGTATCACTAGGAAATTTTAAGAATATAATAAAATAGATAAATAAATAAACTAAACATCTTAATTACACAATTTAATACCTTGTGAAGAAAAATGCAGGTTAGACACTGAATAAAAATGCTCCTTCTGCAACCTGAGCAAAACTTTTGAGCAGGAATAAGTATTTGACTCTGAGAGTTTAGGTATTGATTATAGTTATAATTTCTATAACTATCTATTTCTAATGCAGTCTTATAATTGAGAATGCATCAAATAAATAAATCACCCAATCCTCGCACGAGAGGATAACTTGGAGCCACACATGCACACCTAATACATATTGAGAGTCGACCCATACCCTGGCTCTCTGAAATCCAACAATTTATCTTATTCCATACTATGAGAGTCAACAATATTATAACGCACGTACCTACCCTGCAGGTGGTAAGAGTTAGTGATAATATAATGCACGTACCTACCTCGCTCATCCATATCCATATCTATAGGAGTCAGCAAATTTCTCATGTTGTACCTACCTCGAGACTTCCACATCCACAATATATACATATATAAACTCCAACTTAATCCTAGGGCAACATAACATAGAAAATTATAATGCAACAATTAGAGGATGCTTCTAATGTAATAACTATTTATGTATACATATAAATAAAAGCATGAACATGCCAAGAAAATATAAATAATATTGAAATTATAAAGATAATCAATATCTAACTCATAAACTGGTCGACCCAACTATAGATGATACGACTAGAAGGAAGAAGATGGCCGGCCCCGATTACCTATACAAACACACCGACTTCTATCAATTGATTGACAAGAATGACTAATTAATGTAAACTATAGAAGCAAGAAATTATCCTAAAGTCTTATCGAAATTTCAACAAAGTCTCCCCTATAACCTAATCCCTTGAAAGAAAACTCAAAAAAATGCAACATACAGGGCCTCAAGCCCACAATGGCAATCATCACATGCCCATCGAGGGCTACAAGAACCTAATCTAAAATCAAATCTTCAAACTCTAACTCGAATCCTTAACTCCTCTATAGTATAAATAACTATCTCTACCGCTCTAAAAATTGTTAAAATATTCTTGAAGGTCCTCTACATCATCCTTGTTTTAATAAATTCATTTTACTAAATTTTACTAATCCATGAATATTTTATAGATTAATCATTTAGCCTATAGCTTGGTAAAAATTACACAAGTTGAGTTCAAATTTATCTTTGCTAATTCTACAACCTGGAATACATTTGGAACATATGAAAACACTAGAAACGACTATAAACATGATGACCTTGCAAGACAACCTGCCAAGCATCTAAATCGGGCCAAAAACTCAATCCTGAGTGCCGGTAAGCTATCACCAATATGATCGCATCTAAACAAAGCCCATAAATTGTTATTAAGTATCATATAATTATATTTAATTTATGGGTATCGAAAAGGCTCATAATCTCACCAATTAATCTAAGTCGTATGATGATCACCTTTTCCGCATGATGTTCAATCGGAGCGACGTTAGTCCCATCTCAAAGATTTTGGCTTGCTGATTTTGACAATGGTCTCAAATTGTCGATCTGACAATCAGATTGGCCAGACTATTATCGAAAAGTGGCAAAAACCTAACTTTCTCTCTAATTTCTAGGACTAGAAATGCCACCAAATCTGGCGTGGTTGGTCCCATCTGGAAGATCTCCTCCTAGGATTCCATAGCTCCTGGAATCACTCCGATTGGACGTCGGGATCATCATATATGACTTTCCAAAATTTGGGACCCATTTTCTCCCTCTTTCTCTATCCAGACAACCCATCCAAAATGGCTCTTTTTTTGTTGGATTTTTAGTTGGTTAGCGATGGGAAGAGAGAGAGAGAGAGAGAGAGAAAGAGAAGGATGTGGGGCTACTGGGATCTTTTTTTTTTCCTATTTCAAGCAAAATTACATTTTAATCCTTTAACTGTCAAAAACTCTTCAAGTGGGTCTATTTCCTTTGTTCAATTTAAGTCCAATTGCTACATTAACAACAACAATATAGCCATGACCATATTAAGCTTGTGCATAAGAAACCATATTAGGCTTGTGCACAAGAAGTAAATTTAAAATACTGTATTTAACTAACGTCTTTAAAATTATAATATTATATTAAACTTTAGAAATGACCATTTTAAATTAAATTCAAAACTTTAAAATAATGCCATGAAATATATTTATTTAATATTAAAAATACTATTAGAATTTATAAAATTTATATTTTAAAAAATTCACGCCATTACACTTGTGTTCCTTCCCAATTTACTTTTTAGATAACTGTGCAGGAAAGTTTATTTCAAGAATCTTATAAATTCTTAATCTTATAAAATTCTTACATGCACCATGCTTTAGAACCTCAACCAATTGAGCCATCTCCATCATGTTCTTTAGTAACTCATGAAATGCTTTGTCTGGATAGAAAGAACCAAATCTAGGGCAAAAAGGAATTTTGCAGTATGGATATTTCGTAGGATCAGTTGTATTAAAAAAAAAAAAAAAAGAGGGAGAGAGAGAGTAAAAATGTGTAAGGGTAGTTTTGTCATAAAAATTTTTATAGTAAATTTTGTGGAATTCAATTGAAAATTCCACCTATTTTGATGAAATTTTGGATAGTTATATTCAATTGTGCACAATTCAAATCATAGAATTTAAATCCATGTTTTTCTTTCTTCCAAACATGAAATTTTGGATTTGGAAATGAATTCCCAAACACTATGTTTGTCTCTTGCTCTTGCCATTACCTTCTCCTTCACCTACACTCTCTCTAACATGTCTCTCATCCCTTCTACTCTCCTCATTGCCTCCCTTCTCCCTCTTGCTCTCACAATCACCTTTCCACTAGTTATCAATATTGTTGATTGCAAGCCATCCCTTTCCCTATGCAATCGCTAGTGCCTCTCTCCCTCCTTCATTCTTGTTGATGGAAAGTACATCTCTCCCTCCCCTACTATTATGAATTTGTCACCCATTTTAGCAAACTCAAAATGGTAATTGAAGAAATTATCTTTTCACCCACTCTACTAAGCATAACAATTCGGTTTGCAGAAAATTGATTTTCTAAGTTTGTGCAAAGTCAATTTTGTGCGTTAATTTTGTGCGTATGTTTGTAATTATTGATTTTATGTGTTTAAGGAAACTTGTCAATTTTCTCAGTTTCTGTAAAAGTAATTTTATGAGTTTGTGAAAAATTCTTACCCAAAATTGTAGAAATAGAATTTATAGAAAATTTTTCATTAAAGAACAAGAATATGAAGTTGTGAGAGAAAATTTTCAATTTTAGAAATTGGCAAATGGATTTGGATGCCTACTTGGTGGATAGATTGCAGAGAATGAGAAATGGTGATGGTTAAAGGGTTATTGGTTAGGTGGGTGGTGGACCAAAAATGAATTTTGGGTTATAATTTAATCAAGAAGTATACCTTGAAGATTGATTTGCATCTGATTGATGGAGAGCATTCTACACTTGCCATGGTTAAAGTTTAAGAAAAAAAATATATGATTCATGGAGGAAAACAAGACAAAAATGCTTCACTTTGAGAGAAAAGGTTTGGAGATTAATGTTATTGAGGTGAACTATTGTGCAAAATCCCGCAAGTGCACGAATCATTACAAGTAACAAATAAGCATCATTCCCATGAGAACCGTGTTAAATACTAAAATAAACAACAATTACAATTATCTAAACAGTCGAATTGTAAAAGAGTAGTAATTAAATCTAAATTAAATGAAATAAAATCTAAGGCAATTAACTAAACTTGAATATCAATTAATAAATGCATTCCAAAGCTAGGGATTCACACTTCAATCAATTATAGATATAATCCAATTCATTTAATAAGTGGGAAATTATTACTTTGAAGAAAATTAATCTTAAGTTATCTTAAGTCCTCTCTCAAGGCGCTCAAGTTGTATTTTAATCAACTTAAACCCTATTTTCATGGTGATTAAATTAATTCAAACTCATTATATTCTTTGATTAATAGTTAATTTCATATAGAATTTTAGCCTATCTCTATATCAAGAATCTTAAGTTCAAAATCCTATTTATTCCAATATTAATCTTCACATTTCAGTCATTTAATTAATATTCAAAACCAATACTAAGTGGACCTCAACACAAAGCATGTATCAAGAACACAAAAGATTGAATCAAAGAATAAAATGCCCAATTTAATAAATAAAATCAAGCCAAATTTATAATTGAATTAAAAGTGCTACATCCTCAACCCTAGAATAAAGAAACTACTCACACATGGTAAGTTTTATAATCAAATTTGTAAAATAATAAAGAAAAGACGTGAGAAGAAATAGAATGAAAGAACCCAAATGAAGAACTGTTGTCTTGGATTTTTGGAATCCCAGCTGAAAACCCCTCTGAAAGCCTTACAGATTCATTGTTCCTTTCACCTCTCTTAAAGGTAATGTGCTCTCTTGAATATAAAAAGGTTCATCCCTGATAAAACCCTAACTTCTTATGTTTATATCTTTTGAAAAACTCTTATTTCAGAGTCTTAAAGGCCTTAAAAAACCTCTAGGAATGGCCAAGAGTCGCGCAGCGGCTAGGGGGGTGGGTGGGGGGGAGGGGGGCGAGTTTGAAATTCTATCCCTAAAAATAGCACGATGCATGTAATGGGTTTAGTTTACATGACCCTGCCCCATATAACCTTCTTGGAGCTCGAATTTTCAGAGTTTTGAGAGCTTTCAACATAATATGGGCCTTTTTATAACGCGATCGTGTAATTTAATTCCCCTAAAAACACGACCTGTGTTCTTCTTTACACAAGGCATGTTATTACTCCATAACACAGGCCATGTTATTCAAAATGGCTTCCGAACGTCATTTTTAAGGCTCTGACACTTCTCCAATAGCCTTTATACCATGCGGACTATTGACACATACCTAAAAAAGGTCGAAAACCAAGGAATCATACCAATTTAACACAAAGTTTAAAAGAAAACAAAAAAACACTTGAAAATAAGCATGAAGGTAATAAAATAGTAACAAAATGCAATGAAAGTAAGAAAATACTAATAAAATGCAATGAATATGTGTTAGAGTCAAAGTTAAATTAAAATTAGGAGATTAGATAAAATAGAAAGTTTAGTAGAATTTAAATTATGAAGTTTAATAATTAGAATCCCCAAAAAATAAGGTTTTTTTATGGCCTATATAAATGAGTAGTTGGTTGACCTTTATATTTTAAAGAGCTTATAAAGTGGAAATGTGTGTAGAATTCCTTGAGTTTTGCTTGAGTGATTTTGAGGGTGAGAAAAATAATTAGTGGTTATAATTATTTTTACTTTTATAGTGGATTCGTTTGGTGGAATAGGATTATTCCAAACCACATTAAATTTTGTGTTCTTTAATTTGTGTGGGTGTGATTTTTATAACAAGTTTTTAGCTCTTGATGTGAAGTACAATATTTTAGAGGAGACTTTGTCAGTTATTTTGCAAAAAAAATTAGAGAGTTTATACATGTCAAAGTCAGTCATAAATCATTTATACTTGGAGGAGTTGTACCAACTCAGAATGGATGAAGGTATTTATGTGAGGGATTACCTTAATGTTTTTAATAAATTAATTACCCAATTGGTTAGTGTTGGTGTGAAGGCAGATGATGAAGATAAATCCCTCTTGCTTCAACTCTCTCCCACAATCTTATAAAAGCTTGGTGATAGCCCTAACAGTTAGAGAGAAGACTTCAAAGGTGGAAGAGGTTACCACAATTATCTTGGATGATGAGAAGTTCAAGAAAATAGGTAGTAACAATGAAGATGGAGCTTTTTTTACTAGTTCTAGACATGGTAAAAGCAATCCATATGGAAATAATTGGAGAAGGAAAAATAGATCGAGCTCGAGACCACGAGTAGACCTTAAAGATAGAGAATGCTACTACTGTAATGAGAAGGGCCACATTCAATACCATTGTATGAAGATGAAGAAAGATCTTATAGAGTTTAAATAATTCAAGAAGAGTCACAAAAAAGAAAAAAAAAGGAACTACTACAATTGCAATTGATGATGGTGTTGACAGTGAATATTTGAATGTGGATGATGATAAAGAAAAGGCAAAAGATCCATTACAATATAAATGGTTAATGGATTCTACTTGTCATTCCATATATGCTCAAAGAGGGAGTGATTAGATATGATTGAAGAAAACAATAAAGAGAAAGTGAAGCTTGCCAATAGGAACAAGATGGAAATTGAAGGTATTGGAAGAGTGAAAATCAAGTTGCATGGTTATTGTATGAAATTGTTTGATGAAATGAGATAGGTTCCTAAATTTGAAACGAACTTAATTTCCTTGGGTAAGCTGGATTCTATGGAGTCATGAGAGTTAGCCGATTTACTCTCATGATAATGAAGGGTGAGAAGATTTGTGCAAAGAATCTCTACAAATTGTAAGGAAGCACATTGATTGGAAGAATGCAAGTTGAGGCAAGAGGCAACATCAACAATTAAAAGTGCAAGGAAATATCCAAGAGAAAATTGACTTTTGCAAAAGTGTTAAAGACTAATTATATTTGACTTGGAGGTAGAGATTGTTAGAGTCCAAGTCAAATTGAAATTAGAAAATTAGATAAAATAGGAAGTTTAGTATAATTTAAATTATGAAGTTTAATGATTAGAGTCCTAAAAGGATTAGGTTTTTGGTGACTATATATATGAGTAGTTAGTTGGTCTTTGTATTGTAGAGAGCTTACGAAATAGAGAAGTGTGTTGAATTTTATGAGTTTTGTTTGAGTGATTTTGAGAGTGAGAAAAATAATTAATGATTGTAATTATTTTTTCTTTATAGTAGATTTGTTTGATGGAGTAGAGTTACGCTAAATTACGTTAAAATTTGTGTTCTTTAATTTGTGTAGATTTGATTTTCATAACATTATGATTTGACTATCATGAACAAATGATGAAAATAAAGAAAGCCATGACTATTTTTGGTTGAATATGTGTGAAAAAGAGATGGAACGGTCAAATGGAATGAAGTTTTATTTTGCACATATGGAGGTGGGAAAGACAATGAATAGGAGGAGGTTGAATTGTAGGGCTTAGGATGACAGTGGAGAGATGGAAAGAGACAATATTTTTAGTTTTTTTTTTTAATTTTTATTTTAAATGTGATCCACATGTATAATTAATAATAGTTTAAATTGCATAGTTAATGTCAAATTATCAATATTAGATGGTGTAGCTTTTTTTTTTTTTTTAGTAAGGCAGATTTGAGGAGTGAGAACTTGAATCTGGTTTACCAAATGAGTAATGATACTTTCAGCTACTATACCAAACTAGGCTAGCTTACTATACTAATAGTATAAAACCACATATCATTTTTTTTTATCATAAACCTAGCTTCAAAACTCTAAAAAAAAAAAGAAAAAAAAAACACTCCAAAACTCTACTTTCAAAAAAGTAGTTAGCAGTATAATACTTTTTTTAATATAAATTTTTTTAAAAATTGTATAGGACTATTATTTAAATCATCCAAACAACCATTATATTTATATTCCTTTATGATAAGATCAATATCCTATGAAAACATAAAATTAAGAGGTGAAAATTGACTAGCCTGACTTAGTTCAATAGCTAAAGAGATATTATTCATCTATCATGTACTAAATCTAAGATCCCACTCTCACAATTCCCTATGAAAAAAAAAGTGAAAATTTATTGACATAATAAGCGTAGTGAAAAAATCTCTAGGTTTTGACTTCCTATATATAAATGATAGATGAGGTTTTAATTTAATGATATTTGGATCATCTTTAAAATTATAAAATTTTAATCAAACTTAAGGGAATTAGAAAATGATAAATACGTTTAAGAAATAGGGATAAAGACCAAAATAATGTGATTTTAAAAATATTTTACCAAAATAATGTGAATTTTAAACTATTTACCAAAATAATGTAGTGTAATAGAAACCATCACTCGAGGAAGCAATTTCATGCTTTAACACTTGAATAAGAAATTGCCATTTGAAATAAAATTTTTGTTCTTTTGTGTCAGTGTGGCAGAATAATATTGCCCTCAAAATCGCCAATCAAACTAGCAATTTTGTGTCTTGTCCCATCGCTTATCATATCAACAGAATTTAGCTTTTTTTTACACTAAAACCACCAAATGGAATGGTGGTTTCAAGTGCAATATGTATAGTATGTTAGAATAGATATATTGCAGAAATATTATTGGGAATTTATTCCCTCTGCTGTTGAATTATTGGCTTTGCGCAAATTTTGCATGTCTATGAATTATTTTGTTGGCTTTAAAGCCAAAAACTAGTCTTCAAAAATGGAAGACTTCCAATATCTTGAGCACCAAGTTTTTTCTTCTTTTTTCATTTTCTTCATTTATTTTTTCTCTTTGTATCAAATAATTTTTTTTTTGTATCCAACATAATTTTTTTTATATGTTATATACAATATTTTCAAGTTATATTGCTACTTGGATTTTCACATTATGAAGTAAAAACATTGCAATTAAGGAACATTTTCAACTTTAATATAAAATGTTATTGTGATTATTACATAATATATTTATTTAAAATTTTAATTATGATAATTTTGTTATATACATGTCAAATTTTGTGATAAATTTAGTGTTAGGTATTTAAACTATTGCAATTAGTTAAAAATTAAATTGGTATGTTTACATGATGTGAAATATTAAGTTTGTGAAAAGTGCGAAAAAATGAAATAAACATAAACATGCTTTTGCTAAAAATGTCAATTTTTAAAAAATTTTGCAAAATAAAAATTAGGAAGATACAAAATTGATGTTTTTATCAATATATAGTGTGACTTTATTAAAATTAAAATTTAAAAATTTTTGCATTATGCATGTAAAGTTTATATAAAATTTTTTTAAAAAATATAAATTTAATTTAATAAATTTAATATTTCTTTTTATTCATTGGGACGTAAAAACTAAAAATACAAAATTTTAATTATAATTTATGTGCTATGTTTATTAAATTATTGTATAAATTTTTTTATTTAATATATTCAAAATAAAACATATTTCATAAATAAGTAGTTATAGTTACAAGCACAATAAAATGTATTTATAATTAGAATATATATAAAAAATAATTTAGTTATTGCATTTAATATAAATGAAAATAATTTAATTATTGCACTAGATATAATGAAGAAAAAAATGTGTGATCATTATGGATAATTTAGATAAAATTATTATTTAAATATGTATTATATTTGCATGGAATTTACATATTATTAATGGAGAAAAAAAATATCTGATCGCTATGAATAATTTAAATGTATCTTTTTTGTGTGTATAGATGGTTGTGACATATATGACTCCCAAGGTTTTGAGAGGCACATTTGCTGATATAATAGTTAAAAAAATGTGAGAAAAATATATGAAGTTAAAATGAAAACATCGCAAGGATTGGTGGAGCACGTCAATCATCTTAACAATTTATTGCAAGAAATTATAAATACTAGTTATAAAATAATCGAAGCAGAGAAAGTGAATGTCTTAAGTGAAACTGTACCTTTGTGTTACTTCAATGTAGCAATGCAAATTTGGACTCAACAAAATATTAACACCTATGATGAATTAGTGTTAACTTTACTTGAAACGGTAGTTGATATTAATATAGACACTTTAATAAAAGTCCAAGAAAATCTACCTGTGTCCCAAGTGATTTATTGTAAGTGGAAGAATGGTAAAAGGGCACAAATGTATTCCTATGTGATGTAGAATATTATGTAATAAATATTAGTATTTTAAAATATTATTCATATATAGAGTACAGTTTATATGCAAAATGAATATGTGTTCAAAATTTTAACTAAATGTCTATTTATAGGTTCTACAAAATGTTATCATTTATATCGTTCATTGTTCACTGGGGAGGTCGAATAAATTTTGGGCTATCTAGTTTTCAATATGACGTTGCAAATGCAAATGCAAATGCAATGACAAGGTGAATTAAGTTCAAAAGTATGCCAGCCTTTAATGAGTTGATTCATAGGATAACAGTTACAATAGGTTTAGGGATTGATAAGAAGGTTTTTAGAGTTATTTATAAGAATCTAATAGTGGGCATGGAACAATGTATTGGTCATCTTTGGTTGTTAGAAATGATCATGATATTGAGGTAATTTTTGATAATCTAAGTTCAATCTAAGGTTACAATCATGTTGAACTAATTATTGAGGTGGAAAAAGTTAGAATGGTGTCAAATGATCAATTTAACAACATAGATAGTAAATTTTAATGATGGTAGCACGATGATGAATAATGATCTATGTGAACCATATGGGCCAATCAATCTAGGCAACACCTATGATTATAGATGTACCACATTGAATGATTATCAGGATAGGGACTTCACCCAATTTGGTGGTTTTAATAAAGTAGAATGCCCATCGCTGATAAGTGTTTACAATAGTGAAGGAGCCAATCCTAGTGAACCTATAATTAGGATTGGTAGTCAGCAACGTGGAAATGTTGGTTCTTCTAACTATGCATCGTGTTCGAATGTAGATGCAGGACAACATGACATGGATTTGGGCGATAATGATTATGATTATCAATATAGGTTAGAAGATTTGGGGGTCAATAATGAGTATGCCTCACTTAGTGATGATGATGATTATGATGATCATAATGATGATGATAATGAAAGCGCCGGTTGCAATGAGAATGTTGGTCAAAATGAAGGCAGGCATGTGAGCAATGAGTTAATTTATTTAAATGTTGGTGATAATAAAGGTAAGGAATTTATCTTTCCATCGTAAGATTATAGCACCATAAATTTGGATGCTATGGAACCCACTGATCTTCAAGCACAAGAGCATAGGAGTTGGAATGACTTTTCTGAGTTAAGTAAGAGTGTGCTATTTAACTCAAAAGAAGATGTTTAATATGTTGTGAAAAAATTATCCATTCAAAATAATGTTGCATATTCAGTGGTTGAATCACAACCGACTTTTTAGGTTGTTAAGTGTATTCGATCTGATGAAGGTTATGAATGGAGGTTGCGAACAATGAAGAAAAAATCAAGCCCATACTGGGCAATTAGTGTTTATAATGGTCCATATACTTGCTATGCACCTATGCTATTGTAGAACCATAGGCAATTAGATTCACAAACGATCAGTGGGTGCATTATGGAAATGGTCAGCAAAGATCCGAAGTTAAAAGTCGAGGTAATGATCGATGCTATGAGGAATCGATTTAATTTTGAGATTTCATACAAAAAAGCTTGGTATGCTAAGAAGACAGTGTTGGCTCGTGTTTTTGGTAATTTGGAAGAGTCATACCATAAATTTCTTTCTTATTTAAATGCTCTTCAAGTTTATAATCCAAGCACAATCACAGATATTACAGTCGATGATTTAATCAATCCCTCATTTAAGATGTTTAAGAGGGTATTTTGGTCTTTCAAGCCGTGTATTCATGGGTTTAATCATTGTAAACCCATATTACTCATTGATGGAGCATTCTTATATGGGAAATTCCAACACACATTGATGATCACGAGTTCTATTGATGGTAATAGTAAGTTATTCCCTTTGGCATTTGCAATTGTTTAAGGGGAAAATAAGTCTAATTGGAGTTGGTGCATGTGCTGCATACAAAAGCATGTCATGTAGAAACTTGGAATTTGTGTTATCTGGGATTACATTTGTGATGAAGCATGAAACAATGGGTTGGAAAGAACCACACGCATATCATCAATACTGTCTTCGACACTTTGTTAACAATTATAATTTTACTTAGAGAAACAAAGAGATAAAAGATTTGTTATACAAAGCTAGTATGATTTATTTCAAACGTACGTTCTCCTTTATAATTATAATTGTTATGAGTTAAAGTCTCATTTTGTATATCCTTTTCATTGAAGGTAACACATATCAACCATGAAAGTTCAAATCGAGAATGAAAGATATTCTTGAGAAGGATGGACCTTCTTTCAATTGGGCGATTAGATGTCCAATTGAGCAATGGACACTATCACATGATGGTGGTAGGAGATATGGTAACTTAACAACTAATGTTGTCAAATGTGTTAACGGTATATTGAAAGGTGTAAGACAAATGCCTATAATGTGTATCATTCAACACACATTCTCTAGACTAGTTAAGTGCTTTGATGAAAGAAGGGTATTTTATGAAAGAGAACGATCGAGGGATAATACATACATGCCAGCTTGTGTCAATGAAATGAGGGCACGTGCAATGAAAGCAAATGGACATAGAGTTACAAAATTTGATAGTCATATGAGCATTTGTTCAATTTTGAAAAGATACAATCCAGTTCGAAGGAAAGGTGGCAATACTCAAATTATCAATCTTGCAAAGAAAGAATGCGAGTGTGGAAAATTTGAAGGGACAAAAAGGCCATGCACACATGCTATTGCTGCATGCCTACATATGCGCGTTGATTTTTGGCAATTTATTGATCAATGCCACACATTAGAAGAAACATTAAAATGTTATCAAACTTCTTTCCAACCATTAGCACATGAAACATACTGGGTACAATTTAATGGTCCAACAATTATTCCTAATATGGAAATGCAAAGGAAAAAAGGCAGGCCAAAATCAACTCGCATAAGGAATGAAATGGATTTTCGAGAACCAGGGAGTAGTCAGCGTTGTAGTATTTGCAAGCAGCCTAGCCATAATAAGACAAAGTGTCCACATAGAGGTGGTTTCTTAACTTAGTTATAAATCTAACATCCACCAAGCTTTGATTTCGAATATTGGCCCCCCAGTTGCGTTGCTAAATAATTGATGTGGCTTTATGCAATTTTATATGGATATAATTCTACTTACTTCTATCACTAGTTAAAATATTTATTATTGAATCGTATATTCTTTTGCTGTAGGATATAATTGACATACATTAGACCATATGTGATGGTAAGTAACTCTAAGAGTAAACAACATGGAGTTGTAACATTAGATAAGTACTTAGACCCTAATGGTAGGATGTGGTATGATAGGAAAAGAGCATTTGCTAATATTAAATATTATTCATGTTTGATGCCAAGCAAAGTAGGACATATCTTTGAAGGAAAATATAGTACGAGTTTGGATGAATTTGGTCCATCAAAAATATTTGAAGAACCAGAATGGATAAGATTATGGGAAATTAGGTGTGGGCTTAAAGCTTATTGCAAGTATCATGAAATATCAGCTCCAAATGTGTTATCTGCACTATTTCCATGGTCCACAAATGAAGATGTTGCTAAAGTAAAGCAACAATTGAAATTAGAAATTTATTTAATGGAGAAATGCCTAGACCAATTTCATGAGCAACATAACACACAATAAAGTAATTTCGGTCAAGTCGATGAATTAAGAATCTCCAAATTTTCAGATGATAGTGAAGATGATTTCCAAAAGTTTTTACCTTCATGTTTGCCACCTTGTTGCTAGATGGTCATCATAAGTTCCAGCTTTTAATGCTTTATGTTAGTGTAGATTAAAAAAATATTATGATTGTCATTTTACTATTAATAATAATATTTATAGATTGTTCAATTTTTGTTAAAAAAAATTCTTGATTGAGCAGAGATATATAACATGTCCCTACATTATACACCGGGAGATATTTTTCGAGCTATGGGTTAATATTGGGCACTTAAAGATGAATTTCAATATCCCCTTAACCCCAAACGGCATAATAACCATAATTTGATTCCATTAATGCAATAAAAATGGAACTATTAAGAACGTCAAGCATTAATATTATGAGAGGATGCCCGTGTAGTTGGTGTCCAAACACCACATTTCAAGTCCACATGCCGCATAGTAACATTGAAGAATTATATTTAGCTCTATATCACATTAGAGAAGAAAACAATCGTATTAAGATTAGACTTACGAGGATGGAAATGATTAAAGATAGTAGAGAAGCTTAAGCAGATGAAGATAACAATAGAGCATTACTATATTTTCGGTTATTGAGAGAACTAGATTATTTATTAGACATTGAAATGTTAGATGATGAGAATTCAATATGTTTAGTCCATGTAATGTCAAAGTATCTAGTTCATTGTTTAGCTAGTAAAATAGAGAAATTAACTTGTAAGTTATTCTACATTAGACATTTTGTCATCAGATTGGTACATGTAAGACATAACATTGCACTCTTCAGTAAACGTTAGTTCCCTTCCAACTGCTACTACTTGCTCCCGAGCTAACTTCAACATATAAAACATTGATCTATGTAGGAGCATTCTATTATTTTCCTTTCTAATACATGTAATCACTGATTCATAATCTGCTATGTTACTTCTCCTCATATTAGTGATGGATGGTGTACAACAGGCCCACCTAGTGCTTGTTAGTCCTCAACCAAAATTTCAGCTCATTAACACAATATGCCCATTCACGTCGTAAGCCTGCATAATACTCCTTTCTATTAGAATGTCAATAATACCTATAATCATCGTTTAATTGAGGAAATAACCATGTTCCATTTCTTCTTTCCATTTTAACTTCTGCATACAACATAAATATTAGTTAATATCACAAATGAATATGTATTGTGCTTTTACCCTTTGAATTACTACCTTGTTTATTATTTTCTATTTTTTTTTTATAATGCAGGTCTATTGGTTGTATCATGGAATATCGTAATCGTCAATAACATTTTATGCAACATGGCCCCCCTTAATATGGAATTATTAACAATGCAACATGTTCATCATTCAGAAACTGTTTGGCATAATCCAATAATCCTTTATTCATTCAACAATTTTTATTTTATGCCAATTATATAATTTAGAAAAATTAGCAACAAATTATTCTAACAAATTTAATTAATTTTTTAGAATGATGACCACCAACTATGCGTTAGACAGGTAACAATCGATCAGATATACACTAACATAAATGAAAGATTAATTTCGTATCATAGATTATCAGGTTTTTTTAGAATTGCCATTGTAAGGTTTATAGAGGTTGATCATGGCCTTATAGCTGCTCTTATTGAGCGATGGAGACCAGAGACGCATACATTCCACTTTACAGTTGGTGAAGCAACTATAACATTACAAGATATTGAGATTATAACTGGTTTGCCTATTAATAGCGCTACAGTCACAAGAGATATAGATTATGACTGGGATATTTTATGTGATCAGTTATTGGGTATTGTGCCTCCAGAAGGTGCCATTCGTGGCTCCCAATTGTCGTTTTCGTGGTTTGTAGAAAACTTTTCAGGTCTACCGAAACGTGCAACTGATGTCATAATCTAGTGGTACATTTGTGCTTTTATACTACAGAGCATTGGTGGACTTATTTTTCCTGGGATGTCAATAAATTTGATTCCTTTAAAGTTTTTACCCCTTTTAGAGGATTTAGATGAGGTAGGCAGGTATAGTTAAGGGGGGTGCATGTTTAGCATGATTGTATAGGGAAATGTGTCATGCTACTAATCCAAATGCAGCTTAAGTTAGAGGTTGTACTATACTTTTGCAACTTTGAGCTTAGGAACAACTCCCTATCATTACACCGTAAATTCATACGCCATAAACTTTTACTTCAGGCAGACCATATGGGTTTCGGTAATTTTCTTGTTTATCAATTTATATATATTTAATTTTTTTATCCATAAAAATTAAAGTAAATATATTAAATGACATTGAACTTTTTCTTTATAAGTGGAAAACTCCATTAAGAACAACACATACATCGATGCATGTGTTGCGATCATTGCGAGTCCAACTAGATCAACAATAACCATATCAAGTAATATAAATATTTAAATCATCTATTTTTTTATAATTAATTATATTTTTGTCATTCATAATATTGAACACTGATATTTTTATATTGCATGTAGATATCTTGGGAACCATATAGGGAGGTTGAGCATATTTTGTCACTTTTTTGCTTAAATGGGAGGTGTGTGTGGAGGTCATTGGTGCCATTAATATGCTTTCACATCATCAAATGGCAACAACTGCATCACTTCCTTTGATAGTTTGATATGGACTAACCAATTTCTTTATCCCCATACCAGAACGATACCTTGCATGCCATCGACTTATGGGGGCAAATAGAACATAATTGGGTGATTTGACATGCACTTTATATAGATGCTTGGAATGATTGGAATAATTGTGTTGTTACTAGTGCTCCATTGCAACGACCATTAGGATCGTATTCAAAATATAGACAATGGTTTGTGTAATGAACAAGATGTTGGATATCTTCTAAAGGTGCTCAAATTGGAGTCACGGTAAATACCTGACTCATTATTTTGGTATTTTTAATTGTAATTATATGATGTTTTATTAAAAGAATATTTTTTTTTCTTCACACACAGGCAGATGGACTGCAACATGTGTATAATTTACTTGAATCATCATCTCAAGCTCTCCCATCCATTCGTCAGAGGATTTTTAACATGTTAGGTGCATTAAACAAGAAACACCGCATGACACCAACTCATTCTTTTTAACCCACTCCTCCGTTAATGGAAATTCCTTGTGTGCAACCACAATAGGAACAACGATGGAGAAGGAGACGTGGTATGTCTGAAAGACTTGCTCCTGTTAATGTGCCCCCAAGTGAGAATGTACTTCAAGTCCCTCCACCCGTCACCTATGAGTATCATGTAGATTAGGCAACGCCGGGTCCATCACCTACAAAGTGGAATTTGCACTCTTCTTTTGTATTTCCATCTCATTTTTACCCAAGGAGAGCAACAACCATCCACTCTTTTCACTCCAATAATAGTACCACCAGAGACCCACACACTTGTCTCTCAATTTACTGACGCAACGCTAGTTCAATTTACGGTTCTGGCTTTTTATGCATCTTCTTCCTCACATTATGATAGACATCAAGCTTCCACAAGCAATGCTAGGCATTCGTTCAACAAATTTTATCAGTCCATATTTGGTATAGAACAACATCAGCATTTAACCTATGATAATTCACAAAATTTTAGAACTAATTATGTTCAGGAACATCAACGGAGTGCTGAACAGAATGCATAATGAGAAGGAGAGTCAAAAGCAGATCTAGTGGTCCGACAAATAGATATTCACCGAAATCTACCACAGACTAGG
Source organism: Hevea brasiliensis (assembly GCF_030052815.1). Lineage (NCBI taxonomy): Eukaryota > Viridiplantae > Streptophyta > Magnoliopsida > Malpighiales > Euphorbiaceae > Hevea > Hevea brasiliensis. The sequence goes on along the minus strand of NC_079508.1, from coordinate 36,260,682 downwards.
AGGCTTCCATGATAAGGCATAGGAGGACACATCAGTCGACATTAGTCTAATTTAATATACGTTCAATTATAATTATATTATTTACATTTGAATATTTGTTCAATGTCATCTATTTACATTATGTACTTCATAGTTTTTTTTTTTTCTAACATAACTTAATTTATATTAACTAAATTTATTTGAAAATTTTCCCTAAAATATTTTTATAATTGTATAATCTTGAAATATTTATAATATAAATTGAAATATAAATATTTATATTTAGAATAGAAATTAAAATAAAAAAAAATAATAACACTCATAGAAATTATTCATTAATTTTCACTTTAAGGATTAATTCCAAGAAAATATTTATATGTTTATTTATTACAATAAATAGACATAAAAAGAATAAATATAACATTAACAAATTCTATATATAAAAAAAGAAACCTATATACATTAATCAAACAAAACATATGAAGAATTAAAAATAAAAATTTTTTGTATTAAGGAGAAGGGAGAAAAATAAAAAATAAAATATGGTATAGAAGCAATAAGTGACTTCTAAAAACTTCTTCTCTCTATACTTCAAAAATATGCAATCTGAGAAGAGGAGAAAGAATTTAAATTTATAGGGAAAGTTAAGTATGTCGTTGGGGAATATATTCTCTATATTGTACATATTCTAAAGTTTTGATATATTCTGATGTTTTTACAAGCAATTTGATAATTATGAAAGTACTAATTTAACTAGTAGTTTTGTGTATATTTGATATCCTATCACGTTGACTTTGACACAAATAATAACTCTGACACTTTGATATGATATTTTGATATTGCTACTGAAATTGTCTTTTGTATTGGTGATTTTATATTTTTTTGTTAAACATTGAAATTGCTTTCTGACTTGGTGTTTTCACAAGAGCATATTGTATTAATAAATAATTTTAAATTCATATTATTTTGATAAAATATTTTTAAAAGTACATTATTTATATAATTAATCCCTGCCAAATATGGAGCCAGACATTAATGTTAAATATTAAAATATCAATAAATTTTGAGTCAAGCAAATTGAAGTCTATTGATATCAAACACTGAATATTAATTTATATTATCAGATCTATTGGGATACGATACTCATTATTTATAACAAAAAAGGATAAGATAAACACTAAAAATTAAGAGTTTTAATTTATTAGCACTGAATTTATCTTTAAAATTGAGAGATTTCAAATTTAAAATTAATCATATTTTAAATAGCAAAAAGAAAAATCAGCCATATCCCAAATGCATCTCCAACAACTTCAAATTTTAATTTTAATTAGTTTTATTAATTTAGTTAAGATTGTCTTCTATGTTACTTTAATTTATTTTTTATTTTAATTATTTCACTATTTAATGAAATTTTAATAATTTATCTAATAATAATTATTAATAAAATAAGATTTATTTTGTAAAAAATAACATTATAATATAAATTTCGTTTAGTTTGAGTTCATATATAAAATTCAACTAACAAAATTTGAATTGTTTAATTTAACTTAGTGATTATACACACACGGGTCAATAATACTAGTAGGTCATTATTAAAATTATGATCATTTTAATTAAATTTTTATTGTTATATAATTTATATATACACATATTTCACGATCACTATAAAATGTAGAAGCGCCAGCCTATGAGACACACTCACTAACTCATGGACCTCAACCTAAGATACCACACACCGAGCCTAGGATAAAGCTTTTTGTTTTTTTCTATCAAAAATTTAAAATATATATATGTATAGTTCAGTGATAATAATAAATAATTATTAAAATTATAATAATTTTTATAAAAATTTTTTATTATATAATTTATTCACATACACTTTATAATCAATATATACTTTAACTTTTCGATAAAAAACAAGAACTTAGTGATCATTACCTATTAGAATTATTATAAAAATAATTGTACTAAATTAAAATAAAAAAAAAAAATTATTAAGCCTAGTTGTGACACTCATAGTCATACATGCATTTGGAAGATACCAACGGGATGTGGTGTGCGTTAGTTCATCCGCCGGCGCATGCATGTAAAGTCACAATATAAATTTACTAACATGCGCCGATATTTTCCAATTTTAAAATAAAAAATAAAAATAGAAATTCGGCTGGCATATTCTCTCTCATCGTCATTTTCCTTTCCTTCGTTTGTCTGGCCTTTCTCGAGTTGTTCTCTTTCTGTTTTCATTATTTATTTTTAAAATTTTAAAAAATAAAAAATATGTTATAAAATTAATCTTATATAAAAATATATTTGATAATTATTAAATTACATATTTATATTTAAATATATATTAATATATTTTAATTTAAATATTTATTATTTTTTATATAATTGACTTTATTTAAAATTTAAATTTAAAATTTCACACATTTAAAAACAATTTAAATACTATTTAAATTAAATCTCATTAGTTAATAAATATTTAATTCAATAATTAATGAATAATAATTAATGAATTTGTTTATATATAAAATCAAATTTATATTAAAAAATTATTTATATTTCTTATAATCAAATTAATAATTTATAATTAAAATTTTAAAAAATAAATAAATTAATTCTTAAGTTTTGATTCCATTGCACGCTCTTATCTTTTCATTTATTTATTTTGACTTTTATATTTAATGATAAATATTTCATCTCAATAAAAGATTTAATTTTTTTTTGAAATTAATATATAAAAATATAAATTAAAATAAAGCTTTTAAATAGATTTTTAAGTATTGAGGTTTTAACATTTCAAAATTTAATAAATTTAATCAATATTTGAATATAAAAAAAAATAACTAAATTCAAACGAGTCATAAAAATACATAATTTATTTCATATTTACTAAAATATAATATTTTAATAAAAAAATTAATTGACTCTCTCTCTTTAAGTAGATAAGCTAATATTATTATAATTTTTTTCAAATTTTTTAATATTATTAATATTTTTATCTTTTATTTATCAAAAATGGATATAATAAGTAGTATAATGTGAGATATCAAGAATGTAAGTAATTAATTTTAATCGGATAAAAAAAAGTAATTAATTTTAATAATTTAATTTATATTAAATTTATCTAAAAATTAATAAAATATTAATAATAATATATCCGTTGCCCATTTTCTCACCTTTACCCTGTCATCGTTTCTAAAGTAGATAGAGGTGAAAGTCGTCGTCGTCCTTCCCTTTCATTTTTGATTTCTCAAAAAAAAAAAAAAAAAAAAAAAAAAATCTGAAAATTCCTCCGCTCACTCATTCTTTTCTATTCATTTTCCTGGCAAGTTCTAATCTTTTTTCCTTTTCCTTTTAATTTTGGAGGCATGGATCCTTGGGCACTGCATGTCAAGAATTCAACTCATAGCCCCTTTTGGGTCAGGAACTATTCAATGATTCCCGTGAAATCAAATTCCTGGAATTTTGGAAAAGTTGGGGTATTCGAGATCAGGGTTTTGGGGGGGAAGCTCTCTTATTCTTCTTCTTCCTGCTATGGGTATCATTCGTTGGTTATCAGAGCCATGGCTAAGAAGAATAATAACGGTAACGTCTTCATGCACCTTTTTTTCCCCCTTTCCTTGAAATTCCCTGTGCTTCATTTCTGTGGAATTTAGAATTCTATGTCTGGTTCCTGTTTGGATTGGTGCTTACAGTGTTATTGATATTGTAATTTGACTCTCCTGCTTTATGTTGAGGAATTTGAATAATGTTCTTGTGATCAAAATCAGAATGGTTGGACTGGTTAACCAACTGAGGAATTAGATGGGAATTAGGTTAATGATTGGAAATACAATGGTGGTGGGAAACTTTTGTGCTGTGAAGCTATTTCTTGCACTAGAGATAATTCATTGAAGAAGAAAAGTTTTAATCCACTTTTGCTCTACAGAATGTAGCAGATAAATAGCCCATTTTGTTTGACTTGTAGTTTTTAAGTGGCGGTCTTTCTTGAAAGGAATTTTAGTATCATAGGACTGACTTAGGGAGAGAAGGGATGCTGCTTTAATAATTTTCTTATCAAATAAATTTTCTAAGTTAAATGTTAAGTTCACTATGAAGATCTGCTCAGCAATTTCCAGGAACAACCGGGTAATAATGGTATTCTATAAATTATATTTTTCATGTCTTGAAGCAACGTACCAGAAACAAAGAAATCAAATCCTGGAGTCTCTCTCTCTCTCTTTTATTTTTAAATATTTAGTTCAAAATGTTCCTCCAAAGGAGCTATACTTTATGATTTGAGGGGTATAACTCTAGTACAGGGGAAGTATATATAAAGACAGTTACCAACTAGGGGTAATTTTTATAGTCCTTTCCTGAACTTTGCCCGTGTTTCACTTTCATCCATAAACTTCAATTTGTTATAATAAAATCACTTTTAACTTTAATTTTGTAAAAGAAGATAAATTACTATTTTGCCCTGCCTAGGTGGTTTTATTCCTTCCTTTCTTTTTAAATTAATGTTAAAATAATATTTGTTTGAATTTTTGAGTTGTTATATATTTAATAATACTAATAATAATTAATAATGGTATATAATTAATAATTGTATTTACAAATAAAATAAAATAATTTTATTGATAAATAATTATTAATTAATTTGATTATAAAGGTGGGAGAGAAAGAATGAAAAGGGATAAATTGGTAATTTTATTTTTGAGAGAGATGGGCAAAATAATAATCTCTTCTTTTAACCTGGAAACCGCTATGGTAGGTTAGAGGGATTTTTTTTTTTAAAATAAAATTAAAGTTGAGTGATTTTATTATAATAAATTGAAGTTCGGGGACGAAAATGAAACACGAGACAAAATTTAGGGACAGGCTATAAAAATTACCTTGCCAAATAGACAAATATACATACATGATTGTTGAGTTGGAAGTGAGATGAAGAAGAAAGATTTTAATTTTAGTTTTTCATATACAAATTGAATGTTGAAGAATACTTCAATTCAATGTCTACATAGCCATTTTGCGAGGGTGATGGAGGACACAAATTGCATGTGAATTAGGAAACTTAAATAACATCATAAAACTATGCTCTAAGCACTGCAGGTGAACATTCAGAGTTTAGTTGAATTAGTGTACTCTTACTTCATGTTTAATTGCACTGGATAGTAATTGGCTTAATTTTGTTAAGGTGTTTTTCAATTTTATGAGTCAAGGGCTTTGTTGATTTTTCAATTGTATCTACTCAACTCAACTAAACCTTTATCTACTATGGGTAAAAAATTTGATGTTGGGCCTTCCATTAGGATTTGGGACTAGTTGTGTTTTCAATCTCACTCTTAGAAGTGTAATGCAGAATTTTTCTATTTTGGAATGGTTTTTGTGAGCCTTAGCTTAGTAGTTGGATTGTTAATTGTCACGGTCGATGATAGTTTAGTACCTTTTGACATTTAGTACCTTTTGACAGTGGGGAAGTACATTTTGCATTGCTCAATCTCAATTTCATTGTGAATTAGTTGAGGCTTCAAGATTAGAATTCAAAACTTCAATTGTAGAAGGTTACATTGTTGGCAAAGTTATTATCTTGATATTAGGAAGCTGCTATATCGGTTTACTCCTAACAATTTCAGAACCCTTACTTGGCTATCCATTGATTTGATTTTGAATGTCAGTTTGATAAAAGCAAGATCCTGGGTTATTGGTGAGACTTTTAGGATTCAGTTGAGTTCCTTGTAAATGCCTTTAGAAGCCTACATTTGTATGGATAAATAAACACTTAACAAAGTTGGATTGTAAATTTGCATGTATTGGTGTTTGGATTAATGATCATAGGCTAGGTCTCTCCAGTAAATTATTGGAGTATCATTTCAAAATTTAAGAACATACTTTTAAACTAAGTTAGCCATGCATTAGACCCTAACATATAAATGTACTCCTTTTAAGGCCCAACAATAAAATTTGAACCCATTAAACTGAAAATTACAAAAATATTATTCTCTTAAATAAAAACCTAAATAACATAAAAACCGGCTTATTTAGAACATAACTAAAATTAGAATGACTCTATCACAATTCACTGGACTCAAGAAGGTTCCATGGGCCACGTTGAATTCAGAATGTAAGTTTAGAATGACATCCAAATTTGCTTTTTCATGAATTCATTGTCCACATGACATTTTTTTGTGGTTGCCAAGTAAATGGAAATATTGTTGCTTATCTGTTGTCCAAGTCCTAGGTATCATGAAAGCAATGCGAGCTCATGAAGCCAGTTTAATAGGGGACTATTTGCAGCAAAGGGGTAGTTATACATCTTATCTTTTGCTAATTTTCTGCATCTACTGCATGTCTTGCAAGTTTATTCATTAGAGACCTGTCTCTAATATTTTAGGCTAAATGGAAATGTTGGTTTGGTTGGTATTGGAATATCACTTGTGGGAACAATTCCCGTATTGACAATGTACAAGAAAATCAAAGGGCATATAAGTGTTGGCAAACCAAACCAAAATGGCTTAGGACATTTGGTGATTGGGAGCCCAATCTCAAGCCTAGTTCAACTTTTAGCCTACCAATTTGATATTCACACTCCTGGATTCAGTGTTATCAAGGCGAAAGGCGATAGAGAACCTTATGGCCTTAGGTGAGAGGCGAGGCGAGGGCTTTTTTGAAGCAAGGCGCTATAACCTTAATTGCCAAAATTATATATATATGTGTGTACTTATAACATATAAATTCATATTTTTAAATAGATGACAAGTAAAAAAAGCATATTAGAAAGAAAAAAAAAACATTATTTGCACTATATCTATATGTAATACAAGAGAAATTAAAAAGAGTGCATATCTGTATTTTCAACTTAAGTATAAGATACAAGTGACAATGTGAGACTGTAAAATTGAAATATACAACATAAGTAATAACACAAATAATAATAAGAAATGTTAGAAAAAGAAATAATTCATACCTGCATTTTCAACTTATGTATAAAATAAAAGTGATGCTATAAAATTATACATGATAAATAGAAAATTAGAAATAGGTCATAAGTCATAGAATAGAAAATATAAATTATGGAAGTTCAACTCAACTTAACTAAACTTAAGTTTTATCAAAAAAATTTATTGGGGTCGGCTATATGAATTCTCTTTCTCAACTCTAAATGATTTTGGGTTAAATCCTCGAAAATGTGTAATGTTTCTAGGTCATGTTGTACTACTCTTCTACAAGTCAGTTTAGGTTTATCCCTTCTTTTCTTTTTATCCTTTAACCAAATGTGCTCCATTTGTCTAACTGGAGCCTCTGTATGTCTCCGCTTTACATGACCAAAACACTTCAATCTCTCTTCTCTCAACTTATCCTTAATTGGCACCACTCCTACATTTCTTTAATACTCTCATTACAGACAGATTTTATCCAGTCTAGTATAGCCACTCATTCACCTAACATCCTCATCTCCACAACTCTTATCTTAGACATATATGGCTCATTCATTGCCCAACACTCACTACCATATAACATGGCCGGTCATATGGCTATACGTAAATTTTTTTTTTTCAACTTATTGGGAATCTTGCGATCATATAAAACTCCTGTAGCACAAATTATAGAAGTTCAGACTTTAATAATGAGTCACAATAAACAAAATGCAAGAAATACATAAAAAACTTGTAACTAAAATTAATCATCATTAAGATTTCCAAAATCATCTTCATTTTCAACAGCAGCCATCACAAATTCTTCCTCCTCTTCATCATCAACTTGCGAAGAGGATGCACCTCTCATTGGACGAGGCTTTCGAAATGATGAAGTCTCAACTGGTGGTGATCTTGCAACCGATCTCGATTCATAACGAGATTCAGAAACTCCAGCTGCTCTACCAACATCACCCCAGGTCAACACGTCATCCATGAAAACAAGAGAATCATCATCATCTCCATTGCCTTTTTCTAATTCACAAAGTAACTACTCATTACTTTCATCAATATTTGCTAAATCAATAGATGTTGTGCTATCCCCAAAAGTGTGTCGGCGTAGCAGCGCTCTATTGTACTTCACATATACCAAATTATCTAAGCGTTCTTGAAATAGCCGATTTCTTTTCTTATTATGAAGTTATCATTAACTTTACAGTAACAAATAAATTAAACTTCAAACTTAAAAGGTTCAAAATAAAATAACAAAGTATATATATATATATATTACTTACATGCTCAAATCCACTCTAATTTCTCTCGCACTCACTTGCACTACATGTAAGACTCAGAATCTTTACAGCAAACTTTTGTAAGTTTGGAGTTGAAGAATCATATGTTTTCCACGAAGCAGCTATTAAATTATAGAGCCAATGATTGTTAAATTCATAATATAAATTAATAAATTAGCAAAATGAAAACTTAATAAGAATTTAAATTAATAACATAGAGATTTAGTTGTTCTTCCTCTAATAGTAGAAAGAAAACTAAAGGTCCCCATAGCTACCTTGTATCTCTCAATTTAAATTAATAAAGGTCCCCATATGTTTTCCACGAAGCAGCTATTAAAATATAGAGCCAATGATTGTTAAACTCATAATATAAATTAATAAATGAGCAAAATGAAAACTTAATAAGAATTTAAATTAATAACCTACTGATTTAGTTGTTCTTCCTCTAATAGAAGGAAAACTAAAGGTCCCCGTAGCTGCCTTGTATCTCTCAATTTCATCAAGAATCATGTCCACTTTTGCTGAATCTTTTTCCATCTTATGAATGCACGAAAGCAATCCTGTATTGACCTCTTCATCAGACTCAATTCTCATCTTATTTGGATAACAAAATTCAGGATTCTGAAAGTATCCAGCAGCATGCAAAGGACGATGCAATTGAAGGGACCATCTCACATCAATAATCTCAAAACGCTCTTGTATTTCTTTTCATTGCCATTGAATGAGTTGGCAATTGTTTCTTTGGCCCTATCCATAGCTTCAAAGATATAATCCCATGACGGTTTTTTTTTCATTATCAACTAGTCGAAGCAAACGAATAAGAGGGCCAGAATTCTTAAGAGCATAAATAACGTGATTCCAGAAAGCAGGATTCAAAACTGTCCTTTCACACCTTTTGCCTTTCACCTCTCTAGCTCATTTACTAGTGGTCCAGCTTTCCGAAGTAAACATTTTTCTAATTTTGGCCTTCTGAAGATGAATCCTTCCCAGTGTAATAAAAGCAGTGGCAAATTTAGTTTGCCCTGGCCTTAGCAATTCTACTCCATTAGTAAACTTTCGCAACATATTTAAAACTCCTGAAGAGCCATATATGAAACCAATAAGTTTAACAGCTTTGCGGAATAATTCTTTGAAAACACGGATCTTAAAAATATCCTTCAGGATCAAATTTATACAATGGGCTGCACATGGAGTCTAGTATAGATGAGGAAAATTTGCTTTCAATATTTTCCCTATAAAAAACAAGTAGAAAAATTCATTTCGTTAATAATAAAAATAAAATGATATTTTTTCAGTAATAGAAAAAAATTAAATAAAAATTTTCCCTGCTGCAACATTATTTGATGTATTATCTGTAACCACTTGAACCACTTTTTCAGGACCAATTTTCATCAATTAGTTCTCAATTAAACTAGCCAATAATGCCGCTGTCTTTGATTCATCACTTGCATCAACTGATTTAATAAATACACTTCCCTTTGGACTATTAACCAAGAAATTAATCAACGTTTTTCCTTTTCTATCCATCCATCTATCACACATCAATGAACATCCATAATTTTCCCATTCTTCTTTATGAGACTCAAGAAGATCATTTATGGTTTGTACTTCCTTGCTAAGTAACCGAACTCTAACCTCATGAAAACTTGGAGGTTTCATTTCCCTCCCATAATTTCTAATCGCTCGAATCATTTCCTCGAAGCTATCATAATTCACAGCATTAAAAGCTATTCCCACATCATACATCCATTGTGCTATGGCAACACAAGCATGCTCCCTTAACTCCTTCTTAGCTGGACTATTTTCATCAATAGTAGTTTGCCTCATTTTTTTTCCATAACAGCTGGTTTAGGAGAAAAATAACAGTTAATAGGCCCTCTACTACTTTGGGGTGGTAAAACTTTTGGTTTTTTTGAAGCACTAGTACCAGTGCCACTAACATTTATTATTTGCCTTCGTTTTTCACTACCAATTTATTGCATCAACTCTTCCTCTTCCTCATTTTCATCAAACCCCAGTACTTCAACATCATCAAATTCAAGTGGTCTTTCCATATTCATAACTGATTTCTGCTCTCTTTTTTTTTAGCAATGTATTCCTGCATTTGGTTTCTTACATCTTCTGCATTTAATTTCTTACATCTTCTGGATATTTTGGACACCGGACTACATTTTTGTAGCCTCTAGCAAGATGTTGATTGATTCTATTACCTTCCCCTTTATAAACTTTCATGCATTACATACATTGAAGGTCATTGGTATTATTTTTACTAACTTGAATTACACGTGCCCATCCTGGGTCCGTCCTTCTATTGCTAGTAAAAGATCCAGTTGTATTACCCTTATCACCCATTTATAATCTAACAAAAAAATTAACAAGAATAAAAAACAAATTAAACAATTAATTAACAAGAATAAAAAGTAAAGTAATCAAATTATGCCCATATAAAATAAACAACTAATTAACAAAATAAGAAAAGAAAGTAAAACTAATCAAACTAACAACTAATTAACAAGAATAACAAGTAAAAAGTAAATTAATTACCAGCAAATTAACAATGCCTATGTAAATTAAACAATTAATTAACAAAAACGAAAAGTAAAATAATCAAATTAACAATAAATTAATAATTCCTATATAAAATAAACAACTAATTAACAAGAGAAAAAGCAAAACTAATTAAATTAGCAAGAATAACAATTAAAAAGCAAACTAATTGCAAACAAATTAATAGTACTCATATTAATTAAATAATTAATTAACAAGAACAAAAAGTAAAATAATCAAATTAACAATAGAATAATAATTACTATATAAAATAAACAACAAGTAAAATAGCCAAATTAACAATAAATTAATAATTCCTATATAAAATAAATAATTAATTAACCGCAAAAAAAAAGTAAAACTAATTAAATTAATAAGAATAACAATTAAAAAGTAAATTAATTACAAACAAATTAACAATACTCATATTAATTAAACAATAAATTAACAAGATAAAAAGCAAAATTAATCAAATTAACAAGAATAATACGTAAAAAGTAAATTAATTACCATTAAATTAACAATATCCATATTAAATAATTAAAATAATTAATTTAACAATATCCATGTTAAATAATTAAATAATTAACAAGTAAAATAATTAATTTAACAATATCCATAAAATTTAGATAATTAATTAATAAAAATAAAAGGTAAATAATTAAATTAATAGTAAATAATTAAATAATTAATTAATTAATAAAACCAACCATAGAGAAGGAGAAGGAAAGGAAACAAAAAAAAAAAAAAGAGGGAAGACCGCTGTACACCGAAAGCATAACAGGGTAGGAAGAACCCAACCAGGAAGAAGGAGAAGAAGGAGGAGAAGGAAAGGAAAAAAAAATGCTGCAGTGTTGCTGCGTTTTCCAAAGAAAAGAGCAGGGGAGGGAGGAAGACAGGATGACAGAGGAGGAAGAAGATAACAGAAACAGAGGAGGAAGAGAGAGAGAGAGAGAGAGAGAGAGAGAGAGAGAGAGAGAGAGATACCTGGACTCGTAGCTCTGGAGGCTACTGTCTTCCTTTTTTCTGTAGGCAACAGGTAAGTGTGTAGGGTTTTATATTTTTGTCTTATAAAATTAAAAAAAAAAAAGGTTCTGCTTTGTTTTAAAGAGGCGATGCCTCTCGCCCGCCTGGTTTCTCACCTTGCCGACCTAAGGTGTTGACTCTGGAGGTGCCAAAGAGGGGCGACCCAGTCGAGGCGGCAGAGGGGTGCCTCCCACTCCTTTAATAACACTGCCTGGATTCAAAATTCAACATGACATCTGACCAAGTTAGGGCACAGTTTCAGTTTCAATTCAATTTTCTGGTGTTGCCATTGCATTTAGTTTCAAGTTTCAAGTGTCAACAGGTGGTCCCAGTTGCCACTTAAGGGGTAGTGTTGGAATATTACTTGTAGAAAGAAGTCCCACATCAGTAGCGTACAAGAAAATCAAAGGGCATATAAGAGTTGGCAAACCAAACCAAAATGGCTTAGGTCATTTTGGTGATGGGGAGCCCAATCTCAAGCCCAATTCAACTTGTAATATGCCAGTTTGATATTCATACTCTTAGGTCCATAATGCTCAATAGTTGGCAACCAAATAGATTTTTTTTTTTTTAATTAATTAATTTTTTTATATGTGGTCATATCATCTAGGTTTCTGAAAGTCAATAGCTTCTTTAATTCTTTTCTACAATTGCAAGCTATTGAAGTCAGTTTCATATAGCATGAGGAACTGTTCACGAGTAAGGAGAATTCATATGAATTCTTTTATACTGTTTTTCTCTATCTGGTGCATGTTTTCCGAGTCATATTTCATGTTTCTCATGATTTGGGCGTGTTCTATTAGTTTAACAGGTAGTTACGAATTTTCCTACATTTTAAAACCATGTTTCAACATTATTCATCTATTGTGATTTTGCAGCAATACGCTATCTGCCTCAATCTCAAGAATGATTAATCAAATTAAGACTTTTCATTGTTCTCACTTTTCATGCGTTTGGTTCTTCTTTGGCATCCCTGTTTCTGAATATCTCTTTGTGGGTGTAAGAATAGAAATTTGCTGTAGTGATCGATTGTATACATTCCTTGTGGATTAGAATATGGGTTGTTTGAGGAACTTTTAAGGTTGGTAATTAGAGGCTTTTACCATTTATTTTGTTGTGTTTGAAATGTATTGTAGTCATGGATCTGCAAAGAAACCACTATGTTAGATGGAGAATTATCATGGAGGAAAAATTTTTATGTAAACTTATTCTTGTGCCTTTCTTAAGGAAAGTCTTAGGGGAGGAAAAGTAAACTTCCCATAAATGTAGAAGCAGTGCACTGCTATGAAGGTTGCTCGTTTTTTTGGGAAATTGTGCTGGAGAATACAGTGGCCATGGAGAACCTTAAAATTAAGATGAATTATTATGGCTGATAGATGTTCATCATTGGATGAGGTTACGCTAGTGCAGCTCCTTTTTTGAGGTGTGTTTCGGCTCACAGCATTAGGACACCTTCTTTGGGATGGAATAGTCGCTCTTGGTTTTTGGCTAATACATATTAGCAAGGTTGCTTGATTCTTTAACTTTTGGTTTAGTGGGTAGTAGTTTGAGGATATACGTAGTATAATGTAGAACCCTAGGTGGTTGCACCCAAAATAATTTAATTCAACCAAAAACCAAATATACCTTAGAGGTAACCTTATATAGAGAAATTAACTAGAAAATTACTAAATTACCTTACAAAAATACAAGATTATTTATTAATTTGCATATTATTAGAATGGCTACAAGAAGCATAATATCTGCAAATAGATCCTAGCCAATATAGACCTGGGTCATTAGGACTTGGGTTATACTTATAGAGAGGAGTACATGCTACATAACAGTGTGTTCAGCTGCTGCAGCCTACTGCCTTTCTTCATTCTTTGGCCTGTGCTCTCTCCTCCTGTCCAGTAAGTGATTTCCCTCTTGTACATGTATTGGCAACCTCTTGATACCCTTTAATGCTTTTGTTTCTATGCTTCTTCCCAACTCAGAAAGGCAAAAAAAAGTTTACAATGCATTCTTATCACTAGGATAATTTTTCATCAAAATTTTTCAAAAGTTTGTTATAGGGATTTGATTGTTCACATAATGTACCTAGGTACAAAATAAATCTCACCACTGCCAGTTTTCAGGCACTTTTTTGCGGGCTTGTCATATAAAAATATTTGATGGACAAGTGGAAGGAGCTATATGTGGTTTTTTAAGTTAATATATCTGTATTTAATCAAAATCACCATGTGCTTTTCACCACCTCTAAACATATAAGTTTTTTTAATTTACTAGTCATTTTTTCGCTTTATGCATTGTATGGATCCTGTGCTGCTTGTTAAAACAGTTAAGTTTATTGAATTTGGCCTTGTACACCTGGTGCTAGTAGAATATCATAGAAGGGTAAGATCAATACCATAGTCATATGCATGGTCTATTTATGTGTTTATATGCTGAGGATGTTTCCCCATTGACAGAGAATTGTGAATATTAACATTTTACTATTGAAATATAGTCTGTCTATTCAACAAGCTAATTAACCTCTAAGCTATAACATTTATATTAATATTGTATGTTAAAATATTAGGTTTTAATTTGTACATGTTATATTATGTAGTTTGTCTCACAATTACATCATCTATATTGGTATTATCAAAAAAAAAAAAAAAAAAAAAAAGAGAGAATAGATGGTGTGCTGGATTATTAAAAAAATTTGATTACCTTGAATGATGCAACAATAACTAAGCCTTAATCCCAAACTGGTTGGGGTTGGCTATATGAATCATTTTTTGTCATTCAACTCTGTTACCATGTTTGCATCAGTATCTAGAACTTGTAAATCATTTGATACTATATGGACAATAATATAAAATTGGTGGTAATACCAGTGTGTTATTTCTAAAACTTTCTGAATTTTTTCTTTTCTGATTGTTATTAATTAATAAGTCAAACAATGATTACATATTTATTGTATGGATAAAAAAAAAGTAGAAATCTCCACCCTAACCCAAATGGGGAAAAAAAGATTGGAAACGAGAATAAAAATTCGCCAGGGGAGTCTTGGGGGATTATCCTTGCAGTGAGTTTTATAATCCATTTGCTAGAACATTGGGTTATGACATGGATTTATATGGCCTGAATTAGGTTTAGTTTTTATTTTCTTTTTATATTTTCAAGTTGAAAGAATATATATAGGTTTAGGTTTTTCATATTATATTGGTTGGTCTTTTTTTCAAATTTTATAAATTGACATTTTACAATTTTTTTGGCATTCAAAGGTGCATGTGTGTGTGTGTCACTCACACACACACACACACACACACATGCACCTTTGAATGCATAAAAAAAAAGTCTGAAGTTTTTTGAAAATTGCAGAAGGGAAACCTTATTTTTTTTTTTTTTTTTTTTTTTTTTTTTTTTTTTTTGCTTGAAAAATATCAGAAACGTTGGTAGATTGTTTCAATTAAGTGTGGAGTACTTACAGAAATAATATGAACATTCCAATGTCTTGATTGAACTATAACACAATAGATGTTTAACCTTCAAAAGTTGCAACTTAACAGGAAATTTATATGTTTGTGATGATACAGGAAATGGTGATCGATCTAATCCAGAAGGAGATGGTTCCAAAGGAAGCAAC
The DNA here is from genome assembly GCF_030052815.1 of Hevea brasiliensis. Taxonomy (NCBI): domain Eukaryota; kingdom Viridiplantae; phylum Streptophyta; class Magnoliopsida; order Malpighiales; family Euphorbiaceae; genus Hevea; species Hevea brasiliensis. The sequence continues at coordinate 36,245,329 of NC_079508.1, read as the reverse complement.
TCTCCTGATGGAAAAAGATCTAATGATAATGCTTCCCAGAAGTCCCATCGTATAAATTGGGATTGGAGAGAGTTCAGAGCGAAAATGGTTATTCAAGAGCAGGTGATTTGTTTCTTTACTGATTGAATGTATTATGATCTTTCCCATTGTCAGTGTAATTATGAAGCTCTATAAGATGAGATTTAACTGATCTGGAAGTGATTATTATTCTTCCCTATTCAAATGTTAACTAGAATCTTTCTTCTCCCCACTTTCATTTCACCTCTATTTGAAACCCCTAAAGGGAGTTAGAAAACAAAGATTTCTAGGAAGGTGCCAAGAACAGTAGAACTAGAAGTCTTGATATGAAATTTGTATCTATCAGAAAAAAAAAAAAAAAAAAAATTCATGCTGCCTATCATCAAATTTGTGTTTGGCCCTTGTCTCTTAAAACTTGACCTATGCTTCAACATTTGTGGCGTGTTGACAACATTCTCCAAGTCGAAGAGAATGTCCAAGTGCACAAGTTGCATTGGGGGCTCTGGGGAATTAGATATGTGCAGCCTTCCCTTTAGTAGTTTGAACATTTGAAGGTCACAATGGATTAACCTACTGTTGCACCAGGGTAACCCTCAATGTGCATCATTTCTAGAATCTAGATAACTTGAGAATATGATGAGTAATGCTATGATAGGTTGAATCTCTGCTGTAAGAACTTTAAAAACTCTTGTTCTATGGTTTTAACAGGCACAGATTGCAGAGACTGATGCTGCCAACCACGGTGGGACACCCCAAGATTCCAAACCACTTGGCCTGAAATGGGCCCACCCTATCTCAGTGCCTGAGACTGGCTGCGTCCTTGTTGCCACCGAAAAACTTGATGGGGTTCGTGCCTTTGAGAGGACGGTTGTTCTCCTTCTCAGATCAGGAACTAGACATCCACAGGAGGGGCCCTTCGGAGTTATTATTAATCGGCCACTTAACAAAAAGATCAAACACATGAAGCCCGCTAATAATGAACTAGCAACCACTTTTGCTGACTGCTCTTTGCATTTTGGTGGGCCTCTCGAGGCGAGCATGTTTTTGTTAAAAACAGGAGAGAAGGCAAAGCTTCCTACCTTCGAAGAGGTGATCCCTGGCTTGTGCTTCGGTGCAAGAAACAGTTTGGATGAAGCCGCAGCCCTTGTGAAGAAAGGAGTGCTGAAACCTCAGGATTTCAGATTCTTTGTTGGCTATGCTGGGTGGCAGCTGGATCAGTTGAGGGAGGAGATTGAATCAGATTATTGGTATGTGGCCTCGTGTAGCTCGAATTTGATATGTGGGACTTCATCAGATTCATCATCAGAAAATTTGTGGGAGGAGATTTTACAGCTAATGGGTGGTCATTACTCGGAATTGAGCCGAAAGCCTAAGCAAGACATGTAGGTGATAGTGAACTACAGAATTAAGGAATGAAGTTGCGAATTAAAGAGAAACATATGCAGCCTAGGCATTGATGAAGCCGAATGTACAGAAACTCTCTTATTAGTCAGAACATCCCTTTTTCTTTTTGCTCCTTAATCTTTTCATTTTTCCCTAATAACCTTGGTAGTTTATGGTTCTTGTATGTAATAGTACGCCTCTTATTAAAGTAAAGCAAGTCTCCTCTTTCCAGTTATACATAGCTTGTCAAATTCTCTATTGAAATGAGCAATAGTCCCTCAGGAGCAGGCCTTTGTTTTCTTTTCTTTTCTTTTCTTTTTTATTTTCCCCCTCTTTTGTTCCCCTATTTTTTGTTGGATAATCTCGAAATGGTCACTGCAATATTACTGAATACATAGTGGCCTCAACTGTTATCTCTCCTACCCAAATTCTGAGCGCAAGTCGCTGGTTTAAGCGAGGTGAGACATAAATATGAGAAGGGTTCATCAAAAGTCAAATAAATGAGACATGAGAAAAGTTAATCAGAACTAGTCAAATAAATGTGAATAATTTATCAAAATTCAAATAACATCAAACTAAAAATGATTACAAACATACAAATAATTATATTTTTTCAATTCAAATAAAATAAAAATAAATTATTAATAGTCTAGGACACTAATATTCTTAAATTTGAATAATATATTGTTTCAAAACTAAAGTCAAACAATTATAAAATAATTACTCTTTAATTTTTATTGAGTAGCATCATAATTTTTTATTAAAGTTCTCTTTATTTTTTACACCGTCATCTTCTTGATACTTATTTTTAAATTCAATATCTTTATTTTCCTTATCTCTAAGAACTATAAGAGTATTAATCTCAAGTTAGTGGATGACATTTTTCCTTTGGCTTAGAACTTGGAATAGGTGCAGATGCAATAAATTTTCCTTTGCTTGCTCTCGTAATGTAGGCACACTCTTCAACTCCAATATCTTTAGCAATCGTATCTTCAAAAACAAATTCATATTCATGATGTATGGACCACACATGATTGGGTCAAGAAAGCCTAAAAACCCATGTTGATATTTAATAGAAAATAAGGCCCAAGTCCATTAAGTTAGCAAAAGTTTATTGGCTGATGTAACTGCATGAGCAGTTAAAGGATATGCCCATTCGATAATGATTCAAACTTTTCAAATATATTAAAACTGAAGTGTAGTGCTTCTATTGGTCGCGTAACAAAAGGATAAAGAAGCAATCATGGGAATTTTGAAACGGTCTTGGATATAACATTGAAATATTAAGAAGCATTGTGTGACTTAAGTATTGGCACTACTTGGGCACAAGAATATTTTCTCTCAAATTGATTTTCTATGGAAATAATTACAATTCCATGTAACTTTTAAACTGTGGAAATCATATATGGTTCAATATAAGATGTGATCATGTCTTGACATTGTGACAAAGATAGATCATAGCTTAAAACTTGTATCTTGCCATGTTTTAAACTCCTACATTGGTATTAGAGCCTGATTGCTTCTTATTTGTGGTCTTTATATGATCATTAACGTGAATTATGTATGTTAGAATGAAAGAAATGGATCTAGTTGTTTTTGTTTCATTTCTAGAATTTTTAATGAATATGATTATGTTGCATACTTTGAGCCATTGTATCTTATTGCAGTTTTATCTGATGAACATATATAATACAAATAAAACTAGAATTTACAAGCTCTCTATAGGTGTATAGTTTGCATTATTTAGATAATAGATATCAAGATATAGGCATGTGAAGTTTGTTAAAAATCAGTAGAATTCTAGAAATTTCGAGCTTAAGGAAGAAAATGACCATTTAAGACTAGTTTCAGTCTCAATTTAGGGCTGGCTTTTCTTCAAATGTTAACTTGGTGTTATTTTTTCATGAAAAGGACCACCCCAAAGTAATCACAACACCTAAAAACCTTCTATCAGAACAAGTTTTGTTGTCGGAAAGAACTAGTCTATGCGTTGCCATCGGCATATGTGAGTACGATCACGTGCGCAGCAGCAACAGTTAATCAGGCATTAAGCCTAGCACACATTGGGCTAGGCACGCGTTGTGTCCCATGCACCTAGTCTAGAGTGCACTAGACTAGGTGCACCTAGCCAAGGCGCTAGGTTAGCTCAGGTCCATGATTTCTTTTTAAATTAAAAAAATATAATAAAAAGGAAAAAATTAAAATAAATTTATTTTTAAATGAATTTTTCATTGGAAAAATTCCAGTATGGTCAAAAATTGTTTAGAAAATATTGGTGATATAAAAATTAATTTTTGGGCATTTTTTATTTTATTTGAAAAATAAAAATAATATCATTTAAAATTAATTAAAATTCAAAAAAGTCCAAAAATTTTATTTTTATAATTTATGTCATTGAAATTTTTTATTTGTTAAAAAATGTTTTTTAATTATTTTGCATCTTTTTTTTATTTTTTTCTTTTTTTTATTATTTTTAGGAAATGATGGGAATAGTGCATACTCCTCGTAGGATCTTCATTGCTCAGCAAAGGGTCTAAGATAGATGGGATGATTAGAGAATTAATTACACTTGAAATAGATTCTAAGGATACTTCTCATGGGATTAATCGTCTGTTGCATCACATAATCACCGTGAACAAGAGAATGCAAGTGATTAGTTGGGAGGGAGGTCTTTTATGCGATTGTTAGAGATATGGGTCACTAAGGTCGGCATTGCCTGGACCAAATCTGAGAGGAATACTTGATTCTACTTAGGTATTTGTGAATGGATCTTACAGACGTTTGGTGATAGATTTTGTCAAGGAATATGCAAAATGGGTTGGTTAGAAGACTGCGAGTCTTTCACTAGGTCTATCTAGACGAGATAAATTTAGAAAATCCTTGACTTAGAGAACATGTCTTAAAGTGGAGACAATGCTTCATAAAGTAGATTGTAAGATAGAGAAAAACCTTCCAGAAGCTCTTAAAAATTCTCTACCTATGACTATGGTCTATATTATGGGTTAAACACCACATGTGCTTACTTGACTTTATGAGTGTCTTCATAAAAGTCACTAAACATTAATTTCTTTAATAAAACTCACTGAACTTCAATTTAATTTCATAAAAGTCACTGTGACTAGAAGTTAAAGGTTTTCAGATAAACTTGCTGACTTGTCAATTATTTTACAAATAAAATTACCTTATTTTATTAGTTTCTTAAAAGAAAAAAGAGAACACTACAAGAAAATAAAAAATAACTAATAAAATTTTCGGTAAAAAAATATTTGAAGTTAAATACCGACTAATTACTTAACTAATAGAAGGTTAAATAAAATTGTTAAATACAAATTATCTTTACCGACTATTTAACTACAATACTTTACCTACTAAAATAATTAATTGCTAATTATGGCATCAAGTTGGCACGCAAATTGTAGCTACTAATTTAAATACTTTACTGACAAAATGTTTAGTAGGTAACTTATAGGGAAAAAAATAGTACATAAATAATTTATTAGTGGCTATCCTATATTTAGTTGGTAATATGAAAAATTTACTAAGTGATTTGCCGACTAATTAGCGTTTAGTAGGCATTTTACAATGTAAATACTATTTTACCGACTACTCTTATGAATAGTAGGTAATTTATGGACTAAAATTAGGATAGTAGGTAACATAAGAAAGAAAATTATATTTTAGTAAAAGTAAATAAAAATTTAAAAAATATTAGCTCATATTCCGAAACTTAGTAGGTAATTTACTAACTATATTTAAGTTAGCAAGTAGGTTGATAAAGAATTTTATATTTTAGTAAATATAAATATAATTTTAACAAAATATATTAGTGACTATGTTTTAAGTAGTAGGTATTTACCGAATCTAAGTAATTTAGTGGGTTATATATGAAAGAATTTTGTATTTTTAGTAAAAGAAAATATGAATTAGACAAAATAAATTATCTATTATTTCTTATATTAGTAGGCACTTTACCAACTAAAATGAAGTTAGTAAGTAATTTAAGAAAGAGTTTTTATCTTTTAGCAAAAGAATATATAAATTGAACAAAAATATTAGCTACTATTTTGACACATAATAGGTAATTTACTGACTACAAATAGGATAATAGGTAATTTAAGAAAGAAAATTGTATTTTAGTACTAGTAAATATAAATTAAAAAATTATTAGCTATTATTCTGAAACTTAGTAAATAATTTACCGACTAAATTTGGGTTAGTAGGTAAGTTAATAAAGAATTTTGTTTTTTAGTAAAAGAAAATATAAATTAAACAAAAATATTAGCTACTATTTTGACATGTAGTAGGTAATATACTGACTAAAAATAGGGTAATAGGTAATTTAAGAAAAAAAAAAACATTTTAGTAATAGTAAATATAAATTTAAAAATTATTAGCTACTATTCCGAAACTTAGTAGGTAATTTACCGACTAACTGTAGGTTAGTAGTTTACAGTTAGTAGGTAAGGTAATAAAAAATTTTGTTTTTCGGTAAAAAAATATAAATTGAACAAAAACATTAGTTACTACTTTAAGACATAGTAGGTAATATACCTACTAAAATTTGTATAGTAGGTAATTTAAGAAAGAAAATTACATTTTAGTAATTGTAAATATAAATTTAAAAATTATTAGTTACTATTTGGAAACGTACTAAGTAATTTGCCAATTAAATTTAAGTTACTAGGTAAGTTAATAAAGAATTTTGCTGTTTAGTAAAAGAAATAAAAATTGAACAAAAACATTAGCTACTATTTTGACATGTAATCAGTAATTTACCAACTAAAAATAGTTTCGTAGGTAATTTAACGAAAAAATTTGTATTTTATTAATAGTAAATATGAATTCAAAAATTATTAGCTACTATTTCAAAACGTAGTAGGTAATGTATAGACTAAATTTTATTTAGTAAGTTGATAATGAAATTATTTTTTTAATAAAAGAAAATATAAATTGAACAAAAACATTAGCTACTATTTTGACACGTAGTAGGTAATGTACCAACTAAAAATAGAGTAATAGGTAATTTAAGAAAAAAAATTATATTTTAGTAATAGTAAATATAAATTTAAAAATTATTAGTTACTATTCTGAAACGTAGTAGGTAATGTACCGGCTAAATTTTATTTAGTAGGTAAGTTGATAAAGAATTTTATTTTTTAGTAAAAGAAAATATAAATTGAACAAAAACATTAGCTACTATTTTAGCACAATAGTAGGTAATTTTTCGAGTAAAGTTAGGATGGTAGGTAATTTAAGGAAGAAAATTATATTTTTCTAATAATAAATATAAATTTAAAAATTATTAGTTATTATTCTAAAACTTAGTATGTAATTTATCGGCTAAATTTATGTTAGTAGGTAAATTAATAAAGAATTTTATTTTTTAGTAAAAGAAAATATAAATTGAATAAAAATATTAGCTACTATTTTGACACTTGGTAGGTAATTTACAGACTAAAAATAGGATAGTAAGTAATTTAAGAAAAAAAAATATTTTAATAATAGTAAATATAAATTTAAAAATTATTAGGGAATATAATCGGTAATATTAGAAGGATAAAAATTATTTTTTCAAAAGTTTATTTTTTAATACATTAATTAGTTTTAGTGTTAATATTCTAATTTTATGTCATGTTTAACTTTTAGTGAACTTTCCTGTAAGATTTTGATAAAATTATGTCAAATGTAACAAATTGTATATATTTTGTCAAAAATATATTTTTTTTATAGATTAATTAGAAAACAAATTTCCAAACGAGTAGTGAGGATCTTACAGAGTCTCCGTAACAAGACCCATTTCAGTTACTCGGCAAGGAGAGGTGGATGACAGAATTTTGAATGGCGTCTATACCCTAAGGGGCAATGACTATAAAGCATGGCGAGCAAAAGCACCCCCAACATGCCTTATTCACAAAAAATTTCTCACTAGTAGACATTATAATACTATTTACATCCAACCAATAATCGACAGAGAAACCATTTGCTGGGTTGGGAAGGGATGGCCTTCTACTACCCAGAGGGCCAGAGAAGGCTGCAAATCAACAGGAGGCTAGGACGGCCAAGCCTAAAGAAGAAGAGATCCAACAAAGAGAAAAAGAAGATTCAGATCATGTAACAAATTGTCTATATGACTATAAAGAGTCGATTCAAAAGAATTAAATGATAAATAAATATAATAATGCTTAATTGCTACCAATGGTGATTGTTAATACTGGAATAACATGAGAGGAGCTAGCACTCTTATACTGTGAAAGGAGAATTATAGTTTAGGATTTAAAGTACAAGGTAGAAGTTTATGGGTATTTTTGATCAATAAAGTTATGCTTATTATGCAGGAGTCTCCTTAAAATCTGTTGCTCCTTCATTGTATGTAACCACAGCAATTCCACATGCAATTAGCTGTCAAAAGATGTGTAGAACATATCAGCCTTAATAGTTATGGAAAAACTAATTTGTAACCACCATAAGCAGCACCCATAATTGGTTCTATTTGAATCAAGAAGCTATACCATCCAGCAAGCTTTCACTTTCACAACATGATGTCTCAAACATTTTTCATCATCCAAACAACAATACGACTTTTCACCATTGGCCTAGTAGTTCAGTGATTAAGTTCCTGTCTCATAGAGGAGCCTTTAAAAATTTGTTATGTAACACCAAAAAATATTAAATAAAAGGGCATCTCAGGTATCAGCTATCACAAGCCTCACTAGGAAAGAGGTCAAGTGAGGATAGTTTTCCAAGTTCTACAAGCTCCCATCCTCATCCCTCTTTTATTTTTTAGCAGAGGATTTGGGAAATGGGACTCAAACCTAACTTTGCCAACGAGTCATATGTCTTAAACCACTAGATCAAGCCAGACTAGGCACCCTCATCCCTCTTTTATTTCCATTTTTTCTTGTATTCTGTAAAAAAAAAAAAAAAACAATTCTCCATCTTTCATAAAAAGAATAGTAGTGTCATAAAATAAAATCAATTAAGAATTGTGAAGGAATTTTCTAATTAAAAAGAGGAAAAGAAATTAGCTAAGAATTAGTTGAGAAATTTTCTATTAAAATACATGAAAATTAATTTATTGATTAGAAAAGACAAATTAATTAAAAAATAATGAATAAATATAACTATAATTGTCAACAAATTTATAAATATAATCATAATTGTCAATAAATTATTGAAAAGTCAGAATTCAAATAAGCATATTATATAATTATTGAAAAGTCAGAATTCAAAAAAGCATCAGAATTCAAAAAAGCGTAAAGGATTGTGTAGTAGCAAAGCATTAAAGTTAAAATCAAATTCTAAAGCTTTGTATTACTACCTATCCCATTGCCATTAATTGACTAAACAAAAGGGAGATGGTCAAGACTAAAAAGCAAAGCTTTTGTTCAAATTTAGAGCGAGGTGCCATTATATTTTGGAACTTTATGAAAAGCTCACAAGTTATGCCTCGATGATGATGCTCAACTTTTAATTATTTTACTGGAGAAAAGGGGTATCTCTGTAATCAATAATCATGTTGTTGCATGCACTAATTAATTAACCCTTTTTGCTAATCTGTTTTTATAGTGGCCTGTTCATCTGAAAATTGGACTAAGCTCGCAGTAGAATAGCTTCATGGGTAGCCCAAAATTATAGGCCTTATTCAAAGAGCTTCAAGCATGATCTCCAGAAGTTAATCCTAACAAGATTTCCAAAACATACATAGTATAATAAATTATTAATTAAATTATATAGTATAATAAATTAAAATTTAATTGTATAATAAATTATATTCAATATTCAAATTTAAATTTTTTCTTCAACACATGAACATGCAAAAGAATTTTTTTTTAAGATAATTAAGTTAATTAAAAAAAATTCTAATACTCCAACATAGTATTGGCTTGTTTATCCTTATACTATAATAATTGTAATGATTTATTTGTTTATTTTTATTATAAATTAACAAAGCAACTATTCCAAAACTAGGGTGTGGTCCTTTCTTAGTGCTTGTGTGTTTTCTTCTCTTAATTTCTTTTTTGCTATCATTATTTTCTTGATAAGCAATTAGATGCTCCTAAGGACTAGCATGACCTTTTTTTTTATTTTTTTTTATATTGTTTTAATTTTTGTTTTAATCTCTATAGAAACTCCATTGGATAATTTTTATATTGTGAATTGTCCTTGTGGACAGTTTGGATCTATATTCTCTATTAGTAAACATAAATGTTTCTCCATATATTTGTGTAAATTCTGTACAATATCTCCCTTTATTCTCTGGGTGCATATTTTATATATTGCAATTGGAGAATTATGGGGAGATGTTGCCTGAATTTTTACAAATAAATGGGTAAACATTATCTGTTATGTTTGGTAGAGTAAGTGTACATTTGAATGGGCTAGGTCCGTACCTTTTCAACACAAAAATTCTAGATATAAGCAATTTTATGAATCCTTAAATTTTTTTGACCATATTTCAATATGGTAAGTGTACAAGGATCCCCCAAGGAGTTAGATATATGCTAGAATGATGCAAGATGGACTAATGAACCCAGAGTTTGTTAAAGGATTGGAAACATTTATCAAATTTGCTTATAGTAAGCTGGAATTTATGGACGCGAGTAAAATCATATGTCCATGTAAAAAGTGCATAAATTGAAAGTATCTAATTGTGGACCAAATTATCCATGTAAATGTTGCATTGCATCTTATGAGGTGGGGGTTTAGACCAAATTATCGTGAATGGATTGCACACAATGAATCACCAATTCCATCAACAGCTGTCGTTAAGGTGATAGTTCCAAGTGCAGAACTTTTCCATAGTAATAATAATCCATACCATAAGTTGATTTTCGATGCTATTGGTCCCTAATTTCAAAATGTGGCTTTAGATGCTCCTCTAGATATTGAATTTGAGAATATGGAAGAACCATTCAATCCAAAAGCACAAAAATTTTATGACATGCTAAATATAGCTGAAGAGGAGTTGTGATCTAGTTGTGAAAGGCATTCACAATTGTCAACTGTACTTTGTACATTGAATATTAAGTCAGAGCATTATTTATCGGAGAAACGCTATGACGCAATTGTGAATTTTGTTAGGGAATATTGATGAAGTCAAATTATATAGATATGTAGGGTTAATATTCATTGTATTTTATTAGCATTTAGTTTCTTTTTATGTTTATTTTTAAGTGTTTTAATAATAATTTATAAAACATGTTAATCCAACCCAATTATTTGATTTTAATATATTATCAGGTGTTTTTACAAGGTTCTAGAGCCAAGGACGAGTTTGGAGGCTAAAACATGAAGAATAAAAGGCTAGAAGTATTTCATGGCCTGTGTAACCTACCCTGTGCAACTTCTTGCACCTTGTATAACCTTCTGGATGAAAGAAAACTCAAAAAATTAAGGCACAAAAAATTACACAAGGTATCCTATGTAATGTTACACGGCTCGTGTACTATCCTCAGATAATAATTTTAATTCGACTTTTCTTTCTTTCAACTTGACTCGAATGGACTTCTAAGACTTTTAGGAATCTGAAATAAGAGATTTTACACTAGATATAAAAATAATAAGTCAAGAATTGGGGGAGAGAGGATCAATTTACATTCAAGAGTACACATTAACTTCAAGAAAGGCATACGAGAAACAAGATCTACAAGATTGCTTGTAGGGATTTTCAGCTGAAATTCTAAAAGTTCAAGGTGGCAATTCTCCATTTGGGTTCTTTCATTCTATTTCTTCTCATGTCTTTTCTTTATTTATAAACTTGATTGTAAAACTCACCAAGTGTGGATAGTTTTTTTTTATTCTAGGTTTAACGATATAGCACTTTCAATTTAATTATGGATTTGGTTTTATTTTATTTAGTATATTGGGTATTTTATTCTTTGATTCAATCTCTTGTATTCTTAATGCATGCTATATATTGGTACCTACTTAGTATTGATTCTAGATATTAATTGAAGGATTGAAAGGTAAGATTAATATTAAAAAAAAAAAGATTTTGAACTTAGGGTTCTTAATCTAGAGATAGGTTGAAATTATATGTGAATTTAACAATTAATCAAAGAACATAATGGGTTTTAATAAATTTAATTGCCATGAAAGTAGGGATTAAGTTAATTCAAATACAACTTGAGTGCCTTTAAGAGAGGACTTAAGATAACTTATGATTAATTTCCTTCAAAGTAATAATCTCTCATTTATTGAATGAATTAGATTGATTCTATAATTGATTAAGTGTGAAAACCTAGCTTTAGAATATTTTTATTAATCAATATTCTAATTCAGTTAATTATTTTAGATTTTATTTCTTTTAATTTAGATTTAATAACTATTTTTATACAATTCGATTATCTAGATAATTAAAATCATTATAATTTAGTACTCAATATGATCTTTGTGGGAATGATACTCTACTTACTACTTTATTACTTGTTAACAATCCATGCACTTGCAGGATTGTAAACCAGTAAACAAGTTTTTGGCGTCATTACCGGGAACCGGTGCTTGATATCAAATGATTAGTGATTTGATTAATCTAAACATTCTTATTTCCTTTATAGTTTTTTTTTTTTATATGTCTAATTTATTTTACTTGTTTTCCTTGTCAGTATCATTGAGATGATTCATCAGGAAGTTTTCACAAGTTTATTCAATAACACAATGAACCTTTTTATGATGCTTAGAGAAGATTTAATGAATTGTTAGAGCAATATGTGAATAATAATATTTCAAATCATGACCTCACTCTTAATTTCTACAATGGTTTGGATGAAGCGATAAGGAATTGAGTAGATAATGAAGCTTGGGCTATTGGTGATCATTTTCTTTAAAGAGACCATGAGAATGCCATTCACTTGTTGAATGGCACAGCAGATTTTGATTACCATTGGTATTGCGATCCTTTAGTGCAGTGTTGGAGTCACCAATACCCCCCACACATTTATCAACTTAACATTCACACTAACCATTCGAGCTATAATTGGAGAAGGGAGTGAGACTTAAAGAGGTGATAGCTCCATTAGAAAATTTTAACAACCTAATGGTGAATAATGAGCTATCACTTTATAAGGAGAAATTAAACAAACAAGGTTGGGAGAATGAAAAAGCTTTATAGGAATTTGAACCTATAGAAAAAGTTGAGCCTCAAGAACAAAATTCCTTTAAATATGACTTACCAGTAGAGTTCCCACAAGAACAGGAGTTACTTGAAGAAGAAATAAAACCTATAGCTAAAGGAAACAACTATTTTATAGTTGGGGGGGCATTGGAATGGTGCTTACATGAAGACAAATCAGGAATGATGGTGGTAGATGAAGAAATTGATGAGAATATCAATTTAAGTTCATTGATGGTGCTTACACATACACCACTAGAAAACCCTTTTTTGTCATGGACACCTCCTACATCATCATATGTCCTCCATGAGCTATAGAAGTCCTCATCCCAAGCGTATCACTCCAAACCAAGTGTTGATATGCTACATGCAAAATTATTTCAAATCTTGTCAATCTTGAGGGTACTACAAATCAAGACCCATATGTGCTGTTATATAACAACTACTATGGGCAAAGCCACTTTTTGATTAGCACTTCTAAAAGGGGTTAAGATAAAGACCTTAAATTAGCACTTCTTGGGAGGCAACCAAGTTTTACTATTAATCTTTGCATTTCTTTTTATTTTTTATTTTTTTTTATTTCTTTTGTTTTATCACCGTCCCAAGCTTGTTTCGATGTTTGTTCACTTTGTAGGTTCAAGAAGCACTTAAAAGGAACAATGGAGATCATGCTCACAAATATTTGAGGGAAGGCACGCTTCAAGGGGGAGTATTCTACATCCATTAGCTTTTCCTTGTTATTAAATTTATGATATTGCTCTTGACCTGATTGTGCTATCTTAATGATGTTGAGGACAATGTTAAATTTGAGTTTAAGGGTGCAATAGAATTTGCATTTTAAGTCTTGCATTTTAGGTAGAAATTTTTTTGCATTTATTACATTTTTTCATTTTAGTTATAAAATCAATAAAATTTTTGCATTTTTTTTGACTCTTTTGATATGGTGAGAACTGTTTTAATGGATGATTGAAGTGACTTTGAGAAGTTTGATATGTTGATTACTTAGAAAAGTATAACGGGAAAAATGTTCATAATGGAATTGATATTTGGCATTGTATAAATTATTTTTCCTAGGCATGTGTACATCATTCCATTACAATGAAATTGTAAGTTCTTAGAGCAAGTATATGTGCATGGATGAGATTTTCTAATTGTCTCACCAGTCCTAGAACAGGTCTTTTAAACTTATTGAGGCGAAATCCTAGCTTACACTTGATTAAGAGATGATTAAGGTATTCTTTGAACTTAGCCTCATCAAGCCCTAGTCACCCTTAGTTAAAATATATCTCTTGTATCAAACTTGAGCCTATATTTTTATCTATATAATTTTTTTAATTTACCCACATTATTTACTTAGTCTTTAGCCTAAACATTTAACTGACCTTTATGAGAGAGGTTGCCTATTAAAGTAAGAGATACACTATATAATAAAGAAGGAAAAAAGAAAATATGGAGAAAGGAATAAAATAGAGGTGCTAGTATATAAAAATATTAATCCACCTAAGTGTTCAAAGAATGAGTTTGGGGGTAGAACCAAAGAGGGACAAGTACATTAAATTCAAAAATTATAAATAAAGTCCTATTCAATTATCAAGGAGTATGCTAGCACTAAAGTCAATTTGTAAATTTCTTCTCTCTATTAAAAAAAAAAACAAAATTCTAGTATGTCTTGATCTTCAACAGATTAAATGCTCTCATACTTTGATTACCTTATATCCTTTTTCTTTGATTGCCTCATTATCCCTTAACCCTATTACAACCTTATGAAAAGACCTGTTGATCTTTTAATAGTGTATGTTAAATTAGGGGAGATGGCGTTAGAAGATCTACCTATGGGACATGAGAAATTAAATTCAATACATTCATATAGAGGCATTAGAGATTGCTAAGTGTACAAGTGCTTATTTAAGTAAAGCAATATCCTGTAATTGGTGTGTACATATGTTTTGGGTTATTAATTTATTCTTTGTTAGATATTGATACATACAATGGATGTTTGACTTCTTAGCATTTTAATAAGTTATTGACATGTTGATCTTTTTAAGATTGTCTTTGAAAGTCCAGATTTTCAATTCTTGTTATACCTAAAAGGAAAATACTTTTCATATGCATTTAAATTTCTCTTTGCTTGAGGACAAGCAAAGGTTTGAGTTTGGCAGTATTTGATGAAATAAAATTATATAGACATTTAAGGTTAATATTCATTACATTTTATTAGCATTTAGTCTCTTTTTATGTTTATTTTTAAGTGTTTTTAGTAATACTTTAGAAAAAAAGTTAATCCAATCTAATTTTTTGATTTTTATTTTATCAGGTGTTTTTATGTGGTTTTAGAGCCAAAGATGAGTTTGGAAGAGGTCTGGAGGTTAATACATGAAGAATAAAAGGCTATGTCATGCCTTACCAGGGATAACATTCCACCTGTGGGATAAAATCGTGAGGCTTATGGCTAAAGCGGACAATTCCTCTAGTGGTTGGAGCTCGATCATTACAGGCTAGAAGCATTATACGGCCCATGTAACCTACACGTGTAACTTCTTGCACCCTATGTAACCTTTTGGATGAAAGAAAAATAAAAAAAAATTCAAGCTACAAAAAATTACACAGGGTTCCTCGTGTAATGTTACACGGCCTATGTATTGTTCTCAGACAATAATTTTAACCTGACTTTTCTTCCTTCCAACTTGGCCCAGATGGACTTTTAAGGCTTTTAAGACTTTGAAACAAGGGTTTTTATACTAGTTATAAATATAATAAGTCAAGAATTGAGGGAGAAAGAACCAATGTACATTCAAGAGTGCACATTAACTTCAACAAAGGCAAAGGGGAAACAAGATCTGTATGATTGCTAGAAGAGATTTTCAGCTAAAGTTCCAAAAGTTCAAGGTTGCAATTCTCCATCTGGGTTCTTTCATTCTATTTCTTCTCAGTCATTTTCTTTATTTATAAACTAGATTGTAAAACTCATCATGTGTGAGTAGTTTCTTTATTCTAGGGTTAAGGATGTAGCACTCTCAATTTAATTATGGATCTGGTTTTATTTTTTTGGTATATTGGATATTTTGTTCTTTGATTCAATCTCTTGTATTTTTAATGCATGCTATGTATTGGTACTCATTTAGTATTGATTCTAGATATTAAAAGGTGAAGATTAATATTAGAAAATCAAGATTTTGAACTTAGGGTTCTTGATCTAGAGATAGGCTGAAATTCTACGTGGATCTAATAATTAATCAAAAAACATAATGGATTTTAATTAATTTAATCACCATGAAAGTAGGATTTAGGTTAATTAAAATACACTTTGAGTGCATTGAGAGAGGACTTAAGATAACTTAAGATTAATTTTCTTCAAAGTAATAATCTCCCATTTATTGAATGAATTAGATTGATTTTATAATAGATTGAAGTGTGAACCCCTAGCTTTAAAATATTTTTATTAATTAATATTCTAGTTTAGTTAATTATTTTAGATTTTATTTCTTTTAATTTAGATTTAATTACTATTTTTATACAATTCGATCGTCTAGATAATTAAAATCAATATAGTTTGGTACTCAACACGGTTCTTATGTGAACAATACTCTACTCATTACTTTATTACTTTTTAATGATCTGTGCACTTGTGGAGTTGTAAACCAACAAACAAATATTACCCAACAATAATAATTTTTTTGATAGTTTCTATAAGTAAAAAAAGCTTTTATGTGGGTTAGGTGTACCTATTGAGAAAATTGATAGCTATGATTTGTTAGGGGAAGATATTAATTTAACAAAATGAAAATTTTGTGGGCAAACAAGATATAAGCCTCAGTGTGGGGCAAAAAAGGCAAAAGTAGCATGTAAGAGAATGCATTATTTTCCTTTAACACCAAGGCTTCATAGACTCTATGCTTCTAACAGATGTACACATGCGATGGCATGGTGAGTATAACATGGAAGACAATGTCATGTGTCATCTATTTGATTCTGAGGCATGGAAGCACTTTAACTGCACCCATCCACTCTTTGCAGCTGAAAGTCAAAATGTTAAGCTGGGATTGTGTACCAATGGATTTCAACCATTTGGACAGTTGGGACAATAGTACTTATGTTGGCTAGTGATAATGACGCCTTACAACTTACCTCATGGTATATGTATAAAGGAGCCTTATTTGTTTTTATTGGTAATAATACCTAGAGTACGAAATCCTAAGCAATGGTTAGATGTTTATGTACAACCACTAATTATTGAACTAACTCATTTGTGGGAAGTGGGGGTGCAGACATATGATGTATCTAAGAAATAAAATTTCTAAATGGGAGCTACTTTAATGTAGACAATTAGTGATTTCCCTGAATATTCAATGCTGTCCGGGTGGAGTACCATAGGGAGATTAGCATGTCCATACTTTTTGGATCACTTATATGCATTTTCACTAAAGACACAGAAGGAAAATTAATGGGTTTGACAATCATCGTAAATTTCTTTAAGATAACCATCCATTTTGATAGAATAGGGAAAATTTCCTTAAACAAAAAGTATGCATGTCTGAGTCTCCTCCAATTCTAAGCAGTGAAGATACATTTTTGCAAATAGAGGATTTAGGACTGAGAAGAGTAACAAACAGTGATGCTAAAGTAGTTAATTCGGTAATAGCTAGAAACACTAATTGGTGGAAAAAGAACACATTTTAGGATTTACCATATTGGTCTTTTAATCTCATATGTCATAATTTATATGTCATGCATATCGAGAAAAATATCTTTGAGAATGCATTCAATATAGTGATGAATATAAAAGGGAAAACAAAGGATAATGAAAAAGTTAGGGAAGATATGGCACATTTACATCATAAAAAAGAATTAGAGAAAAATTTACAAACGAGTAAACATCCAAAGACTTGCTATGTTCTTGATAAATAGTAGAAGCATATTTTATGTGAGTGGGTAAAAAACCTTAAGTTACCAGACAATTATGTGTCCAACATGGGAAGATGTGTTGATATGCATAAGCATAAGCTTTTGGGCATGAAGAGTCATGATTGTCATGTATTTATGTAGAGGTTATTACCCATTACATTTCGAGAGCTCCTTCCAAATATAGTTTAGCAAGCATTGACTGGGTTGAGCTTCTTTTTTTTTTTTCAAACATCTTACTATTAAAAATATTTAGAAATTCCCGTTATGATTTGCAAATTAGAGCATATATTTCTCTTACCTTCTTTGACTAGATGGAGCATCTTCCCATCCATTTGCCATATGAAGCAAAAATTGCAGGCCCTATATAATACTGATGGATATATCCTTTTGCGAGGTAATAGATACTTGTTATTTTACTTTCAATGTTGTGAAATGCATCGATCACTTTTTGTAAGCCACTTGCATATTATGTTTTTAATTTTCAAATTTCTATGCCATTTGAAGCAAAATGTAAAGAATAAAGCAAAATGTTTGGTAAAAGTAATGCATACTTGGTTGAAGAAGCATCCAATTTTTATACTCATTATTTTGAACCTCATGTAACAACGCGGGATTCATAAAGTACTTCATAATGATGATGGTGGGGATGATTCTGATATCGAAGCAAATTTATTGATCTTCAAGTATCACGGTTGATCATATGGTAAAGCGAAAATGGGGGCGTTAGTTGATAATGAATATAAGGTTGCCCAAGTATATGTCCTACTAAATTACCTTGAAATTGAATTGCTTGTAAAAAGGAGATGTGTATAGTAAATGTGCAAGCCAGGATGTCATTTTTTTTTTTTGCAAGTTGTGTTGTTAAAATTTTAGAAAAGTCCACTTTTAAGGGGAGGTTTTGCTAGATTTTCAGTAGGAACAAAGAAATTAACTTTTCTTATTGTGTTTATTTAATTTATAGATATGGTTAGGAGTAAACACAAAGCATCTGCTTCTTGTGATGTTAACGCATGAACACCTGTGCCATCTGAAGGAGGCGAGCCTTTGAAACCTTGGTCATAACAGTCGATGTAGTTCAATGCACCTGTGGCTGACTAGAAGCCTACACCAATGGTTGGCCAGGAGCCTGTACTAGAGAGATTATAGGAGTTTATAGCTGTTATCTCATAAGATACTCATCCGTTTACTAAAACAAAGATCGATTCTTTAGGGCAAATGTGACTAGAACTTCATGATGGAAAGTATGTTAAACAATTATTTTATTTATTTTATCAATAATATGTGATACAAATGTAACATTTACTAAAAGCATTTTCTTCTATGTGTTCAGGTTATCAGATGGTTCTAGGTGTGCTCGTGTAATCACAAATACTTTTAAGTAGTGTATCGACTCTGATGGTGTCAATTGGAAGGCTATCTCATAAGACAAAAGACTTTTACTGGGAAGAATTTAAGGTAACATCATTTTTTTTGTTTCTTATGTTGTTTCATATTTCAACATACATTAATCATTAAAAATATATAATTTTTTTCTAGAAAAAATACTTTTGGAATTCTTCTAATAAAACAGAGATAAAGGATGCATATAGATTAAAGGCGCCTGAACGTTATAAGGACATAATGACAGATTTGAAAAATTCAAGGAAAAAGCCCTCGTGTATTTGTAAAGAAACTTGGGAAAAATTTGAGCAATACTGGAATGACCTCGAGGTCATTTGACAGCTAGAGCTATATTCTAGAAATTATCGTGGTGCTGAAAATGCTCCTGGACCATCTACCCACGCAGGCGGATCCATAACATATGTTAAATGGTCTAATAAATTGGTATGTATATTCATAGAAACAAATCACAAATTCATTACTATATCACAATTTAAAATTATTTGGATATATGTATATATATATATATTGGCTTTGGTTTGCTCAAGATAAGACTTTGGGATTGACTTTGGCTTTGGGATTTTTGTTTGGATGAAGAGGCTTTAGAGAAAGGGGACTTTGACTTGGATCTTTGGATTCTTTAGGTGGATATGGTGAGGAGTCTGCTGAAATTCAAGAGTTAAAAAGTTAGTGACAAAATTCATATTCCATTAATATATTCAATATTAAAATTAAAAAATATTTAAAATGGCTTGCGGTCTAGCAAAAATTTGTTTCAAAGCTTTTGCAGATTTACAATCTATTCTTAAAAGGAATTTTTGATTAACCAAATCACTTTAAAAGTTTTGAATACGTATAACTATAGATAAAATTTCCTTTTTGATAGTAGAATAGTTCTTTTAGGTATCATCCCAATGTCTAAAAATATACTGAACCATGCTTTCTTTATCATTCTTCTTTTGCTTTAAAATACCTCCATATCCTAATTCAGAGGCATCAGTTTCAACAATCTTAAAAGCAATAAGTTTGATTAAATGCAAGTAGAGAACTTCTTCTATTTGGGCTTTAATTTTCTGAATAACAAGAGTGTGTTCTTGTGTCCAAGGCTTTGGATTTTTCTTTAATTTTTCATGAAGTGGTTGAAACAGTCTGTTAAGATTTGGATAAAAATCTAGAACATAGTTTAAAGAACCTAAAAACCTTTACAGCTGTGTTTTTCCTAAGATTTTATTAGGAAACTTATCAACAAAAGTAAGGGATCTTTCTATAGGTGAAATTGTGCCATTTGAAATATAGTGTCTTAAGAACCTAATCCTAATTTGGAAGAGGCTTATCTTATATTTAGAGATAACTAAATCATTTTTCTTGGTAAAAAACAAAAAAGTTTTTAGATGTTTAAAATACTGTTCGAGAGAAGATGAAAAGATTAAAATATCATCAACATAAACTATGCAAAATGCAAAGTACAAATTAAAAATGTCATCTATGATTCTTTGAAAACTCAAATGGTGTACTCTTTTGGCCAAAAGGCATGACATTCCATTCAAATTGGCTAAAATGAACAGTGAAAACAATCTTATAACAATATACACACACACACACACACACACACACACATACACACACACATACTAATAGACACTCGGATCGAAGGGATAACAAACAGTTTAAAGGATTAATATAGAGAAGAAGAAGAAGAATCAACAGAAAATTTAATGATGAAGCAAAATAATAATTAAAGCACAGATAATATGTTATAACAAGCACGCAAATCTAAGGTACACATACAAATCGCACAATCACACAGTATTGAAAATAGAAGAAGAATAACACATGATTTAATGTAGTTCAACTGTAAGGTCTACGTCTACGGGTAAGACAAGAGAAAAAAATCCATTATGATGAAAAGAGTAAGATATAATCAATCAGAATTCTCAAACCCTAACCTCAGTGTGTTTTCCGAATATCTCACAACTCTCTTGCAAAGGGTAGAATATTACAATATTTATATTAGCCCAAGAAGATCAGTGGTGGGCTTCGAGCTCAGGCTGATAGGCCCGTGCCCTCCATTACTGTGATGCCCCTTACCCATCTACTGTATAACCGAGCAAGAAACGTCAAATTCAGTGCTGGAGCACCCTATCTTGTCTTATTATGTCCATTGTAAAATTTTAATATCATTTAAAATAGGTAATCCATGTGTAAATTTTTTTTTTTTGCAACGTGTTTTTGTGGAGACCTGGACAAAGCCTCCTCTATTTTGTTAGCATCTGGCGGATTCCACTAATTGCCTGTTAACATGTTCATATTCATTTCACACATTTCCATATCATATTCTATTATATCATATCATTCACAATTATTTATGAGATCTCAAAAGGGTATCATCTATTGCATTCATATAGAAATTCATAGATAATAATTTATAAGTTTACTTACAATCTCAAAGTTTAATTACAATTCAAAATGAAATACATCATGTGTTTATGTATAATGAACAAAAGAACAAAATCTAGACATACATGGGCCCTACCAACAAAATTACAACTGTCGAGGTGACTAGTAAACACTGGCAAATCTGATCGGTCTCTGTATGAGCACTGCTGCTGCTGCTGCTACGGCTGCTGGGACTGGTCACCAGTACCTACGCGATGAAAAACCAACGGGCTAAGCATAACGCTTAGTGATACATAATTTATAATAACAATAATTAAACAATTGAAATAATAATTATATATGGCAATTCATAATTTCTAGATATTTTACATTTTTACTGCACTTTGGGAACATTTGAAATTATTGGGATCTTTCTGTTTACTTATTGTATATTAACTCTTAATTAGTTTTTATCAGTGCCCAAGAGACCTATAATAGATTATAAAAACTGGATACACGGGAGTATACTAGTTAGACAGCCATATGTCTATCCAGTATAGGTCAGTCATGTCAGGCATGAAGCCTGTGGGCAGGCACATTGGCCAACGAGCAAGCATAAAGCCTGTAGAACAATCATGTCAGACATATTTTATTTGTTAATGATTATTCTTATGGGCAGTACTGCTATCTGTAGTCTCTAATTGGTATACCAATTGATCCAAATTAAATAAGTAAGTCTAGGTATACTATGGGCAATTTCACATTATTACTTATTTATTTGAAATGTTCATATCACTTTATAGTGGGAAAATAGGTCCCACATACCCCTTTCATGTGGTTTAGTGTTTAACGGCTTGTTAGGGTTAAATTCCTACCATAAGATAATTTATCTCATAAATCTTTCTTTAGGTTCAGTTTTTGTGTCTTTCTTTTACCTATCCATTTGATCAGTTTTTAGCCACTATTTGGCCATACTTCCTTCATGGAAGTTGTTCCTATATGTCTTGTATTTATTTTCCCTTTTGAATCATGTCAATTTGATTTTTAGAACTCAAGTTATGGTCAGATAACCATAACTGATTCATTTCCAGATTCTGGTTCCTTAATTAGGCAGCTTTTTAGACTTAAACTTTACCTAACTAATGGAACATGTTGCAGTCAACTTTAGGCATAGTGATCTTTATAGAAATTGTTTCTCTATGTCTTATGAACACTTGGAACTTTTAATCACAATTTTTCAAGTTTTGTGGAATTATTTATGGCTAATTAATTGACCTGGACTCATGTACCCTGTGCCAACAAGAGTTTAGTTCATGTTAGTGAATGCAGGTCAACTTTTAAGGTTCTTACTTTCATAATTTGAGGAAAGTTCCTGAAACAAATTTGTAGCTCTATTTCTTAGGTTTCTGTAAAGGTATGGCTCATCCCAATTGGATTTTTCTAGTGAGAGATATGACTAAAAGACTGTTCTAGGGTCAAATGAAGTTTGGTCAGATTCCAGGTTTTGATGTATTGAATCGTTCTAACAAGTTGACCTAGTTCTCTTGATTTATGGGTTTTAGTCAGTTTTGTAGATCTATGTCTTGTGGACATTTTCCCACTGGTTTCATTAAATTTGAGTTCTTGTAGACCAAGTTATGGCCATTTTGCCAAAACTGGTCGGGTAAGTTTATGTCCAGCAATTTCTGGACAACCTAATTCTGGACAGTTTTGCGACCCAACTTGGGCTAGTAATTTGGTTTAGTTTAAGGCATTTTTGGGTTCTGTGGTCTTCATGAAAATTATAGTCCTATGTCTAATCTTTCCAATAGTATAAAATTCTAGTCATATGGACCATTATAGAGGTAGTTATGACTAAATGAATACGTATTGTTCATTTGGTCATTTTCTGGGTTTTGTGCAGGGTCATCCGGATTGGGACAGTGTTTAGGTCAAGTTTTGGACAGAATTTGAGCATAGTTTCTTCATGGAAAATGGAGTGTTTTGGGTCTGGTTTCACCTCCAATTGGCCTCACACCAATTGGAGCAACACACAATTAGTTGTGTCACAATACTCAAGTTGGACTCATTGAGTCCCAAACCTGCAGAAAATGCACTCCCAAATATTCAATCTCCTCCAACTTCCTTACTTCAATTTACATACATAGCACTTCAATTAGGCAACAAATAGTGTCACACCTTAACAGGTATTAAAACTTTTAATTGGAGTTTAAATGTTAGGTAAAAATTTTGACCATTTTTATTTTTCCACAAATTTTGTAGAAATTTCGGCAGAGTGCTCTATAATTGAGTAAAACTAAAAATTTAACTTGTAGAAAAAAAAAACTTCCAATAATTCACTTCATCAAATCCAACCTCCAACACACTCAAATCAATACAATTTACTCAACTTCCACAATTACATTCAAAATTTCATAGTTCACAATTCTTAGCTCAAATATTTTCAAAAATAACATTAAATAATTTCATACACATTGTATTAAGGAAAAATTTATTTACATTCACTAGTCTTAAATTACAAATAGGAAAATCCAAACAAATATTATTACAAGTTACTGTACAACTGCTCAAAACCAAATTACAAAGCATACATACAGTCCTATACATCGAAATAAATATGTACAAAAGGGGTATAATTCAATACTTGACAAAATCCAAAAGTGTAACACTGTGGTCCTTAGTAGCTCACTCGGCTGCTTTGCTAGTCTCTCTACCTGCGATAGCCATAAAAAGCCATCGCTGAGTATAATTACTCAGTGGTGCGCAACATAACAAAAATACTAATTTTTGCATATGTTAAATCATAATTAATCCAAACGCGGTACTGAAATTAATAAACAGATACAAAACACAATTTAAAATTTTATTGAAAGAAATTTTTCACTTCTGAATTTACAAAAACAATTTTTATAAATTCACACAGTCATATATGCCATCAATATATTTTTCATCTCAATAGCCAAAGGCTTATGAGGAATACCAAGGCTAGCTAGCTCAAATCTATAGGTACCCATTCAAATTTCTTCCTCTGCTAGCACACACCTCAACACTTCAGCCAGAGAGGGAATACAAAACTAATTCCTCCCACTAGTCAAGCTAGTGAGGCATTCAGACATTTGGTTATGACACTGTGGTTTCAAACTATTTAAACAGTTTTTTAAACATTCTAATATCAATAATTCACATATAGTTTATTTTCTTAACATTTTGGGTCAATAACACAATTTTCTTTTTAATCTAATTTTTAAGTACAAATAAAGTCGCAATTTAATGTTCATAATTCATTCAAAACAATTTGTAAAAGAAAATTCATAGAAAGTTTTGATGTTGTGCACAAACCTCTTACGAGTTGCCTCTTGGCCTTGAATCGGTGTCCCTTGTTCTTTCCCAGTATCCTTCTTAACTGAAACACATAATTCACAGTGTTTCAGTATCACAACTTATAATAATTCCATTAATAAATTTTATGTCTACTTAATTGCACCCCTAATTTTGATTAAAATAGCACTATTTAAACTTTGTATTTTAGGGTTACTATTCAAGGCACTATTCAAGTCAAAATATTGACTTTCTCATGCTTAATAGGTATGTGAATTCCAATTATACCCACATACCACATGTTGAGTATCAAATTTGTTGGTCTTGGTTGCCATTTCAATTTCTAGGTCTCCTAAGAGAATTTTTAATTTTTTAGTTTTGATCCCCTGTATTGCACTGTTCCATTGGTCTGGATACTGTGGAAATTTGGCCAAGTGTCCTTCATCAAAGTTGTAGTGGTATGTCTCAGCTTTCCATCAGTATAAAATTCAAGTCATTTAGACCTTCCTACACCATGTTATGGCCAAATGAATAAACACTATTTATTTAGTCATTTCTATACAGTGGCAATGCACATTACCTAGATTTGACCTAATTGTTCACTATCTTAATGTCATTTTCTGTGTATGGTTTCTGCATGAAAATTATGGCATTGTGTGTGTACTTTCATATCCAATTGGCCTCATTCCAATTGGGGTTGCAGAATTTCAGTTTTGGTCCTTGAAAGGTACCTAGGTCAAACTGTTAGATTGGGACCCTTCAGTAATCCAAATTGGATTTCATTTTCACTCATTTCACAATTAGCCCCAATTGACTATTTCTAACCTCAATTAGGGTCAATTGCATCAATTGACCATTTTCTCTAATTTTTCTCCCAATTTGAAGAACTCAAGAATCCTAATTTTTGAATTTATTCAATTTACCTCCAATTCAATACATACATCACTTAACCAACCTTAATTACTCAATTTCATGCCTAATTTAACTTTAGCTAGTTCATCACATCATGGACAAATTTCCTAGGGTTCTAATAGGCTTGTTTTTGTTTGATTTTTTTTTTCACAATTCTAAGTTATTTCAAGTACCTAAGTATGCATTTAACTAGGAAATGAAGAGTTAGAACACTAACCTTTTCTTTAGATTTCCAACTCTCAATTCCTCCAATTTTCTTCCTTCTTTTCTTGATCAAGCTTCTTTCCAAGTTAAGATAGCAAGGTTTTATCACAATTAAGTGGGGAATTTGTGGGAAATTTAGGGTTCACTCAAGCTAAAATAGGAGTTTTAATGGAGGTTTTAGAGAGAGAGAGAGAGGGGAAAGGGAATGGGGACGACAAATGAGAGAAGGAAGATGACATTTTTTTCTTTTAATATTATGTATTTAACTTGCATTTTGACTTAGTCAAAATTAAATTTATTTAATTATATTTTTGACATCATGTATGATGTCACCAAGAATGAGGTAATAATTCAATTTCTTTTTCTTTTTCTTTTCCATTTGTTTTTTCATGGTTCTTTAATTTAATTCCTTATTTCAAAATTTTCATTTCTCCAATTTTTTTGGACAGTTAGGTCAGGAGTCACCTCTAGGGGTAAATTGACCAAATTGTCCCTCGCCGGTTTTACTCAGTTTGTAAATAATTCGGTATTTCTTTCGGAGTCCTGACCTAATTATTTAACCTACTTATCAGCTCTTTTCTGTGATTTTCTCTTTTCCACTAGGTTTGCAATAGTCCTTAGGACTGTGGTGTCATAATTTCCCTTTTAAAATTAGGGTTTGGATTGACCTCGCAGTCACTTCCCGGTAAGGTCACCAATCGCTGTGATCCTCGGCTCATTTAACTTTTTATGCATTGTTTTTCTTATTTATACTTACCTATCTGGTAATCACCATTAATTTTCATTCAAGGCTTTTATAGGTGTCTTAAATATGGTTATAATACTCTTAATTGTTCGGACCAACACCGATCACCGAAACAGTAAAATATACCCGGCTATGCATATAGGGGTGTTACAATACAAATTTCGTCTCGAAATTTTACCTGGTATCAGTCTCTGAACAGCTGTGGGTGCTGTCTCCTCTTGTCCTCTTCACACTCCCAAGTAGCTTCCTGGCCTGAATGATGGTTCCACAGCACTTTCACCAGTGGTATCTACTTATTCCTTAGCTACTTCACCTCATATGCTTGAATCTCAATGGGTTCTTCCTCATATGTGAGATCTTGATTCACCTCAATCTCTTTTATTGGTAGTATATGAGATGGGTCAGATTTACACCTCCTCAACATAGACACATGGAAAACATTATGTATCTTCTCTAGCTCTAGAGGTAGTGCCAATCGGTATGCCAAATGACCCATTCTTTTCAGAACCTCATATGGTCCAATGAAACGAGGACTCAGTTTCCCCTTTCTGCCAAATCTCATAATTTTCTTCTAAGTGGAAACCTTGAGGAATACTTTCTCACCCACTGTATACTCAATATCTCGCCTCTTTAGATCAATATAGGACTTCTGACAGTCTGATGCAGCCTTGAGATGATCTCTGATCAGTCTAATTTTCTCCTCTATCTGCTGAATAATCTCTGGGCCTATCATTTTTCTTTCACCTACTTCATCCCAGCACGAAGGAGTTCTGCACTTTTTGCCATACAAAGCTTCATATGGACGCATCCCAATGCTTGATTGGTAACTGTTGTTGTAAGCAAACTCAATCAGAGGCAAGTGTGTGTCCCAACTACCTTCAAACTCAATTACACAAGCCTATAGCATATTCTCCAATATCTGAATTACCCTCTTAGACTGGCCATCTGTCTGTGAGTGGAATGCTATGCTAAAGTTCAATTTAGTTCCTAGGGCTCTCTGAAGACTACCCCAGAATCTAGAAGTAAACCTAGGATCTCTGTCTAACACAATCGATACTGGCACTCCATGCAGTCTCATTATCTCATCAATGTACAGTTTAGCCAATCTCTCTAGACTGTAGTCCATCTGAACTGGCAGAAAATGAGTAGACTTGGTCAATCTGTCCACTATAACCCATACTGTATCATGGCTCTTTTGTGTTCTCGGAAGTCCCATTACAAAATCCATTGTTATCTGTTCCCATTTCCAGTCAGGTACTGGTAGTGGATGTAGTAAACTAGCTGGGACTTGATGTTCTGCCTTCACTTGCTGACAAGTTAGGCATTTGGAGACAAAATCAGCTACATCCCTTTTCATACCCATCCACTAGTAAAGCTTCTTTAATCCTCTGTACATCTTAGTGCCACCAGGGTGCATAGCAAAAGGAGACTCATGTGCTTCCTTCATAATAATTTATCTCAAATCAACATCATTAGGAATGCACATTCTGCCATGGTGTAGCAGTAAACCATCATCTCTCATAGAAAATTCAGGTTTCTTGCCCTGCTGAGCTTCTTTCAGTAGCTTTAGATATTTTTTATCATTCTGAGCAGCCATTCTGATCTGATCAATCAACACTGGCTGTACATGCCATGCAACTACTGTCTGTCCCTCATCATTAACCTCTAAGCTGGCATGCAATGCCCTCAACTCATATACCATAGACAAAGGAGAAACTCTCAGACTTAGTATAGTCTTGCGACTTAAGGCGTCAGCCACCACATTAGCTTTTCCTGGCTGATAGTCTATCAAACAATCATAGTCTTTAATCAGTTCTAACCATCTCCTCTGTCTCAAATTCAACTCTCTTTGAGTGCCCAGATACTTTAAACTCTTATGATATGTGTAGACATAACATTTCTCCTCATATAAGTAGTGTCTCCAGATCTTCAGAGCAAATACAATGGAAGCAAGCTCAAGTCATGTGTTGGGTAGTTTCTCTCATGCGGTTTCAGCTGGTGTGACACATATGCAATGACATTTCGATCTTGCATCAGTACACAACCTAACCCATTATGAGAAGCATCGCTGTAAACAGTATACTCTTTACTTGGGATAGGTAAAGTCAGGACTAGAGCTTCAATCAAACACCTCTTCAACTCATTAAAACTCTACTAGCATTTATCTGTCCACTGAAATTTCACATCTTTTCAAAGCAGCTTAGTCAGTGGAGAAGCCAACATAGAAAACCCCTTCACAAATCGGCAATAGTATCTAGTTAAACCTAGAAAACTGTAAATTTCTATGACATTCTTGGGTGGCTTCCAATTAAGAATAGCTTCAATTTTACTAGGATCTACCTTAATGCCCTCTATCGATACTATGTGCCCTAAGAAAGAAATGTCTTTCAGCCAAAATTCACATTTCAACAATTTGGAGTATAGCTGTTTCTCCCTCAAAGTCTGTAGTACAATCCGCAGATGTCTATCATGCTCCTCTACACTTCTCGAATACTCCAAGATGTCATTAATAAACACCACCACAAATTAATCTAAGCATGGTCTGAAGATAGTGTTCATCAAATCCATAAATACAGTTGGAGCATTGGTTAACCCGAATGGCATGACCAGGAACTCATAATGGCCATATCAGAAAGGCAATTTTTGGGATACTCTGCTCTTGTACCTTCAGTTGATAATAGCCCAATCTCAGGTCAATTTTAGAGAACACAGCTACACCCTTCAACTGATCAAACAAATCATTAATGTGGGGCAATGGATATCTGTTCTTTATTGTCACCTTATCCAACTGTTGGTAGTTAATACACAAATGGAGAGTGCCATCTTTCCTTTTAACAAACAACACTGGTGCTCCTTAAGGTGACACACTAGGGAGAATAAAGCCCTTGTCTAGCAACTCTTGTAACTGCACCTTCAACTCTTTCAATTCAGCAGGTGCCATTCTGCAAGGTGTAATGGAGATTGGATCCACACCAGGCATAACATCAATCTCAAACTGCACTTTTCTTTCCGGAGGTAATCCTGACAACTCATTAGGGAATACATCCGGAAAGTCATATACTGTAGGGATGTCCCTCAATACTGGACTCCCCACTTGGGTGTCTATCACATGTGCTAAGTATGCTTCACACCCCTTTCTGATCATTTTTCTAGCTAGTGCAGCCGAAATGATGTTTGATGGTAATAACTGCCTCTCCCCATGTATCACCACATCGCTATGCAGAGGGAGATAAAAAATGATCGTCTTCAGTCTACAGTCAATCATGGCGTGATGCGTGGCTAACCAATCCATGCCCAAGATGATATCATAATCTCTGAAGGGCATTTCAATCAAATCTGATAGAAAAACATGTCCTTGGATCACTAACGGACAATCTGTATACATTCTATTGACCTTGACCTCTTGTCCTAATGGACTATTTACTAGCATCTCAAAACCCATTTTGGCACATGGAACAGCAAGGGAACTAATGATGCTAGCACTAATATATGAGTGGGTAGAACTCGGGTCAAACAACACAAATACTTCTTGATCAGAGATAGAGAATGTACCAGCCACAATGTCAGAAGTTTCAGCTTCTTCCCTTTGTCTCATCATGTAGACTCTGGTCGGAGCACTACCTTGTTCTGACTGGTTTATTATACCTTGACTGCCTAAAGTGTCGCCCTGACCTCTGCCTCTACCTCTGCTAACTGGTTGTGAACCTCTGGTAGCAGGACTCTGAATAGATCCTTCTGTAGTAGTAGGAGGTGGCTTAAATCTATGGGTATTGGTACAGTCTTTAGTGAGATGCCCCATACCCCCACAGTTAAAATAGGCTCCCAAAGCCCAATAACATATCCCACCATGGGTCTTACCACATGTCTCACAAGGGCGGGGAGGGTAAGAACTCCTGGTCGTCTGCTGACTAGACCAAGAGGGTTTCTGCCTAAAAAATCTACCCCTACTAGACCTTCTACCTCTGCTTGATTCCCCAAAATTCTTTCTCTTACCAGTAGCACCACTAGAACCTTGATCCACTGCCTTTCCACTTTTCCCTTTTTCTGATTTCTCTGTCTTCTCTGTTTTCTCTTTCACCAGTGTTGTTTCTGACTCAATTCTTTCTAACTCAAGTGCTTGAGAGATGAGCTTAGAGAAGTTATTATGTTTAAATCCGACCACTTATATTCTTAGACTAGGCTTCAAGTCGATTTCAAACCTCTTACATCTTTCTCTAGTGGTAGAAAGGAGGCTCCCTGCATAGTGGCTCAGGCAGGAGAACTCCCTTTCATATTCTGCCACTATTTTGTTTCCTTGTTTCAAGCTTAAGAACTCCTGTAGCTTCTGGTCCACATAAGCATCTGGGACATATTTTTATCTTAACTCTCTAAGGAAATCATCCCATGACAGCGCTGGTGGTTTCACCAAACTATGGGGGATGGTTTTCCACCAATCATATACATCCCTTTGTAGTAGTGAAACTGAATATTCAAATCTTAGCTCGTCTGTGTAGTGCAGTTTCTTGAACACTCTATCCATTCTCTCCAACCACTGTTCTGCCTCTAATGGGTCCACTATATCCTTAAACTCTATAGCCCCATACTTAATTAGCTTGTCATACTGCTTGGATGGAAGTGGAGGTTACACCATAGATGTCTGAAGTGGAGCTTGAGTAGGCATGCTTCCAGCCATTTATTGAAACATCGCAGCCATCTGCTGGGCAAACTGTGTAGGAAACTGCAACATTGGTGGGGCTGGTGCCACTGATCTGCTTACATTTGAAGGGCTGGGGCTTCCCATTATGCCTCAGCCTCTACAGATTGCTCAACTGAGCAGTCCCCTTCTTCCATTTCAATTCGAGGGTATTATACCTCCTGAACAAATAACACAAGGAGATTTCCCTTCTTTAGTTCATATTTATAATGTAATGCACTGTATGTATCAAATAAGAACATTAAGCAGTTGTACTTATAAAAGAAACAATGCAAATTCACAAGTCAAAACATACTTTAAAAACTTGCTCTGATATCACTAAAACATGTCACACCTTACCCCTCTGTAAGGCATAACATGATCCCGTAGTATACTTAATGAATTACTGAACTTCGCCTACTGATAACCCATTAAATACACTACAAGGGATTTTAAAACAATTTTATCATCTTTTGAAGGTGGCGAGCATTTTTAACAGGTATTAAAACTTTTAATTGGAGTTTAAATGTTAGGTAAAAATTTTGACCATTTTTATTTTTTTACAAATTTTGTAGAAATTTCGGCACAGTGCTGTCTATAATTGAGTAAAACAAAAAATTTAACCTGTAGAAAAAAACACTTCTAATAATTCACTTCATCAAATCCAACCTCC
Organism: Hevea brasiliensis; assembly: GCF_030052815.1. NCBI lineage: Eukaryota > Viridiplantae > Streptophyta > Magnoliopsida > Malpighiales > Euphorbiaceae > Hevea > Hevea brasiliensis. The sequence continues at coordinate 36,213,636 of NC_079508.1, read as the reverse complement.
AACACACTCAAATCAATACAATTTACTCAACTTCCACAATTACATTCAAAATTTCACACTTCACAATTCTTAGCTCAAATATTTTTAAAAATAACACTAAATAATTTCATACATATTGCATTAAGGAAAAATTTATTTACATTCATTGGTCTTAATTTACAAATAGGAAAATCCAAACTAATATTATTACAAGTTACTGTACAACTGCTCAAGACCAAATTACAAAGCATACATATAGTCCTATACATCAAAATAAATATGTACAAAAAGGGTATAATTCAATACCCGACAAAATCCAAAAGTGTAGCATTGTGGTCCTTAGCAGCTCATTCTGCTGCTTTGCTAGTCTCTTTACTTGTGACAGCAATAAAAAGCCATCGCTGAGTACAATTACTCAGTAGTGCACAACATAACAAAAATACTAATTTATGCATATATTAAATCACAATTAACCCAAATGCGGTACTGAAATTAATAAACAGATATAAAACACAATTTAAAATTTTGGTCAAAGAAAATTTTCACTTCTGAAGTTAAAAACAATTTTTATAAATTCACACAGTCATATCATGCCATCAATATATTTTTCATCTCAATAGCCAAAGGCTTATGAGGAATACCAAGGCTAGCTAGCTCAAATCTATGGGTACCCATTCAAATTTCTTTCTCTACTGGCACGCACCTCAATAATTCAGCCAGAGAGGGAATACAAAACTAATTCCTCCCATTAGTCAGGCTAGTGAGGTATTTAGACATTTGGTCATGACACTATGGTTTCAAACTATTTAAATAGTTTTGTAAACATTCTAATATCAATAATTCACCTATAGTTTATTTTCTCAACATTTTGGGTCTATAACACAATTTTCTTTTCAATCCAATTTTTCAGTACAAATAAAGTCACAATTTAATATTCACAATTCATTTAAAATAATTTGCAAAAGAAAATTCACAGAAAGTTTCGATGTTGTACACAAACCTCTTACGAATAGCCTCTTGGCCTTGACTCGGTGTCTCTTGTTATTTCCCAGTATCCTTCTCAACTGAAACACATAATTCACAGTGTTTCAGTATTACAACTTATAATAATTCCAATAATAAATTTTATGTCTACTTAATTGTACCCCTAATTTTGCTTAAAATAGCACTCTTTAAACTTTGTATTTTAGGATTACTATTCATGGCACTATTCAAGTCAAAATATTGACTTTCTCATGCTTAATAGATATGTGAATTTCAATTACACCCACATACCACATTTTGATTGTCAAATTTGTTGGTCTTAGTTGCCATTTCAATTTCTAGGTCTCCTAAGAGAATTTTCAATTTTTCAGTTTTAGTCCCCTGTGTTGCACTGTTCCATTGGTCTGGTTACTATGAAAATTTGGCCAAGTGTCCATCAAAGTTGTAGTGCTATGTCTCAGCTTTCCATCGGTATAAAATTCAGGTCATTTGGACCTTCCTACATTAAGTTATGGCTAAATGAACAAATACTATTTATTTGGTCATTTCTGTTCAGTGGCAGTGCACATTACCCAGATTTGACCTAATTGTTCACTATCTTAATGTCATTTTTGGGTATGGTTTCTGAAAGAAAATTGTGGCATTATGTGTCTACTTTCATATCCAATTGGCCTCATACCAATTGGGTTGGCAGAATTTCAGTTTTGGTCCCTGAAAGGGACCTAGGTCAAATTGCCAGATTGGGACCCTTCACTAATCTGAATTGCATTTCATTTTCACTCATTCAAACACATCAAAATTGGTCCCAATTGACCATTTCTAACCTCAATTAGGGTTGATTGCATCAATTGACCATTTTCTCTAATTTTTCTCCCAATTTCAAGAACTCAAGAACCCTAATTTTTGAATTTATTCAATTTACCTCCAATTCACTACATAAATCACTTAATTAACCTTAATTACTCAATTTCATGCGTAATTTAACTTGAGCATACCAAACACTAGTTCATTACTTCATGGCCGAATTTCCTAGGGTTCTAGTAGGCTTGTTTTTGTTTGATTTTTTTTCATAATTCTAAGTTATTTCAAGTACCTAAGTATGCATTTAACTAGGAAATGAAGAGTTAGAACACTAACCTTTTCTTTAGATTTCCAACTCTCAATTCCACTTTTCTTCCTTCTTTTCTTGATCAAACTTCTTTCCAAGTTAAGATAGCAAGGTTTTATCACAATTAAGTGGGGAATTTGTGGGAAATTTAGGGTTCACTCAAGCTAAAAATAGAGTTTTAATGGAGGTTTTAGAGAGAGAGAAAAGAGAGGGAGTGGGGATGGCAAATGAGGAAAGGAAGATGACATTTTTTTCTTTTATTTTTATGTATTTAACTTGCATTTTGACTTAGTCAAAATTAAATTAATTTAATTATATTTTTGACATCATGTATGATGTCACCAAGAATGAGGTAATAATTCAATTTCTTTTTCTTTTTCTTTTCCATTTGTTTTTCCATGGTTCTTTAATTTAATTCCTTATTTCAAAATTTTCATTTCTCTAATTTTATTAGACAGTTAGGTCAGGAGTCACCTCTAGGGGTGAATTGACCAAATTGCCTTTCGTCAGTTTGACCCGGTTTGCAAATAATTCAATATTTCTTCAAGAGTCATGACCTAATTATTTGACCTACTTATTAGCTCTTTTCTGTGACTTTCTCTTTTCCACTAGGTTTGCAATAGTCCTTAGGACTGCGGTGTCACAATTTCCTGTTCAAAATTAGGGTTAGGACTGACCTTGCAGTCACTTCCCGGTAAGGTCACCCATTGCTGTGATCCTCTGCTCATTTAACTTTTTATGCATTGTTTTTCTTATTTATACTTACCTATCTGGTAATCACCATTAATTTTCATTCAAGGCTTTTCTAGATGTCTTAAATATGGTTCTAATCCTCTTAATTGTCTGGACCGACACCGGTCACCGAAACAGTAAAATATACTAGGCTATGCATATAGGGGTGTAACAAATTGTCTCAACAACATCAATTACAAGCCAAATCACGAAATCTCCAATTCAAGATCAAACCCTAATTTCAATTTTTCTAAATCCCACATACACTTATGTAAATAAATTCTAACACTTTTAACCTTGTTAATCCACTTTCCTAACCCATTTAAAACCAACAAAACCATTAATTTCATACTCCTCTTAGGGCTGCCGAAATTCAAATGCCCATTTTTCTCAAAATTTCTTTTTAATTTCATGAAATTTACACTTAGTTTAGCATGATTTTCATACTTAAAGAAGAGAGATTAGGAGTTTAGTGCACTAACCTCACTTGGTGATTTGACAACTTCACTTCTATCGCTTCTTTTTACTATCAATGGCTTCCTTATGATGTGGGTTAAATTTTTAATGAAGAGGGCTAAGGGTTTTGTGGGGAGGAAGCTTGGGAAATCAAGCTTCAAGAAAGCAAAAATGGAGGGAGAGCAACAATGGTGGCCGGCTCAAGGAGAGAGAGAAGAGGAAGAAGAAGACTTGGTTGGCGGCTTTTATCATCTTGTGTCTTATATATATTCTATAATTATTGTACTTTATTGTTTTATAATTTCATAAGCCTATTTTCTTTTCTTTTCTTTTCTTTTTTTCTTTCTTTTCTTTTCTTTCCTTCTTTCTTTTCTTTTCTCATTTTCCTAATTCATTTCATAAATTTTAATTTATGTTAATTATTTTATTCTCAAAATTTTTATTTTGACGTTTAGCTGAAAATTAATCTCTGGGGGTGAAATGACCAAAATGCTCTTCTTAGTGCTCATCGGGTTATTATTATTTTTTTGTACCAATTAATAAATTCTCTAAATTTTATTTTATTTTCTCTAAGTTTTCTTTAACATCTTTAATGTCATTTTTATCTAAATAAACCTTTAATTTGGTCCCAAAATTATTTCCTATATTTTATTAAATTTTCTTTATATTTATTTCATCAATTTAGGTCTCCTCACTATAGTTTAAATGTAGTTCTAGACATTCTGACTGTCCGAACAGACATTAGTCGTCGAAATAGTAGAATGTACAGACTACCTATGATGAGGGCATTATAGCTACCACCACAGATCTCACTTTTTATCCCAATCAGGTCACAGCGCGAAACTTTCGAGTTGGGTCATAATTCGGGTCTATGAAAAACATATCCAAAATTCAAAGCCACAAATATAAAAATTCTTTCCCTTGGCTTGAATTTCCTCTATCATTAATAAAATAACCACAAAAACACTCTGTCTTGCCATATGCCGTTGCAAGGGCATTACTAAGCACTGCAAATACCAACCAAGTCTAGGCAATGCCTAAACTTGTTGACTGGGACTCCCTTGGTCATCATATCTGCTGGATTATCATGTGTAGAGACTTTCTGCACAACTACTATCCACTGAGATACAATGTCCCGAATGAAGTGATATCTGACATCAATGTGCTTAGTTCGCTCATGGTACATCTGATTCTTTGTGAGATGTATTGCACTCTGGCTGTCACAAAACACTGTTGCCTTATTCTATATCAACCCAAGATCACCTTCCAAACCTTGTAACCATAAAACTTCCTTTACTGCCTCTGCTAAGGCCATATATTCAGCCTTTATGGTAGAGAAAGCAACTGTAGCTTGCAATGTTGCCTTCCAACTGATAGCATTTCCAGAAAGAGTAAACAAATAACTTGTCAAAGATCTCCTTTTGTTTAAGTCCCTTGCAAAATCTGAATCCACATAGCCAACAGCTAAATCACTCATCTTGGCCCTGTCAAATGTCAAACCAACATTTGTAGTACCCTTCAAATACCTTAAAATCCATTTCACTGCCTACCAATGCTCTTTCCCAGGACTCGCCATGTATCTACTCACAACACTAACTGCATGTAAAATGTCAGGTCAGGTGCATACAATAGCATATATGATGCTACCAACAACATTCGAATAGGGAACACTAGACATGTACTCCATCTCCTCATCTGTTTTGGTGACATGTCTGCAGATAACTTAAAATGGGCAGCAAACGGAACAGTCATAGGCTTAGCATTATTCATGTTGAAATGCTTAAGCACTTTCTCAACATAGGCCTGTTGAGACAAGAAAAGCTTCCCAACACTTCTATCCCTAGTAATTTCCATTCCCAATATCTTTTTTGCAACACCCAAATCCTTCATCTTAAACTCATCACTCAATTGCTTTTTTAGAATATTAATTTGTGACATGCTTTTAGCAGCAGTAAGTATGTCATCCACTTACAATAGCAAATAAATAAAGGATTCACCTGAAAGCTTCTTATGATACACACAACTGTCATATGAACTACGATTAAAGCCATTACGAACCATGAATGTATTAAATCTTTTGTACCATTGCCTAGGAGACTGTTTTAGACCATATAAAGATTTCTTAAGCAAGCAAACATGGTTTTCCATACCTGGAATGAAAAATCCCTCAAGCTGACTCATATAAATTTGCTCCTCCAACTCACCATGCAAAAATGCTATCTTCACATCTAGTTGCTCAAGCTCTATATTATGAAGAACAACCATAGTAAGTAAGACTCTGATAGAACTGTGCTTCACAACTGGAGAAAATACTTCATTAAAGTCAATCCCTTCTCTTTGAGAAAAACCTTTTGCTACCAACTGTGCCTTATATTGAGGTGCTTCAACCCCTAGAATGCCTTCTTTTTTCTTGAACACTCATTTGCAACCTACCACTTTTTGTCCCTTAGGCAATGTTACAAGCTCCCATGTCTGATTCTTGTGAAGAGATTCAATTTCTTCACTCATAGCACCAACCCGCTAATCTACATCTGAACAAGAAATAGCTTCTCTATAATTGCTTGGTTCATGCACATCAACTATTTCAGCAACTGACAAGGCAAACGCAACTAGATCTGCATATGCATATCTCTGTGGTGGTCTAATATGTCTTCTCTTTCTACCAGTTACAATGCTATATGGTTCCTATTGCTGTTGCTCAAGTGCATCCTCTTGTTGATCAGGAACTTGCACCTCATCCTTTGAATCACTAGACTGATCTACTGAAGTATTAATATCAAGCTCTGACTGTTCTCTGACACCGTGAGCTGATTCTGTTATTGACTTCTTCCTCTGACTATCCAATGAAGCAGACTCATTAAATGTCACATCCTTGCTAATAATTAATCTTGGAGACTTTGGATCATTGCACCACCACCTGTAGCCTTTCACTCCAGATGCATACCCTAGAAATATGCATTTTCCTGCCCTCGGCTCAAGCTTACCATCTCTCATATAAGCATAAGCAGGGCAACCAAATACTCTCAACTGAAAGTAATCAGCAGGTGAACCGGAGCAGATCTCAAAAGGAGTTTTGTACTCAATAGCTGTAGATGGAGATCTATTAACTAAGAAACAGGATGTATTAATTGCTTCAGCCTAGAAATCCTTTTCGAATCCTAAATGTGAAAGCATGCTTCGTGCTTTGTCACAAAGCGTTCTGTTCATGCGTTTTGAATTACCATTCTATTGTGGTGTCCTTGTACAAGTGTGTTGTCTCAATATACCTTCATTGTTGTAGAATGCATTAAACACACGATTGCAAAATTCCAATCTGTTATCATTTCTATGACGCTTGACCTTCTTTTTTGTTTTCTTCCCAATCATTGTCTTCCCTTTACAAAGGTTGAAAAGGCCTCATCTTTTATTTTGAGAAAATACACCCACACCATCCGAGAGTAATGTGACGCCCCTTACCCGTTTACTGTATAGCCAAGCAAGAAGTGCCACATTCGGTGTCGGAGTACCCTATCTTGTTTTATCATATCTATTGTAAACTTTTAATATCATTTAAAGTAGAAATCCATGTGTAGAAATTTTTTTTTTTATAACTTATTTCTGTGAAGACTCGGACAGAACCTCCCTTATTTTATTAGCATCTAGCAGGTTCCACTAATCACCTGTTAACATGTTCATAATCATTTCACACATTTCCATATCATATTCTCTTTTATCATATCATTCACAATTATTTATGAGATCTCAAAATGAAGTATCATCTATTGCATTCATATGAAAATTCATAGATAATAAATTATAATTTTTCATTTCAATCTAAAAGTTTAATTACAAGTCCAAAATGAAATACATCATAACTAGTAATTACATCATGATTAGACATAATGAACCAAAATACTAGTCTATACATGGGCCCTACCAAAATACAAAAGACTGGTGAGGTGACTCTGGATGATGGTAGATCTGGTCAGAGAGCACTACTGATGCTGCTGCTGCGGCTGCTCGAACTGGTCTCCAATACCTACGCTATAAAAAACCAACGCGCTAAGCATAACACTTAGTGGTGTGCAATTTATAATAACAATAACTAAACAATTTAAATAATAATTCTATATACGGCAATTTCATAATTTCTATGTATTTAACATTTTCATTTAACTTTGAAAACAATTTAAATTATCGGGATCTTTTCTGTTTACTTATTGTATATTTAGTCTTAATTAATTACTATCAGTGCCCAAGAAACCTATAACAGACTATAAAAGCTAGATACATGGGAGTATACGGGTTAGACAACCATATGTCTACCTTGTATACATTTTTCAGGCACGAGGCAAGTCGTCGTGCACGAGGCCGGTATCAGCACGAGGCAAGCCGCCGCACGAGGCACCGTCGCTTGTAAAGCCAGAATAAAGTTTGGCACAATGGCCAATAAGTAGGCATATAGCCTGTAGAACAATCATACCAGACATATATTATTGGTTCATAATTTTCTCGATAGGCAGTACTGCTATCTGTAGTCCCTAATTGGTATACCAATCGATCTAAATTAAATAAATAAGTCTAGATATACTATGGGCAATTACACATTATTACATATTTATTTGAATATTCATATCACTTTATAGTGTGAAATTAGATCCCACATACCTCTTTCATGTGGTTTAGTGTTTAATAGCCTGTTACGGTTAAATTCCCTACCATAAGATAATTTATCTTATGGACCCTTCTTTGGTTGCAGTTTTTGTCTCTCACATTTACCTATCCATTTGATCAATTTTGTAACCACTGTTTGGCCACACTTCTTTTATGGAAGTTGTTCCCTTATGTCTTATCTTTATTTTCCTTTTTGAATTTTGTCAATTTTATTTTTAGAACTCAAGTTATGGTCGGGTAACCATAACTGACTCATTTCTAGATTCTCGTTCCTTAACTAGGCAGCTTTTGGACTTAGAGTTTGCCTAATTAATGGAACAGGTTGCAGTCACTTTTAGGCATGGTAATCTTCATAGAAATTGTTTCCCTGTGTCTTGTGGTCACTTGGAATTTTTAATCACAATTTTTCAAGTTTTTTGGAGTTATTTATGGCCAAATAACTGACCTAAGCTCATGTACCTTGTGCCAACAGGGGCTCAGTTTAGGACAGTGAGTACAAGTCACTTTTTAAGGTTCTTACAGGCATAATTTGAGAAAGGTTTCTAAAATAAAGTTGTATCCCTATATCTCAAGTTTTTGGAAAGGTATGACTCATCTCAATTGGATTTTTCTAGTGAGAGTTATGACTAAAAGACTATTCTGGGGTCAAGTAAAGTTTGGTTAAATTATAGGTTTTGACGTAGTGACTTATTCTAACTGTTTGACCTAGTTCTCTTATTTTCTATGTTTTGGTCAAAACACCAATTTTATAGGTATATGTATTATGGACATTTTTCCACTAGTTTCATTCCATTTGAGTGCTTGTAAACCAAGTTATGGCCATTTTTCCAAAACTGGTCCGGTGAGTTTATGTCCAGCAGTTTCTGGACAACCTAATTCCGGGCAGTTTTGTGACCAACTTGGGCCAGCAATTTGGTTTGGTTTTTGGCATTTCTAGGTTTAGTGGCCTTTATGAAAATTGTATCCCTATATCGAAGCATTCCAATGGTATCAAATTCAAGCCATTTGGACTTGTATAGAGGGAGTTATGACCAAATGAAATTATACTGTTCATTTGGTCATTTTCAGGTTTTGTGCAGGGTAATCTGGATTTGGGTAGTGTTTAAGTAAAGTTTTTAACAAAATTTAGGCATGGTGTACGCATGAAAAATGGGCTATTTTGAGTATAATTTCACCTCTAATTGGCCTCATACCAATTGGAGTCATACATTTTCAGTTATGGTTCCATAAACCCACTGGACTCATTGAGTCCCAACCTACAAAAAATTTACACTCCCAAAATTCAATCTCCTCTAACTTTCTTACTTCAATTTGCATACATAACACTTCTATAAGAAACAATCTCAACTCAATAGGTCAATTTCAAGCATTTACACAAAATCCTCAATCATTTACACAAACCTTAGTTTTCAAAGTTTCAAATTTGCACAAACACTACACACTCAAACTCCCAAACATATCAACTTATCAAATATTCTCATGGAACCATTTTTCATCACTTACAAGCAACACACCTCAAGGTTCCATGGCTACCGAAAAGTTAAGGGACTCTATCCTTAAGATTTTCTTTTAATTTCATGAATTTTATACTTGGTTAAACATGCTTTGCATGTTTAATGAAGAGAAAAAGATGAATTAGTGCACAAATCTTTTTTTTTTTTATTTGTTAAACTTCAATTTCTTTGCTTCTTATGGGTATCAATGGCTTCCTTATGGAGTGGGGAGTATTTTTTGTGAAGTGAGCTATGGGTTTTGGGTGGAAAAAGCTTGGGAAATCAAGCTTTAAATCTTGACATCAATAGAGGAAAGAGGGAGCAATCCAATAGGCCAAAGAGAGAGAGAGAAGAGGGAGTGGAGAAGATGATGATTGGTGGAAATTTGTCTTCTTGTGTCTTATATATATATATATATTCTATTTTTGTGTACTTAATTTTTTTTTAAACGTCCATAAGCTCTTTATTTTCTTTTCTTTTTTTTTTTTCTTTTCTTTTCCTTTTCTTTTCTTCTTCTTTCTTTTCTAATTCAATTTATAAATTTTTAATTCATACTAATTATTTTAATTCTCTAAGTTTTTAATTTGACATTTAGGTTAAAATTCACCTTTGGAGGTGAAATGACCAAAATGCCCTTAGTATTGCATATTGGGTTATTTTTATTATTTTTGTACTAATTAATAAATTCTCTAAATTTTTATTTTATTTCCTCTAAATTTTTTCTATATTTTCTTAACATTTATTTCATTAATTTATGCCTTCTCACTATAATTTAAGTGTAGTTCCAAACATTCTGACTGTTCGAGCAAACATTAGTCATTGGAATAGTAAAATGTACGGATTATGTATGGTGAGGGCATTACAATTCTTCCCCTCTAATAGAAATTTCGTCCTTAAAATTTACCTGATGTGAAGGGCTGAGGGAACTGCTGCCTCATCGTCTCCTTGCTCTTCCATGTCGCTTCTTTTGTGTTGATGTGTCTCCACAAGACTTTCACTAATGGGATCCTCTTGTTTCTAAGTTCTTTCACTTCCCTTGCCAAGATTATGACTGGTTCTTCTTTATATGTCAAATCAGGTTGCACAATTATCTCCTCTGCTGAAATGACATGTGAAGGATCTGATCTGTATCTTCTAAGCATCGACACATGGAACATGTTGTGAATCTTGTCTAGCTCAGGTGGCAAAGCTTGCCTATAGGCTACTGGACCCACACGCTTAATGACATTGTATGGACCAATAAACCTAGGGCTTAACTTACCCTTCTTACCAAATCTCAGCACTTTCTTCCAATATGATACCTTAAGAAACACCTTATCGCCAACCTCATACTCTATATCCTTTCTCTTTAGGTCAACATATGACTTTTGTCTGTCTGAGGCGGTTTTTAAATTGTCTCTGATGAGTTTCACTTTTTCCTCAATCTGTCTCACCAAGTCTAGGCCCTATACCTTTTCTTTGAAGGAGCGGAGGCATGAAAAATATAAGTTTAGATCATTGAATTCAAAATTTTTCTTCTAGGGTCTCATGCATTATGCAAGATTCATTATTTATCTATTTGATTTCAATGATAATTAGCATATTAAAACACTTTTAATATGTTTTTTGGATCTATATTTTCCATTTAAAATTTTAGAATTAACAGATTAATTCATTAGAACCCTAGATTAAATCAAGAATAAGTGCACTAACCTTTTGATGCACTGTAGTTGTGTTTGGTACCTTTGGGATGCACCTAGGACACTAGATGTTATCCCTCTAGCTTGTCCACACCAAGATCACTAATGGCAACCCCTTGAATAGCTTCTCAAGCCTTTCCAATCAATTAGAAATTCAGGTTTTGCCTTTAGAGAGATTAAAGATGTATATAGGACACTAGAAACGATTTCCACCAATTTTAATTAAAGAGAATGTTGGCAATTCTTTTTGAATTGATGAGAGATTAAGAAGATGAGAGGATGAGAGACTCAAATGTGGCGTCACCAAAGAGAGAATAGCAGCTTATTTTTTGTTCTTTCATCCTTTCCCTTATATAGCTAGGTCACCACTTAAAACCCTTGCCACATGTCATATTCTGATTGGCTCTTAGTTTAATTAACCCAATCACATTGTGCCAAGTGTCAAACTTAGAATTAATCTTGACTTTGATTATTTTACATGATTAAAAGACAAATGGCAAGCTTATGTGTAGTGCCATGTGTTACCATCTCATGGTGCCACATGTCACCCTGTGAAATGACCAAAATACCCTTGTGTCTTAATTTTGAGTTCTCAACCCAAAATAATTATTTCTCTTCTTCTAATCAATTTATATCAAATATAAATTAATTAATTAATCTCTATTAATTAATTTTTTTCATAATTAAATTCATATTTAAACACTTCAAATATAAATTTAACTTATACTATACATCCAATAACCTAGATTGATTTCAAGCCATGCTAGGGACTTTGCAATCTAATTGCAAACCAAACCTATTTAATTAATCAATTAAACTCTTTAACTAATTAATTAAATTACATTTAACTTGGTGATTACTTGTGTATGTGCGTGACTCACTAGGCTCATCACTAATTGGCAATGAGATACGATATCAACTCTTAATATCATCAGAACTCTTTCTTACCATAAATGATTTCTCTAAATCATTTTATGCACCTCATAGACCATGGTTAACACCTAGCATAGCATGCCATGGCCACCCAATCAGTAATAAAGTTTACCTTAAATGAACCTATAATCATATGTTACCATGCACTAGAATCTCTCTGTTACAATATCTCAATTCGAGCTAGAGTCATGGTATTTGTCAAACCCCATTTGCTATGAATATTATGTTCTCTTTTAATTCCAGTTCTTGATTAAAAAGATTTTTTCATCAGAAACTCTTTTCTGATTAAATCTATCTATCATGGCCAAGAACTTGAAACATCAAGAATAATTAAATGAACATAGGATTTTATCCCTATTTACTTAGGGTAACAGATTCCATCTTGATCAACACCTACCTCCATATATAACTAGTAGGAGCCAACACATGCCCATATACCCATACACAGTATAAGTATGAAAGCAGTATCAAACTCAAACCACCTATATACAAGATAATTGTGCTATCTCAGGTCTAAAGATTATATGCACTGATATGATTTATGACAATGCATTGATAAGAGTAAACTCCATGTGCTTATCATAAATGTCACTGGTTCGGCCTACTTATCATGCATAAGTGCCTATCATGTTTGTTATATGGCATGAGGCTCACTATTCCATCTTATTTATATCTCATATAAATACATTGGGAACAAACATGAATACAATCTTTCTGGATAAGTCATGTCCTGTGTGAAGTATCCTCAATTGTGAACCAATTATGATTCTTTGTGCTAGAAATACTGTCACTCATATTCTTAATAACTTAAGAATAGAATTTCTAACAAAATATCAATGGACCTTTTCTATTACACATAAATATATTATGTAAATGAAAAAGTGAAAATGCCTTTTATTAATAAAATATGTACAAGATACATACCAAATGATATGCTCTAGGGCATACTACTAACATTATTCACCCATTTCTATCCAGTATAAGGGAGTTATGCATCTCCTCCCATACAATGCTTCATATGGAGCCATTTTTATGCTGGCTTGGTAGCTGTTGTTGTAAGCAAACTCTATCAAAGGAAGATATTTCTCCCAACTTCCTTCAAAATCAATGATGCGAATTCTTAACATATCCTCCAATACCTATCATATCATATCATTCATGTCATTAGTGTTAGGTCATTATTTTCATTCCTTTAACAATTATAGCAATTCATTAAGTTCTAAGGGTTACCTAAATCACCCTTTTTGACTGTCCATCCGTCTATGGATAAAAAGCCGTACTGAAGTGCAGTTGAGTGCCTAAAGACTCCTGTAGCCTCTTCCAAAATCTCGAAGTAAATCTTGGGTCTCGGTCAGATATGATTGCTGTGGGCACTCCATGTAGCTGGACTATCTCATCTATGTAAATCTCTGCTAATCTCTCCAGTGAGTAGTCAGCTCTAACTGGTAGGAAGTGAGCTGACTTGGTCAATCTATCCACAATCATCCATATAGTATCATGCTTCCTCTGTGTCAATGGTAGCCTAGTAACAAAATCCATGGTGATGTGGTCCCATTTCCACTCTGGTATGGATATAGGTTGCAACAACCCTGATGGAACCTGATGCTCAGCCTTAACTTGCTGACATGTCAAATATCTGGTCACAAAATCACGAATCTCTTTCTTCATTCCAGGCCACTAATAATGTGTTTTCAGGTCTTGGAACATCTTCGTACTTCCTGGGTGCATAGCATGGAAGCTACTATGCACCTCTTTCAAGATATTCTTCTTCAGTTTCTCATCTCTTGGTACACAGATTTTGTCTTTATAATACAGGCACCCATCTCCTTTCAACTCATAATCAGTCTCCTTCCCCTCTTGAGTTCTACCCATAATAGTTAGCAACTTTTCATCCCTTAGCTATGCTTCTTGTGTTTGATGTAGCAAGTTTGGCTTTACAAGCAACTGAGCCAAAAGTATCCCATCCTATGCTAAAGACAACCGAGCATTCAATGCTTTCAAAGCCATCATGGACTTCCTACTTAGGGCATCAGCCACTGCATTTGCCTTTCCTGGGTGATAGTCGATCACACAGTCATAATCTTTAAGGAATTCGATCCATCTCCTCTGTCTCAAATTGAGTTCCTTCTGGGTTGGCAAATACTTCAGACTCTTGTGATCCGTATAGATGTAGCATTTCTCACCATATAGGTAATGCCTTCATATCTTCAATGCAAATATTAGTGCTGCCAATTCCAGATCATGAGTTGGGTAGTTCTTTTCATGTGGCCTTAGCTGTCTAGAAGCATAGGAAACTACTTTCCCTTCTTGCATCAGAACACACCCAAGCCCATTGTGAGCGGCATCACTGTAGGTCACAGTCTTTCTCTGACATTGGCTGTGTCATCACTGGAGCTTCTGTAAGCATAGCCTTTAGCTTCTCAAAGCTGGTTTAACATTTATCATTCCACTCAAACTTTGCATTCTTATGCAGTAACTCAGTCAGTGGGGCTGCTATAAGGGAAAATCCCTTCACAAATCTCTTGTAGTATCCAGCTAACCCTAAAAAGCTTTTGACCTCCGTTACATTTCTGGGAGGCTTCCATTCAACTATTGCTTCAATCTTCTTTGAATCTACCCTGATCCCATCTACTGACACAATGTGTCCAAGGAAGGATATCTCATCCAACCAGAAGTCATACTTGGACAACTTGGCATATAACTTCTTTTCCTGCAGTGTCTATAATACTACTCTTAGGTTTTCATCATGCTCCTCTCGGTTCTCAGAATACACCAAGATATCATCTATAAAGACCACAATAAACTGATCCAAGTAGGGAAGAAAGATGCAGTTCATTAGGTCCATAAAAGCTGCTGGTGCATTTGTCAGCCTAAATGGCATCACTAGAAACTCATAGTGTCCATACTGGGTCCTAAAAGTAGTTTTAGGAATATCTGTCTCCTTCACTCTCAACTGGTGATAGCCAGATCTTAGATCTATCTTGGAGAATACTTCGGCTCCCCTTAACTGATCAAACAGGTTATCTACCCTAGGTAAAGGGTATTTATTTTTCAGTCACCTTATTTAGCTACCGGTAGCCTATACATAGCCAAAGGGTACCGTCCTTCTTCTTCACAAATATCACTGGTGCTCCCCATGGTGACACACTAGGGCATATGAAGCCTTTGTCTAGTAGCTCTATAATTGAGCTTTCAACTCTCTCAGTTCAGTAGGTGCCATCCTATATGGAGCAATGGACATCGGTACAGTACCCAGCATAACCTCTATGGCAAACTCTACTTCTCTATCAGGTGGCAAACCCAGCAACTCTTTTGGAAATACATCCGAAAATGCACATACTGTGGGGATCTCTTGTATGCTTGGGCTAGTCTTCCTGGTGTCAACCACATGTGCTAAGAAAGCCTTACAAACCTTTCTTATCATTCTTCTAGCTGCTATGACTGATATGATAGTAGAAAGACAACCTGTTCCTTCACCCACAACTATAATCTCATCCCCATCTACTGTCTGTAGTGACATCCTCTTTTGTTAACAATCTACCATCGCCTGATGACGTGATAACCAATCCATTCCCAATATTACATCAAACTCATTGAATGGTAGCTTAATTAAGTCAGCTGGAAACTTATAACCCTATATCCTCAAAGGACAACTCTTGTAGACCTTTTTCACCATAACACTATGGCCTAAAGGGTTTGTGACTTGTATGTCCTCCTTTAACTCCTTTACTTGTACCCCTTTATCAACTGGCAGTGTGATACATACATATGAATGTGTGGAGCCCGGATCAATCAATGCACTAATTAATAGATCATAAATAGAAAATATACCTCTAATGACATCAGCTAGCTCTGGCTCATCTCGATCTCTCATAGCATAAGCACAAGGTGCTACCCTAGTCTCCTGCCTCTGAACTGTCTCTGTGGTAGGCCTCTATGATGTACTAGCTGTAGCAGGCCTCGCAGGTCTTTGACCACTTTGTGCTGCTGGGGCAGACCTCTCCATCTGGGGTGGAGCAGTGAGTACACTAACATTCCTCTGTGGACAATCCTTCAGGAAGTGATCCATAGACCCACATCTAAAACATCCAACAGTCAACAATCTGCACTCTCTTCTGTGGGGTCGGCCACAATGGGTACAAGCGGGTGGTGGGGCTGATCCCCGTGTAGCTACACCAGGTGAGCTACCCACTTATGCACCAAACTGTCCTCCTCCTCTCCTTGGAGCAAACTGAGACTTCTGCTTCTTACCCCAACCCTGAGTCTGACCCTGAGACTCCTTGGGCCTCTTACTACCTGTGTCTGCTGAACCGAACTAATTAGATCCAGAACATCTCTTGCGTTGCCTGTCCTTTTTGGACTGCTCTTCATTTCTGACTCTCTCCTCATCAAGGGCTGATGCTACCAATAAAGAGAAATCAGTGAAGTGGTGAGATGTCACTATAAACTTGATGTTGTCATTCAGTTCGTCCTTAAACCTTTTGCACTTATCAATTTCTGTGGGCATCAAGTCTAATGCATATCCGCTAAGTCTCACAAATTCTTGCTCATATTCGGAGACTGTAACTTGCCTCTATCTCAGTGCTAGGAATTCTCTCCTTCTGGCCTCCAAGTACACATGACTGATGTATTTCTTCTTGAATTAAGCCAGAAAGAACTCCCATGTGATTTGTGCAGGTCGTACCACTCTAGATACTATCACCCACCATTTATAAGCATCCTCCTGTAGCAGTGACCAAGCACACTCCAACTGCTGCTCTGGGGTGCAGTGTAACTGCTGCAATACCCTCTCTGTCCTCTTCAGCCAATACTCTGCTGTGGCTGGATCATCATCCCTCTTACCCCTGAAGTCAACTGCCCCATACTTTCATAGTCTCTCTAGTGGAGATCTGTGTACAGGTTGTGGCTGTGGGGGCTGTGGTGGCTATGCAAGTGGTGGTGGTGGTGGTGGCTGTGGCTGTGGTGGTGGAGGTGGCTGTGGCTATGGAGGTGGAGGTGGCTGTAGCTGTGGGATGGCTCCGGTGACCTGACGAAGCAGCTGAGTCATCTATTCCAGGAAGGCCTGTTGTGCTCTCTTTGCAGTGCCACGGGATGACTCAGCTCTACAACTTCGCTCCCTACTAGGAGCAGGTGCGGGTACGTGACTCTCTATCTCCTCCTCTATCTGTCTTAGAGGTCTGTGCTCTGAAGGATCAGATGCCATTGATCCTATAAAACAAACGAAGAATAAATCTCCATTAGTGTCACCTGGACTCTATTTAAAGGCCCATGCATGTGATGCACTCTATCTATTTCTAACTATCTAGGTCTAAGACCTCCAAAACCTCTGCTCTGATACCACTAAATATGACGCTCCTTAACTGTCTACTGTATAGCCAAGCAAGAAGTACCACATTCGGTGCCGGAGCACCCTATCTTGTTTTATCATATCTATTGTAAACTTTTAATATTATTTAAAGTAGTAATCCATGTGTAGAATTTTTTTTTTTATATAACTTACTTCTGTGGAGACCCGGATAGAACCTCCCCTATTTTATTAGAATCTGGCAGGTTCAACTAATCACCTGTTAACATATTTATAGTCATTTCACACATTTCCATATCATATTCTCTTTTATCATATCATTCATAACTATTTATGAGATTTCAAAATGAAATATCATCTATTACATTCATATGGAAATTTATAGATAATAAATTAGAAGTTTTCATTTGAATCTAAAAGTTTAATTAAAAGTCCAAAATGAAATACATCATAACTAGTAATTACATCATGATTAGACATAATAAACCAAAATACTAGTCTATACATGGGCCCTACTAAAATATAAAAGACTGGTGAGGTGACTCTGGACAGTGGCAGATCTGGTCAGAGCTCTGTCAGGGCACTACTGGTGGTGCTACTGTGGCTGCTCGGACTGGTCTCTAATACCTACACGATGAAAAACCAACATGCTAAGCATAACGCTTAGTGGTGCATAATTTATAATACAAATAATAGAACAATTTAAATAATAATTCTATATATGGCAATTTCATAATTTCTAGGTATTTTACATTTTCATTTAACTTTGGAAATAATTTAAATTATCCGGATCTTTTCTATTTACTTATTATATATTCAGTCTCAATTAATTATTATCAGTACCCAAGAAACCTATAACAGAGTATAAAAGCTGGATACACTGGAGTATACGGGTTAGACAACCATATGTCCCTGTATACATCTATCAGGCACGAGGCCAGCTGTCAGGCACGAGGCCAGCTGTCAGGTTTGTAAAGCCAGAATAAAGTTTGGCATAATGGCCAATCAGTAGGCATATAGCCTATAGAAAAATCATACCAGACATATTGTCAGTTCATGATTTTCTAGGTAGGTAGTACTGCTATCTATAGTCCCTAATTGGTAAACCAATCGATCCAAATTAAATAAATAAGTCTAGGTATACTATAGGCAATTACACATTATTACATATTTATTTGAATGGTCATATCATTTTATAGTGAGAAATTAGGTGCCACATACCTCTTTCATGTGGTTTAGTGTTTAATAGCTTGTTAGGGTTAAATTCCCTACCATAAGATAATTTATCTCATGGACCCTTCTTTGGTTTCAGTTTTTGTCTCTCATATTTACCTATCCATTTGATCAACTTGTAGCTACTCTTTGGCCACACTTCCTTTATGGAAGTTGTTCCCCTATGTCTTACCTTTATTTTCCTTTTTGAATCTTGTCAATTTGATTTTTAGAACTCAAGTTATGGTCAGGTAACCATAACTGACTCATTTCCATATTTTGATTCCTTAACTAGGCAGCTTTTGGACTTAGAGTTTACCTAATTAATGGAATAGGTTGTAGTCATTTTTAGGCATGGTGATCTTCATAGAAACTATTGCCCTATGTCTTTGGTAACTTGGAATTTTTAATCACAAATTTTCAAGTTTTTTGGAGTTATTTATGGCCAAATAACTGACCTAGGCTCATGTACCCTGTGCCAACAGAGGCTCAGTTCAGGACAGTGACTGCAGGTCACTTTTTGAGGTTCTTATAGGCATAATTTGAGGAAGGTTTCTAAAATAAAGTTGTAGCCCTGTATCTCAGGTTTCTGGAAAGCAATGGCTCATCTCAATTGGATTTTTCTAGTGGGAATTATGACTAAAAGACTGTTTTGGGGTCAAGTGAAGTTTTGTCAGATTGCAGGTTTTGATGCAGTGACTTATTCTAATTGTTTGACCTAGTTTTCTTGTTTTTTGGATTTTGGTCAAAACACAAATTTTGTAGGTATGTGTCTTATGGAAAGTTTTCCACTAGTTTTATTCCATTTGAGTTCTTGTAGTCCAAGTTATGGCCATTTTGCCAAAAGTGGTCGGGTGAGTTTATGTCCAGCAGTTTCTGGACAACTTAATTCTAGGCAGTTTTATGACCCTACTTGGGCCATCAATTTGGTTTGGTTTTTGGCATTTCTGGGTTCAGTGGTCTTCACGAAAATTGTATCCCTATATCTAAGCTTTCCAATGGTATCAAATTCAGGCCATTTGGATCAGTATAGAGGGAGTTATGACCAAATGAACATGTATTGTTCATTTGGTCATTTTCTGGGTTTTGTGCTGGGTAAGGTCAAGTTTTTGACAAAATTTAGGCATGGTGTCTGCATGAAAAATGGGCTATTTTGAGTATAATTTCACCTCCAATTGGCCTCATACCAATTGGAGTCACATATTTTCAGTTATGGTTCCACAAACCCACTAGATTCATTGATTCCCAACCTGCAGAAAATTTACACTCTCAAAATTCAATCTCCTCCAACTTCCTTACTTCAATTTGCATGCATAACACTTCTATAAGCAACAATCTCAACTCAATAGGTCAATTTCAAGCATTTACACAAAGTCCTCAATCATTTACACAAACCCTAGTTTTCAAAGTTTCAAATTTGCACAAACACTATACATTCAAACTCCCAAATATATCAACTTATCAAACATTCTCATGGAACCATTTTTCATCACTTACAAGCAACAAACCTCAAGGTTCCATGGCTACCAAAAATTGAAGGGACTCTCTCCTCAAGATTTTCTTTTAATTTCATGAATTTTATACTTGGCTAAACATGCTTTGCATGTTTAATGAAGAGAAAAAGATGGATTAGTGAACTAACCTTTTTTTGTAACTCGTTAAACTTCAATTTCTTTGCTTCTTATGGGTATCTATGGCTTCCTTATGGAGTGGGGAGTATTTTTTGTGAAGTGAGCTATGGGTTTTCGGTGGAAGAAGCTTGGGAAATCAAGCTTTAAAGCTTGACATCAATGGAAGAAAGAGGGAGCAATCCAGCCGGCCAAAGAGAGAGAGAGAAGAGGGAGTGGAGAAGATAACGGTTGGTGGAAATTTTTCTTCTTGTGTCTTATATATATATATTCTATTTTTGTGTACTTATTTTTTTTTTTAAATGTCCATAAGCTCTTTATTTTCTTTTATTTTCTTTTCTTCTTCTTTCTTTTCTAATTCAATTTATAAAGTTTTAATTCATACTAATTATTTTAATTCTCTAAGTTTTTAATTTGACATTTAGGTCAAAATTCACCTTTGAGGGTGAAATGACCAAAATGCTCTTAGTAGTGCATATTAGGTTATTTTTATTATTTTTGGACCAATCAATAAATTCTCTAAATTTTTATTTTATTTCCTCTAAATTTTTTCTATATTTTTTAACATTTATTTCATTAATTTATGCCTCCTCACTATAATTTAAGTGTAGTTCTAGACATTCTGACTGCCCGAACAGACATTATTCACCGGAATAGTAAAATGTACGGATTACCTATGGTGAGGGCATTATAAGTAATCATCAATCAAAGTCATGAAGTACCTGTCACTGCTCTTGGAAGGGATCCTGTTAGGACCCCATAGATCTGAGTGGATATAATCCACCGTTCCTCTGTTCTTGCGCACTGCTTTTTATCAAACTTCACCCTAGTCTGTTTGCTAAACACACAGTGTTCACAAAAGTCCATAGATTCTATTTTCTGCCCGTCCAATAAATCTCGCTTGCTTAACACCATTAATCCTCTGTCACTCATATGACCAACACGCATATGCCACAATTGAGTCTGATTCTGATTATTGCTTCCGGATGCTACTGTAGCTTCCCCTGAAACTGTACTGCCCTGAAGAAAATATAATCCTGAAACCAAACTACTCTTCATGAGTACCATAGAGCCCTTGCACACTTTGAAAACTCCATTCTTTGCATGGTATCTGAATCCATGAGAGTCAAGTGTCCTAAGAGAAATCAAGTTCCTCTTTAGTCCTGGAACATGCCAACACTCTATAGTTCTGACAACGCCATCAAACATCCTCAATATGATGTTACCAATTCCTTTAACAGATAATGCATGATCATTGACCAAAAACACCTTGCCACTCATCTGTTTGTAAGTGACAAACCAGTTTCTTTGTGGACACATGTTATAAGTAGCACCAGTATTAAGAATCCAGGAATTTTGTCCATGATCTGAAATCACGGATAAAA
Source organism: Hevea brasiliensis (assembly GCF_030052815.1). NCBI lineage: Eukaryota > Viridiplantae > Streptophyta > Magnoliopsida > Malpighiales > Euphorbiaceae > Hevea > Hevea brasiliensis. Next base: position 36,192,089 of record NC_079508.1, on the reverse strand, counting down.
TTTTTCCAGCACTGTCATCACCATCAAAATCAATGAAACTATCAACCATATTCGCAGAACTTTCTGGTTGCTTTCCCTTTTTATTTTTCAACTTAGGACAGTTTCTCCTGTAGTGACCTTACTCCCTGTACTCAAAATAGTTTGCCTTTTTCATTCTTGACTTAGATCTAGCATTAGATTTCTTCCTACTGGAAGAACCCTCCCTTGAATGTGTTCTTCCCCTGCTCACCAAACCTTCCCCCTCAAATATTTCTCTATTATATGGAAATTTCTTTTTCAACTCCTTCGATTGTAGAGAATTGCTAATATCGTCAAGTGAAATACTGTCTTTCCCATACAACAGAGTATCAACAAAAGTTTCATAGGAGGGTGGCAAAGAACATAACACAATAAGGGCCTAATCTGTTAGTTATGTGTGCCCTACAGCATGCACTAATCTTGTAACTTATAAATAACATTGTAAATATTACAATGGCAATAAACGTTTCATTTAAATGTTATGTGTGTTTAATACCATATTGTCCATTAGCAATATGTTATGTGTTCTATTCTTATGAGATAAGAATATGATGGCAGAATACATGGGACATTTGTTATAAATTAGAGTTCACAGCTAAAGGATATTTTAGTGGGCACATTATATCCAAAGAGTTGTCACCTCTTTTTATCTCCATTGATCAGTATGAAATACTAATGAATATGGAATGGTGGGCCTCATGCCATCTGATATGAGATATCGGGATAAATATAGTGGACACTTATGAGATAAGTAGGTCGAACTTGTGACATTCAGATAACATGAACATGACGTTTACTCGAGTCAATAAAATGTTATCTGTGTCATACTAGTGCATATAATTCTTAGATCTGAGATGACACGGTTGTCTCTTATATGGGTGGTTTGAGTTTGATACCACTTACATATCTATACTGTGCATGGATACTTTAGTGTGTGTTGGCTCAGATTAGTCATATGTTGGGACAGGTGTTCAATCAAGAGGGGATTTGTAGCCTTGAGTAAACAAGGTTAAAAGTCCTATGCAGATTTGAGCTGTTCTTGACAAGATTAAGTTCCTAGCCAGGACGCATGACTTTGTCAAGAAAGGTGTTTCATGATGGTAAAGTCTTATATGTTAAGAATCAGATTTCAAATGAGTGCATAAGATTCCATAATAAGAGGTTTGACTCAACCATGACCCTTAATGGGATTGGGATATAATACGGAAGGATTTTAGTGCATGGTAACCTATGATTAAAGGTTCATGATGAAGGTAAACCTTATTACTAATTGGGTGGCCATGGCATGCTATGCTAAGTGTCAACCATGGTTTGTGAGATGCCTAAAATGATTTGGGGAAATCATTTGCGGTCTGGAAGAGTTCAATGATATTAAGAATTAATATCATTTCTCATTGCCAATTAGTAATGAGCCTAGTAAGTCACACACCTACACAAGTTAACCACTAAGTTAATTATGATTTAATTGATTAATTAAAGAGTTTAATTAATTAATTAAATAGATTCGGCTTGCTATAAGAATGCAAAGTCCCTAGCATCTCTTAAAACCAAATCTTAAATATTGGATGTATGATGAAAGTTGAATTTATATTTAAAGAGTTTAAATATGAATTCAATAGTGAAATTAATTAATGGAGATTAATTAATTAATTAATTTATATGTGATATAAATTAATTTGAGGGAGAAATTACAATTTTGGGTTGAGAACTCAAAATTCAATATAAGGGCAAAATGGTAATTTTACATGTGACACGTGGCACCATGAGATGGTGACACATGGCACCTATTGATGTGTGCCATTTGTCTTCCATGTGATGGAAGATGACATTTAGATGATTTAATCTTACCATGACAAGTGGATTAATGTGATTAAGACAACTTAAAAGCAAGATTGAATTGGATGATGACATGTGGCAACCATTTAATGTTTTTATCTCTTGTATATAAATGGAAGATAAGAAGAAAACTACATCTTCTTCTTCTTTAAGACCTTGGATGGCAACCTCTCTCTCTCTCTCTCCTTATTTTTTCCTCCATTGATGATAGAAAGAAAGCTTGTTTCTTTTTTGAATCAAACACACTAGAAAAGGTTTCTAGCTCAAATACATCCATAGAAATTACCTAAAGCAAACACCCTAATTGTTAGTGGTTGGCAAACATCAAAGAGAGGACTTGGGCTACTTAAGGTGATCTTGGTGGAAGCTTGTGGCGGACAAGAGAGGAGCAACAAGTGGTGCTCTTGGAGACTACCAAAGGGAGCAAGAAGTTTGATTCTATGCCCTTTCAGGTTAGTTGTCTTTAAACCCTCTTTTAGTTAGGGTTTGTTAGGTTTAATGGTTAAACCTCAATCTTTAATGGCAAATGAATCACAAATGCATGTTAAAAGAGTGTTTTGACATGCTTTAGGGCATTAGAGAAAGGATAGGATCATAATACACTTGTATGTATGCATGAAACCCTAAATAAAATTTTTTGAAATCCATCCTCTAAGGCCCTAAACACGCTTCCCAATGCCATCAATTTGGTATCAGAGCCACTATATTTGCCATTAGGATTGTTTATGGGACCTAATTGTGTGATTGGATGAGGTTTAGGGTGATTTGAATGAGATTTGAATTTAAAAAACCCCAAGAAAACCTTATTGCCGCAAGAAACATGGCCTGGGCATGTCCCAGGCCACGGGCCGTGTTTCTAGGTTTGTGGCATAAAAATGTGCAGAAGGTTACACGGGCCATGTTACTGATTAACACGGGCCGTGTTATTTTTACATGGGGCGTCTTTTACATGGAGGGCATGTTTTGGCAAATTAAAGGGTTTTTATGCAATTGTTGTGTAATTTGAGACCCTAAATTAAGCCTAGACCTAATTAAATTGTTTAACTAGGATTTCCAATCACACAAATAATATTTTGAAAATTGTTTTCATGAAATTGAATTTGGGAAGGGTTCCTAAATTTGAGATTAATTTGAATGAGATTCAAATTTAGTTATAAATTGGATATATGATATTCAATTTAATTATGCATATATATTTATGTTTATGTGTTAAATGTTAATATGCATGATGAATGATCATGGACAATGAAAGACCAATGTGATTGGATTTATTTCTTTTGTTCTTCTTTGGGATGTAATAATAAATTTTATTTATAGAGGCATGTAATATAAGTGTTATATTACATAGGATGTAATTTCATTTGTTTAAGGACTATAAGGTCCATATTCTTGTAAATTCACCTTGGTATGCCAAGGGTTACTTTGTAATTAAATTGCAAGAAGCATGAAGAGATCAAGAGCATTGGTGGGACCAGTGGGAGCACATCAAATCAAGAGTTGATTTATGTACTCCGTCAGCATCTCTTGTAATAAAATAGATAAAATGCACCTAGGAAATGCCTTAATTCAGTTCTTGGTGGCTCAGAATTAAATCTCTTAGAAAGTCCATGATCATACCATTTTATTTATTATCCATGTATGCATGAGATGTATATGAATGGATGCTTGTATGAGATATATGCATGCCAAATGGATAATGTACAAAGTGAGACCTTAATAGTAATTAAGATGACCACAAAATCTTCCAATAAATGATTAAGTTAGTAATGATATAATTATGGTAATTATATCATGGCTTTCCACTAGGGCAATTAAATTTGGAAATTTTAGATACTTAGACTGTCGGCTATGGTTACATAGGGATGGTATTCATAGTCTAAGAGATTTTCTAAATTTAATTGTTAAAGCATGTAATGTTGTGAGCATGTGGGTACTTTGGTGATCAATAATGGATGTACCTGAGGTCATCAAGGTTCAAACTTCCATACTCACTAGCCTAGTGGGCTCGACTTAACTAATGCAAGAAAGGCCAAGAATGGATGTACCTAAGGTTTTGAGCATTAGGAGCCAAAATTTATTGATTGAATTTCACATAAGATGTGATGAGCAAGTGTTGTTCATTTATATGTTGTTAAAAGTATCCAAGAAAATGTGATTTGAGGATGGTTAACAATATATAAGAATTCAATCACCCACTAGAAATCCATCCAACTAGGATTTTCGTTTTCTACTATGGAAGTGTAGGATTCGCCAAGTTAGTGGGAGGACTAATTTGATTAAAAGACCATAATCATATTGATAGCTAATTTACTTGATACAAGATAACTAATTTGAATCTTTCCTTTTTCTACAGTAATTGAATCTGATAATTATGGCACAAAGGTCCAACCCATTATCACGCATATTAGATGACAATAGGCTCACCTGACCTAACTTTTCTGATTGGCCAAGGAATTTGAGAATTGTTCTCAATCTTGAGCGTATAGGATACGTTTTTTATTCTAAGATTCCTAGTGCACTACTACCTGAGGCCACAGAAGAAGAACATGACACTTTGAGAAAGTGGCATGAAAATGACATGCAAGCCAAGTGCTATGTGCTTGCTTCAATGACTAATCAGTTACAGAAGTAGCATGAGAAATTGCAAACATCTTGTGAAATACTGAGTCACCTTCAAGAGTTGTTTGGTGAAAATAGTAGGTTGGCTAGATATGAGATATCTAAATAACTGTTCAGAATGAAAATGCATGAAGGCCAGGATGTGGGAGAACGTGTCCATACCATGATCTAGCTTATAGAGCAGCTGGAGGCATTGGATTTCTCTATGGTCTTTTCTCTTCAATAGATTTGATCCTTCAATCCTTACCGGAGTCTTTTAGAAGCTTTGTCACAAACTTCCATATGACTAAACAAGAATGCACTTTGGCTGGTCTTCTGAACATTCTTGTGATTGCCCAAGGCAATAAGCCTGGTAGGAAGGGAAAGGAAGTGGCAATTGTTGCTTCTTCTTCTTCTGGTAAGACCAAGAAGAAGAAGAAAAATAGCAAGAAGAAGACGTCTTTTGTCCCTAAACCTTCTGGTAGAGTGGGAAAAAATAGCTAAACTATGAAGAAAAAGGCAGAAGTAGCTCCTGCTGACAAGGGAAAATGTTTTCAATGTCAAAAGGACGGGCATTGGAAGAGAAATTGCCCAGAATACCTGGAGTTGGTAAAGAGCAAGAAGGCAAAACCTTCTGAAGGTATAGCTGTTTCTTGTTTCTTAGATTCTAGTATTGCTTATCATACTAATTCTGCTTGGGTCATTGATACTGGTTCTAATTCACATATAATTTTTGATGTGTAAGAACTAGTAAATCATAGGAGCTTGGATCATGGAGAAGTGAGGCTGAAGATTGGTGATGGATTAAGTGTTGATGCCAAAGCCATCGGATCTACTTCTCTTATTGTAAATAATCATTTTGATGATGATGTTTTGTATTTAAAGGATGTTTTGTATATACCCAACATGTATAAAAACATCATTTCTGTATCTAGTTTGATTAGAGATGATTATGAATTTAGATTCATAAATGATGTATGTACAGTTTATTATGGTAATAAAGTTGTTTGTTTGGGTTATTTGCAAAATGGTCTTTATTATGTTGATAATGAATGCAAAACAGCTCCAAGCACTGAATATGAAATTAATGCAACAGAAAATATCAACCTTAATCTAAAACAATTTTGGCACTTGAGATTAGGTCATCTAGCAGAAGATAGGATCACTAAGTTGGAAAGGATGGGAATTTTGTCCACTTTGGGAAATGAACCATCACCAACTTGTGAGTCCTGCCTTCAGGGCAAAATGACCAGATCTCCCTTTGTGGGACAAGGGCAAAGAGCTAAAGATATTTTGGAATTGATACATAGTGATGTATGTGGGCCATTTAAAGAAATGGCTAGAGGTGGATATAACTACTTCATTACCTTCACTGATGATAAATCTCAATTTGGGTATTTGTATTTAATGAAATACAAGTCTGAATCCTTTGAAAAGGTCAAAGAATTAAAGGTTGAAGTAGAAAATCAAACAGGAAAAAGTATTAAAGTCCTTTGATCTAATCGAGGTGGTGAATACTTAAGTACAGAGTTTGATGAGTTCCTTCAGGAACAGGGCATAATTTTACAATTGACCCCTCTTGGTACACCACAGTTGAATGGTGTGTCAAAAAGAAGAAACCGTACTTTGTTAGACATGGTATGCAGTATGATAAGCTTCACTAATTTGCCTATTTCCTTATGGGGATATGCATTAGAGACTACACTGTATATTCTTAACATAGTTTCAACTAAATCAGTTTCTTCCACACCTTATGAGATATAACATCGAACACAACCATCCCTTAAACATGTTAAGGTATGGGTTTGTCCAGCTTTTATCAAAAAGTTGAAAACTGATAAATTGGAAACAAGGTCTGAAAAAGGTAGATTTGTTGGATATCCAAAAGATAGTTTTGGATATTATTTCTATCTTCCACAATCACAAAGAGTTGTGATAAGTAGAGATGCAATTTTCTTGGAAAAAGAGTTTATTCAAGAAAGTGGCAAAGGAAGGAAGATAGAATTGGAATTAGAGAATTCCACAAATAACCAACAACGTACACCTATGGATATTGATCCAGTGGGAGAGCCAAAGCCTATAGATAATACATCCACAACACTGGTTCTTCGTAAATCTAATAGAATATCTCATCCACCAGAGAGATATGGATTTCTTCATGAGAATGAATAAGAGTTATTTATTCATGAAGAAGTTGATCATGGTGATGATCCTACTAGTTATAAAGAAGCTATATTAGATATAGATTCTTCAAAATGGCTAGAAGCTATGAAATCTGAAATGGATTCCATGCATAAGAACCAAGTTTGGGATCTTGTAGACCCACCTGAGGGTATTATACCCATAGGATGTAAGTGGGTTTTCAAGAGGAAGATTGGTCCTGATGGAAAGGTAGAAACCTTCAAAGCTAGGCTTGTAGCGAAATGGTTTCGTCAAAGGGAAGAAATAGATTATGAACAAACATTCTCTCCCGTAGCTATGCTTAAATCCATAAGGATTCTTCTAGCCATTGTAGCACACTATGATTATGAGGTTTGGTAAATGGATGTTAAAATCGCTTTTCTCAATGGTGTTATTGAGGAAAAAATATACATGGAACAACCCAAGGGTCTTGAATCCAAAGAAGGTTCCAAAGTGTGCAAGTATAAGAGATCTATTTATGGTCTTAAGCAAGCTTCTAGAAGCTGGAATAAACGTTTTGATGAAGCCGTTAAAACTTTTAGTTTTATTCAAAACATTGATGAGCCTTGTGTGTATATGAAGACTAGTGGGAGTATGACTACCTTTCTAGTGTTATATGTGGATGACATATTATTGATAGGCAATGATATTGGTATGCTAACATCTGTAAAAACTTGGTTTTCAAGTACTTTCTCTATGAATGATCTGGGAATTCGGATCTATAAAGATAGACCGAAAAGAGTAATAGGTTTGTCCCAAAGGCTTTACTTGAAAAAGGTGTTGAAGAGGTTCAACATGCTTAATTCCAAGAGGGGATTGTTAACAGTTAGGAATGGGATTCACCTTTCTAAGGAACAGTCTCCCAAGACTCCTGAAAAAAGGGAAAAGATGGCCAAGGTTCCTTATGCTTCAGCTATAAGAAGCCTAATGTATGCTATGCTGTGTACTAGGCCTGATGTTGCCTACGCTGTTAGTGTGACTAGCAGGTTTCAATCCAATCTAGGTTTGGAACACTGGATAACTGTCAATAATATCCTTAAGTACTTGAGAAGGACTAAAAATTTATTCGTGATATATGGAGGAGGTGAACTTCAACTATAAGGATTTACAGACTCTGATTTTCAATCAGATATTGATGACATAAAGTCTATCTCAGGGTTTGTATTTTTGTGTAATGGAGGCGCTGTCTGTTGGAAAAGTTCAAAATAGACAACTACAGCAGACTCCACTACTGAAGCCAAATATGTTGCTGTATGTGATGCTGCAAAAGAGGCTGTTTGGATCAAGAAGTTCATTTTAGAACTGGAAGTGGTTCCTTCCATTGAGTTAGCAGTTCCTCTCTCCTGTGACAACAATGGAGCCATTTCACAGGCAAAGGAGCCTAGGTCTCACCAGCGATCCAAACACATAGAGCGGCGATTTCATATTATCAGAGAGATAGTTGGAAGAGGCGATATCGCCATGCAAACAGTAGCTTCAGCTGACAATCTGGCTGATCCACTAACCAAGGCCATGACAAAGCAACAATTTGACAAACATCTTGAGAAGATGGGTCTTAGATACTGTAATGAATGGCTCTAGGCCAAGTGGGAGATTGTTAGTTATGTGTGCCCTAGAGCATGCACTAATCTTGTAACTTGTAAATAACATTGTAAATATTATAATGGCAATGAATGTTTCATTTAAATGTTATGCATGTTTAATACCATATTTATTTCAAATTGTCCATTAGCAATATGTTATGTGTTCTATTCTTATGAGATAAGAATATGAGTGGCAGAATACATGGGACATTTGTTATAAATTAGAGTTCATAGCTAAAGGATATTTTGGTGGGCACATTATATCCAAAGAACTGTCACCTCATTTTATCTCCATTGATCAGTATGAGATACTGATGAATATGGAATGGTGGGCCTCATGCCATCAAATATGAGATATCGAGATAAATACAGTGGACACTAATGAGATAAGTAGGTCGAACTTATAACATTCAGATAACATGAACATGGTGTTTACTCGAGTCAGTAAAATGTTATCTGTGTCATACTAGTGCATATAATTCTTAGACCTGAGATGACACAGTTGTTTCTTATATGGGTGGTTTGAGTTTGATACCACTTACATATATGTACTGTGTATGGATACTTTAGTGTGTGTTGGCTCAGATTAGTCATATGTTAGGATAGGTGTTCAGTCAAGAGGGGATCTGTAGCCTTGAGTAAACAGGGTTAAAAGTCCTATGCAGATTTAAGCTGTTCTTGATAATATTAAGTTCCTAGCCAGGACGCATGACTTTGTCAGGAAAGGTTTTTCTTGATGGTAAAGTCTTATATGTCAAGAATCGGATTTCAAATGAGTGCACAAGTGTAATAGCCCTCACCCATCTACAGTATAGCCGAATAAAGTGTGCTATATTCAGTGTCGGAGTACCCTATCCTGTCTTGTCATGTACAATATTAGTTCAATTATATTATCTTACGTGTAGAAATTTTTTTTTTTTCCATTTGATTTTTATGGGGACCCAGATAAAGTCCTCTCTGCTCTATTAGTGCATGGTGGGTTTCATGTTACCTGTTAAAATAATTCATATTCTTTACATCTATTCATTCATTATATTATTCCTCATGCTCATATCAATTTTCATGAAAATAAAATACTATATTTCATTCATATAAAGTCAAGTACAATATTTACAATTCATATACAATTCAAAATTATTTACATCATTTAATTACATACAATACCAAAATGCAAAATCTAATATGTACATGAGCCCTACCTGTCACACCTTACCCCTCTATAAGGCATAACATGATCTCGTAGAATACCTAATGAACTACCGAACTTCACCTATCGATAACTCATTAAGTACCCTACAAGGGATTTTAAAACAATTTTTCTTACTTTTGTTAAGTGGTGAGCATTTGTTAGTTGGTACCGAACATTTAATTTAAGTTGGAAGCTAGTTGAAATTTTTGGCCCATTTTATTTTTCCGCAAATTTTATAAAATTTTTGATAGAGTTCTATCTGTATTTTGAGAAAATAGTTCTTCAAATACCAAAAAAAAAATACTTCCAATAATTTTTCTCAACAACTACTTCAATTTCACAATCAATTTCAACAACTCCATGATCAATCTCAACCAATTTCAACTCATTTCTCAACTTCCAAAAATCAAATCCACCATTTTCAACATCCACAATCATCAAATACCATTAATGAATTTCATTCAATTCAAAATAAATTCTACCATACATATTTCCTTAATGACAAAGTAATTTATATATACACCATTGCAAAAATTTACATCAAAAGAAATTCAACTTAAATTTTATTACATACTTTATACAAACTTTGTACAAGCTGCTCAAGACCCATTTTACATGTCCATACATTTATGTGCAATACATACATCAAAATAAATAATTACAGTCAGGGTATAAATTATACTCGATATCTTCAAGCTGATAGATCCTCAATCCTTAGCAGCTCAGTCTGCTGCTCCTCTAGTCTCTAAATCTGCGACAGCAATAACAGCCATCGCTGAGTACTAGGACTTAGTGGTGCACAACATACTAAAATAATCTTTTTGCAGAATTTAAATCACATTTATTCAAAAATTGAACTGCGCATGAGAGTTAAATACAAAACATGAATTATGAGATTTTAATCCCAAACAATTTCATTTTTGAAGTATCAAATCACATTTCATAAAACCCACAGTTAGATCATGCCATTTGAAACAAATATAATCTCAATAGCCAGAGGCTATGGAGAAATCACATCACAAGGCTAGCTAGCTCAAATATATGGATATCCATTCAAATCCTCTTCTACTGGCACACCTCAACACTTCTCCAGAGAAGGAATCAAAATTCGAAACTAATTACCCCCACTAGTCATGCTAGTGAGGTGTTCAAATATATGGTCATGACACTGTGGTTTCAAAACTTATCTTAACAATTTGTTAAACATTGCTATTTCAAATATGCATAATAACTTTCACAGTTTAAATCAAAACATCATAAATAATGTCACAAATAAACTTTCAACAATTCAAAGCAAAAGTAAAATACATATTTCATTCACTTTATCAATGAATTTTAAAGCATAGTGACGTTGTGCACAAACCTCAAGCCAGTCGCCTCTTGGCCTTGACTCGGTTCCTCATATTCTTTCTCGGTATTCTTTTCAACTGAAACACACAATTTTACAGTGTTTCAGTACCATAACTTAGCATAAATCCAAAAATAAATTTAACTTCACTTTTACCTAGTTCTAACGTGCTAAACTCGATGTTCTTTAAATTTGTGTTTCGAGTTACTATTCACTATACTATTCAAGTCAAATTATTGAATTTTTAAGGCTTAATAGGCATGGGAATTCCAACTTGACCCACATACCATATTTTGGTCACTAAATTTATTGGTTTTGGTTGTTTATTCAAATTCTAAGTCTTTTAGGTAAATTTGATAATTTTCAGTTTTGGAGTCTAAGGTTGCACTATTCCATTGGTCATTTTTCTGTTAGAATTTGGCAAAACTTCCTTCATAGAAAATGTTCCCTATGTCTTAAGTTTATTCTCCTTTTTGAATCACTCCAATTGGAGTTTTGTAGCTCAAGTTATAGCCATTTGAACCATGGCTGCCGGATTAGACTCAACCCAGTTTTCTGGGTAATTTTTTGGTTCTGGCAGTTTTAGGTCACTAACTTTGGGTGGCCAAATGACTTAGTTAATGGCATAATTTGTGTTTGTGTTCTTCATGAAAGTTTTAGGTATATACCTCAACTGTCTACTGGTAAACTTTCAGGTCATTTAGACCTGTCTAGCTCAAGTTATGGCCAAATGAACAAACACTATTCATTTGGTCAGTTTGTACAGGGCAGATTGAGATTTTTCAAGTTTGGTCAATTTGTTCACTAGGTTTTGGTCACTTTTTGGGCATGCTTCCTAAATAAAAATTTTTTCATTTAGTGTCTATTTTCATTCCCAATTGGTCTCATACCAATTGGACTTGTAAATTTTCATTTTGGTTCCTTAAAGGTAACTTGGTCATGCTGCCAGCAGCATGACCATACTCAATCCAAATTTGCTTTTGATTCAAGCACTCCTAACACACCTCATTAGGTCACAATTGACCATTTCTCTCCTTAAACTAGGTCAAAGACATCATTTACAAGTTTCTCACATTTTTGTCTTTAAACCCCAATGTCCAAAACCCTAATTCACAATTTCCTTGCATTTAGCTAATTCAAGCCTTTAATCATAACCATTTAACTACTCAAGGTTCATATTACCATCCAAAACAATCAAACCATGCAAATCACACTCTCCATCATGCTGGCTGAAATTTTAGTTTGGTCCTCCACACATATTTTTATTTCATTTCTTTAGTTTCTAAGTTCATTTAAGTAACTAAACATGCATTTAAAGTAGAAAATTGAAAGTTAGCATACTAACCTTTCTTAGAACTTTAATTCCTTCAAATCTCTATCTTTTGTATTTCTTTCCTCTTTCTATCTTCTTCTCAAGTGACTAAAACAAGCTCTAATGAGGTTTTTATGGAAGCTATTAAGGTTTAGTGAAGAATTTTAAGCTTGAGTGCAAGCTTTAATGGAGGTTTAACAATAGAGAGGGAGAGAGAGTTGGGAGACGGCAACAGGTGAGGAAGATGACTTTTTGTCTTTTTTTTTTCCTTCTTTTATGTATTTTGTCTTATGGAAGACCCAAAAAATCAATTTAATTAAATTTATTAATTATAGGATTTATGGCATCATGCATGATGTCATGTATGATGTCATTTTCCTTCACTTTTTTATTTTCTTTCTTTTTTTTTATTAGTTCTTTAATTTAATTCTCGATTCCAAAATTTTCTTTTCTCCGATTTTATTTGACAGTTAGGTCAGGAGTCAGCTCTCGGGGTCAATTAACCAAATTGCCCCTCGCCTGTTCAACCTGTTTTGCAAATAATTTAATATATCTTCTGGCTCCCTGACCTAATTATTTGACTAGCTTAACAGTTCTTTTTCGTGATTTTCTCTTTTCCAATGTGTTCGTAATGGTCCTAAGGACGGCAGCGTCACATTTTACAGTTCGAAATTTGAGTTTAAAATGACTTCGTAGTCCTTCCTGAGAAGGTCACCCATTGTTGTGACTCTCGGCTCATTTAACTTCTTATGTTCTGTTTTTCTTATTTATACTTAACTAATTGACAATTACTAATTATTTGTGTTTATGGCTTATCTAGTTGTCTTTAGTGTGGTTCTAATCCCCTTAATTGTCCGGACCAACACCGGTCACCGGAACAGTGAAATATACCAGGCTATACAAATAGGGGTGTTACACTACCAAATCAAGTGATGAGGTGATAACACTCACTGTAGCAGATCTGGTCCAAGTCCGGTCTAAGCACTACTGCTGCTATTGCTCTCCAGTACCTACGCGTGGTAAGAACTAACATGCTAAGCATATTGCTTAGTGGCGTATAAATTGAAATAAAAATATCAAAATAATTGAAATAATTATTAGTAGTATGCCCTAGAGCATATCATTTAGTATGTATCTAGTATATATTTTATTAATAAAAGGTAATTTCACTTTTCTATTTACATAATGTATTTATGTATAATAGAAAAGGTCCATTGATATTTTGTTAGAAATTCTATTCTTAAGTTGTTAAGAATATGAGTGACAGTATTTCTAGCACAAAGTATCATAAATTGGTTCACAATTAGGATACTTCACATAGGACATGACTTATCCAAAAAGATTGTAATCATGTTTGTTCCCAAGTTATTTATATGAGATGTAAATAAGATGGAATGGTGAGTCTCGTGCCATATAACAAACATGATAGGCACTTATGCATGATAAGTACGAACCAGTGACACTTATGACAAGTACGTGGAGTTTACTCTTGTCAATGCATTGTTATAAATCATATCAGTGCATATAATCTTTAGACCTGAGATAACACAGTTATCTTGTATATAGGTGGTTTGAGTTTGATACTACTTTCATACTTATACTGTGTATGGGTATATGGGCATGTGTTGGCTCCTACTAGTTATATATAGAGGTAGGTGTTGATCAAGATGGAATCTATTACCCTAAGTAAATAGGGATAAAATCTTATGTTCATTTAATTGTTCTTAATGTTTCAAGTTCCTGGCCAGGACAGATAGATTTAATCAGAAAAGAGTTTCTGATGAGAAAATCTTTTTAATCAAGAATTAGAATTAAAAGAGAACATAATATTCATAGCAAATGGGGTTTGACATAAACCATGACTGCCACTTGAATTGGGATTTTGTCACAGAGAGATTCTAGTGCATGGTAACATTTAATTATAGGTTCATTTAAGGCATTCCTTATTACTGATTGGGTGGCCATGGAATGCTATGCTAGGTGTTAACCATGGTCTATGAGGCGCCTAAAATGATTTAGAGAAGTCATTTATGATAAGAAAAAATTCTAATGATATTAAAAGTTGATGTTATATCTCGTTGCCAATTAGTGATGAGCATAGTGAGTCACACACATACACAAGTAATCACCAAGTTAAATATGATTTAATTAATTAATTAAAGAGTTTAATTGATTAATTAAAATAGGTTTGGTTTGCAATTAGATTGTAAAGTCCCTAGCATGGCTTGAAACCAAATCTAAGTTATTGGATGTATAGTATAAGTTAAATTTATATTTAAAGTGTTTAAATATGAATTTAATTATGAGAAATTAATTAATAGAGAATAATTAATTAATTTATATTTGATATAAATTGATTAGAAAAGGAGAAATAATTATTTTGGATTGAGAACTTAAAGTTACAACACAAGGGTAATTTGGTCATTTCACAGGGTGACATGTGGCACCATGAGATGGTGACATGTGGCACTATGAGATGGTGACACATGGCATCATGGTTTGTCATTTGTCTTCCTATCATGCATGATGATCAAAGTCAAGAATAAACCTAGCTTTGACACTTGGCTTAATGTGATTAGGTCAATTAAAATTAAGATGCAATCAGAAGATGACATGTGGCAAGAGTTTTAAGTGATGACCTAATTATAAAAGGGAAAGAATGAAAGAATAAACATGATATTCTGATTTTTCTAAAGAGGTGCCACCACCCATGAAGCTATCCTCCTCTCTTCTTCTTCTTCTTCTTCTCTCATCAATTCAAAGAGAATGGTCCATATTCTTTTGAATTAAAATTGCTAGAAATTATTTATAGTGTCCTATATATATCTACAACCTCTCTAAAGGAAAATCCCTAATTTCTAATTGGTTAGCAAGGCTTGAGATGCTATTCAAGTGGCTGCTATTGGTGATCTTGTTGTGGACAAACTAGGGGGACAACATTTGGAGTCCTAGGTGCTTCCCAAAGGTACTAATCACATCTACAGTGCATCAAAAGGTCAGTGCACATATTCTTGTATTAATCTAGGGTTCTAATGAATTAATTTGTTAATTTAAAAATCTTAAATAGCAAATGTAGATCCTAATACATATTAAAAATGTTTTCGTATGCAATTGAACATTGAAATCAATTAGGTACATAATGAATCTTGCATGATGCATGAGACCCTAAAAGAAAATTTTTGAATTCAATGTTCTAATCTAACAATTTTCATACTTCTGCTCCTACAATTGGTATCAGAGCCACTATATTTGCTATTTAGATTGTTTAATATCTGATTTATTTATGTGATTTGATCAAAAGTTGATTGATTCATTGCTGATTCTAGAAAAGAGTGTGGCGGCATCATGTTTGTGCTCCATGGTGTGCATGGTTTTAGCACCACAATGGTGCACAAGGTATATGGGTTTTGAATGTGCAATTGTTATATGATCTAAGGCCCATCCTGTGACTAATTAAAATGTTTACTTAGGAGTTTTAATCACACAATTAAATTTAGATTCAAATATGAATTTTTAAATTTGTTTGAATGAGATTCAAATTTGAATTTTTAAATTTGGTTGAATGAGATTCAAATCTGAATTTTTTAATTTGTTTGAATGAGATTCAAATCTGAATTTTTAAATTCGTTTGAATGAGATACAAATATGAATTTTTTAAATTTGGTTGAATGAGATTCAAATACGAATTTTTTAGTTGAATATGAGATATTCAATTTAATTTAAGTATGTATGTTTTATTTAATTATTAAATAGTAATATGCATGATGGATGATCATGGAAAATAAAAGACCAATGTGATTGGATTTATTTCTTTTATTTTTATTTCAGTTGTAAATTAATTAATTTAATTTTAGTGGCATGTATTATAATTGTTGTAATATTTTTGGATTGTAATTTCATTTATTTGAGGACTTTAAAGTCCATATTCTTATAAATTCGCCTTGGTATGCCAAGGATTACTGTGTAATTGGATTGCAAGAAGATCAAGGAGCTCAAGAGCATTGGTGGGACCAGTGGGAGAAATTCAAGATCAAGTGTTATTATGTACTCCTTCAGCAACTCTGGTAAAATGAATGAATGAAATGCACCTAGGAATGCCCTGATTCAATTCTTGGTGGCTCAGAATTGAATCCCTTAGAAAGTCCATGATCATACCATATTTATTGTTTATCCATGTGTGCATGAGATGTATGGGAATGTATGCAAGTATCTAATATATGCATGCTAATTGAATAATGTGCAAAGTGAGACCATAATAGTAATTAAGCCAACCACAAAATCTTCCAAATAAATAATTAAGTTGGAAATGGTATAATTAAAGTAATTATATCATGGGCCCTCCGTTGAGGCAATTATTTTAAGAAATTTTAAATAACTTGCATATGATGCAATTAATTTAAGAGATTTTCTTAAGAATAATTGTTAAGCATGAGAAGTTGTAAATATGTAAATGGTTTGGTGGCCAATAATGGATGTGCCTGAGGAAATTAAAATTATTTGCATGTTTACTAGCACAATGGGATCAACTTAACTATTGCAAGATAAGTCAATAATGGATGTGCCTGAGATTTTGAGCATTAGGGGCTAAATAAAGGATTGAACCTCACATGAGATGTGATGGGCAAAGAGTTGCTCACTTACAGTTTATTGTAATTGCAATAATGGATGTGCTTGAGGATGATCAATAAGACTATAATAATTCAATCACCCCTAGAAATCCATCCAACTAGGATTTCTGTTTCCTATTCTAGAAGTGTAGGGTTCGCTAAGTTAGTGGGAGGACCAATTTGATTAAAAGACTATAATCATTTTGGTTAATTACACGATACATTTACTAATTAATCTGATTATTTTTTTGGAGTTAATTTTCTGATAATAATGAGCACACAACAACCACCATCATCCAATATCCTTGCGATCATACTTGATTACAATAGGTTGATAAGACTTAATCTTTCTGATTGGCTTAGAAATTTGAAACTTGTCATGAACCTTGAACATATAGGATATGTTCTAGACATAAAGGTTCCTAGTCCTTTACCTCCAGAGGCCACTCAAGAGGAAAATGATACTTTGGACTAGTGGAAGGAGCATGATATGAGAGCCAAGTGTTACATGCTTGCTTCTAAGAGTAATGAGTTACAGAAGCAACATGAAAATATGTAATATGCAAATGAGATCCTCCTTCACCTGCAAGAGTTGTATGGTAAGCACAGTAGGAATGCTAGGTGTGAGATATCTAGATAGCTATTCTACATGAGGATGTCTGAGGGACAGAATGTTGGGGATCATGTCCATAAGATGATTCGGCTTATTGAGTAGCTGGAACATCTTAACTTTAACATGGATTTTCAACTGCAGACGAATTTGATCCTTCAGTCCCTACCTGAGTCATTTGGGAATTTTGTGACAAATTTCCATATGACTAAGTAGGAATAACCTTGGCTGATTTACTTAACATGATTGTTATTACCCAAAAGAATATGCCGGGCAATAAAGGAAAAGAGGTAGCTTTGATTGCATTTTTTTCTATTAGAAAGTCCAACAAGAAGAAGGGCAGTAAGAAAAAGAAACCTCAAGTTCTAGGATCTTCCAAGAAGATAGCCAAACAGAAAACAAAGACCAAAGCTGACAAAGGCAAATGAAAGTGTTTCCACTGCTAGAAGGATGGGCACTGGAATAGGAACTGCCTAGAGTATAGCAAGTAGTAGCAGCTTGTAGTAATGAGATATTAGACTCCGAGTTGGCAATGGCTCAACTGTTGAAGCTTTAGTCATAGGATCTAAATCTTTATACATGTGTGGATATGTTTTGTATTTAAATAAGGTTTTGCATGTACCTGATGCTTTTAAGAACATCATTTTTATATCTAGTTTGACTAGAGATGGTTATAAATTTCAGTTCATAAATGATGTTTGCAATATTTATTTTGAAAATAAATATGTTGGTTCAGGTTATATGCATGATGGATTTTATTATTTAGATAATAATGTTAAATACAAATTTAATGCAAGCAATCTAAATGAATCTAATGCCATGATGAAAATTAACTCAAGTTCAAAATATATTTGGCAATTAAGATTAGGTCATGTTGTAGAAAATAGGATTGCAAAACTGGAGAAAATGAGGATTTTATCCACATTGGGTTTTGGACTTACTCCAACTTGTGAATCCTGCCTTCAGGGTAAAATGACTAGATCACCCTTTGTTGGACAAGGACTAAGAGCTGAAAATATTTTGGAGCTAATACATAGTGATGTATATGGTCCATTTAAAGAAATGGCTAGAGGTAGTTTTCATTACTTTATTACCTTTAATTATGATAAATCAAGGTTTGAGTATTTGTATTTGATGAAATACAAATATGAATCCTTTGAAAAGTTTCAAAGAATTTAAATCTGAAGTAGAAAATCAAACAGGAAAAAGTATTAAAGCTCTTCGATCAGATCGTAGAGGTGAATACTTGAGTATTGAATTTGATGAATACTTGAAAGAGCATGGTATTGTTTCCCAGCTAACTCCTCTAGGAACGCCATAATTGAATGGTGTATCTGAAAGGAGAAATCATACCTTATTAGATATGGTATATAGTATGATGAGCTATACTGATATGCCAATTTCCTTTTGGGAATTTGCATTAGAATCAGCTTTGCATATTCTGAATAGGATTCTATCAAAATTAGATTCTTTCACACCTTATGAGATATGGCATGGAAGAAAACCAAGTCTTAAGCATGTTAAGATTTGGGGTTATCCAGCTTATATCAAAAAGCTAAACATTGATAAATTGGAAACCAGATCAGAAAAAGGTCAATTTGTTGGATATACAAAAGAGAGTTTTGGATATTATATTTTATTTGCCTACATCACAAAAGGTTGTGGTAAGTAGAGATGCCACATTTCTTGAACAACAATTTATTTAAGAAGGAGGCAAAGGAAGGCAAATAGAGTTAGAATAGGAGAATTCTGACCAACCAACAGATCAGATGGATATAGATCCATCTAGTCAACCTACACCTATTGATGAAACATCTACAGTTATTCCTCGCAGATCAACCAAGATATCTCACCCACCAGTGAGATATAGTTTGTTTCATGAAGATGAACAAGAGTTGTATACTCATGAAGAAGTAGATCATGGTGATAATCCACTTACCTATGAAAAAGCTATATCATATATAGATTC
Source organism: Hevea brasiliensis (assembly GCF_030052815.1). Classification (NCBI taxonomy): domain Eukaryota; kingdom Viridiplantae; phylum Streptophyta; class Magnoliopsida; order Malpighiales; family Euphorbiaceae; genus Hevea; species Hevea brasiliensis. Next base: position 36,172,838 of record NC_079508.1, on the reverse strand, counting down.
TTCAAAATGGATTGAAGCTATGAAATCCGAAATTGATTCCATGTATAAGAATCAAGTTTGGGATCTTGATGACCCACCTGAAGGTATTGTACCTATAGGGAATAAAAGGATTTTCAAGAAGAAAATTGGTTTTGATGGAAAGGTAGAGACCTATAAAGCAAGGCTAGTAGCGAAAGAATTTCGCCAAAGGCAAGGAATCGACTATGTGGAGACTTTCTCGCCTGTTGCCATGCTTAAATCAATTAGGATTTATTAGCAATAGTTGCATACTATGATTATGAGATTTGGCAGAGGGATGTCAAAATAACTTTTGTCAATAGATACATTGAAGAAAACATTTTCATGGAATAACCTAAGGGGTTTTGAATCCCAAGATGGTTCCAAAGTATGCAAGCTAAAGGGATCCATTAATGGGTTAAAACAAGCTTCGAGGAGTTGGAACATCCATTTTGATGAAGCCATTAAGTCATTCGGTTTTATGAAAAATGAGGATGAGCCATATATATAAGATGGTTAGTGATAGTGCTATCACATTCCTTGTCTTATATGTGGATGACATTTTATTGATGGGTAATGACATAGGTATGTTGACAGCTGTAAAGATATGGTTGTCAAATACATTCTCCATGAAAGACTTAGGGGAGGTAACCTATATTCTTGGGATTCGCATCTATAGAGATAAAGCGAAAAGCATAATTGGTTTATCCCAAAGTCTATACTTGGAAAAGGTGTTAAAGAGGTTTAACATGCTTGATTCCAAGAGAGGATTGTTACCAGTAAGACATGGCATCCATCTTTCTAAAGGGATGTCTCCAAAAACACCTGAAGAAAGAGATAAAATGGCCAAGATTTCATATGCTTCTGCTATTGGAAGTTTGATGTATGCAATGATGTGTACTAGGCTAGATATCGCACATGCTGTTAGTTTGACTAGCAAGTTTCAATCCAATTCAGGTTTGGAATACTGGATAGTTGTCAAGAATATCCTTAAGTACTTGAGAAGAATTAAGGATTTATTCTTAATTTATGGAGATGGTGACTTGCAATTGGATGGTTATACTGATTCTGATTTTCAATTAGATATCGATGATAGAAAGTCTACCTCTGGGTTTGTGTTCATTTGTAATGGAGGTGCAATCAGTTGGAAGAGTTCTAAATAGAGTACGACTGCTGATTCCACTACAGAGGCTGAGTATATTGCTGCATCAGATGCTACAAAAGAGGCTGTTTGGATATAAGGAACCCCGGTCTCACCAAAAATCCAAACACATTGAAAGGCGCTACCAAATTATCAGAGAGATAGTTGGGCAAGGCAATATAGCCATGTAGAAAATAGGATTAGTTGAAAATCCAGCTGATCCATTCACTAAGGCTATGTCACAAGCTCAGTTAGACCGACATCTTGAGAAGATGGGTCTGAGATACTGTAATGAATGGCTCTAGTTGAAGGAACGGAAGCGTGAAAAACACAAGATTATACCATTGAATTCAAAAATTTTCACCTAGGGTCACATGCACCGTGCAAGATTTATTTTTATCTATTTGATTTCAATGATAAACAACATATTAAAACTCTTTTAATATGTTTTTGGATCTGTATTTGCCATTTAAGATTTTAAAATTAATCAGATTAATTTTAGAACCCTAGATTAAATCAAGAATGATTACACTAACCTCTTGATGTGCTGCAGCGTGTCTGCTCCTTTGAGATTCGTCTTCAGGACACCAGATGTTGTCCCTCTAGCTTGTCCACACCAAGAACACCTATGGCAGCCCTTGAACAGCTTCTAAAGCCTTTTCTATTAATTAGAAATTCAAGTTCTGCCTTTTAAGAGATTAGAGATGTAAACAGGACACTAGAAACAATTTCTAGTGTTATTAATTCAAGAGATTGATGGCTAATCTCTTTGAATTGATGAGAGATGAAGAGAAATAGCTGGAGAGGCTCAAAGTGGCGTGACAATTGAGAGGAGAGGCTGCTGGTTAGGTTTTTGTTTTCATAACCACACTTAAATAGCTAGGTTAACACATTAAACCCTAGCCACATGTCACCTTTGGATTAGCTCTAGGTTTAAGTGACCCAATCACATTGTGCCAAGTGTCAAACCTATATTTAATCTTGATTTTAATCATCTTACATGATTAAAAACATTTGGCAAGCTTATGTGTTATGCCATGTGTCACCATCTCATGGTGCCACGTGTCACAATCGTAAAATGACCAAAATGCCTCGTGTCTTAATTTTGAGTTCTTAACCCAAAATAATTATTTTCTTCTTCTAATTAATTTATATCAAATATAAATTAATTAATTAATCTCTATTAATTAATTTCTCATCAATTAAATTCATATTTAAACACTTTAAATATAAATTTAATTTATACTACACATCCAATAATCTAGATTTGGTTTCAAGTCATGCTAGGGACTTTGCAATTTAATTGCAAACCAAATCTATTTAATTAATCAATTAAACTCTTTAATTAATTAATTAAATCATATTTAAATAGGTGATAACTTGTGTATGTGTGTGACTTACTAGGCTCATCACTAATTGGCAATGAGACATGATATCAACTCTTAATATCATCATAACTCTTTCTTACCATAAATGATTTCTCTAAATCATTTTATGAACCTCATAGACCATGGTTAACACCTAGCATAGCATGCCATGGCCACCCAATTAGTAATAAGATTTACCTTAAATGAACCTATAATCATATGTTACCATGCACTAGAATCTCTCTCATACAAAATCCCAACTCAAGCCGAGTCATGGTTTATGTCAAACTCCATTTGCTATGAATATTATGTTCTCTTTTAATTCCAGTTCTTGATTAAAAGATTTTTCTCATCGTAAACTCTTTCTCAATAAATCTATCTGTCTGGCCAGAACTTGAAACATCAAGAACAATTAAATGAACATAGGATTTTATCTCTATTTACTTAGAGGAACAGATTCCATCTTGATCAACACCTACCTCCATATATAACTAGTAGGAGCCAACAGATGCCCATATACCCATACAGTACAAGTATGAAAGCAGATCAAACTCAAACTACCTATATACAAGATAACTGTGCTATCTCAGTCTAAAGATTATATGCATCGATATGATTTATGACAAAACATTGACAAGAGTAAACTCCATGTGCTTGTCATAAGTGTCACTGGTTCAGCCTACTTATCATTTATAAGTGCCTATCATGTTTGTTATATGGCATGAGACTCACCATTCCATCTTATTTATATCTCATATAAATAACTTGGAAACAAACATGAATACAATCTTTCTGGATAAGTCATGTCCTTATTATGAAGTATCCTCGATTGTGAACCTATTTATGATACTTCGTGCTAGAAATATTGTCACTCATATTCTTAACAACTTAAGAATAATATTTCTAACAAAATATCAATGGACCTTTTCTATTACACATAAATATATTATGTAAACGGAAAAGTGGAAATGCCTTTTATTAATAAAATATATACAAGATACATACTAAATGATATGCTCTAGGCATACTACTAACAATCTCCCACTAGCACTAGAGCCATTCATTACAATACCTTAGACCCATCTTCTCAAGATGTCAGTCTAACTGAGCTTGTGACAAAGGCTTAGTGAATGGATCAGCTGAATTTTTCAGCTGATGTTATTTTTCTGCATGGCTATATCGCCTTTGCCCAACTATATGTCTGATAATGTGGTAGCGCCTTTCTATGTGTTTGGATTTTGGTGAGACCTTAGTTCCTTAGCTCAGATGATCGCTGCTCCATTATTGTCACGATGTAGTGGAACCGGCGACTCAATGGAAGGAACTACTGTAAGTTCTCACACGAACTTCTTTATCCAAAGCCTTCTTTTGCAAAGATCTCGATGCAAGAATATACTCACCTCAAGAGTGGAATCTGCAATGCGTGCTCGCTTGGAACTCTTCCAATTGATCGCACCTCCATTACAAATGAACACATATCCAGAGGTAGACTTTCTATCATCGATATCCGATTGGAAATCGTAATCAAGATAACCATCCAATTGCAAGTCTCCACCTCCATAAATCAAGAATAAATCCTTAGTTCTTCTCAAGTACTTAAGGATATTCTTGTGACTATCCATTGTTCCAAACCTGGATTGGATTGATACCGCTAGTCAAACTAACGAGATATGCGATATCCGCCTAGTACACAACATTGCATACATTAAACTTCCAATAGCCAAGCATATGGAATCCTGCCATCTTATCTCTTTCTTCGTGTGTCTTTGGAGACATCTCTTTAGAAAGGTGGATACCATGTCTCACTGGTAACAATCCTCTCTTGGAATCAAGCATGTTAAACCTCTTTAACACCTTTTCCAAGTATAGACTTTGGAATAAACCAATTATTCTTTTCGCTCTATCTCTATAGATGCGAATCCCAAGAATATAGGTTACCTCCCCTAAGTCTTTCATGGAGAATGTATTTGACAACCATACCTTTATAGTCGTCAACATACCTGTATCATTACCCATCAACAGTATGTCATCCACATATAAGACAAGGAAAGTGATAGCACTATCACTAACCTTCTTATATACACATGGCTCATCCTTATTTTTGATAAAACCAAAAGATTTAATGGCTTCATCAAAATGGATGTTCCAACTCCTCGAAGCTTGTTTCAACCCATAAATGGATCGCTTTAGCTTGCATACCTTGGAACCATCTTGAGATTCAAATCCCCTAGGTTGTTCCATGAAAATGTTTTCTTCAATGTATCCATTGAGAAAAGTCATTTTGACATCCATCCGCCAAATCTCATAATCATAGTATGCAGCTATTGCTAATAAAATCCTAATTGATTTAAGCATGGCAACAAAGTAGAAAGTCTCCTCATAGTCTATTCCTTGCCTTTGGCGAAACCCTTTCGCTACTAGCCTTGCCTTTTAGGTCTCTACCTTTCCATCAGAACCAATTTTCTTCTTGAAAACCCATTTGTTCCCTATAGGTACAATACCTTCAGGTGGGTCAACAAGATCCCAAACTTGATTCTTATACATGGAATCAATCTCGGATTCATAGCATCAATCCATTTTGAAGAGTCTATATCTGATATAGCTTCTTCATAGGTAAGTGGATCATCTCCATGATCTACTTCTTCATGAGTAGACAACTCTTGTTCTTCTTCATGAAGAAAACCATATCTCACTGGTGAGTGAGATACCCTGGTTGTTCTACGAGGAACAGCTGTAGATGTTTCATCAACGGGTATTGGTTGACTAGATGGATCTATATCCATCTGACCGCTTGCTGGTCGAATTCTCCAATTCTAACTCTATTTGCCTTCCTTTGCCTCCTTCTTGAACAAACCGTTGTTCAAGAAATGTGGCATCTCTACTTATCACAACCTTTGTGAAGTAGGCAAATAAAAATAATATCCAAAACTATCTTTGGATATCCAACAAATTGACCTTTTTCTGACCTGGTCTCCAATTTATCAGTGTTCAGCTTTTTGATATAAGCTGGATAACCCCAAATCTTAACATGCTTAAGACTTGGTTTTCTTCTATGCCATATCTCATAAGGTGTGGAAGAAACTGATTTTGATGGAATCCTATTCAAAATATATAAAGCTGATTCTAATGCAAATCCCCAAAAGGAGATTGGCATATCAGTATAGCTCATCATACTACGTACCATATCTAATAGGGTACGATTTCTCCTTCGGATACACCATTCACCGTATGGCGTTCTGGAGGAGTCACCGAGAAACAATGCCATGCTCTCTCAAGTATTCATCAAATTCAAGACTCAAATATTCACCTCCACGATCCGATCAAGAGCTTTAATATTTTTTCCGCTTGATTTTCTACTTCAGATTTAAATTCTTTGAACTTTTCAAAGGATTCATGTTTGTATTTCATCAAATACAAATACCCAAACCTTGATTTATCATCAGTAAAGGTAATAAAATAATGAAAGCCTCCTCTAGCCATTTCTTTAAACGGACCACATACATCACTATGTATTAGTTCCAAAATATTTTCAGCTTTTAGCCCTTGTCCAACAAAGGGTGATCTAGTCATTTTGCCTTGAAGGCAAGATTCACAAGTTGGAGTAGGCTCAGAGCCCAATGAGGATAGAATCCCCATTTTCTCCAATTTTGCAATCCTATCTTCTGCAACATGACATAACCTTAAGTGCCAAATATATTTTGAACTTGAGTTGGTTTTTACCATGGCATTGCATTCATTTAGATTGCTATACTCTGGCCAGTGGAAACACTTTCTTACTGGCATTGGAAACACTTTCCTGTTGGCAGTGGAAACACTTTCCTTTGCCTTTGTCAGCTTTGGTCTTCCTTTTCTGTTTAGCTATTTTCTTGGAAGGACCAGGAATCTGAGGTTTCTTTTTCTTATTGCCCTTCTTCTTGTTGGACTTTCCAGCAGAAGAAGATGCAATCAAAGCTACCTCTTTTCCTTTATTGCCTGGCATATTCTTTTGGGCAATAACCAGCATGTTGAGTAATTCAGCTAAGGTGCATTCCTGTTTAGTCATATGGAAATTTGTCACAAAATTCCCAAAAGACTCGTGAAGGATCAAGGATCAAATCCGTTTGTAGTTGGAAATCCATGTTGAAGTCAAGATGTTCCAACCGCTCAATCACCGAATCATCTTGTGGACATGATCCCCAACATTCTCATCCCTCGGACATCCTCATACGGAATAGCCGTCTAGATATCTCATACCTAGCATTCTGCCGTGTGCTCACCATACAACTTTTGTAGGTGAAGGAGGATCTCACTAGCACTCTGCATGTTCTCATGTTGCTTCAGAACTCATTACTCATGGAAGCAAGCATGTAACACTTAGCTCTCATATCATGCTCCTTCCACTTGTCCAAAGTATCATGTTCCTCTTGTGTGGCCTCTGGAGGTAAGGGACCACGAACATTTGAATCTAGAACATATCCTATATGTTCATGGTTCAGACAAGTTTCAAATTTCTTAGCCAATCGCATGATTAGGTCCTGTCAACTGTTGTGATCAAGTATGCTTGCAAGGATATTGGATGGTGGTGGTTGTTTTGTGCTCATTTTTATCGTAAAATTAATCGCAGAAAATAACCAGATTAATTAGTAAATGTATCATGTAATTAACCAAATATGATTATGGTCTTTTAATCAAATTGGTCCTCCCACTAACTTAGCGAATCCTACACTTCCAAAGTAGAAAACGGAAATCCTAGTTGGATGGATTTCTAGTGGGTGATTGAATTCTTATAATTCTATTGATCATCCTCAGGTATATCCATTATTGGAATTACAATAAACTATAATTGAGCAACTCCTAGCCCATCACATCTCATGTGAGGTTCAATCATTTACCTAGCCCCTAATGCTCAAAATCTCGTGTACATCCATTATTGACTTATCTTGCATTAGTTAAGTTGATCCCATTGAGCCAAGAATTATGCAAATAATTTTAATGTCCTCAGGTACATCCAATATTGGCCACCAAACCATTTACATATTTACAACATCTCATGCTTAACAATTATTCTTAAGAAAATCTCTTAAATTAATTGCATCTCATGCAACTATTTAAAATTTCTTAAAATAATTGCCCCAATGGAGGGCATATGTTATAATTACTTTAATTATAGCATTTCCAACTTAATCATTTGTTTGGAAGATTTTATAGCCATCCTAATTACTATTAAGGTCTCACTTTGCACATTATCCATTTAGCATGCATATATCATATAATTGCATACATTCCCATACATCTCATGCATTCATGGATAAGCGAAATATGGTATGATCATGGACTTTCTAAGGGATTCAATTCTGAGCCACCAAGAATTGAATCAGGGCATTCCTAGGTGTATTTCATTCATTCATTTTACAAGAGTTGCTGAAGGAGTACATAATCAACACTTGATATTGAATTCCTCCCACTGGTCCCACCAATGCTCTTGACCTCCTTGAACTTCTTGCAATCCAATATTACATAGTAATCCTTGGCATACCAAGGCGAATTTACAAGAACTTAAATAAATGAAATTACAACCCAAAAATATTACAAACTTAATAATACATGCCCAAAATAAATTAAAATAAATTAATTAATTTACAATCCCAAAGAAACATAAAAAAATAAATCCAATCACATTGGTCTTTTATAGTCCATGATCATCCATCATGCATATCACTATTTAACAATTAAATAAAACATACATACTTAAATTAAATTGAATATCTCATATTCAACTTAAAAATCCAGATTTGAATATGATTCAAATAAATTTAAAATTCAGATTTGAATCTCATTCAAACAAATTTAAAAATTCAGATTTGAATCACATTCAAACAACTTCAAAAATTCAGATTTGAATCACATTCAAACATTTTTTAAAAAATCAGATTTGAATCACATTCAAATATTTTTTAAAAAATCAGATCTGAATTTTATTGAATCAATTTTAAAAAATCAGATTTAAATATGATTCAAACAACTTTAAAAATTCAGATTTGAATCACATTCAAACAACTTTTAAAATTCAGATTTGAATCACATTCAAACAATTTTTAAAATTCTGATTTGAATCATAATTTAATTGTGTGATTAAAACAACTAATTAAACACTTTAATTAGTCAAAGAATAGGCCTTAGATCATACAACAATTGCAGAATTAAAAGCCAAACCTTGAACCACCCATGGAACCATTGTTGCCGCCACCATTGGTGGCTTCACCATGTGTGACGCCACACCTCATGATCCAACCAGCAATGAATCTCTTGATCTCATGATCAAACACACAATTAAATTATATAATCAACAATCTAAATGGCAAATATAGTGGCTCGATACCAATTGAAGGAACGGAAAAATGAAAAACACAAGATTATACCATTGAATTCAAAAATTTTCACCTAGGGTCACATGCACCATGCAAGATTTATTTTTATCTATTTGATTTCAATGATAAACAACATATTAAAACTCTTTTAATATGTTTTTGGATCTGTATTTGCCATTTAAGATTTTAAAATTAATCAGATTAATTTTAGAACCCTAGATTAAATCAAGAATGATTACACTAACCTCTTGATGTGTCGCAATGTCGCGCCTTTGAGATTCGTCTTGACACCAGATGTTGTCCCTCTAGCTTGTCCACACCAAGAACACCTATGGCAGCCCTTGAACAGCTTCTAAAGCCTTTTCTATTAATTAGAAATTCAAGTTCTGCCTTTTAAGAGATTAGAGATGTAAACATGACACTAGAAACAATTTCTAGTGTTCTTAATTCAAGAGATTGATGGCTAATCTCTTTGAATTGATGAGAGATGAAGAGAAATAGCTGGAGAGGCTCAAAGTGGCGTGACAAATGAGAGGAGGCTGCTGGTTATGTTTTCTTTCATAACCAAACTTAAATAGCTAGGTTAACAAATTAAACCCTTGCCACATGTCACCTTTTGATTAGCTCTATGTTTAAGTGACCCAATCACATTGTGCCAAGTGTCAAACCTATATTTAATCTTGATTTTAATCATCTTACATGATTAAAAACATTTGGCAAGCTTATGTGTTATGCCATGTGTCACCATCACATGGTGCCACGTGTCACACATCAAAATGACCAAAAAGCCCCCGTGTCTTAATTTTGAGTTCTTAACCCAAAATAATTATTTTCTTCTTCTAATTAATTTATATCAAATATAAATTAATTAATTAATCTCTATTAATTAATTTCTCATCAATTAAATTCATATTTAAACACTTTAAATATAAATTTAATTTATACTACACATCCAATAATCTAGATTTGGTTTCAAGTCATGCTAGGGACTTTGCAATTTAATTGCAAATCAAATCTATTTAATTAATCAATTAAACTCTTTAATTAATTTATTAAATCATATTTTAATATTTGATAACTTGTGTATTTTTGTGTCTAGTCTCATCTCTAATTGGCTATGAGTCATGTTATCTACTCTTTATATCATTTTAACTCTTTATTTCCATAAATGATTTCTCTAAATCATTTTATGAACCTCATAGACCATGGTTAACACCTAGCATAGCATGCCATGGCCACCCAATTAGTAATAAGATTTACCTTAAATGAACCTATAATCATATGTTACCATGCACTAGAATCTCTCTGTTACAAAATCCCAACTCAGCTCGAGTCATGGTTTATGTCAAACTCCATTTGCTATGAATATTATGTTCTCTTTTAATTCCAGTTCTTGATTAAAAGATTTTCTCATCGTAAACTCTTTCTCGAATAAATCTATCTGTCTGGCCAGAACTTGAAACATCAAGAACAATTAAATGAACATAGATTTTATCTCTATTTACTTAGAGAGCAGATTCCATCTTGATCAACACCTACCTCCATATATAACTAGTAGACCAACAGATGCCCATATACCCATACAGTACAAGTATGAAAGCGAGATCAAAATCAAACTACCTATATACAAGATAACTGTGCTATCTCAGGTATAAAGATTATATGCACTGATATGATTTATGACAAAACATTGACAAGAGTGAACTCCATGTGCTTGTCATAAGTGTCACTAGTTCGGCCTACTTATCATTTATAAGTGCCTATCATGTTTGTTATATGGCATGAGACTCACCATTCCATCTTATTTATATCTCATATAAATAACTTGGGAACAAACATGAATACAATCTTTCTGGATAAGTCATGTCCTTATTATGAAGTATCCTCGATTGTGAACCTATTTATGATACTTCGTGCTAGAAATATTATCACTCATATTCTTAACAACTTAAGAATAATATTTCTAACAAAATATCAATGGACCTTTTCTATTACATATAAATATATTATGTAAACGGAAAAGTGGAAATGCCTTTTATTAATAAAATATATACAAGATACATACTAAATGATATGCTCTAGGGCATACTACTAACACTAGTGCTAGTGGGAGATTGTTAGTAGTATGCCCTAGAGCATATCATTTAGTATGTATCTAGTACATATTTTATTAATAAAAGGCAATTTCACTTTTCCATTTATATAATATATTTATGTGTAATAGAAAAGGTCATTGATATTTCGTTAGAAATTCTATTCTTAAGTTGTTAAGAATATGAGTGACAGTATTTCTAGCACAAAGTATCATAAATTGGTTCACAATCGATGATACTTCACACAGGACATGACTTATCCAGAAAGATTATAATCATGTTTGTTCCCAAGTTATTTATATGAGATGTAAATAAGATGGAATGGTGAGTCTCATGCCATATAACAAACATGATAGGCACTTATGCATGATAAGTAGACTGAACCAGTGACACTTATGACAAGCACGTGGAGTTTACTCTTGTCAATGCATTGTCATAAATCATATCAGTGCATATAATCTTTAGACCTGAGATAACACAGTTATTTTGTATATAGGTGGTTTGAGTTTGATACTGCTTTCATACTTGTACTGTGTATAGGCATATGGGCATATGTTGGCTCCTACTAGTTATATATGGAGGTAGGTGTTGATCAAGATGGAATCTGTTACGCTAAGTAAATAGGGATAAAATCTTATGCTTATTTAATTGTTCTTGATGTTTCAAGTTTCTGGCCAGGACAGACAAATTTAATCAGAAAAGAGTTTCTGATGAGAAAATCTTTTTAATCAAGAATTAGAATTAAAAGAGAACATAATATTTATAGCAAATGGGGTTTGACGTAAACCATGACTCCAGCTCGAATTGGGATTTTGTAACAGAGAGATTCTAGTGCATGGTAACCTATGATTGTAGGTTCATTTAAGGCATTCCTTATTACTGATTGGGTGGCCATGGCATGCTATGCTAGGTGTTAACCATGGTCTATGAGGTGCCTAAAATGATTTAGAGAAATCATTTATGGTAAAAAAAAGTTCTGATGATATTAAGAGTTGATGTCATATCTCGTTGCCAATTAGTAATGACCATAGTAAGTCACACACATATTAATTAATTAAAGAGTTTAATTGATTATTTAAAATAGGTTTGGTTTGCAATTAGATTGCAAAGTCCCTAGCATAGCTTGAAACTAAATCTAGGTTATTAGATGTATAGTATAAGTTAAATTTATATTTAAAGTATTTAAATATGAATTTAATTATAAGAAATTAATTAATAGAGATTAATTACTTAATTTATATTTGATATAAATTGATTAGAAGAGGAGAAATAATTATTTTGGGTTGAGAACTCAAAATTACAACACAAGGATAATTTGGTCATTTCATAGGGTGACATGTGGCACCATGAGATGGTGACACATGGCATCATGGTTTGTCATTTGTCTTCCTATCATGCATGATGATCAAAGTCAAGATTAAACCTAGCTTTGACACTTGGCTTAATGGAATTAGGTCAATTAAAATTAAGACGCAATCAGAAGATGAGATGTGGCGAGAGTTTTAAGTGATGACCTAATTATAAAAGGGAAAGAATGAAAGAATAAAACACACATTCTGATTTTTCTAAAGAGATGTCACCACCCAAAAGCTTTCCTCTCTTCTTCTTCTTCTTCTTCTCTCATCAATTCAAAGAGAATTGTCATATTCTCTTGAATTAAAATTGCTAGAAATTGTTTCTAGTGTCCTATATATATCTACAACCTCTCTAAAGGCAAATCCCTAATTTTTAATTAGTTAGTAAGGCTTGAGATGCTGTTTAATGGGCTGCCATTGGTGATCTTGGTGTGAAAAAACTAGAGGGACAACATTTGGGGTCCTAGGTGCTTCCCAAAGGTACCAATCACATCTACAGTGCATCAAAAAGTTAGTGCACATATTCCTGTATTAATCTAGGGTTCTAATGAATTAATTTGTTAATTCAAAAATCTCAAATGGCAAATGTAGATCCTAATACATATTAAAAGTGTTTTAATATGCAATTGAACATTGAAATCAATTAGGTACATAATGAATCTTGCATGATGCATAAGACCCTAGAAGAAAAATTTTGAATTCAATGTTCTAATCTAACAATTTTCATGCTTCTGCTCCTACAATAACTAACCTGCGTATAACATTATAAAAGAAATATACAATTATATGAATTTACGGTCTTTTGGAAGCAATTAAGTTAATTGGGATCTTTTATTTATCGTAACTATGCCTAAGTAACCTATGATAGACTATAAAGACTGGATACACGAGAGTATAATAGTTAGACATTCGTATGTCTACCCAGTATACAACGGTCATATCAGGTACAAGGCTAGCGGGCAGGCATAAGCCAGTAATAATTAAAATTGACACTATGGCCATCCGGCAAGCATAGAGCCAGTAGAACAATCATTTTAGACATATGTTGTCTGTCAATGACTATCCCTGTGGGCAGTACTACAATATGTAGTCTCTAATTGGTATACCAATCGATCCAAACTATATAAATGAGTCTAGGTGTACTATAGGCAAAATAATGTTATTTAATATTAATAGTTTCATTGATTCATGTCATTTTCATGCTTAGCAAGTTATTATAATTTATTTCATCTCATATGCTAAATCATATTAGGAACCTTTCTCAAGGTCCAGGTTTAGTATCATAGATTCACCTAGCAAGTTAGCCAAGATGTGGCCCTTATTTGGCTACACTTCCTCCATGGAAATTGTTCCTCTATATCTTATCTTTCTTTTCCCTTTTAAATCATGTTATTTGAAGTTTTAGAACTCAAGTTATGGTCAAATAACTATAACTGGTTCACTGTCTCTTTCTGGGTCTAGAATTAGGCAGATTCTGGAGTCTGTTTTGGTCTAATTAATTGGACCTATTATAGTCATTTTTAGGCATAATATTCTTCATAAAAGTTATTAACCTATGTTTTATGGTCACTCAAAAATTTTAATTACAATTTTCCAAATTTTATAAAATTAGTTATGGCCAAATCACTGGCCTGGACTCAGGTTCCCTATGTCTTCAGGGTCCAGGTTCAGGTCAGTAGCTTTGACCTTCATTTTAGGCTTCTTATGTTCATAAGTTGATGTCCATGTCTAAAAAATAGTTGGATTCCTATTTCTTAGGGTTCCAGATCAGTATGGCTCATCCCAATTAGAGTTTCCTAATGGAAGATATACTATAAACACTATTCTGTGGTCAAGTGTAATTTGGTCAAACTCCAGATTTTGATGTGTTAACTTCTTCTAACCATTTGACCTAGTTTCTTTGGGTTTTGGGTTTTGGTCAAAAGACCAATATTGTAGACCTATCTCTTATAAAATTTTTTCCATTTGTTTCATTGCATTTGGATTTTTATAAACCAAGTTATGGCCATTTTGCCAAAACTGGTCAGGTGGTCCATGTCCAGGAAATTCTGGGCAAAATTGATTCTGGTCAGTTTGGTGACCTAAATTGGGTCAATTATTTCATTTGGTTAGAGGCATTTCTGGGCTTGGTTTTCTCAATAAAAGTTGTAGTCCTATGTATAATCCTTTCAATGGTATAAAATTTAGGTCATTTGGACCTGTCTAGAGAGAGTTATGGTTAAATGAACATGTACTGTTCATTTGGTCAATTTTCTGGACTCAGGATTTGGTAAGCCAGATTGGGACAGAAATTAGGTCAAGATTTGGAAAGAATTCGGGTTTTCTCCATGAAAAATGGGGTATTTTGAGTCTAGTTTTACCTCCAATTAGCTTCATACCAATTGGAGCCACACAACTTCAGTTATAACTCAAATAGTATACTGGACTCATAGGTCCAAATTCCTGCATAAGAGAAGCACTCCCAATATTCATTCCTCCTTACTCCCGAAGTACAATTTATCATTCATAACACTTCAAATGATCAACAAATAGTCTCAACATGATCAATCTCAAGCCATAACACAAAGGAACCAAAAATTAATTCAAACCCTAACTCAAAATTTCTCAACTCATGAAATTTCTAGCTAATTTGATATCTATCATCACCAACTACTTCAATAACACTTACAAACCAATTCAATTCATCAAAAATCAGCAAAACCATACTCAATTTATGTCTGCTTAATTTCAAGTAAGTTCAAATTTTATTTTGATTTCATGTCAATTTAACCTAAGTTAGCATGCTTATCTTGCTTAGAAAGGAAAAAGTGTCGTTTAGTGCACTAACTTCTTGTAGCTCAATTCTTGACTTGTCTAAACTTTGGAATTCCTTCACTTTTTGATAACCAAAATCTTTCTCTTGGTGTGAGGATTAATTTTAGTGAAGGCAACTATGGGTTTTGATGTGAAGAAGGGAGGGAAAATCAAGCTTGAAGCTTGAAAGAACATGGAAGGGGACTTCCATAGAGAATCAGCCAAATGAGGGAACAATGAAGAAGATGATGGCTTTTAGTCAATTTTGTCTCTTCCCATTGTATTTATCTTCATTTAATTGAATTAAGTTTTTAATGACATCATTGCTTATGTAATAATTCATTTTCTTTTAATTTTCTTTCTTTTCTTTCTTTTCCATTTTCCATTACACAAATTCATGTTTTAATTTATTTTAATTATTTTATTCTCTCTCATTTTAATTGATATTTAGATCAAAATTCAACTCTGGGATTGAAATGACCAAAATGCCCTTCGTTAAACTTATCGGGTTATTTTTGGTCTGTACCGATTAATAAATTTTCTGAATTTTCTTTAGCATTTTTAATGTCATTTAGACCTCAATAACTATTCATTGGAGTCCCAAAAATTATTTCCCTAGGGTTCCTTGTGGGTTTGGGGTCAACAACTGTCTTCACAGTCACTTCCCCATACGGTCACCCATTGTTCTAACCCCGGCTCGTTTAACTCATTTGCAATTCATTTCTTTTATTTTTCCTTAATTTTTCTTGGTCTTTATTCAGTCAATTTATGCCTTCTCACTCTAGTTTCAATGTAGTTCCAGACATCTTGACTGTCCGGATAAACGTTAGTCACCAAAACAGTAGAATGTACGGACTACCTAAAGTGAGGGCATTATAATTCTCCTCTTTTAATAAAAATTTCGTCCTCGAAATTTACTCGGTGTAAATAGTCGAGGAATTACACCTATCCTCTTTCATCTCGTATACAGATGAAGGAGCAAAAGCATGAAAATTATTAGATTAAAACATTGAATTCAAAATTTTTCTTCTAGGGTTTCATGCATCATGAAAGATTCATTATGTACCTAATTGATTTCAATGTTTAATTGCATATTAAAATACTTTTAATATATATTAGGATCTACATTTACCATTTAAGATTTTAGAATTAATAAATTAATTCATTAGAACCCTAGATTGATACAAGAATATGTGCACGAACCTTTTGATGCACTATAGATGTGATTGGTACTTTTGTGAAGGACCCCAAATGTTGTCCCTCTAGCTTGTCCACACCAAGATCACCAATGGGCAACCCCTAAACCAGCTTCTCAAGCCTTGCCAACCAATTAGAAATTAGGGATTTTCCTTTAGAGTGGTTGTAGATGTATACAGGACACTAAAAACAATTTCTAGCAATTTTAATTTAATAGAATATGGGCAATTCTCTTTGAATTGATGAGAGAAGAAGAAGAATAAGTGATGAGAGCTTTTGGGTGGTGACATCACTTTAGAAAAATCAGAATGTGTGTTTTATTCTTTCATTCTTTCCCTTTTATAATTAGGTCATCACTTAAAACCCTTGCCACACGTCATCTTCTGATTGCATCTTAATTTTAATTGACCTAATCACATTAAGCCAAGTGTCAAAGCTAGGTTTAATCTTGACTTTGATCATCATGCATGATAGGAAGATAAATGACAAACCATGATGCCATGTGTCACCATCTCATGGTGCCACATGTCACCCTTTGAAATGACCAAATTACC
Organism: Hevea brasiliensis; assembly: GCF_030052815.1. NCBI lineage: Eukaryota > Viridiplantae > Streptophyta > Magnoliopsida > Malpighiales > Euphorbiaceae > Hevea > Hevea brasiliensis. The sequence continues at coordinate 36,155,994 of NC_079508.1, read as the reverse complement.
CTTGTGTTGTAATTTTGAGTTCTCAACCCAAAATAATTATTTCTCCTCTTCTAATCAATTTATATCAAATATAAATTAATTAATTAATCTCTATTAATTAATTTCTCATAATTAAATTTATATTTAAACACTTTAAATATAATTTTAACTTGTACTATATATCCAATAACTTAGATTTGGTTTTAAATTATGCTAGGGACTTTGCAATCTTATTGCAAACTAAACCTAATTAATTAATTAATTGAACTCTTTAACTAATTAATTAAATTACATTTAACTTGGCGATTACTTTTGTATGTATGTAACTGACTAGGTTCATTACTGATTGGCAATGAGATATGATATCAACTCTTAATATCATAAGAACTTTTTTTTTACCATAAATGATTTCTCTAAATCATTTTAGGCACCTCATAGACCATGGTTAACACCTAGTATAGCATGCCATGACCACCCAATCAGTAATAAGGAATACGTTAAATGAACCTATAATCATATGTTACCATGCACTAGAATCTCTCTGTTGCAAAATCCCAATTCGAGCTGGAGTCATGGTTAATGTCACCCCATTTGCTATGAATATTATGTTCTGTTTTAATTCCAATTCTTGATTAAAAAGATTTTCTCATCAGAAACTCTTTTTTGATTAAATCTGTCTATCCTGGCCAGGAACTTGAAACATCAAGAATAATTAAATGAACATAGGATTTTATCCCTATTTACTTAGGGTAACAGATTCCATCTTGATCAACACCTACCTCCATATATAACTAGTAGGAGCCAACACATGCCCATATACCCATAAACAGTACAAGTATGAAAGCAGTATCGAACTCAAACCACCTATATACAAGATAACTGTGTTATCTCAGGTTTAAAGATTATATGCACTGATATGATTTATGACAATGCATTGACAAGAGTAAACTCTATGTGCTTGTTATAAGTGTCATTGGTTCGACCTTCTTATCATGCATAAATGCCTATCATGTTTTTTATATGGCATGAGACTCACTATTCCATCTTATTTACATTTCATATAAATAACTTGGGAACAAACATGATTATAATCTTTCTGGATAAGTCATGTCCTGTGTGAAGTATCCTCGATTATGAACCAATTTATGAAACTTTGTGCTAGAAATACTGTCACTCATATTCTTAATAACTTAAGAATATAATTTCTAACAAATTATCAATGGACCTTTTCTATTACACATAAATACATTATGTAAATGAAAAAGTGAAATTACCTTTTATTAATAAAATATGTACTAGATACATACTAAATGATATGCTCTAGGGCATACTACTAACAACAGAGTCTATCATTATATATACTAAAATATTATAATGAAAAATATACCTCTGACAGCATCTGCTGGCTCTGGCTCCTCCTGTACCCTCATAGCATATACACGAGGTGCTACTCGGGCCTCGAGTTGCTCAATGGTCTCAGAAGTCGGTCTCTATGTTGTACGCATTGCCTCTGGCCTCGCAGGTCGTCTACCCCTCTGAGCTGCGGGGTCAGATCTCTCAGTCGGTGGTGGGGCAGTGGGAACACTCTTGTGGGGACAATCTCATAGGAAATGATTAGTAGCTCCGCATCAGAAGCATCCCCCAGTCAACAATTGGCACTCTCCTCGGTGCCTCCTCTCACAGTAGGTGCATAATGGTGTGGAGGTTAATCCCTCTACTGTGATGCCTAGAGAACTTCCCATTGATGCTCTAGACTGTCCTCCTCTCTGTGTAAACTGAGACCTCTATCTCTGGCCCTAGCCTGGTGAACCCTTAGGTCTCTTACCCTTAGAAACTAGTGTACTAGACTGACCTTGCCCAGAACTCCTCTTTCGCTGTCTATCTCTTCGGGTTTGCTCATTATTTCGTACTCTTTCTACGTTTAGAGCTGCAACCACTAACTTGGAGAAATCGGTATACTCATGTGCCATCACTATAAGTCTAATATTGTCATTCAGTCCATCCTCAAACCTACGACACCTATATGCCTCTGAAGGCATTATCTCCCAAGCATATCCACCTAACCTCACAAACTCCTTCTCATACTCAGAGACCATGAGTTGTCTCTGCCTTAGAGTTAAGAACTCTCTCCTTCTGGCCTCTAAGTATATATGACTAATGTACTTCTTCTTGAACTCAGTCAAGAAGAAATCCCAACTAAGCGCTGTCAGCTATACTACTCTAGACACCATATCCCACCACTAATAGGCTTCTTCCTGTAATAATGACAGAGCACACTGTAGCTGCTGCTCTAGCATGCAATGTAACTGCTTCAACACTCTCTCAGTTTGCTCTAACCAATGCTCAGCAGCAGCTGGGTCGTCCTCCTTCTTACCCATAAAATCGATAGCCCCATATTTTCTAAGCTTCTCTAGTGGGGACCACTGTGCTGGTTGTGGCTGTGGCTGCAGTTGTGGAATGGCCCCGGTAAACTGGCAGAGCATCTGGGTCATCTGCTCCAAGAATGCCTGCTGTGTTCTACCCGTAGCACCATGTGACGACTCCTCTCTCCTGCCTCACTCCTGACTAGGAGTAGGTATATGACTACCAACCTCCTCCTCCTCCTCCAGTCTATAAGACCCTTGCTCTGAAGGATCAGACTCCATCCATCCTATAAAACAAACAAAAAACAGATTTGCATTAGTGTCACCTCAACTCCAAAATAAGGGCTCATGCATGTTATGCACACTATATCTTTCTATCTACCTATGCCTAGGAACGCTTAAACCTTTGCTCTGATATCAATAAATGTAACACCCCTCACCCGTCTACAGTATAGCCGGGCAAGGTATGCTACATTCAGTGCCGGAGCACCCTATCCTGTCTTGTCGTGTACAATATTAGTTCAATTATATTATCTTACGTGTAGAAATTTTTTTTTCCATTTCATTTTTATGGGGACCCAGACAGAGTCCTCTCTGCTCTATTAGTGCATTGTGGGTTTCATGTTACCTATTAAAATGATTCATATCCTTTATATCTATTCATTCATCATATTATTCCTCATGCACATATCAATTTTCAAGAAAATAAAATACTGTATTTCATTCATATAAAGTCCAGTACAATATTTACAATTCATATACAATTCAAAATTTTTTACATCATTTAATTACATATAATACCAACATGCAAAATCTAATATGTACATGAGCCCTACCAAAACAAGTGATGAGGTGACAACCCACACTATAGCAGATCTGGTCCAAGTCCAGTCTAAGCACTACTGCTGCTGCTGCTTTCCAGTACCTACGCGTGGTAAGAACCAACACGCTAAGTATGTTGCTTAGTGGTACATTAATTGAAATAAAAATATCGAAATAATTGAAATAATTATCCTGCGTATAACATTATAAAGAAATATACAATTATATGAATTTACAGTCTTTTAGAAGCAATTAAGTTAATCGGGATCTTTTTAGTCATGTATATTATATTCGGTCTTATATAATTTATATTAATGGTTCTCTCATATACTTGTTTGAATTTAAAATTTTATTTATCGTAACTGTGCCCAAGTAACCTATGGCAACTATAAAGACTGGATACACGGGAGTATACTAGTTAGACATCCGTATGTCTACCCAGTATACAATGGTCATATCAGGCACAAGGCCAGCAGGCAGGCATAAGCCAGTAATAATGAAAATTGGCACTATGGCCATCAGGCAGGCATAGAGCTAATAGAACAATCATCTTAGACATATGTTGTCTGTCAATGATTATCCCTGTGGGCAGTACTGCAATATGTAGTCCCTAATTGGTATACCAATCGATCCAAACTATATAAATGAGTCTAGGTGTATTCTAGGTAAAATAATGTTATTTAATATTCACAATTTCATTGATTCATGTCATTTTAATGCTTAGCAAGTTATTATAATTTATTTCATCTCATATGCCAAATCATATTAGGAACCTCTCTCAAGGTCTAGGTTTAGTATCTTAGATTCACTTAGTAAATTGGCCAACATGTGTCCCTTATTTAGCTACACTTCCTTCATGGAAATTGTTGCTCTATGTCTTATCTTTATTTTCCCTTTTGAATCATGTTATTTAAAGTTTTAGAACTCAAGTTATGGTTAAATTACCATAACTGGTTCACTCTCTCTTTCTGGGTCCAGAATTAGGCAGATTCTGGAGTCTGTCTTAGTCTAATTAATTGGACTTGTTACAATCATTTTTAGGCATAATATTCTCCATAAAAGTTATTATCCTATGTTTTATGGTCACTCAAAAATTTTAATTGCAATTTTCCAAATTTTGTAGAATTATTTATGGCCAAATCACTGGCCTGGACTCAGGAACCCTATGTCTTCAGGGTCCAAGTTCAGGTCAGTAAATTTGACCTTCATTTTAGGTTTCTTATGTTCATAAGTTGAGGTCCATGTCTAAAACAAAGTTGGATCCTTATTTCTTAGGGTTCCATATTAGTATGGCTCATCCCAATTAGAGTTTCCTAGTGGAAGATATACTATAAACACTATTCTGGGGTCAAGTGTAATTTGGTTAAACTCCAGATTTTGATGTGTTAAATTTTTCTAACCATTTGACCTAGTTTCTTTGGGTTCTGGGTTTTGATCAAAAGACCAATATTGTAGACCTATGTCTTCTAAAAATTTTTCCATTGGTTTCATTGCATTTGGATTTTTATAGACCAAGTTATGGCCATTTTGCCAAAACTGGTCGGGTGGTCCATGTCTAGGAAATTCTAGGCAGAATTGATTCTGGTCAGTTTAGTGACCTAACTTGGGTCAGTAATTTCATTTGGTTAGAGGCATTTCTGGGCTTGGTGTTCTCAGTGAAAGTTGTAGTCCTATGTCTATTCTTTCCAATGGTATAAAAGTCAGGTCATTTAGACCTGTCTAGAGAGAGTTATGGCCAAACGAACATGTACTGTTCATTTGGTCAATTTTCTAGACTCAGGATTTGGTAAGCCGGATTGGGATAGTAATTAGGTAAAGATTTGGACAGAATTTGGGAATGGTTTCCGAATGAAAAATGGGGTATTTTGAGTCTAGTTTCACCTCTAATAGGCTTCATACCAATTGGAGCCACACAACTTTAGTTATAACTCAAATAGTATACTGGACTCATAGGTCCGAATTCCTGCATAAGAGAATCACTCCCAATATTCATTCCTCTTTACTCCCAAACTACAATTTATCATTCATAACACTCTAAATGATTAACAAAAAGTCTCAACAAGATCAATCTCAAGCCATAACACCAAGGTACCAAAAATTAATTCAAACCCTATCAAAATTTCTCAACTCATGAAATTTCTAGCTAATTTGATATCTATCATCACCAACTACTTCAATAACACTTACAAACCAATTCAATTCATCAAAAATCAGCAAAACCATACTCAATTTAGGTATGCTCAAATTTTAATTTCAAGTAAGTTCAAATTTTATTTTGATTTCATGTCAATTTAACCTAAGTTAGCATGCTTATCTTGCTTAGAAAGGAAAAAGTATAGTTTAGTGCACTAACCTCTTGTAGCTCAATTATTGACTTGTCTAAACTTTGGAATTCCTTCACTTTTGATAACCAAAATCTTTCTCTTGGTGTGGGGATTAATTTTAGTGAAGGCAACTATGGGTTTTGATGTGAAGAAGGGAGGGAAAATCAAGCTTAAAGCATGAAAGAACATGGAAGAGGACTTCCATGGAGAATCGGCCAAATGAGGGAACAATAAAGAAGATGATGGCTTGTAGTCAATTTTGTCTCTTCCCATTGTATTTATCTTCATTTAATTGAATTAAGTTTTTAATGACATCATTGCTTATGTAATAATTCATTTTTCTTTTGATTTTCTTTCTTTTCTTTTCTTTTCCATTTTCCATTACACAAATTCATGTTTTAATTTATTAATTATTTTATTCTCTCTAATTTTAATTGACATTTAGGTCAAGATTCAACTCTGGGATTGAAATGACTAAAATGCCCTTCGTTAAACTTATCGGGTTATTTTTTGGTCTGTACTGATTAATAAATTTTTCTGAATTTTTTTTGGCATTTCTAATGTCATTTAAACCTCGATAACTATTCATTGGAGTCCCAAAAATTATTTTCCTAGGGTTTCTCGTGGGTCTGGGGTCAGCAACTGTCTTCATAGTCGCTTCCTCGTACGGTCACCAATCGCTGTTACCCCGGCTCATTTAACTCATTTGCAATTCATTTCTTTTATTTTTTCTTAATTTTTCTTAATCTTTATTCAGTCAATTTATGCCTCCTCACTCTAGTTTGAGTGTAGTTCCAGACATTTTGACTATTCGGACAGACGTTAGTCCCTAGAATAATAGAATGTACGGACTACCTAAAGTGAGGGCGTTATAATAAGATTCCATAAAAAGGGGTTTGACTCAACCATGACCCTTAATGGGATTAGGATATAATACGGAAGGATTTTAGTGCATGGTAACATATGATTAAAGGTTCATTATTAAGGTAAACCTTATTACTAATTGGGTGGCCATGGCATGCTATGCTAGGTGTCAACCATGGTCTATGAGATGCCTAATATGATTTGGGAAAATCATTTGCGGTCTGGAAGAGTTCCAATGATATTAAGAGTTAATATCATTTCTCATTGCCAATTAGATGAGCCTAGTAACTCACACACCTACACAAGTTAACCACCAAATTAATTATGATTTAATTGATTAGTTAAAGAGTTTAATTAATTAATTAAATAGATTCGGTTTGCAATAAGAATGCAAAGTCCCTAGCATGACTTGAAACCAAATCTTGAATATTGGATGTATAATGAAAGTTGAATTTATATTTAACGAGTTTAAATATGAATTCAATAGTGAAATTAATTAATGGAGATTAATTAATTAATTAATTAATATGTGATATAAATTAATTTGAGAGAGAAATTAAAATTTTGGGTTGAGAACTCAAAATTCAATACAAGGGCAAAATGGTAATTTTACATGGTGACACGTGGCACCATAAGAAGGTGACACGTGGCACCTATTGATGTGTGCCATTTGTTTTCCATGTGATGGAAGATGATATTTAGATGATTTAATCTTGCTTTGACAAGTGGATTAATGTGATTAAGACAACTTAAAAGCAAGATTGAATTGGATGATGACATGTGGCAACCATTTAATGTTTTTTTTTCTCTTGTATCTAAATGGAAGATAAGAAGAAAACTACATCTTCTTCTTCCTTGAGACCTTGGATGGCAACTTCTCTCTCTCTCTCTCCTTCTTGTTTTTTCCTCCATTGATGATAGAAAGAAAGCTTGTTTCTTTCTTGAATCAAAGACACTAGAAAAAGTTTCTAGCTCAAATACATCCATAGAAATTACCTAAAGCAAATACCCTAATTGTTAGTGGTTGGCAAGCATTAAAGAGAGGACTTGGGCTGCTTAAGGTGATCTTGGTGGAAGCTTGTGGTGGACAAGCTAGAGGAGAAATAAGTGGTGCTCCTGGAGACTACTAAAGGGAGCAAGAAGTTTGATTCTACGCCCCTTCAGGTTAGTTGTCTTTAAACCCTCTTTTAGTTAGGGTTTGTTAGTTTAATGGTTAAACCTCAATCTTTAATGGCAAATGAATCACAAATTCATGTTAAAAGAGTGTTTTGATATGCTTTATGGCATTAGAGAAAGGCTAGGATCATAATACACTTGTATGTATGCATGAAACCCTAAATAAAACTTTTTGAAATCCATCCTCTAAGGCCCTAACCATGCTTCCCAATGCCATCATGATCCTCACTATCAATCTCAATATCAATATTCTTCAGGTCCATAATGATTGAATTGAATTCATTCAAATGTTCTTTAATATCAATATTCTTCAGGCCTTAACCATGCTTTATTGCATACCTTCGCTCATTCTCAGATTGTAAAGCCTTTTCTTCAGATACAGGCGGTTGATCAGCGATTTGGTAGAGTATAACTCCTCTAATTTCTTACATGCCGTAGATACTGAACTTTCACTAGCAATCTTGTGTAGGACATTATCAGCTATACTCATAAAAATTGCACTCAAGGCTCTCTCGTTTAGATCAACCTTCTCTGCCTCTTTCATACCTTTTAGAAAGTTATCCTTAATTGCCTTCCATAGATCTTGTAGGATCAAGGAAGATTTAATTTTAATCTTCCACAGGCTAAAACTCGATCCACCATCAAACTTCTATATCCCATACTTTGTTGAAGATGACGCCATCTGTAAACCCAAGGTTTTGCGCACAAAGCTCTGATACCAGTTTATTATAACAAGCACGCAAATCTAAGGTACACACACAAATCACACAATCATACAGTATTAAAAATAAAAGAAGAATAACATAGGATTTAACGTGGTTCAACTGTAAGGTCTACATCCACGGGCAATACAAGAGAAAAAAAATTCCATTATGATGAAAAGAGCAAGATACAATCAATCAGAACTCTCAAACCCTAACCCTAGTGTATTTCCTGAATATCTCACAACTCTTTCGCAATGGGTAGAATATTACAATATTTATACTGGTCCATACCACGGGGGCGTTGCCCCCACACCCCCAAAGAGATCAGTGGTGGGCTTCGGGCCTAGGCTGATAGGCCCATGCCCTCTACTACCACCACAGATCTCACTTTTTATCCTAATCGGGTTACAACATGAAACTTTTGGGTCACTTCACAATTTTTTTCCATGAAAAACATATTCAATTTTCAAAAAGCCACAAAAATATAACATAATATGTAACAAAAGATAATATGTAACAAAACAGATAAATTAAAAGCACAGAATATAATCCAATTAAAACATAAAATATGGGCAATAGAACTAGCCACTAATAGATGAACAATTAATAGCAAGAATAAAATTTTCTAAAAATAGACTTTGATTAAAACTTGAAAGTTACTTACATATGGAGATAGAATTTAAAGTTAAAAGGGTAAGAATATAAGGGAAAGGATGTCGAATGAGAGAGAGAGAGAGAGAGAAGAAAACTAGAACTTGGTAAAGGAAAACTCTTATGGAAAAATTCTATCTAAGTCTTAGGCAGAACCTCTCCTTTTATAGATGAAGGAGGGTATTTTACAATGATTGGTAGAGTTGGCCAAAAGTGGAGTTTCCAGTAGACATGTGAAAGTGAAAAGGTTGGCCAAAAGTAGAGTTTCTTATAGCCATGTGAAGTAAAAAAGTTAAATAAAGTCTATTAAAAAATGTCTTTTTGCAGCTTTGTCATAGTGAAAATAAGTGAAGTCTGCCAAAAGTGAAAACTCTTGTGTTCATGTGATGATTCAGGAGTGCTTTAAAGTGGAGAAAATGCCAAAACAGTCATCTTCATTATCGTTTCTAAGATTGACTGCTTCTAATGAGTTGTTGGCTTTGTTGGAAGTTGCAGAAGAATCTGTCTTGCTTGATAATAGTTGCTTCATTATAGTAAAATGTTCTTCCTCCATTTTAGCTTGGGCAAGTAAAGCACTTGCATGAGATTTTTATGCAAGGAAAGTTACAGTTGAAGTAGAGGGAAGTTGCTTTTAGCGGTCCTCAAACTATTTTAGAAGCCAATTTGCACAATTGCTAAGGAGGCCTTTTTAGTTTTTTGAAACTTAGACCACCATTTGACCTTGAATCTTCAGATCAGAATAGGGCCTTGAATAAGTTGTCTAGGTTTAAAGTTATATTCCCAAGCGAGAACCCAAGGAACAAAGAACTTTAAAGTAAAAAGAATTAATGGATGAAACAAGTCTTCTTCTGGTGAAGGGACATATCTGGCTTTAAAAGTGGTATACCCTTGATAAATCTTAGAAGGTAAGATTTCAGGTGTGGCTCCCATCCATGCCCACCATTGAGCATGAAGGAGCGGAAGCATGTAAATGGTTAGATTATAGCATTGTATTTCAAAAAATTTTCTTCTAGGGTTATATGCATCATACCACATCTTTTATGTGCCTAATTAAATTTAATGCTCAATTGCATATTAAAACACTTTTAATATGTATTAGGATCTATGTTTGCTATTTAAGATTTTTGAATTAATAAATTAATTTAATTGAACCCTAGTTTGAAAGAAGAATATGAGCACTAATCTTTTGATGCACAAGTGATGTAATTACCACCTTTAGGAAGCACCTAGGACCCCAAATGTTGTCCCTCTAGCTTGTCCACACTAAGATCACCAATGGGTAGCCTCCAATCTTGTTTCTTAAGCCTTGCCAACCAATTATAAATTGGGTTTTTACCTTTAAAAAGGTTGTAGATGTGTATAGGATACTAGAAATAATTCCTAGCAATTTTAACTCAAAGGAATTTGGGCAATTCTCTTTGAATTGATAAGAAAAGAAGAAGATGAGAGGGAGTGATAAAGGTGGTAGCACCTTTGAGACAAAGAAGAGTGAGTTGTTTCTTCTTTTTCTTTTTTTCCTTTTATAATTAGGTCATCACTTAAACCTATTGCCAAATGTCATCACCACATTGCATCTTATTTTTAATTGACTTAATCACATTAAGCCAAGTGTCAAAGCTAGATTTAATCTTGACTTTGATCACCTTGCATGATAGAAAGACAAATGGCAAACTTATATGATGCCATGTGTCACCATCTCATGGTGCCACATGTCACCCTGTGAAATGACCAAATTACCCTTATATTGTAATTTTGAGTTCTCTATCCAAAATCATTATTTCTTCTTTTCTAATCAATTTATATCAAATATAAATTAATTAATTAATCTCCATTAATTAATTTCTCATAATTAAATTCATATTTAAACACTTTAAATATAAATTTAACTTGTACTATACATCTAATAACCTAGATTTGGTTTCAAGCCATGCTAGGGACTTTGCAATCTTATTTCAAATCAAATCTATTTAATTAATCAAGTAAACTCTTTAATTAATCAATTAAATTACATTTAACTTAGTGATTCGCTTGTGTATATGCGTGACTCACTAGGCTCATCACTAATTGGCAATGAGATATGATATTAACTCTTAATATCATCAGAACTCTTTCTTACCGTAAATGATTTCTCTAAATCATTTTAGGCACCTCATAGACCATTGTTAACACCTAGCATAACATGCCATGGCCACCTAATCAGTAATAAAGAATACCTTAAATGAACCTTTAATCATATGTTACCATGCACTAGAATCTCTCTGTTATAAAATCCCAATTCGAGCTAGAGTCATGGTTTATATCAAACCCCATTTGCTATGAATATTATGTTCTCTTTTAATTCTAACTCTTGATTAATTAGATTTTCTCGTCAGAAACTCTTTTCTGACTAAATCTGTCTGTCCTGGCCAGGAACTTAAAACATCAAGAACAATTAAATGAACATAGGATTTTATCCCTATTTACTTAGGGTAATAGATTCCATCTTGATCAACACCTATCTCCATATATAACTAGTAGGAGCTAACACATGCCCATATACCCATACACAGTACAAGTATGAAAGCAGTATCAAACTCAAACCACCTATATACAAGATAACTATGTTATCTCAGGTCTAAAGATTATATGCACTGATATGATATATGACAATGCAATGACAAGAGTAAACTCCATGTGCTTGTCATATGCATCACTAGTTCAGCCTACTTATCATGTATAAGTGCCTATCATATTTATTATATGGCATGAGACTCACTATTCCATCTTATTTATATCTCATACAAATACCTTGGGAACTAACATGAATACAATCTTTCTAGATAAGTCATGTCCTGTGTGAAGTATCATCGATTGTGAACCAATTTATGATACTTTGTGCTAGAAATACTGTCACTCATATTCTTAACAACTTAAGAATAGAATTTCTAACAAAATATCAATGGACCTTTTCTATTACACATAAATATATTACGTAAATGGAAAAGTGAAATTGCCTTTTATTAATAAAATATGTACAAGATACATACTAAATGATATGCTCTAGGGCATACTACTAACAGAGCAAACCATCTGGGGAAGTGAAAAGCAAAGACAGTATTGAAGAAAAAGAGCCAAGTATGAGTTAAATTGGAGTTTTGGATTAAAAAGGCATTAATCCGGGCTTGGTGGTAATCCTAGTAAGTGAAAGTTTGGTTAGCAGGAAGGCTATTTCCATATCTGGCTTGGAATGTTTTGGGAAGTGAAAGGTTTTGTCCCCAATCTATTAGGTGGATAACTTTAACGATAGTGCAAGTTGACTAATTTGGAGAGGGAGAGTTTTCTGGGAACTATTTTATTTTGACTGAGCTAGTTTCAATCAAAATGCTTTGGTAATAAGTTGGGTCTTTAGATTGTTGCTAGGGTTTGTAATGCCAAGAGCCGAAGAACTTTGCTGCTCACAAACTTGGGTTAGAATCATAAAACCATCTTCAACAATTAAAATGTTTTGGAAAGATTCTTTGGTAAACCATTGCAGAGAGGGACCTGAATTTTGTAATAAATTTTGAGAAACAATTGGTTCCTCGAGCTTTAAAGTTAAATTCATTGGAGAAACAAGATTTGGAGTTAAATCAGTTTGAGAAGCAGTTTGTTGAGTTAAAACAGTTTGGGAAACAGTTTGAGAAAGAGGTTTTGGTTTATGTAAAATAATCTCTTTCTCTATATTTTTTAAGCATATATCTATGATAGCATCTTTATGTGGCCCTTCAGGAAGGGACTCTTTCAGAACCTGACAAAGGTCAGGATGGTTAATAAGATTTGCTAACTATTCCTATAGCTAGCTTTCTTATGGTTTTTGAAGTTTCTCTGGGGCTTTAGAAGCTTGTGAAATGGAAGTGTTTTGTAGTTGATCTATCCCTTTTTGGAATAAGGAATTCTAAGAAATGATAGGGTTTTGTGGAGTGGTTTTTGGTTGAGTTAAAGCAAGAGCTTGGGATTGGCTTGAAGGCTTTTGTTTAGATAAGGAAGTTTGTCACACCCTACTCCCCCGTAAGATGTAACATGATCACGTAGTACACCTAATGAATTACTGTACTTTGCCTACCAATAACCCATTAGATATACTACAAGGGATTTTAAAACTATTTTCGTGAAATTTAAAGCATCGATTAAAATCTGGTGTTATAAATTTTTTTTCCAAATTTTGACAAAGTGCTGACTGTGTTTTGAGAAAACAGTTCTTCAAACCTGAAAAGGAAAACACTCCCAATATGTTTTCTCAAATACAACTCCAAGAAACTTCATTTCATCTCACAATTCAATCTCAATAATCAATCATTTCATTTTCAAACCAACCTCATCATAAAAGAAACATTTCATTGATTACAAGACTCAAAAGTTAATATTATAAAACTATTCAGGTAAATGAAACCTCAAATTTACATTTACAATAATTTACATTTAATTACATGCCAAAATATTTTACAAGAGTTTTTATACAACTGCTCAAATAATTTACATACATATTATTACATGCATACATCAAAACCTGTGTACATGGGTAAACCTGGAGCTGATCTGAATGTGTCTTCAAAGAAGCTTACTCAATTGCTCTATGCTCTTTTCATCTGCGACAGCATACAAAGCTATCGCTGAGTGGTGAACTCAGTGGTGCACAACTATAATTTAAAACATAGTACAATATGCCTTAACAAAAATTATATCAAATAATTTGGATATCTGGATACTCATTAAATTCCAAAACTCAAAATATACATTGCCATTAATATAAATCATTTGTATAAAATGACTTTGATCACGGAATTCAATTTATCAAATCATAACTAACCATTTAAGTTAATTCCAACAAAATCAATTATACATAAATCATAATTGAAATCACAATTCTTTACTATTCAAAAACCATTATTTATCTAAAAAACCGTTCTTTATCTCACCAACTATGCAAGACTAATCCGAAAGGGCCATCTTCGGGGTGATTCTAACTCTCTATGGTCGGGGAGGTCGAATCGGATTTTAACTCCCTATGGTTGGGGAGGTCGAATCATCATGCACAGTACACATCATAATAATGAAACTTCCAAAAGGGCCATAACATAAAACTTAGATCTAACCTCTAATAGGAGGAAAATCTAAGCCTGTGCACGTACCATGGTAATCAAAACACAACTAACTCTATTGTCTTCTCAACAAATGAGAGAGACGGGTAATAACATAGTCAAACATCTATAGTGAGATATAAAACAATATCACAATCCTTTTAGTGAGCATAAATCACAATACAATTCGATTCAAATTCAATTCCAATATCCAATAATTTTTATGCTCATCACAATTGAAATCATAAATTTGCATTTTTCCCTGCAAATTGCCCATCACAATTCAAAACATATTTTATCATAGTTTTCCAAAACATAATTTATAATTTATTCAATTCACACAATGCTTAATACTTGTGGAAATACCATTTCACAAAGCTAAATTCATATATACTATAACAATTTCAATAATTATTGAATTAAATCCAATGGTTGTTAAACATAATACATAAGAAAAATATGTCATTTAATCATATGAAATATTCAAAACAAAATTAGTTAAAAACTAGTCGTGTACAAACCTCTGATAAATGCCTCTTGGCTTTGACTCAGTGTTTCCTTCCCTTTCCCTGAGTCCCATCACAATTCAAAACATGTTCTATCACAGTTTTCCAAAACATAATTTATAATTTATTCAATTCACACAATGCTTAATACTTATGGAAATACCATTTCACAAAGCTAAATTCATACATACTATAACAATTTCAATAATCATTGAATTAAATCCAATGGTTGTTAAACATAATATATAAGAAAAATATGTCATTTAAACATATGAAATATTTAAAACAAAATCAGTTAAAAACTAGTCGTGTACAAACCTCTGATAAATGCCTCTTGGCTCTGACTCAGTGTTTCCTTCCCTTTCCCTGAGTCCCATCACAATTCAAAACATGTTCTATCACAGTTTTCCAAAACATAATTTATAATTTATTCAATTCACACAATGCTTAATACTTGTGGAAATACCATTTCACAAAGCTAAATTCATGCATACTATAACAATTTCAATAATCATTGAATTAAATCCAATGGTTGTTAAACATAATACATAAGAAAAATATGTCATTTAATCATATGAAATATTTAAAACAAAATCAGTTAAAAACTAGTTGTGCACAAACCTCTGATAAATGCCTCTTGGCTTTGACTCAGTGTTTCCTTCCCCTTCCCTGAGTCTTTGCTAACTGAAACACACAATTTAAAGTGTTTTAGTACTCATTTAAACCGTCTCTAATAATAAGGCTTAATAATTAATTTATTGAATTCTATTATTTCCTTAGTCAACCTAAGATGTTGACCCTCAATGCATTCTAGGTGAATTAGGTTTAATGTTACCAATATGTCACATTTTATAGCCCTTTAGTGTTGGTATATGTTACCAATTTAATTTTCAAGTATATTGCATTTTATTGCAATTTGCCAGATTTCAGTGTACTATTTTGACCTAGCTGGATGACCTAGTTCTCTCAGTTTTCGAGTTTCGGTCCAAACTACAAACTTGTAGGTCTATGTCTTATTGCACGTGGGTCAAAATTTCAGGTTATTCTGAGTTGTGTAGACCAAGTTATGGTCAATTTACCAATGCTGGATAGAATGCATTAAAATGGTAACTTTAGATCATTTTTATGTCACTTTTGGTTCGGCCAGTTTTGGTACCTAAAATTGTGAAAGCTATTGGCTTGGTTCTGGCCATTTCTGGGCTTTGGTGTCTTCATAAGAATTGTAGATATATGTCTAAACTATTCATGGTAAAAATTTCAGGTCATTTGGACTGTTTTGAGTGAGTTATGATCAAAACACTAACTACTGCCCAAATGGTTAATTTTCAGGCTTTCAAGTCACTAATCCGGATTTGGTCATTTTTCAAGTCACCTTCTAGGCAGAATTTAGGTAAGCTTCCTTCATGAAAGTTGGCACATTTTGTGCCTAATTTCACCTCCAATTGGTCTCATACCAATTGCAGTCACACACTTAAGGTTCTAAGCCAAAATATACATTGTCCTACTACACACTTCTTATCACTTACCAATTACATATTCAACACTTACCAACTTACTTCCTTCATGCCAATTCTGGTTTGTACCTTACCATTAACACCTTTAACAACACATTTTTGGTCATTTTGGACAGCTTGTAACCATTCTCAATATGCACACTATAATTCAAAATTTTCTAAAGTCCATTTACATCATTTAACCACGTGAACATACCCCATTTACATACCCAATTCCAAACCATTATACACATATCCATGCTGCCATCAATAACAACATCTTAAACAACCATAAACAAGTAAAAACAAGCTATATATACTGAATTTCCATGGCTACCAAAATGTACATCTCCATTAAAACATTAAACTTTAAAAATTCTTCCATAAATCAACTACCCACAACCTTGGTTACACTTTTAATGAAACAAGAATTGAAAACACTCACGTACCACTTTTGAAGTTCTTCAAAACCTCACCCAAACTTCTTCTTTTTGCTGCCAATGTTTTCCCCAAGCTGAGTATGCAAGGTTTAATGAAGGATTTATGGTGAAAGGAAGCTTGAATCATGGATGCATGGATGTGGATGTGAGTTTGGCCATGGAGTCTCCCATGGAGTTCATTTCGGTAGCTCTTCCAAAGGTTGAAGATGATAGAATTTTCTGTCCAAAGGTTGATTAAAGGTCCACTTAAGTGATGTTAGCGGAGCACTAATTGATTAAAAATCTATTTTAAGGTTAAACTTTCCAATTTTTGCAATTTGGCCACCACACTTTCACTATTTACATAATGTATCTCATTTTAATTTTTCATGGTATTTTCAATGTTTAATATCATTTATTTTTAATGGAAATTTAGGTCAAAAGACAACTCGAGGTGTCAAATGACCACAATGCTCCTATTAGGATTGCATTCCTGATTTTTCGATAACACCGAGTTTTGTCATTTTGTCATTTTCTCGTTTTTCTTTGTACTAATTAATTAATTTTTCTTTGTTATTTCTAATGATATTTATACTTAAATAGATGTTTATTTAAGTCTTAAAAATATTTTCTAGGGTTCCCCGTGGTCCAAGGCTAGTCAACAGTCCACACCACAACTTCTCGGTGCAGTCACCCATCGCTATGGTTCTCGGCTCGTTTAACTTGGTTACATTTCATTGCTATTATTTTTCCTTTGTTTTTCTTGTATTTTCTTTTCTTGTATTTTATTATTTTATGTCTCCTCACTAATATTTAAGTGTAGTTCTAGGCATCCTAGCTGTCCGGACAGACACTGTCACCGGAACAGTAGAACGCACTACCGAACATAGGGGTGTTACAATTCTCCCCCACTTAAAATAAATTTCATCTTGAAATTTTACCTGGCATCAGTTTCTGAACAGCTGTGGGTGTTGTCTCATGTCCTCTTCCAAGGAGAAACTTTAAGGAATACCTTATTACCCACTGCATATTCAATATCTCTTCTCTTCAGATCAACATTGGACTTCTGACGGTCTGATGCAACCTTGAGTCGATCTCTGATCAATCTGATCTTTTCCTCTATTTGCTGAACAATTTCTAGACCAATCATCTTCCTTTCACCTACTTCATCCTAACACAGGGGAATTCTACACTTTCTGCCATATAAAGCTTCATATGGAGGCATCCCAATTCTTGATTGGTAGCTGTTGTTATAAGCAAACTCAATCAAAGGCAAGTGTATATCCCAACTACCTTCAAACTCAATCGCACAAGCCCGTAGCATATCCTCCAATATCTGAATTACCCTCTCAGTATGGCCATCTATCTATGGGTGAAATGTCTTGCTGAAGTTCAATCTAGTTCCTAGGGCTCTCTGAAGACTACCCCAGAATCTAGAAGTGAACCTAGGATCTATGTCTGATACAATCGATACTGGCACTCCATGCAGTTTTACAATCTCATTTATGTACAATCTGGCCAATCTCTCCAACTATGGTCCATCCAGACTGGCAAAAAGTGAGCAGACTTGGTTAGTCTATCAACTATGACCTATACTGCATCATGACTATTCTGTGTCCTCGGAAATCTCATCACAAAATCCATAGTTATCCGTTCCCTTACAATGTTTTATAGGGTGCTGTTTGTATGCTAGCTTGACACTTATTATTGTATACAAATTCTGTTAGTGGGAGGTATCTATCCCATCTCCCCTCGGATTCAAGGACACAAGTTCTCAGTATATTCTCGAGGGCTTATTACATTTTACAGGTTATTATTATCATTTTATTTAATTATTTATAGAAACTCAATGAGTTTCAGAATTTACCTGAATTACTTGTTTCGACTGTCCATCCGTCTGAGGATGATAAGTCGTACTGATATCTCTAAACTTATAGCAATTACTGTGGTACAGGTAGTTCACATTATTGTAATCGATTTACTAACTCCAGCTACCTTACAAGTGTAGTCTTTCGACAGGCTAGTTCTTAAGTTTTTAAATTTCTGACTAAAATTTTGACATTTATTTCCCATAATAGTGTTCTATTCAGGCGTAATTGTATCAATTTATAGATTACTTATAAATATTCTTATTTTATTGTGCCACGAGGAAGCACGTAGCTTTACACTATAATCCCATATCGGTACTGTAATCTGTAGCTTACAATACAAACATCGAGAACATTACATAGTCACTACGTTATAACCTCATGGACTAGGTTTTCTAACATCTTATCTTTCTCGAATCCACAAATATCCTAAACTGATTCTGATTACAATATCCCTTGACAATTACTAACAGTAACATCTTTGCCCTCATCTTGAGAAATTCTATTATTGTAACTTACTTTTAGGCCCTCTTGCCTTACATTAAGTAGGCTTGCCAATTAGCTTTATAATTTATAGTGTGTTAAAAAATACTTTTAGCTAACAATTCTTCCAAAATTAATGTCAATCATACTTGTTATTATAGTTTTTATCCTAAAGGACTAGTCACTAATACATCAAAATTCATTCCCATGTAAAGGAATAGCAACAGAACATATAGTCTAACACTAGCACACAACTAAGTAGTGCTAGGATCAAATAATAACTAATTGTTTCTTTCAAAAATTAAGAACTTACTAGCAGCTACATCTAAAGTTTCTGTTATTTCTCCTTGGAGCATAGTGGACACTCTGACTAGTGTGCTACTATATTCGGGTTGATTCACTGTGTTATGGTGGTAAGGAGTACCAACTCTATTTCTTTCTCGACTCTGACTGACTGTCTGTGAACTCCAGAGAGCAGATCGAGGTGCTCTAGTACAATCTCTAACAAAGTGTCCAAACTTTTCATAATTGTAGCAGGCTCCAGAGGACTTACGACAAATACCTCCATGTAGCTTACCACAAATATGGCAAAAACGGGTAGAATAGGAACCTCTGGTTGTTTGACTACTAGATCTTGGTATTCTCTGCCCTGATGATCCGCCTCTGTCATATCCCTGAGCTTAGGGTTCCTCAAATTCTTTTCTCTTCCCCAAATTACTGTTCGAGCTCTGACCCATAGGTTTCTTTCTCTTCTCTATTTCACACTGCCCTTGTGGGGGTTAGGTTTGTGCTTGAGCTTGAGCTGACAAAGTATGAGCCATTTTTTGAAAGAAAGTGGTCATTTGCTGGGCCATTTGTGCAGTAATTTATACCGGTAAAACTAGTACAGTCGGGCCTTCGACACTCTGAGGAGTTGGGGCCTCAACTCGTACTTCTGCCATCACAGACTATTCTATTATCTCATTCTTCTCTTCCATATCTTTTCACAGGATTTTCTATTCCTGTACAACCAACACAAGGAGATTCCTCTCTATTAGTTCATATTTATGATGTAAATGTACTATATGTATCAAACATTTGAGCAGTTATAGTTACCGACAAAAAGATTTCAAATTCATAATTTGAAATTTACTTTAAAACCATTGCTCTGATACCACAAAACATGTCACACCCTACTCCCTTGTAAGATGTAACATGATCCCGTAGTACACCTAATGAATTACCATACTTCGCCTACCGATAACCCATTAGATATACTACAAGGGATTTTAAAACTATTTTCGTGAAATTTAAATCATCGATTAAAATCTGGTGTTATAAATTTTTTTTCAAAATTTTGGTAAAGTGCCAGCTGTGTTTTGAGAAAATAGTTCTTCAAACCTGAAAAGAAAAACACTCCTAATATGTTTTCTCAAATACAACTCCAATAAACTTCATTTCATCTCACAATTCAATCTCAATAATCAATTATTTCATTTTCAAACCAACCTCAACATAAAAGAAACATTTCATTGATTACAAGACTCAAAAATTAATATTACAAAACTATTCAGGTAAATGAAACCTCAAATTTACATTTACAATAATTTACATTTAATTACATACCAAAATATTTTATAAGAGTTTTAATACAACTGCTCAAATAATTTACATACATATTATTACATGCATACATCAAAACCTGTGTAAATGGGTAAACTTGGAGTTGATCTGAATGTGTCTACAAAGAAGCTTACTCAATTGCTCTATGCTCTTTTCACCTGCGACAGCATACAAAGCTATCGCTGAGTGGTGAACTCAATGGTGCACAACTATAATTTAAAACATAGTACAATATACCTTAACAAAAATTATATCAAATAATTTGGATATCTGGATACTCTTAAATTCCAAAACTCAAAATATACATTGCCATTAATATAAATCATTTGTATAAAATGACTTTGATCACGGAATTCAATTTATCAAATCATAACTAACCATTTAAGTTAATTCCAACAAAATCAATTATACATAAATCATAATTGAAATCACAATTCTTTACTATTCAAAAACTATTATTTATCTCGAAAACTATTCTTTATCTTACCAACTATGCAACACTAATCTGAAAGGGCCATCTTCGGGGTGATTCTAACTCCCTATGGTCGGGGAGGTCAAATCGGATTCTAACTCCCCATCACACCTTACCCCTCTGTAAGGCATAACATGATCCCGTAGACTACCTAATGAACTACCGAACTTCACCTACTGATAACTCATTAAGTACCTTACAAAGGATTTTAAAATAATTTTCTTACATTTTGGATGTGGTGAGCATTTTGGTAGGAATTAAAATTATTTATTCAAAGGTTAAATACTAGTAAAAATTTTTGTTTATTTTAATTTTGCCGCAAATTTTATAAAAATTTTGACAGAGTTCCATCTGTATTTTGAGAAACCAGTTCTTCAAATACCTGAGAAAAACACTTCCTATAAATTTTCCACAACACCCAACCTCCAAATAATCTCAAGTCAACTCAATTCAATCCACTTCAAAATAATTTCACAATCCAATCAAAATTTATTATCTCAAAATATTTCATTACTTTATTCACAATGCATAAAGTATGAAATACACAAGTACAAATCTTAATTTACAAAAAGAAGTTCCAAAAATAATATTATTACAATTTATTATACAACTGCTCAACTTTACATCGATACATAAAAAATTGTAATATTTACATCAAAATAACTACAAGGGTATAAAACAATACCCGTACAAAAATATCAGTGTAGTCCTCAATATCGTGAGTGACTCACTGCCGCTTCTCCTTGTTCTTATCTGCGACAGCAAAATAAGCTATCACTAAGTATAAAAATACTCAGTGGTGCACAATAAAAATTTGAAATACAATACATAAATCATTCATTGACAAAACACAATTTAAATATTGCACAATTAAATTCACAATTTATCAAAGCTCATTATAGCAAAATTTTTGGGTCAAATAATTGAATAAACATAGTGTTGCCAATTCATACACAACTTAAGCCATGACACAAAATTTTCGATCAATGCCGTGTTGTACACCATGACAAAGCAATCTACAACCCCACTAATCGAAATCAATGAGGGAGGTGGCTAGCTAGCAAATGAGTACTCATCCGATCTACAACCTCAACTGGTAAACCAGAGAGGGAGGAAAAATAATCGATCTCACCCCATAAATGGAGGAGGAATAATAAGGCTCTGTAATGCTAAGTGTGAATTAGAAAATCAATTCAAAACAATTTAATCAAATAATTTGTGAGAAATCTGATCAATTTCCAAAGTTATATTTGCGATCATAAAATGGCAACACAATACATAATTAATCATAGAAGTCAAATTTTCAAGGATAAAATATTTAAACAAGAATTATTGTGCACAGACCTTACGTGAGTCGCCTCTAGGCCTTGACTCAGTCTCTCAGACCTTTCAAATCTTTTTCAGCTAAAACACACTGTTTCACAATGTTTCAGTACCATAACTTAGCATAAATCCAAAACTAAATTTAACTTCACTTTTACCTAGCTTATATCTGCTAAATTCGATGTTTTTGAAATTTTTATGTTTTGAGTTACTATTCACTATACTATTCAAGTCAAATTATTGACTTTCTAAGGCTTAATAGGTATGGGAACTCCAAGTTTACCCACATACCACATTTTGGTCATCAAACTTGTTGGTTTTGGTCATTTTCTCAAAACTTAAGTCTTTTAGGCAAAATTGCTAATTTTCAGTTTTGGTGCCTTAGGTTGTACTATTCCATTGGTCACCTTACTGTTAGAATTTGACAAAACTTTCTGCATAGAAAATGCTCCCTAATGTCTTAAATTTATTATCCTTTTTGAATCACCCGAATTGGAGTTTTTTAGCTCAAGTTATAGCCATTTGAACCATGGCTGCCAGATTGGATTCAACCTAGAATTCTGGGCAATTTTTGGTGCTGGTAGTTTTGGGTCACCAAATTGGGGTGGCCAAATGACTTGGTTAATGGCATAATTTGGGTTTGTATTCTTCATGAAAGTTTTAGGTCTATATCTCATCTAACCACTGGTAAATTTCAGGTCATTTAGACCTTCCTAACTCAAGTTATGACCAAATGAACAAACATTGTTCATTTGGTCAGTTTGTACAGGGCAGACTGCAATTTTCCAACTTTGGTCAATTTGTTCACTAGGTTTTGGTCACTTTTTGGGCATGCTTCCTAAATGAAAATTGTGTCATTTAGTGTCTATTTTCATTCCCAATTGGTCCCATACCAATTGGACTTGAAAATTTTCATTTTTGGTCCCTCAAAGGTAACTTGGTCATGCTGCCAGCAGCATGACCACACTCAATCCGAATTTGACTTTGATTCAAACACTTCTAACACACTTAATTAGGTCACAAATGACCATTTTTCACTTCACATTAGGTCAAAGACACCATTTACAAGTTTCTCACATTTTTATCTCTAACCCTAAGTGTCCCAAAACCCTAACTTACTAACTTGTTGCATTTAACCACATTTAAGCATACTAATCTCTTTAGCACATCCATACAAGCTTGCCTACCATTTAATTTCAATCAAAACTCAAACATAAGCATAGTAACCCAACCTGGCCGAAATTCAATTTAGTCCCTCAATAAATTTTTCTTTTCATTTTAAGTTGATTTCTATGTTCTTGATGCTATACATACACTAATTAAACTAAAAATTTGAAGTTTGCATTACTGACCTTAGGTGAAGTCTTTGATCTTCACTTCCTCTCAATTTTCTTCAATTCTTCTCCTTCTAATCTTCCTTCCAAGAAAATCAAAGGATTTATGGTGGAATTAATGTTTAGAAAGCTTAAAAATAAGCTTTCATGGAGGAAAAATTTGAGAGAGAACTTGGGAGATAGAGAGGCGGCAACACTAAGGAAGAAGATGACCTTTGTTTATTTCTTTTTTCTTTTCTTTTGTTTTATCTTTTTATGTCTTAGGAAGACCAAAAAATCAATTTAATCAAATAATTAATTATGGGATTTATGGCATCATGCATGATGTCATGCATGATGTCATATCGCTACACCTTTTTCATTTTCTCTTCTTTTTTTTTATTTATTTTTCTATTAGTTCTTTAATTTAATTCTCGATTCTGAAGTTTTCTTTTCTCCGATTTTATTTGACAGTTAGGTCAGGAGTCAGCTCTTGGGGTGAATTGACCAAATTGCCCCTCGCCGGTTCAATTTGATTTGCAAATAATTCAATATTTCTTCCGGCTCCCTGACCTAATTATTTGATTGGCTTAACAGTTCTTTTTCATGATTTTCTCTTTTCCACTATGTTCATAAGGGTCCTAAGGACCGCGGCGTCACATTTTATGATTCAAAATTTGAGTTTAAATCGACTTCGCAGTCGTTCCCGAGAAGGTCACCCATCGCTGTGACTCTCGGCTCATTTAACTTCTTATGTTCCGTTCTTCTTATTTATACTTAAACAATTGACAATTACTAATTATTTGTGTTTATGGCTTCTCTAGTTGTCTTAAGTGTGGTTCTAATCTCCTTAATTGTCTGGACCGACTTTGGTCACCGGAATAATGAAATATACCACGCTATACAAATGGGGGTGTTACAATTCTCCTCCCCTTAAAATAAATTTCATCTCGAAAGTTTACTTGGTATCAATCTCTGAACAACTGTGGGTGCTGTCTCCTCATGTCCTCCTCTCGTTCCCAAGTAGCCTCCTGGCCCGAATGATGGTTCCACAGCACTTTTACCAATGGTATCTACTTGTTCCGTAGCTGCTTCACCTCATAAGCCAGAATCTCTATGGGTTCCTTCTCATATGTGAGGTCTGGATTCACTTCAATTTTCTCTACTGGTAGTACATGAGATGGGTCTGATCGATACCTCCTCAATGTAGACACATAAACGACATTATGTATCTTCTCCAACTCTGGAGGTAGTGCCAAACGATATGCCAAAGGACCCACTCTTTCGAGAACCTCATATGGCCCAATGAAGCGAGGACTCAGTTTCCCCTTTCTACCGAATCTCATAATTCTCTTCCAAGGAGAAACTTTGAGAAAAATTTTCTTACCCACTGCATACTCAATATCCCTTCTTTTCAAATCAATATAGGACTTTTGACGGTCTGATGCAGTCTTAAGTCGATCTCTGATCACCCTGATTTTACTCTTCAGTCTGCTGAACAATTTCGGGTCCAATCATCTTTCTTTCACCCATGTCATCTCAACACAACAGGGTTCTACATTTTCTACCATACAAAGCTTTATATGGAGGCATCCCAATGCTTGATTGGTAGCTGTTGTTGTAAGCAAACTCAATCAAAGGCAAGTGTATGTCCCAACTGCCCTCAAATTCAATCACACAAGCCCGTAGCATGTCCTCCAACATCTGAATTACCCTCTCAGACTGGCCATTTGTCTGTGGGTGGAATGCAGTACTGAAGTTCAATCTAGCTCCTAGGGCTCTCTGAAGACTACCCCAGAATCTAGAAGTGAACCTAGGATCTCTGTCTAATACAATGGATACTGGCACTCCATGAAGTCTCACAATCTCATCGATGTACAACCTGGCCAATCTGTCTAAACTCTAGTCCATCCAGACTGGCAGAAAATGAGCAGACTTAGTCAGTCTGTCAATAATGACCCATACTGCATCATGACTCTTCTGTGTCTTTGGTAGTCCCATCATAAAATCCATCTTTATTCTTTACCATTTCCATTCTGGTACTGGTAGTGGATGTAACAACCCAGTGGGTACTTGATGCTCTGCCTTTACTTGCTGACAAGTTAGGCATTTGGAAATAAACTTTGCCACATCTCTTTTCATACTCATCCACCAGTAATGCTCCTTTAGCCCTTTATACATTTTTGTACCATCAGGGTGCATGGAAAAAGGAGACTCATGTGCTTTTTTCAAAATGATCTGCCTCAAATCAACATCATTAGGAACACACATTCTGCCCTGGTGTAGCAGTAAACCATCATCTCTGATTGAGAATTCTAGTTTCTTGCCCTGCCAGACTTCTTCCAATAGCTTCTGATACCTTTCATCATTTTGAGCAGCCATTTTGATCTGATCAATCAACACTGGCTATACATGCCATGCAACTACTGTCTGCCCCTCATCATTAATCTCTAAGCTGGCATGCAATGATCTTAACTCATGTACCAAAGAAAAAGGAGTAACCCGTAGACTTGCCATAGTCTTACGACTTAGGGCATCAGCCATAACATTAGCTTTCCCTGGCTGATAGTCTATCAGACAATCATAGTCTTTTATCAACTCTAACCATCTCCTCTGTCTCAAATTCAACTCTTTCTGGGTGCCCAAATATTTCAAACTCTTATGATCAGTGTAGATGTAGCACTTCTCCCCATACAAATAATATCTCAAGCTCCAAGTCGTGTGTCGGATAATTCCTCTCATGCGGTTTCAGCTGGCGTGATGCATAAGCAATGACATTTCGATCTTGCATCAACACACAACCTAACCCATTGTGAGAAGCATCGCTGTAAACTGTATATTCTTTACCTGGTGTAGGTAAAGTCAAGATTGGAGCCTCAGTCAAACATCTCTTCAATTCATCAAAACTCTGTTGGCATTTGTCCGTCCACTGAAATTTCACATCCTTTCTAAGCAGCTTGGTCAATGGAGATGCCAACATGGAGAATCCCTTCACAAATCTATGGTAGTATCCAGCTAAACCCAGAAAACTGCGAATCTCTATGACATTTCTGGGTGGTCTCCAATTAAGGACAGCTTCTATTTTACTTAGATCTACCTTGATGCCCTCTTCTGATACTACATGCCCCAAGAAAGATATTTCCTTCAGCCAAAATTCACACTTTGACAATTTGGCATATAGTTGTTTCTCCCTCAAAGTCTGCAGTACAATCCGTAGATGTCTATCATGCTCTTCTGCGTTCCTTGAATAGACCAATATATCATCAATAAATACCACAACAAACTGGTTGAGGTATGGTCTGAAGATAGTGTTCATCGGAACCATAAAAGCAGTCGGAGCATTAGTTAACCCGAATGGCATGACCAAGAACTCATAATGGCCATAGTGGGTTCTGAAGGCAGTTTTAGAAATACTCTGCTCTTGTACTTTCAGCTGATAATAACCTGATCTCAGGTCAATTTTGGAGAACACAGCTGCACCCCTCAACTGATCAAACAAGTCATCAATGCAGGGCAATGGGTATCTGTTCTTTATTGTCACCTTATTCAACTGTCGATAGTCAATGCATAACCGGAGAGTGCCATCTTTCTTCTTTACAAACAATACTGGTGCTCCCTAAAGTGACACACTAGGGCGGATAAAGCCCTTGTCAAGCAACTCTTGCAACTGTACTTTCAATTCTTTTAGTTCTGCTGGTGCCATTCTATATGGCGTCATGGAGATTGGGTGCACACCAGGCATAACATCAATTTCAAACTGAACTTCTCTTTCTGGAGGTAATCCTGGCAATTCATCAGGAAATACATCTAAAAAGTCACATACAATAGGAATGTTCCTCAGTGCTGGACTATCCACTTGGGTGTCTATCACATGTGCCAAGTATGCCTCATACCCTTTCCTAATCATTTTTCTGGCCAATGCAGCTGAAATGATGTTTGAAGGCAATAACTGCCTCTCCCCATGTATTACTACATCACCATATTGAGGAAGACCAAAAGTGACTGTCTTCAGTCAACAGTCAATCATCGCATGATGCCTAGCTAACCAATCCATGCCCAAGATAATGTCATAATCTCTAAAGGGAATTTCAATTAAATTAGAAAGAAAAGTGTGTCCTTGGATCACCAAAGGACAATCCCTATATAATTTATTTACCCTGACCTCCTGGCCTAATGGACTAGTTACTAGCACATCATAATCCATTGGTACACACTGAATAGCAGTAAAACACATCACACTAGCACTAACATACGAATGTGTGGAGCCAGGATCAAATAAAACATGTACATCTTGGTCAAGGATGGAGAAAATACCAGCTACTACGTCTGATGTTTCAGCCTCCTCCCTTTGACGCATGGTATACACTTTGACTGGTGCGCCACTGGATACTGGCTGGTTAACAGTGCTTTGACTTCCAGGAGTGTTACCAAGACCCCTACCTCTGCCTCTACCTCTATCAGCAGGCTGTGATCCTCTAGGTGCAGAGACTTAGGCTGATCCTTCAGATGTAGTAGAAGGTCCAGACCAGCGAGGACTAGTACAATCCTTAGCGAAATGTCCGCTCCTTCCACAGTTAAAACATGCACCGGTGGCCTTGAAACAAACCCCACCATGTGTTCTACCGCAAGTTTCATACTGCCATACTGATAGAGCTCCTCGGGGTGACCGGGGTGGTCTTTGGCCAGAGAATCTGCCTCTGCCAAATCTACGAGAGCTAGATCCTTTATACTGTTTCCTCTTCCCTGAACCACTCTCAAGTGCTTGTCCAGTAGTCTTTTCAGTTTTCTCTTTCTCTTGTGTACCCTTCTTCACTGCCCCTTCTGATTTTATCCTTTCCAATTCCAGGGCCTGTGAGATCAACTCAGAGAAGTTCTAATGTCGGAAACCCACAACTTGCGTTCTCAGATTCAGCCTTAACCCAACCTCAAACCTCTTACATCTATCTCTGGGGGTCAAGACTAAGCTTCCAGTGTAGTGGCTCAGTCGAGAGAAGTCTCTCTCATATTCTGCTATGGTTCTGTCCCCTTGTTTCAAACTCAAGAATTCTTGTAACTTCATATCCACTTATGCATCAGGGACCCACTTTTGTCGAAACTCCCTCAAAAAGTATGACCAAGTAAGGATTGGAGGTTCTACCAGGCTATGGGGGATGGTCTTCCACCATTCATATGCATCCCCTTGGAGAAGAGATACTGAATATTCAAATTTTAATTCTTCAGTACACTGCAGCTTTCTAAAAACCCGTTCCATTCTTTCCAACCACTGTTCTACCTCCAGTGGATCCACAGTGCCCTTAAACTCGGTGGCCCCAAATTTCATCAATTTTTCATATTACCGAGCTGAGGGCTGTGGTTGTGCTACAGGTGCTTGCATCTGAGCTTAGGGTGGCACATTTCTCCCCATTTGCTGGAAAAACACAGCCATCTGCTGTGCAAACTGAGCAAGAAACTGCGGTGCTGGAGTAGGAGCTGGAGTGGCTGACCCACTCAAGTTCTGGATTGCTGGGGCTTCCCCTTGAACCTCAGCCTCAACAGATTGTTCTACGGAATGATCTCCTTCTTCTATTCCGGTTTCCAAAAATCTCTACTTCCTGAGATCAAACACAAGGAGGTTGACCTCCGTTAATGCATATTCATGATGTAAATATGTCATATGTATCAATCAAAGACACTTGAGCAATTGTACTTATCAAAGAAATATTCATACACATAGTCAAAATTTATTGAAAAACCATGCGCTGATACCACTAAAACATATCACACCTTTCCCCTCTGTAAGGCATAACATGATCCCGTAGACTACCTAAAGAACTACCGAACTTCACCTACCGATAACTCATTAAGTACCCTACAAGTGATTTTAAAACAATTTTCTTACATTTTGGATGTGGTGAGCATTTTGGTAGGAATTAAAATTATTTATTCAAAGCTTAAATACTAGTAAAAATTTTTGTTCATTTTAATTTTGCCTCAAATTTTATAAAAATTTTGACAGAGTTCCATCTATATTTTGAGAAAACAGTTCTTCAAATACCTGAGAAAAACACTTCCAATAAATTTTTCACAACACCCAACCTCCAAATAATCTCAAGTCAACTCAATTCAATCCACTTCAAAATAATTTCACAATCCAATCAAAGTTTATCATCTCAAAATATTTCATTACTTCATTCACAATGCATAAAGTATGAAATTCACAAGTATAAATCTTAATTTACAAAAAGAAGTTCCTAAAATAATATTATTACAATTTATTATACAACTGCTCAACTTTACATCGAAACATAAAACATTGCAATATTTACATCAAAATAACTACAAGGGTATAAAACAATACCCATACAAAAATATCAGTGTAGTCCTCAATATCAGTAACAGCTCACTCTGCTACGTTCTCCTTGCTCTTATCTGCGACAGCAAAATAAGCTATCGCTGAGTATAAAAATACTCAGTGGTGCACAATAAAAATTTGAAATACAATACATAAATAATTCATTGACAAAACACAATTTAAATGTTGCATAATTAAATTCACAATTTATCAAAGCTCATTATAGCAAAATTTTTGGGTCTAATAATTGAATAAACATAGTGTTGCCAATTCATACTCAACTTAAGCCATGACATAAAATTTCCGATCAATGCCGTGTTGTATACCACGACAAAGCAATCTACGACCCCACTAATCGAAATCAATGAGGGAGGTGGCTAGCTAGCTAATGAGTACTCATCCGATCTACAACCTCAACTGGTAAACTAGAGAGGGAGGAAAAATAATTGATCTCATCCCATAAATGGAGGAGGAATAATAAGGTCTGTCATGCTAAGTGTGAATTAGAAAATTAATTTAAAACAATTTCATCAAATAATTTGTGAGAAATCTGATCAATTTCCAAAGTCATATTTGCGATCATAAAATAGCAACACAATACATAATTAATCACAGAAGTCAAATTTTCAAGGATAAAATATTTAAACAAGAATTATTGTGCGCAGACCTGACGTGAGTCACCTCTAGGCCTTGACTCAGTCTCTCAGACCTTCCAAGTCTTTTTCAGTTGAAACACACAGTTTTACAATGTTTTAGTACCATAACTTAGCATAAATCCAAAAATAAATTTAACTTCACTTTTGCCTAGCTTATATTTGCTAAATTCGACGTTCTTGAAATTTTTATATTTTGGGTTACTATTCACTACACTATTCAAGTCAAATTGTTGACTTTCTAAGGCTTAATAGGTATGGGAACTCCAATCTCTCAGACCTTCCAAGTCTTTTTCAGTTGAAACACACAGTTTTACAATGTTTTAGTACCATAACTTATCATAAATCCAAAAATAAATTTAACTTCACTTTTGCCTAGCTTATATTTGCTAAATTCGACGTTCTTGAAATTTTTATATTTTGGGTTACTATTCACTACACTATTCAAGTCAAATTGTTGACTTTCTAAGGCTTAATAGGTATGGGAACTCCAACTTTACCCACATACCACATTTTGGTCATCAAACTTGTTGGCTTTGGCTATTTTCTCAAAACATAAGTCTTTTAGGCAAAATTGCCAATTTTCAGTTTTGGTGCCTTAGGTTATACTGTTCCATTGGTCACCTTACTCTTAGAATTTGGCAAAACTTTCTGCATAGAAAATGTTCCCTAATTTCTTAAGTTTATTTTCCTTTTTGAATCACCCCAATTGGAGTTTTCTAGCTCAAGTTATGGCCATTTAAACCATGGCTGCTGGATTGGATTCAACCCATAATTCTGGGCAATTTTTGGTGCTAGCAGTTTTGGGTCACCAACTTGGGGTGGCCAAATGACTTGGTTAATGGCATAATTTGGGTTTGTGTTCTTCATGAAAGTTTTAGGCCTACATCTCATCTAACCACTGGTAAAATTTTAGGTCATTTGGACCTTCCTAGCTCAAGTTATGACCAAATGAACAAACACTGTTCATTTGGTCAGTTTATACAGGGCAGACTGCAATTTTCCAACTTTGGTCAATTTGTTCACTAGGTTTTGGTCAATTTTTGGGCATGCTTCCTAAATGAAAATTGTGTCATTTAGTGTCTATTTTCATTCCCAATTGGTCCCATACCAATTGGACTTGAAAATTTTCATTTTTGGTCCCTCAAAGGTAACTTGGTCATGTTGCCAACAGCATGACCACACTCAATCCGAATTTGGCTTTGAATCAAACACTTCTAACACACTTAATTAGGTCACAAATGACCATTTCTCACTTCACATTAGGTCAAAGACTCCATTTACAAGTTTCTCACATTTTTATCTCTAACCCTAAGTGTCCCAAAATTCTAACTTACTAACTTGTTGCATTTAACCACATTTAAGCGTACCAATCTCTTTAGTACATCCATACAAGCTTGCCTACTATTTAATTTCAATCAAAACTCAAACATAAGCATAGTAACCCAAGCTGGCTGAAATTCAGTTTAGTCCCTTAACAAATTTTTCTTTTCATTTTAAGTTGATTTCTATGTTCTTGATGCTATACATACACTAATTAAACTAAAAATTTGAAGTTTGCATTACTAACCTTAGGTGAAGTCTTTGATCTTCACTTCCTCTCAATTTTCTTCAATTCTTCTCCTTCTAATCTTTCTTCCAAGATTTGCTTATAATTTTTCTTCAAAAAAATTAAAGGATTTTATGGTGGAATTAATGTTTAGAAAGCTTAAAAATAAGCTTTCGTGGAGGAAAAATTTGAGAGAGAACTTGGGAGAGAGAGAGGCGGCAACACTAAGGAAGAAGATGACATTTGTTTATTTCTTTTTTCTTTTCTTTTCTTTTATCTTTTTATGTCTTAGGAAGACCCAAAAATCCATTTAATCAAATTATTAATTATGGGATTTATGGCATCATGCATGATGTCCTGCATGATGTCATATCCCTACACCTTTTTCATTTTCTCTTCTTTTTTTTTATTTATTATTCTATTAGTTCTTTAATTTAATTCTCCATTCCGAAGTTTTCTTTTCTCCGAAATTATTTAACAGTTAGGTCAAGAGTCAGCTCTCGGGGTCAATTGACCAAATTTCCCCTCGCCGGTTCAACCCGGTTTGTAAATAATTCAATATTTCTTTTGGCTCCCAGACCTAATTATTTGACTGGCTTAATAGTTCTTTTTCATGATTTTCTCTTTTCCACTGTGTTCATAAGGGTCCTAAGGATAGCGGCGTCATATTTTACGGTTCAAAATTTGAGTTTAAATCGACTTCGCAGTCGTTCCCGAGAAGGTCACCCATCACTGTGACTCTCAGCTCGTTTAACTTCTTATG
Source organism: Hevea brasiliensis (assembly GCF_030052815.1). Taxonomy (NCBI): domain Eukaryota; kingdom Viridiplantae; phylum Streptophyta; class Magnoliopsida; order Malpighiales; family Euphorbiaceae; genus Hevea; species Hevea brasiliensis. Next base: position 36,123,240 of record NC_079508.1, on the reverse strand, counting down.
TTCTGTTCTGCTTATTTATACTTAACCAATTGGCAATTACTAATTATTTGTGTTTATAGCTTCTCTAGTTGTCTTAAGTGTGGTTCTAATCTCCTTAATTGTCTGGACCGACTCCGGTCACCGGAACAGTGAAATATACCAGGCTATACAAATGGAGGTGTTACACTCCCTATAGTCAGAGAGGTCGAATCATCGTGCACAGTACACATCACAATAATGAAACTTCCTAAAGGGCCATAACATAAAACTTAGATTTAACCTCTAATAGGAGGAGAATCTAAGCCTGTGCACGTACCATGGTAATCAAAACACAACTAACTCCATTGTCCTCTCAATAAATGAGAGAGATGGGTAATAACATAGTCAAGCATCTATAGTGAGATATAAAACAATATCACAATCCTTTTAGTGAGCATAAATCATAATACAATTCGATTCAAAGTCAATTCCAATATCCAATAATTTTTATGCTTATCATAATTGAAATCATAAATTTGCATTTTTCCATGCAAATTGCCCATCACAATTCAAAACATGTTCTATCACAGTTTTTCAAAACATTATTTATAATTTATTCAATTCACACAATGCTTAATACTTGTGGAAATACTATTTCACAAAGCCAAGTTCATACATACTATAACAATTTCAATAATCATTGAATTAAATCCAATGCTTGTTAAACATAATACATAAGAAAAATATGTCATTTAATCATATGAAATATTCAGAACACAATCAGTTAAAAACTAGTTGTGCACAAACCTTTGATAAATGCCTCTTAGCTCTGACTCAGTGTTTCCTTCCCCTTCCCTGAGTGTTTGCTAACTGAAACACACAATTTGAAGTGTTTCAGTACTCATTTAAACCGCCTCTAACAATAAGGCTTAATAATTAATTTATTGAATTCTATTATTTTCTTAGTCAACCTAAGATGTTGACCCTCGATGCATTCTAGGTGAATTAGGTTTACTGTTATCAATATGTCACATTTTATAGCCCTTTAGTGTTGGTATATGTTACCAATTTCATTTTCAAGTATATTACATTTTATTGCAATTTGCTGGATTTCGGTATACTATTTTGACCTAGCAGGATGACCTAATTCCCTCGGTTTTCGGGTTTCGGTTCAAACTACAAACTTGTAGGTCTATGTCTTATTACACGTGGGGCAAAATTTCAGGTTATTCTAAGTTGTGTAGACCAAGTTATGGTCAATTTACCAATGCTAGACAGAATGCATCAAAATGGTAACTTTAGGTCATTTTTAGGTCACTTTTGGTTCGGCCAGTTTTGGTACCTGAAATTGTGAAAGCTATTTGGCTTGATTTTGGCCATTTTTGGGCATTTGTGTCTTCATAAGAATTGTAGATATATGTCTAAACTATTCATGGTAAAAATTTCAGGTCATTTGGACCTGTTTTGAGTGAGTTATGGTAAAAAAACTAACTACTGCCCAAATAGTCAATTTTCAAGCTTTCAAGTCACTAATCCGAATTTGGTCATTTTTCAAGTCACCTTCTAGGCAGAATTTAGGTAAGCTTCCTTCATGAAAGTTGGCACATTTTGTGCCTAGTTTCACCTCCAATTGGTCTCATACCAATTGGAGTCACACACTTAAGGTTCTAGTTTCATCACTTACCAATTACATATTCAACACTTACCAACTTACTTCCTTCATGCCAATTCTGGTTTGTACCTTACCATTAACACCTTTAACAACACATTTTTGGTCATTTTGGACAGCTTGTAACCATTCTCATTATGCACACTATAATACAGAATTTTCTAAAGTCCATTTACATCATTTAACCACATGAACATACCCCATTTACATACCCAATTCCAAACCATTATACACATATCCATGCTGCCATCAATAACAACATCTTAAACAACCATAAACAAGTAAAAACAAGCTACATATACTAAATTTCCATGGCTGCCAAAATGTACATCTCTATTAAAACATCAAACTTCAAAAATTCTTCCATAAATCAACTACCCACAACCTTGGTTACACTTTTAATGAAACAAGAATTGAAAATACTCACTTACCACTTTTGACGTTCTTCAAAACCTCACCCAAACTTCTTCTTTTTGCTGCCAATGTTTTCCCCAAGCTGAGTATGCAAGGTTTAATAAAGGATTTATGGTGAAAGGAAGCTTGAATCATGGATGCATGGGTGTGCATGTGAGTTTGGCCATGGAGTCTCCCATGGAGTTCATTTCGGCCACTCTTCCAAAGGTTGAAGATGACAGAATTTTCTGTCCAAAGGTTGATTAAAGGTCCACTTAAGTGATGTTAGTGGAGCACTAATTGATTAAAAATCTATTTAATGTTAAACTTTCCAATTTTTATAATTTGGCCACCACACTTTCACTATTTACATAATGTATCTCATTTTAATTTTTCATGGTATTTTCAAAGTTTAATATCATTTATTTTTAATGAAAATTTAGGTCAAAAGATAACTCGGGGTGTCAAATGACTACAATGTTCCTATTAGGATTGCATTCCTGATTTTTCGGTAACACCGAGTTTTGTCGTTTTCTCAATTTCTCATTTTTCTTTGTACTAATTAATTAATTAATTTTTCTTTGTTATTTCTAATGATATTTATACTTTAATAGATATTTATTTAAGTCTTAAAAATATTTTTCAGGGTTCCCCGCTGTCCAAGGCTAGTCAACGGTCCACACCGCAACTTTCCAGTGCGGTCACCCATCGCTATGGTTCTCGGCTCGTTTAACTTGGTTACATTTTATTGCTATTATTTTTCCTTTGTTTTTTCTTGCATTTTCTTTTCTTGTATTTTATTATTTTATGTCTCCTTACTAATATTTAAGTGTAGTTCTACACATCCTAGCTATCCGGACAGACACTGTCACCGGAACAGTAGAACGCACTACCGAACATAGGGGTGTTACAAAGTTGATTTTGCTTTTGATTCTGTTTTCTCCTTTGGTGAATCTCTTGGTGGTTTTCTAGGAATCATGGTGAGGGGTCTGTAAAAATTCACGAGTTAAGAAGTCAGAGACATAATTCATATCTCCTTTAATATATTCAATATCAAAATAAAAAATACTCAAAATAGATTGCCATTTAGCAAAAATTTATTTTGAAGCAATATTTTGAACATCTTTTTTCAAAATTTCTTTTGCAGATTTGCAATCTATTCTCAAAAGGAATTTTTCATTGAGTAAATTGCTTTGAAATTTTTGAATACATATAATGATAGACAAAACTTCCTTTTTAATAGTGGAATAATTTTTTTTTTTTATTACTATCCCAATATCCAGAAACATATTGAACTATAACTTCTTTATCTTTTTTTCTTTGTTTTAATATTCCTTCATATTCGATTTCAGAAGCATCAGTTTTGACAATTTTGAAAGTATTAGGGTCGGCTATGATGGCGTTGGGAAGCGTGGCTAGGGCCTTAGAGGATGGATTTCAAAAATTTTATCTAAGGTTTCATACATACATACAAGTGTATTATGATCCTAGCCTTTCTCTAATGCCCTAAAGCATGTCAAAACACTCTTTTAACATGCATTTGTGATTCATTTGCCATTAAAGATTGAGGTTTAATAATTAAAGCTAGCAAACCCTAACTAAAAGAGGGTTTAAAGACAACTAACCTGAAGGGGCGCAGAATCAAACTTCTTGCTTCCTTTGGTAGTCTCCAAGAGCACCACTTGTTGCTTCTCTAGCTTATCCACCACAAGCTTCCACCAAGATCATCTTAGGCAGCCCAAGTCCTCTCTTTGATGCTTGCTAACCGCTAACTTTTAGGGTATTTGCTTTAAGTGATATTCTATGGATTTATTTAAGCTAGAAACCTTTTTAGTATTTTTGATTCAAGAAAAAAACAAGCTTTCTTTTTATCATCAATGGAGGAAAAAAAAAAGAGAGAGAAACCCTCTTGTTGCCATCCAAAAGGAGAGAGGAAGAAGAAGATTCAACTCACTTGGTCCTCTTCTTATCTTGTATTTATATACAAGAGACAAAATAGTTAATAGTATGCCACATGTCAAGATCCTATTTTATCTTGCTTTTAGTGTGTCTTAATCTCATTAATCCACTTGTCAAGGCAAGATTAAATCATGTAAATGTCATCTTCCATCACATGGAAGACAAATGGCAAACATCAATAAGTGCCACGTGTCAGCATCTCATGGTGCCATGTGTCACCATGTAAAATTATTATTTTACCCTTGTATTGAATTTTGAGTTCTCAACCCAAAACAGTAATTTCTCTCTCTATTTAATTTATATCACATATAAATCAATTAGTCAATTAATCTCCATTAATTAATTTTACTATTAAAGTCATATTTAAACTCTTTAAATATAAATTCAACTTTTATCATACATCCAATATTCAAGATTTGGTTTCAAGTCATGCTAGGGACTTTAAATGATTTACTTGGCGGTTAACTTGTGTAGGTGTGTGACTTACTAGGCTCATTACTAATTGGTAATGGGAAATGATATTAACTCTTAATATCATTGGAACTCTTCCACACCACAAATGATTTTCCCAAATCATTTTAGGCATTTCATAGACCATGGTTGAGACGTAGCATAGCATGCCATGGCTATCCAATTAGTAATAAGGTTTACCTTAAAATGAACCTTTAATCATACATTATCGTGCACTAAAATCCTTCCGTAGTATATCCCAATCCCATTAAGAGTCATGGTTGGGTCAAACCCCTTATTATGGAATCTTATGCACTCATTTGAAATCTGATTCTTGACATATAAGACTTTACCATTAGGAAACACCTTTCCTAACAAAGTCATCTATCCTGGCCAAGAACTTAATCTTGTTAAGAACAACTCAAATCTGCATAGGACTTTTAACCCTATTTACTCAAGGCTATGGATCCCTTCTTGACTGGACACCTGTCCCAACATATAACTAATCTGAGCCAACACACACCAAAGTATCCATACACAGTACAGATATGTAAAAAGTATCAAACTCAAACCATCCATATAAGAGACAACCATGTCATCTCAGATCTAAGAATTATATGCACTAGTATGACACCGATAACGTTTTATTAACTCAAGTAAATGCCATGTTCATGTTATCTGAATGTCACAAGTTCGACCTACTTATCTCATAAGTGTCCACTGTATTTATCCCGATATCTCATATCAGATGGCATGAGGATTGTAACATCCCCATTGCACGTGTTCTGTACGTTCTGTTGCTCCAGTAGTCAAATAACAATCCAGGCAAGTCAGTATATCTGGAACTACACTTCGGTGATGGTGAACAGACATAAAATGATGAAATAAATAAAAAGAAAATACAAGAAAAATCAAACAAAAATGAAAGAGAGAAAACAAAGCTAAGTTAAGCAGTAGGAACGCGGCGATGGGTGACCTTGCAGGAAGGCCGTTGCAGGCCAGGACCCATGAGGAACCCTCGGAATTTAATTTTGAGACATAGATAAAGGTTTATTGAAATGTAATTGACACTAGAAATTTCAAAGAAAAATTAATAAATTAGTACAAGGAAAAATAAAAAATCGAGAAACAGACAAAAATTGGTGTTACCGAAAAATTGGGAATGTAACCCGAAGTGGGGTATTTTGGTCAATTGACACCTAGAGTTGGCTTTTGACCTAAATGTCCATTAAAAATAAATGATATTACACTTTATAAATGTCATGAAAAATTAAATGGTGACACATTATGTAAATAGTGAAATAATTGAGCTAAAGGTGCAAATAATGAAAGTTTAACTAATTAAACAATTAGTTTAGAGTTAGTGCTCTACTAACTCAATCCTTGGGACATTATCTAAGACATTAGTGGGCAGAAACCACTTCTTCTTCACCAAAACACAAACCAGCCGAAACAAAACCTCCATGGAAGTCCACCATGGCCAAACTTCCTCCATCAACATGCACCATTGATCAAGCCCTCATTTTCACTTGCTTCCTTCATTAAAGCTTGCCTATTCACCTTGGGGATGATATTGGCAACAAGAAAAACCAGATTTGGTGAAGTTTTGATAAGCATCAAAAGTTGTAAGTGTCCAAAATCCCTCCCTTGCTTTGGTAAAGCTTGTGTTTAGGTTGAGGTGAGTGTTTTGGTGAAGAGAAATGAAAGAAATAATGAGAAATGAATTTGTCCATTTTTGGCAGCCATGAACCCTTGTTGTACTTGAGTTATTTTAACTTCTAATGAATGAAAATGAAGGTTGATTGATTCAAATGAAAGTTAGAGTAAGTTTGTGCACAAGTATGTACATGTAGTGTTTATATTAAAGGTGTGAAATGGAACCTTGAAGCCTTGAGCAAACTGCCATGTTTGGCAGCCCCTAATAGCATGAATTTGTGTGTGAATATATGGTTATTAATGATATATGTTAATGTCAATTTGTGGGTAGCAAGTGTAAGTGATGTTGAAGTATGAATATGTTGAAGTATATGTGTAATATTAACATTGAAGTATGTTGAATTTTGGTGGAAGTGAATGTTGAACTTAATGATGGATTGTGTACATTGAGCACTTGAACATTCTGCCCAGAATTGTTGCTGAAATTGTGTACAATATATGTATAGAAGTGTAGTTGATTGAATATTGTAGTAATGAGGAGGAGGAGGAACATTAAATTGGAAGTGTATGAGCTTTGTGCAGGTTATGTATTGAAGGCAGCACCTAACTGAGGCCATAAGTGCCAAACTATGAGCCCAATTGGTATGAGGCCAATATGGGGTGAAACTAGACACCAAATAGGCCAACTTTCATGTAGAAAGGTTGCCAAAATTCTGCCTAGAAACTGACATTAAAAAGTGACCAAATCAGGATTAGTGCATTTGAGGCCTGAAAACTGACTATTTGGGCAGCAGTTAGTGTTTAGGCCATAACTCACTCAAAACAGGTCCGATTGACCTGAAATTTTGACCATGAATAGTTAAGACCTATATCTACAAGTCTTATGAAGACACCAAAGCCCAAAAATTACCAGAACCAAGTCAAATGGCTTGCACAAGTTCGGGCACAAAAACTGCCGAACCAAAAGTGACCTAAAATTTGACCAAATTGTGCACTAAAAGTGCAATCTGTCCAGCTTTAGCAAATTGACCATATCTTGGTCTACACAACTCAGAATGACCTGAAATTTTGCCCCACGTGCAATAAGACATAGAGCTACAATTTTGCTTCTTTGACCAGAAGCTAAAAACCAAGGGAAATAGGACTTTAAGCTAGACTAATCTAGCACACAAAAATTGAGAATTTGACATTTTGCATACAATGATGCTTGAAGAATTTTGCCAATGAATACCAACTTGTAAAAATGGTAAATTGCACTATATTGGCAGCATATTGAGATATAAATTGTGATATATTGATGCTAGAAACAACTTATCCATATTACCTAAAAAGGTCAACATGTGCATTGACTTGTGAATTATATAATAGTAAACTCCAAAAATTGAAGAATTAAACAATTAATTAATAATGTGCCCTAGTTTGCATAGTTGACTAGTATGGATAGGTTGGCATGCCAATAGGATTCTGACATTTGTTCTGTAAATGGCTTTATGCCATACTGTATTTTTACGGCCTATTATGCCGCACTGTGACTTCAATAGCCTACGGCTATACATATTGTGTATTTATCTTTGGCTTATCGCCAGATTGACTATATGGCTTTTTAGCCACGCTATTTGCACACCGGGAGACACTTTGTGACCGATGGTGTGACGGCCCGAGGTACTAGGTACCTAGTGCCAGTATATCCGTTTGTCCAGTCTGGTCAGTATATAGGCTACATGGGCAGTAATTCAAGTACTATTAAATTTAAATACCTAAATCCAATCTACTGACATACAGCACCACCAAAAATTTGTAAACACTATTTACTTTATTTTAGTGTATATTTCTTTAAATTTGGCATCACTAAGCAAAATTGCTTAGCGCGTTGCTTTTGTAACGCGTAGGTATTGGAGACACAGCTGGGGAGCCCAGCAGACCTACTACCGGGTGAGACATCAGATTTGCACAGGAGTCCAGAGTCATCTGCACTGCATTGCATATATGGTAGGACTTAGAGTTTGTAATATTTTGTACATATTAAATAACATGGAGATTTTCTGTATATATTTAAATTATTATGGACTGTATTATGGAACTGTTTAATGACTGTAAAAGTCTATTGACTTTACTGAGAAATAGAGACTGTGAAATATTTGAGATTTTGATATCATAATATTAAACTGTTTTCAACAGGTTGGAAGGACAGTTGTCCTAATTATAGACGGCACCTTGCTAAATTTTTATTACCAATCTTGAAACACTGATTTTAACAAAGTATGACAATAGTATCAACATGATATGAATATTATGTAAATGACTTCTTAAAATCAAATTGAGTTCAAGAAATGAGATAATCACAGACTAGGTGTTCCGGCACGCCGTGTAGCATGCCTTGCTCGGCTGTACTGTAGACGGGTGAGGGGTGTTACAAGGATCACCATTCCTTGTTCATCAGTATCTCATACTGATCAATGGAGATAAAAAGAGGTGATAGCTCTTTTGATATGATGTGCCCACCAAAATATCCTTTAGCTGCAAACTCTGATTTATAACAAATGTCCCATGTATTCTGCCACTCATATTTTTATCTCATAAAAATAGAACACATAACTTATTACTAATGGACAATTTCAAATAAATATAATATTAAACACACATAACATTTAAATGAAACGTTCATTGCCATTATAATATTTACAATATTATTTACAAGTTACAAGATTAGTGCATGCTCTAGGGCACACATAACTAACAATCTCCCACTTTTCCTAGAGCCATTCACTATAGTATCTAAGACCCAACTTCTCAAGATGTTTGTCTAACTGTTGTTGTGTCATGGCCTTGGTTAGTGGATCAGTCGGATTATCAGCTGAAGCTACTTTCTGCATGGTGATATCACCTCTTCCAACTATCTCTTTGATAATATGAAATCATCGCTCTATGTGTTTGGATCGCTGGTGAGACCTAGGCTCTTTTCCCTGAGCAATGGCTCCATTGTTGTCACAGTAGAGAGGAACTGGTGACTCAATGGAAGGAACCACTTCCAGTTCTGAAACAAACTTCTTGATGCAAACAGCCTCTTTTGCAGCATCACATGCAGTAACGTATTCAGCTTTAGTGGTGGAGTCTGCTGTAGTTGTCTGTTCGGAACTTTTCCAATAGACAACGCCTCTATTACACAAAAATACAAACACTGAGATGGACTTTCTATCATCAATATCTGATTGGAAATCAGAATCTATAAATCCTTCTAATTGAAGTTCACCTCCTCCATATATCAAGAATAAATCCTTAGTCCTTCTCAAGTATTTAAGGATATTCTTGACAGCTATCCAATGTTCCAAACCTGGATTTGATTGAAACCTGCTAGTCACACTAACAGCGTAGGCAATATCAAGCCTAGTACACAGCATGGCATACATTAGGCTTTCTATAGCTGAAGCATAAGGAACCTTGGCCATTTTTCCCTTTCTTCAGGAGTCTTGGGAGACTGTTCCTTAGAAAGGTGAATCCCATGCCTAACTGGTAACAATCCCCTCTTGGAATCAAGCGTGTTGAATCTCTTCAACACCTTTTCCAAGTAAAGCTTTTGGGATAAACCTATTACTCTTTTCAGTCTATCTCTATAGATCAGAATGCCCAGAATATAGGTAGTTTCTCCAAGTTCTTTCATAGAGAAAGTACTTGACAACTAAGTTTTTACAGATGTTAGCATGCCAATATCATTGCCTATTAATAATATGTCATCCACATATAACACTAGAAAGGTAGTCATACTCCCACTAGTCTTCTTATACACACACGGCTCATCAATGTTTTGAATAAAACCGAAAGTTTTAACGGCTTCATCAAAACATTTATTCCAGCTTCTAGAAGCTTGCTTAAGACTTTAAATGGATCTCTTAAGCTTGCACACTTTGGAACCTTCTTTGGATTTAAAACCCTTAAGTTGTTCTATGTATATGTTTTCTTCAATAACACCATTGAGAAAAAGCAGTTTTGACATCTATTTGCCAAACCTCATAATCATAGTGTGCTGCAATGGCTAGAAGAATCCTTATGGATTTAAGCATGGCTATGGGAGAGAATGTTTCTTCATAATCTATTCCTTCTTTTTGGCGAAACCCTTTCACTACAAGCCTAGCTTTGAAGGTCTCTACCTTTCTATAAGGACCAATCTTCCTCTTGAAAACCCATTTACATCCTATAGGTACAATGCCCTCAGGTGGGTCTATAAGATCCCAAACTTGGTTCTTATGCATGGAATCCATTTCAGATTTCATAGCTTCTAGCCATTTTGAAGAATCTATATATGATATAGCTTCTTCATAACTAGTAGGATCATCATCATGATCAACTTCTTCATGAATAAACACCTCTTATTCATTCTCATGAAGAAATCCATATCTCTCTGGTGGATGAGATATTCTACTAGATTTTCGAAGAACAGGTGCTGTGGATGTATTATCTATAGGCTTTGGCTCTCCCATTGGATCAACATCCATGGGTGTAGGTTGTTGGTTATTTATGGAATTCTCTAATTCCAATTCTATATTCCTTCCTTTGCCACTTTCTTGAATAAACTCTTTTTCCAAGAAAATTGCATCTCTACTTATCACAACTCTTTGTGATTATGGAAGATAGAAATAATATCTAAAACTAACTTTTGGATATCCAATAAATCTACCTTTTTCGGACCTTGTTTCCAATTTATCAGTTTTCAACTTTTTGATAAAAGCTGGACAACCCCATACATTAACATGTTTATGGAATGGTTGTCATCCATGCCATATCTCATAAGGTGTGGAAGAAACTAATTTGGTTGGAATCCTGTTAAGAATATATAGTGCAATCTCTAATGCATATCCCCATAAGGAAATAGGCAAATCAGTGAAGCTCATTATGCTGCGTACCATGTCCAACAAAGTACGATTTCTTCTTTCCAGCACACCATTCAACTGTGGTGTACCAAGAGGGGTCAACTGTGAAATTATGCCCTGTTCCCGAAGGAACTCATCAAACTCTATACTTAAGTATTCACCACCTTGATCAGATCAAAGGACTTCAATACTTTTTCCTGTTTAATTTTCTACCTCAGCCTTGAATTCTTTAAACTTTTCAAAGGATTCAAACTTGTGTTTCATTAAATACATATACCTAAATCGAGATTTATCATCAGTGAAGGTAATGAAGTAGTTATATCGACCTCTAGCCATTTCTTTAAATGGCCCATATACATCACTATGTATGAGTTCCAAAATATCTTTAGCTCTTTGCCCTTGTGCCACAAAGGGAGATCTGGTCATTTTGCCCTGAAGGCGGGACTCATAAGTTGGTGATGGTTCATTTCCCAAAGTGGACAAAATTCCCATCCTTTTCAATTTTGTGATCCTATCTTCTGCTATATGACCCAATATTAAGTGCCAAAGTTGTTTTAGATTAAGGTTGATAAATCTAAATTCATAACCGTCTCTAGTCAAACTAGATACAAAAACGATGTTTTTATACATGTTGGGTACATACAAAACATCCTTTAAATACAAAACATCATCATCAAAATGATTATTTACAATAAGAGAAGTAGATCTGATGGCTTTGGCATCAACACTTGATCCATCACCAATCTTTAATGTGACGCCCCTCACCCGACTATAGTGTAGCTGAGTAAGGCGTGCTACATTCGGTGCTGGAGCACCCTAACTTATCTTACTTTATTCCTTTAATCATTTTCAAGTTATTATCTTTTAATATCAATTATTTTTTGACGGAGAAACTAATAGAGTTTCCCCTATTTTAATATCATTTGACGTGTTTCACTATTTACCTGTTTGAAAATTTTAATAATATTTTAAAATAAAATTCTCATCCATACTAATCATAATCATCTGATCAGTCCAAATATTCTCTATATAATTCAATTTCACATTCATTTTCATACTTTATCATTCATGCTCCATTCACATATCAAAATTCTCATATTTTCATTAATTTACATAATTTACAAAATAATTACATAATCTCATAATTTACATAATGTATAAATTGATTACATATGAAATAGCCAAACTAATGTGAGCCCTATCTACATGCATTGTTGAGAAGGTGACAAACTTATACACTTCTGACACTTCTGTAGATCAGAACTCCAAAATCTCTGTTTAATATTCGCTGGGCTTTAGCTTCAGTACCTGCGTGAGGAAACAAATCCATCGTGCTAAGCATTGCTGCTTAGTGGTGCAATAATATAACAAGAAAATAATATATACAAAATACAGATGGAAATAAAACCTAATTAGCGTAATCAAGAATTATTTTCATTTCATATGGCATTCCTAATATTAATTATCTTTTGTCATATTATATTGTTCTTTGGAATCGCTTGTTTCCTAAATTTGCTGTAGTGATATATAAAATACAAAATATATTAGTATATTACATTTCTATTCATGTTATTTTAGAAGATGCAGTTGTAATTATTTATTTAAATGATATCTATTTTGCTAATCTTTTTATCCTTTCACTCAACATTTCCTAGGTGTTTGGATCATTTCATAGTAAATAAAATTTTAAAACTAATTCTAGTTTCTTTCTTATTCATTCATTTAATTCACATTATCCTTAACGAATTTCACTGCCCAAGTAACCTATGACAGGCTGACTAAACTGGATAACGAGTCGTTGGTACTGGACACAGCGGTGCCTCGGGCCGTCATACCATGGGACGCAGAACGTCAACCACGTATGTAGTTAGAATGGCTAAAAAGCAATGATAATACATAATCGGGCATAAAAGCCATGAGTACGAGCATAAAGCCATGAATACGGGCATAAAGCCATGAATACAGGCATCAAGCCTTTCGCAATACTGTTAAAATAATACCCTATTGGCATGCCAATCTATCCAATCTGACACACGTGTCTAGGCAATATATGGGCACATAAGTACCATTAAATATTAATATGTCTTCTTATTTCATTATTTCATTATAAGTTTCAATTATAATTTATAACGGTTTAATTTTGTTCTTAGCATAAGTATAAATTTCTTTCATCACAATTCTGTATAGTTTATACTTTCATCACAATTCATACATTCCTTACATCATTCATTTTGGATCTCAATTCACAATAATGGAGTTCATGTATCATTTTACCTTCATCATAATTCATATATTTATTCATTATATCCTTGCATCATTCATTTTGGATCTCAATTCACAATAATGGTGTTCATATAGCATTGTACTCAAAATACTTTTTCTTGTCCTTTCTCTTTTATACACTTGAAAATCTATTTATGTAATTACAAATTTTATATTTCAAGTTGAATTACTAATATTTATGAATTCTATTTGTGATGGGCATATAAGCCCTAACTACCTATTCACATCAATTAGGTGACTTACTTTTAATGTTTCAAATAATCCATGAACATTTCATGGATTTCAAATTTATGGCCTTAATTTCCCTTTATCAATTTTGACTAAGATGCATAGTCCCCATTTGTCATACAATTCTAAGCATTTAAGCTTAGAATTGGTTCTAGGTCTTCATCTTAATTTGCTTACCATTCTGATTACTATTCACCTTACTAATTAACTAAAATGTTGACTTTTTCATACTTAATGGATATTTTAATTCTAATTACACCAAGATCCCACATTTTGAGTTTTACATTTGTTAGTATTAATTGTCAATTGTAATTTAAAGTCCCTTAGATGTATTTCTAAATTTTCAGTTTTGATTACCTAAGTTTACTGTTCTATTGGACAATTCTAAAGTGGAAACTAGGCTAACTTTTCTTCATCAAGGTTGTTCCTTATTGTGTCTTCTGTAATTCCCTTTTTGAATCACTCCCATTGGAGTTTTGTAGCTCAAGTTATGGCCTAAATACTATAACTGGCCGGATAGGGTAGTACCCAGAATTTCTGGGCAGAATCCATTCTGGTAGTTTTGGTTTCCTGAGTTTGGTGGGCAATTTCATTAAGTTTTGTTCAAAATTTAGAGTTGTGTCCTTCATGAAAGTTGTCCTAAATTGTCTAAGCTTTCTATTGATATAAATTTCAGGTTAATTGGACATTTCTACAGTGAGTTATGACCAAATGAATGAACACTGTTCATTTGGTCATTTTGCCCAGGAAGAATGTGTGTTATCCGAATTTGGTCAATTTTTAGGGCATCCTATGTTTGGTTTCTGGATAGGGTTCCTTCATCAAAGTTGTGTCATTATGTGTTTAGTTTTGTGTCCAATTGGCCTTGCACCAATTGAACCTACACAACTCAAGTTATAGCTGCCCAAACTTGCTGGACTCACATTCAGACCTGCAGGGTACTCAAGGCAGCACATCTACCCTCAATTCCATTGGCACAAATCACTTCAATTCCTCATTAATCATAGCCAAATGGTCACTAATTGACCATTATAACTTTATTTTATGTCCATTTTCATCCACTCCCAAAATCAAATTTCAAAACCCTAACACTAATTGACCAAGCCTCCAATTCATGCATCTTACTCCTAATTTGCTATACTAATCATATAATTTATACTAGGGGTAGCTAATATGCACTTTAAATCAAAGAATTCTCCTAACCCTAACTCATTTCAAGGCTTCCAAAATTTCATGGAACATAATCATGCTTCATTAATTCAATTTTTATCAAATTTTCATCTTAGCTTAAATTCATGTTTAGAAAGATGTAAAAGCAAAGAATATGACACTAACCTCCTTGGAGAGAATTTCTCCCTTCAATTTCCTTCACTTTCTTTGGTTTTCTTGGTAGCCAAACACCTTAGCAAGACTCTAGGACAATTTTTAGTGTTGAGACTTAGGGTTTTTATGGTGAAAACCTAAGGGAAATTGAGCTAAAGAAAAGCAAAATGGTGGATGGGAGAGAGGGATGAGTCTCGGCTAAAGGAAGAAGAAAGAAGGAAAGCAGAATTTTCTTTTTATTTTTTAGCCCATTTAACACTTTTAATGGGGTTTATAAATAGGTGTCAAAATGTGATTGGGTGGGAGTGCTTAGTGACATAAGCATGAGGTCAAATTTGCAATTTTAATTCATTTTCTTTTTTTTTTCTTTTCTACTCAATTTCAATTTAATTTGTAGTAATATTTATTCATAGTTTATGTCATAATAATTATTTACTTAACTGGACAAGTCAGCAAAAAATCTTCTCTGAAGACGAAATGATCAAAATGCCCTCCGTTTGGCTTATCGAGCCAAAATCGTCTGTACCGGTCTAAAAATTTTTATAAGCATTTTCTTGGTATTCTAATGCCATTGAAACCTCAATGACTCTTCTCTGGAGTCCAAAAATTATTTCATGAATTTTCTCCCGGGTTTAGGGCTTCTAGCTGTGAAGATCGCAACTTCCCACTGGGTTACCCATCGCTAGGGCACTGGCTCATTTAACTTGGTTGTATTTTATTTCCAAAATTTTTCCTAAATATTTCTTATTATTATTTGAGTTATTTATGACTCCTCACTCTAGTTTACATATAGTTCCAGTCATTCAAGCTATCCAGACTGACATTGGTCATCAAACAGTCAAATGTACAAAATGGCTATAGTGAGGATGTTACATTCAACCTCACTTCTCCATGGTCCAAGCTCCTAAGATTTACTAGTTCCTGCACATCAAAAATTATATGTGAATTAGAACTAGTATCAATGACTCAAGCAGAATTAGTATGATAAGCAATACTAGAACCTAAGAACAAGAAACAACTTTACCTTCAGAAGGTCTTGCCTTCTTGTTCTTTACCAACTCTAGGTATTCTGGGCAATTTCTCTTCTAGTGTCCATCCTTTTGACAGTGGAAACACTTTCCTTTGTCAGCAGGATCTGCTTCTGCCTTCTTTTTCACAGTTTGGCTCTTTTTTCCCACTCTACTAGAAGGGCCAGGGATAGGAGACGGCTTCTTCTTGTTGCTTTTCTTCTTCTTCTTGGTCTTACCAAAAGAAGAAGAAGAAGCAATAAGTGCCACTTCATTTCCCTTCCTGCCAGGCATATTGCCCTAAGCAATTACAAGAATGTTTAGAAGACCAGCCAAAGTGCATTCTTGTTTAGTTATATGGAAGTTTGTGATAAAGCTTCTAAAAGACTCTGACAAGGATTGAAGGATCAAATTCGTTTGAAGAGAAAAGTCCATAGAGAAATCCAATGCTTCCAGCTGCTCTATAAGTCGAATCATGGTCTGGACATGTTCTCCCACATCCTGGCCTTCATGAATTTTCATTTTGAACAACTGTTTAGATATCTTATATCTAGCTAACCTACTATTTTCACTAAACAACTCTTGAAGGTGACTTAGTATTTCAGAAGATGTTTGCATTTTCTCATGCTGCTTCTGTAATTGATTAGTCATTGAAGCAAGCATATAGCACTTGGCTTGCATGTCATCTTTATGCCACTTTCTCAAAGTGTCATGTTCTGCTTCTGTGGCCTTAGGTGGTAGTGCACTAGGAATCTTAGAATCAAGAATGTATCCTGTACGCTCAAGATTGAGAACAATTCTCAAATTCCTTAGCCAATAAAAAAAGTTAGGTCTAGTGAGCCTATTTTCATCTAGCATGCATAATAACGGGTTGGACCTTTGTGCCATAATTATCAGATGTAACACCCCTCACTCGTCTACAGTGTAACCGAGCAACGCGTGCTACCCAGTGTGCCGGAACACCTAGTTTGTGACTATTTCATTTCCTGAGCTCAATTTGATTTTAAGAAGACTTTTATGTAATATTCATATCATACTGATACTATTTTCATACTTTGATAAAATCAGTGTTTCAAGATTGGTAATAAAAATTTGGCAAGGTGCTGTCTGTATTTTGGACAAACTGTCCTTCCAAACCTGTTGAAAACAGTTTAATATGATAATATTAAAATCTCAAATATTTCACAGTCTCTATTTCTCAATAAAGTCAATAGACTTTTACAGTCATTAAACAGTTCCATAATAATTCAAATATATCCAGAAAATCTCCATGTTATTTAATATGTACAAAATATTACAAACTTTAGAGCTTTCATAACATTACCAAATACAAGGCCGAATTTCAAAAATAAAACAAAAGTACAAAATACAAGATATCCTAAGTCCTACCATGTATGCAATGCAGTGCAGATGACTCTAGACTCCTGTGCAGATCTGATCTCTCACCCGGTCATAGGTCTGCTGGGCTCCCAGCTGTGTCTCCAATACCTACGAGTTACAAAAGCAACGCGCTAAACAATTTTGCTTAACGGTGCCAAATATAAAGAAATATACACTAAAATAAAGTAAATGAAGTGTTTACGAATTTATAACATCGATATACTTTGCAGTTGCTGATTCTACTTTTATTTGCTAACATTTCAATATTTGCTAATTTTTTGGTAGTGTTGTATGTCAGTAGACTGGATTTAGCTATTTGAATTTAATAGTACTTGAATTACTGCCCGTGTAGCCTATATATTGACCAGACTGGATAAATGGATATACTGGCACTGGGTACCTAGTAACTCAGGCCATCACATCATCGGTCACAAAGTGTCTTCCGATGTGCAAATAGCATGGCTAAAAAGCCATATAGTGAATCTGGCGATAAGCCAAGAATAAATACACAATTGTATAGTCGTAGGCTATTAAAGTCACAGTGCGGCATAATAAGCCGTAAAAATACAATATGGCATGAAGCCATTTACAGAACAGCTATCGGAATCCTATTGGGATGGCAACCTATCCAAACTAGTCAACTAGGCAAACTAGGGCACATTATAAATTAATTGTTTAATTCTTCAATTTTTAGAGTTTACTAACTATTATGTAATTCATAAGTCAATGCATATGTTGACCTTTTTAGGTACTATGGATAAGTTGTTTCTAGCATCAATATGTCACATATTGTAATTCAATATGCTGCGAATATAGTGCAATTTACCATTTTTACAAGTTGGTATTCATTGCCAAATTGCTTCAAGCATCATTGTATGTAAATGTCAAATTCTCAATCTTTGGTGTGCTAGATTGTTCTAGCTTAAAGTCCTATATCTCTTAGTTTTTTAGCTTCTGGTCAAACAAGCAAAATTGTAGCTCTATGTCTTATTGCACTCGGGGCAAAATTTCAGGTCATTCTGAGTTGTATAGACAAAGATATGATCAATTTACTAAAGCTGGACAGATTGCACCTTTAGTGCAAAATTTGGTCAATTTTAGGTCACTTTTAGTTCTGACAGTTTTGGTACCCGAATTTGTGCAAGATATTTGACTTTGTTCTGGTCATTTCTGGGCTTTGGTGTCTCCATAATAATTGTAGCTCTTTATCTAAGCTATCCATAGTAAAAATTTCAGGTCAATTGGACCTGTTTTGAGTGAGTTATGGTCATCCTAATGACTACTGTTCATATGGTCAAAAATCTAGGTTGCAAGGTTGTTATTTCGGATTTGGTCATTTTCAAAGTCAGTTTCTAGGCAGAATTTTGGCAACATTTCTACATGAAAGTTGGCCTATTTGGTGTCTAGTTTCACCCCCCATTGGCCTCATACCAATTGGGTTTATAGTTTGGCACTTATGACCTAATTTAGGTACTACCATCAATACACAACCTGCACAAAACACATGCACTTCCAATTTGATATTTCTTCTCCTCCTCATTACTTCAATATTCAATCAATGACACTTCCATATATATATTGTACACAATTCCAGCAATAATTTTGGGTAGAACATTTAAGTGCTCAATGCACACAATTCACCATTAAGTTCAACATTCACTTCCACCAAAATTCAACATATCTCAATGTCAATATTACACATACACTTCAACATACTCATACTTCAATATCACTTGCACATGCTACCCACAATTTAACACTAGCATATTTCATTAATAACTACATATTCACACACAAATTCATGGTTTTATAGGCTGCCAAACACGGCAGTTTGCCCAAAGCATTAAGGTTCCATTTCACACCCTTAATTCAAGCACTACATGCACATACTTAGATTTTAACTTACTACATCCTCCATTTGAGCTAATCAACCATAATTTCCATCCATTAGAGGTAAGAAAAACTCAAATACAACACATAATCATGGCTACTGAAAATGAACCATTTCATTTCTCAAGATTTTCTTCATTTCTTTTCACCAAAATACTCACGTCAACCAAAACACAAGGTTTACTAAAGCAAGGGAGAGGTTTTGGACACTTACCACTTTTGGAGCTTGTTAAAACTTCACCAAATTTCTTCCTTTTTGTTCCCTATAATCTGCCCAAGAGGTGTGGACCAACTTTTGTGAAGGAGCTTGAGAAAACTATGGCTTATTCATGGTGGATGTGAAGCTTTTGCTTGGGACGTTAATGGTGGTTTTGGGAGGAGATGGAATTTGGCCAAAATGAGTTATGAGGAAGAAGAAGACATTATGGGATTACACATGTCCATTTAAGTGTTTAAAATACTCCCCTAGTGGTCCACTAACTTAATATATAGATAAATATAATTAAACTTTTAATTATCCTAAGTTTACCCCCCATTTCTTTCACTATTCTTATAATGTATCACAATTTAATTTTTCATGACATTTTCTAAGTGCAATATCATTTATTTTTAATGGACATTGAGGTCAAAGAGCAGCTCTTAGTGTCAAATGACCAAAATGCCCCACTTCGGGTTATATTCTCAATTTTTCAGTAACACCGATTTTTGTCTATTTCTCGATTTTTCGTTTTTCTTTGTACTAATTTATTAAGTTTTCTTTGATATTTCGAGTGTCAATTACATTTCAATAAACTTTTATTTATGTCTCAAAATTAAATTCCAAGGGTTTCTTGAGGTCCTGTGGTTGGCAACGGCCTTCCCGGTGCGGTTACCCATCGCTGCCGTGCCGGCTCGTTTAACTTAGCTTCATTTTCTCTCTTTCACTTTTCTTTGATTTTTCTTGTATTTTATTTTTATTTATTTCATTATTATATGTCTGTTCACTATCACCGAAGTGTAGTTCCAGATATCCTGCCTTGCCTAGACTGTTATTTGGCCACTGGAGCAATAGAACGTACAAAACACGTACAATGGGGATGTTACAACTCTTCCCCTCTAAATAAAAATTTCGTCATCAAAATTTACCTGATGTGAAGAGCTGAGGGAACTGTTGCCTCATTGTTTCCTCGCTCTCCCATGTTGCCTCTTCCGTGTTGTGGTGTCTCCATAGGATTTTCACTAGTGGAATTGTATTGTTTCTGAGCTCTTTTACCTCTCGTGCTAAGATTTTAATCGGTTCTTCTTCATATGTCAGGTCAGGTTGTACCACAATTTCTTCTGCTGAGATGACATGTGAAGGATCTGATCTATATCTTCTGAGCATCGAGACATGGAACACATTATGTATCTTGTCCAGCTTAGGTAGTAAGGCTAATCGATAGGCTACTGGTCCCACACATTCAATAACTTTATATGGGCCAATAAACCTAGGGCTTAATTTTCCCTTTTTCCCGAATCTCAACACTTTCTTCCATGGTGATACTTTGAGAAATACCTTCTCTCCAACTTCATACTCAATGTCGTTTCTCCTCAAGTTAACATAAGATTTCTGTCGGTCTGAGGCAACTTTCAAATTGGCCTTTATCAGTTTCACCTTTTTCTCTGTCTGTTTTATCAGGTCTGGCCCCACTAGCTTATCTTCACCCAATTCAGTCCAACATATAGGTGTTTTGCATTTTCTCCCATACAATGCTTCATAGGGTGCTATCTGTATGCTAGCTTGATAGCTATTGTTGTATGCAAATTCTGCCAGTGGAAGGTATCTGTCTCAACTTCCCTCAAACTCAATAACACAACTTTTCAGCATATCCTCGAGGACCTATCACACATATTTAGTTATTACTATCATTATTATCTGTTTATTGTTTGTAATAACTCAATGAGTTTCAAAATTTACCTAGATTATTCTTTTTGACTATCCATCCATCTGAGGATGAAAAGCTATACTAAAATGGAGTTGTGTGCCCAAGGATTCTTGTAATTTCTTCCAAAATCTAGATGTAAACCTCGGGTCTCTATCAGATATAATGGAAAGTGGAATTCCATATAGTCTAACTATCTCACTGATATACAATTCTGCTAGCTTTTTCAGTGAGTAGTCAGTTTTGACTGATAGAAAATATGCTGATTTGGTCAACTTATCCACAATCACCCATACTGCATCATGCTTCTTCTAAGTGAGAGGTAGACCACTGACAAAGTCCATAGTGACTCGATCCCATTTCCATTCAGGTATGTTTATGGGCTGTAACAAACCTGATGAAACTTGATGTTTTACTTTGACTTGCTGACATGTCAAGCATCTAGTTACATAGTCAACTATGTCCTTCTTCATACCTGGCCACCAGTATCGGAGTTTCAGGTCATGGTACATTTTTGTGCTTCTTGGGTGCATAGCATACACACTGTTATATGCTTCTCTCAGAATACTAGTTTTCAATTCTTTATCATCTGGAACACATACTCTTTCTTTATAGTACAGGCACCCATTTTCTTTCACTTCATATTCAGTTTCCTTCCCTTCAGTGATTTTGCCCATAACAGCCATTAATTTCTCATCTGTCTTCTACGCATCCTGTATCTGTTGTAACACATTCGACTTTACTTGCAACTCAGCCAAAATAACTCCATCATGAGTTAAGGACAGTTGGGCATTCAGAGATCTTAATGCTATAATAGATTTTCTGCTTAAAGCATCAGTGACCACATTTGCTTTCCGAGGGTGGTAGTCAATCACACAATCATGATCTTTCAGGAATTCAATCCATCGCCTCTGTCTCAAATTAAGTTCCTTCTAGGTTAGCAGATACTTTAGACTCTTATGGTCTATGTATATGTAGCATTTTTGTCCATACAAGTAATGCCTCCATATCTTCAATATGAAGATAATTGCTGCTAACTCTAAATCATGAGTAGGGTAATTCTTTTCATGTGGCCTTAACTGCCTAGAAGCATATGCGACCACTTTCCCTTCTTGCATGAGTACACACCCTAACCCATTGTGTGGGGCATCACTGTAGACTACAAAGTCTTTTCTAGACATTGGCCATGTTAACACTGGTGCCTCCGTTAATATAGCCTTCAGCCTCTCAAAACTGGCATGACACTTGTCATTCCAGTCAAATTTCATATTCTTGTGTAGTAATTTGGTCATTGGAGTAGCTATCAAGGAAAATCCCTTTACAAACCTTCTATAATATCCAGCTAACCCCAACAAACTTCTGATCTCAGTTGTATTTCTGGGAGGTTTCCATTCCATCACTGCTTCAATCTTCTTGGGATCTACTCTGATCCCTTTAGCTGATACTACATGTCCAAGGAATGCAATCTCATTCAACCAGAACTCACACTTGGACAATTTAGCATACAGTCTCTTCTCTTTTAGAGTCTGCAGAACAATTCTCAAATGCTCATCATGTTCTGCTTTATCCTTGGAATACACCAGGATGTCATCAATGAAGACCACTACGAACCGATCTAAGTATGGATGGAAGATACGGTTCATAAGGTCCATGAAAGCTGCTGGAGCATTTGTTAACACAAATGGCATCACCAGGAATTCATAATGCCCATACCGGATTCTAAATGCAGTCTTAGGCACATCTGCATCCTTAACCCTTAGCTGATGATACCCTGATCTGATATCAATCTTAGGAAACACACCGGCTCCCTTCAACTGATCAAACAGATCATCAATTCTAGGCAACGGATACTTGTTCTTCACTGTTACTCTATTTAACTGCCGGTAATCAACACATAACCTCAGTGTCCCATCTTTCTTCTTTACAAACAGTACAGGAGCTCCCCACGGTGACACACTGGGGCGTATGAACCCCTTGTCTAGTAATTCTTACAGCTGAATTTTTAACTCTTTCAATTCAGCCGGTGCCATCCTATATGGAGTAATTGAAATCAGAGTTGTACCCGGCATAATCTCAATAGTAAATTCAACTTCCCTTTCTGGTGGCAAACTAGATAATTCCTCAGGAAATACCTCAGAGAAATCCCTTACTATGGGTATGTCAGACAAGTCAAGTTTACCCTCCCTAGTGTCAACCACGTGTGCCAGATAGGCTTCACACCTTTTTCTCAACCATCTCATTGCAACTGTAGCTGAGATGACATTGGACAAGAAATCTGTCCTTTCATCCACAACTGTTATTTCTTTGTTCTTAGCAGTTTTCAGAGAGATTCTCTTCAATGTATAATCTACTATTGCCTGATGATGGGATAACCAGTCCATTCCCAAAATTACATCAAACTCATGAAAAGGCAGTTCGATTAAGTCTGCTGATAACTCTTTCCCTTGAATCTTCAATGGACAGCCCTTATACACTTTGTTTACTACCATACTGTGGCCTAACGGATTAGTGACTAGGATGTCTTAGTCACTTTCTTCTACTGGTATGCCCTTTTCTATGGGTAGCTTGATACAAATATATGAATGAGTAGATTCAGGATCCACTAATGCATGCACAAAAGTATTATAGAGGAGGAACGTACCTGTGATGACATCTAGAGCATCCTGTTCCTCCTGTGCCCTTATAGCATAGGCTCTGGCTGGTTTTCTACCTTCTGCTCTCTCTATATACTCTGACACAGGTTTCTGTGAAGTACTGGCTGCCTCAGCCTTACCCGGCTTTTTACCCCTTGGAGCTGGAGGGGTAGGCCTATCAGTTGATACCAGAATGGATGTATCAGTTCTACGAGGACAATCTCGGACTAGGTGGTCTGTAGATCCACACCTTAAACAAGCACCTATCATCCTCCAACATTCGCCCTTATGCCATTTTTGGCAATGGGGGCAAGCAACTGATACTGTTGGGGCTGGTCCCCTGTACCCTGTCCCTGGAGCTAACCTTTGAAGGGGTGGACTGGCCTCTCCTCAGTGCAAACTAAGATTTGGGCCTCTGTGTCTGGGCATAACTTGGTGCTCTACTGAAACTCTGAGTAGGTGAACCACTGAATTTCTTACTAGGGGCAGAAGATGTATAGGTCTGACCCTGACCTCTTTTCTGCTGTATGTCCCTTCTGTTCTACTCATTCATTCTAACTTTTTTAACCTTCAGTGCAACTTCCACTAACTTGGCAAACTTTGTAATCCCCATGGCTGTAATCATTACTTTAATGTTATCATTGAGTCATTCCTCAAATCTCTTGCATCTCTCTTCCTCATTAGGGACTATTTTCCACCCATAGTGGCTTAGTCTGACAAATTCTCTTTCATATTCAGCCATTATCAGCTGTCTCTGGCGTAGGGTAATAAACTCCCTGCTCTTCTCTTCCAGGTATTCTTTCTAAACTCAGTGAGAAAGAAATCCCAAGTTATTTGTTCTGGTGGCACCTCACTAGTTACTGTATCCCATTATTGGTATGCATCATCTTACAATAGTGATACAGTAGCTTCCAAATTCTGCTCTGGAGTACAATGAAGTTGTTTCAAGACTCTTCCAGTTCTGTCCAACCAGTTTTCAGCTATGACAGAATCATCTTCCCTTTTGCCTAGAAAATCCACTGTTCCGAACTTCTTGAGTTCTCCATATGAGATTTTTGATGTGGAGGTGGTGGTGGCATAACTTCTGCCATCTGTCTAAAGAACTCAGCCATTTTCTGAAATGTGGCTGGTGCACCTGGTACTGGTGGAGTAGGTTCCCTCCTGTCTCCTGGTTCAGTCATAGATGGAGCATGACTTTCTACTTCCTCATCGATCGCTCTCTGTGATGTGGAGTCCATATTCTGATCAAAATAACAAATCAAAAGATCTGCAATAGAGTCATCTTAATACTTACAATGCAATGCATGAAATGCAATCTATCTAGGTCTAGAAATGCCTAAACCGAGCTCTGATATCACTAAATGTAACACCCCTCACCCGTCTACAGTATAGCCGAGCAAGGCATGCTACACGGCGTGCTGAAATACCTAGTATGTGATTATTTCATTTCCTAAGCTCAATTTGATTTTAAGAAGTCTTTTATGTAATATTCATATCATACTGATACTATTTTCATAATTTGATAAAATCAGTATTTCAAGATTGGTAATAAAAATTTGGCAAGGTGCTGTCTGTATTTCAGACAAACTGTCCTTCCAAACCTATTGAAAATAGTTTAATATGACAATATCAAAATCTCAAATATTTCAAAAGTCTCTATTTCTCAGTAAAGTTAATAGACTTTTACAGTCATTAAATAGTTCCATAATACAGTCCATAATAATTCAAATATATCCAGAAAATCTCCATGTTATTTAATATGTATAAAATATTACAAACTTTAGAGCTTTCATAACATTACCAAATACAAGGCCAAATTTCAAAAATACAACAAAAATACAAAATACATGATATCTTAAGTCCTACCATGTATGCAATGCAGTGCAGATGACTCTAGACTCCTGTGCAGATATGATGTCTCACCCGTTCGTAGATTTGCTGGGCTCCCCAGCTGTGTCTCTAATACCTTCACGTTGCTTCGCATTACAAAAGCAATGCGCTAAGCAATTTTGTTTAGTGGTGCCAAATATAAAGAAATATACACTAAAATAAAGTAAATGAAGTGTTTACGAATTTATAACATCGATATACTTTGCAGTTGCTGATTCTACTTTTATTTGCCAACATTTCAATATTTGCTAATTTTTGGTAGTGCTGTATGTCAGTAGACTGGATTTAGCTATTTGAATTTAATAGTACTTGAATTACTGCCCGTGTAGCCTATATACTGACCAGACTGGATAAATGGATATACTGGCACTGGGTACCTAGTACCTCGGGCCGTCATACCATCGGTCACAAAGTGTCTCACAGTGTGTAAATAGCGTGGCTAAAAAGCCATATAGTGAATCTGGTGATAAGCCAAGAATAAATACACAATATGTATAGCCGTAGGCTATTAAAGTCACAGTGCGACATAATAAGCCGTAAAAATACAGTATGGCATGAAGCCATTTACAGAACAGCTGTCAAAATCCTATTGGGATGCCAACCTATCCAAACTAGTCAACTAGGCAAACTAGGGCACATTATAAATTAATTGTTTAATTCTTCAATTTTTAGAGTTTATTAACTATTATGTAATTCATAAGTCAATGCATATGTTGACCTTTTTAGGTCTATGGATAAGTTGTTTCTAGCATCAACATGTCACCTATTGTATTTCAAAATGCTACCAATATAGTGCAATTTACCATTTTTACAAGTTGGCATTCATTGCCAAATTGCTTCAAGCATCATTGTATGTAAATGTTAAATTCTCAATTTTTGGTGTGCTAGATTGGTCTAGCTTAAAGTCTTATTTCTCTTGGTTTTTAGCTTCTGGTTAAAGAAACAAAATTGTAGCTCTATGTCTTATTGCACTCGGGGTAAAATTTTAGGTCATTATAAGTTGTATAGACCAAGATATGGTCAATTTACTAAAGCTGGACAGATTGCACCTTTAGTGCAAAATTTGGTCAATTTTAGGTCACTTTTAGTTCTGGCAGTTTTAGTACCCGAACTTGTGCAAGCTATTTGACTTGGTTCTAGTCATTTCTGGGCTTTGGTGTCTTCATAAGAATTGTAGCTCTATATCTAAGCTATCCATGGTAAAACTTTCAGGTCAATTGGACTTGTTTTGAGTGAGTTATGGTCATCCTAATGACTACTATTCATATGGTCAAAAATCTAGGTTGCAAGGTTACTATTCCGGATTTGGTCATTTTTAAGGTCAGTTTCTAAGCAGAATTTTGGCAACATTTCTGCATGAAAGTTGGCCTATTTGGCGTCTAGTTTCACCCCCCATTAGTTTCATACCAATTGGGTTTACAGTTTGGCACTTATGACCTAATTTATGTACTGCCATCAATACAAAACCTGCACAAAACACATACACTTCCAATTTGATATTCCTTCTCCTCCTCATTACTTCAATATTCAATCAATGACACTTCCATATATATATATATATATATATATATATATATATATATATATATATATATATATATATATATTGTACACAGTTCCAGCAATAATTTTGGGCAGAACATTCAAGTGCTCAATGCACAAAATTCACTATTAAGTTCAACATTCACTTCCACCAAAATTCAACATATCTCAATGTCAATATTACACACACTTCAACATACTCATACTTCAATATCACTTGCACATGCTGCCCACAATTTAACACTAGCATATTTCATTAATAACTACATATTCACACACAAATTCATGGTTTAATAGGCTGCCGAACATGGCAGTTTGCCCAAAGCATTAAGATTCCATTTCACACCCTTAATTCAAGCACTACATGTACATACTTGGATTTTAACTTACTAAATCCTCCATTTGAGCTAATCAACTATAATTTCCATCCATTAGATGTAAGAAAAACTCAAATACAACACATAATCATGGCTGCCGAAAATGGACCATTTCATTTCTCAAGATTTTCTTCATTTCTCTTCACAAAAATACTCCCGTCAACCTAAACACAAGGTTTACTAAAGCAAGGGAGAGGATTTGGACACTTACCACTTTTGGAGCTTGTTAAAACTTCACCAAATTTCTTCCTTTTTATTCCATATAATCTGCCCAAGAGGTGTGGACCAACTTTAGTGAAGGAGCTTGAGAAAATTATGGCTTATTCATGGTGGATGTGAAGCTTTTGCTTGGGACGTTAATGGTAGTTTTGGGAGGAGATGGAATTCGGCCAAAATGAGTTACGAGGAAGAAGAAGAAGTTATGGGATTACACATGTCCATTTAAGTGTTTAAAATACTCCCCTAGTGGTCCACTAACTTAATATATATATATATAATTAAATTTTTAATTATCCTAAGTTTACCCCCCATTTCTTTCACTATTCTTATAATGTATCACAATTTAATTTTTCATGACATTTTCTAAGTGCAATATCATTTATTTTTAGTGGACATTGACGTTAAAAGGTAGCTCTTAGTGTCAAAGGACCAAAATGTCCCACTTCGGGTTATATTCCCGATTTTTCGGTAACACCGATTTTTGTCTGTTTCTCGATTTTTCATTTTTCTTTGTACTAATTTATTAATTTTTCTTTGATATTTCTAGTGTCAATTACATTTCAATAAACCTTTATTTATGTCTCAAAATTAAATTTCGAGGGTTCCCCGTGGTCCTAGGGTTGGCAACAGCCTTCCCGATGCGGTAACCCATCACTGCAGTGCTGGCTCGTTTAACTTAGCTTCATTTTCTCTCTTTCACTTTTCTTTGATTTTTCTTGTATTTTTTCTTTTATTTATTTCATCATTATATGTCTGTTCACTATCACCGAAGTATAGTTCCAAACATCCTAACTTGCCTGGACTGTTATTTGGCCACTGGAGCAGTAGAACATACAGAACACGTACAATGGGGATGTTACATCAGATGTTATTACTGCAGAAAAAGCAAGATTCAAATTAGTCATCTTGTATGAAGTAAATTAACCACCAATATGATTGTGGTCTTTTGATCAAATTGGTCCTCCCACTAACTTGGCGAATCCTACACTTCCATAGTATGAAACGGAAATCCTAGTTGGATGGATTTCTAGTGGGTGATTGAATTCTTATATATTGTTAACCATCCTCAAATCACATTTTCTTGGATACTTTTAACAACATATAAATGAACAACACTTGCTCATCACATCTTATGTGAAATTCAATTATTAAATTTTGGCTCCTAATGCTCAAAACCTCAGGTACATCCATTCTTGGCCTTTCTTACATTAGTTAAGTTAAGCCCACTAGGCCAGTGAGTATGGAAGTTTAAACCTTGATGACCTCAGATACATCCATTCTTGATCACTAAAGTACCCACATGCTCACAACATCACATGCTTTAACAATTAAATTTAGAAAATCTCTTAGACTATGAAAACCATCCCTATGTAACCATAGCCGATAGTCTAAGTATCTAAAATTTCCAAATGTAATTGTCCTAGTGGAGAGCCATGATATAATTACCATAATTATATCATTACCAACTTAATCATTTTTTGGAAGATTTTGTGGTCGGCTTAATTACTATTAAGGTCTCACTTTGCACATTATCCATTTGGCATGCATATATCTCATACAAGCATCCATTCATATACATCTCATGCATACATGGATAATAAATAAAATGGTATGATCATGGACTTTCTAAGGGATTCAATTTTGAGCCACCAAGAATTGAATTAAGGCATTTCTTAGGTGCATTTCATCTATTCTATTACAAGAGATGCTGATGAAGTACATAAATCAACTCTTGATCTTGATGTGCTCCCTCTAGTCCCATCAATGCTCTTGATCTCTTCATGCTTCTTGCAATTTAATTACAAAGTAACCCTTGGCATACCAAGTTGAATTTACAAGAATATGGACCTTATAGTCCTTAAACAAATGAAATTACATCCTATGTAATATAACACTTACATTACATGCCACGATAAATAAAATTAATTATTACATCCTAAAGAAGAATAAAAGAAATAAATTCAATCACATTGGTCTTTCATTGTCCATGATCATCCATCATGCATATTAACATTTAACACTTAAACATAAATATGTATGCATATTTAAATTGAATATCATATATCCAATTTATAACTAAATTTGAATCTCATTCAAATTAATCTCAAATTTAGGAACCCTTCCCAAATTCAATTTTCATGAAAACAATTTTCAAAATATTATTTGTATGATTGGAAATCCTAATTAAACAATTTAATTAGGTCTAAGCTTAATTTAGGGTCTCAAATTACACAACAATTGCATAAAAACCCTTTAATTTGCTAAAACATGCCCTGTGTGAAAACAACACAGCCCGTGTAATAGTTACACGGCCTGAGGCACCAAATTACATGGCCCGTGTGGTGCAAAAGCACGACCCATGTTAATCAGTAACATGGCCCATGTAACCTTTTGCCCATTTTTATGCCACAAACCCAGAAACACGGCCCGTGGCCTGGGACATGCCCAGGTGGTGTTTCTTGCTGCAATAAGGTTCTCTTAGGGTTTTTTTCAATTCAAATCTCATTCAAATCACCCCAAATCTCATCCAATCACACAATTAGGTCTCATAAACAATCCTAATAGCAAATATAGTGGCTCTAATAAGAAATTAATAGCGTTGGGAAGCATGGTTAGGGCCTTAGAGGATGGATTTCAAAAATTTTATCTAGGGTTTCATGCATACATATAAGTGTATTATGATCCTAGCCTTTCTCTAATGCCCTAAAGCATGTTAAAACACTCTTTTAACGTGCATTTGTGATTCATTTGCCATTAAAGATTGAGGTTTAACAATTAAACCTAGCAAACCCTAACTAAAAGAAGGTTTAAAGACAACTAACCTGAAGGGACGCAGAATCAAACTTCTTGCTCCCTTTGGTAGTCTCCAAGAGCACCACTTGTTGCTCTTCTAGCTTATCCACCTCAAGCTTCTACCAAGATCACCTTAGGCAGCCCAAGTCTTCTCTATGATGCTTGCCTTAGGGTATTTGCTTTAGGTGATATTCTATGGATGTATTTAAGCTCGAAACCTTTTCTGGTGTTTCTAATTCAAGAAAGAAACAAGCTTTCTTTCTATCATTAATGGAGGAAAAACAAAGAGAGAGAAACTGTAACGATCGGGCTCCAACCACTAGAGGAATTGTCTGTTTTGGCCATAAGCCTCACGGTTTTGTCCCATAGGTTGAATGGAGAACTTCTCAGGAGGTCACCCATCCTAGGATTTCTCTCAAGTAAGCATTCTTAACCCTGGAGTTCTTTCAACTCTCTAGGCCATTCCACTAAAAGGCACCTCTAGTGATTAGTTCCCCCATCTTATATATCATTACTTTTTGAACCCAAGACCATCTCCGTGCTTTGCCTATGTGGGATTTGCCTAAGAGACCTTTCTCCCCCCTTTTCGGGACTTAGCGTCCTCACTGAGGTTTGCCCCACCATCGCCCAAGAGGACACGTGAGCGGCTCTGATACCAATTGTAATGATCGCGCTCCAACCACTAGTGAAATTGTCCGCTTTGGCCATAAGCCTCATGGTTTTGTTCCATAAGTGAAATGGAGAACTTCCCAGGAGGTCACCCATCCTAGGATTTCTCTTAAGCGAGCATGCTTAATCCTGGAGTTCTTCCAACGCTCCAAGCCATTGCATCAAACAGTGCTTCTAGTGATTAGTTACCCCATCTTATATATCATTACTTTTTGAACCGAAGACCATCTCCGTTGTAATGATCGGGCTCCAACCACTAGAGGAATTGTCCGTTTTGGCCATGAGCCTCACGGTTTTGTCCCATAGGTGGAATGGAGAACTTCCCAGGAGGTCACCCATCCTAGGATTTCTCTCAAGTGAGCACGCTTAATCCTGGAGTTCTTCCAACTCTCCAGGCCATTGCATCAAACGGTGCTTCTAGTGATTAGTTCACCCATCTTATATATCATTACTTTTTGATCCCTAGACCATCTCCGTTGTAACGATCGGGCTTCAATCACTAGAGGGAGTCCCTTAGGCAAATCCCACATCGGCAAAGCACGGAGATGGTCTTGGGTTCAAAAAGTAATGATATATAAAATGAGAAAATTAATCACTAGAGGCGCCTTTTGGTGGAATGGCCTGGAGAGTTGGAAGAACTCCAGGGTTAAGTGTGCTCACTTGAGAGAAATCCTAGAATGGGTGACCTCCTGGGAAGTTCTCCATTTCACCTATGGGATAAAACCGTGAGGCTCATGGCCAAAGCAGACAATTCCTCTAGTGGTTGGAGCCCTATCATTACAATTGGTATCAGAGTCGCTCGCGTGTCCTCTTGGGCGATGGTGGGGCAAACCTCAGTAAGGACACTGAGTCCCAAAAGGAGGGGAGAAAGGTCCCTTAGACAAATCCCACATCGGCAAAGCATGAAGATGGTATTGGTTGAAGAACTCTAGGGTTAAGCGTGCTCGCTTGAGAGAAATTCTAGGATGGGTGACCTCCTGGGAAGTTCTCCATTCCACCAATGGGACAAAACCGTGAGGCTTATGGCCAAAGCGGACAATTCCTCTAGTGGTTGTAGCCCGATCATTACATCCATGCTTTGTCGATGTGGGATTTGCCTAAGGGACCTTTTTTGTAACACCCCGAACCTCCGAGCTCTGAATAGCACCATTTTTGGTCTGTGACTAGTACTATTTAAAAACACATTGAGGACCAAAAATAAAATGAAAATTTATTGAGATAGACACAATAAAAATTCAAGTGAACCAAAGACTTAAGGATTTAACGGGTATCATAAAAAAAGAAGGATTATGACCCGATGAGGGGCATTTTGGTCAATTCACTTTAAGAGTTGACTTGTGACCATAATGTAAATTAAATTAAATAAAAATAATATATTGAATTATGAATAAATTTTGGGGAAAATAAAGTGTAAATATAGAAAGAAAAGAAAAGAAATAAAAAGATTAAGTTTAATTACATTATGACACAATTAAAATTTATAGTTAAATAAGTAAATTTTGGGGGATAATTATATGTGGGGGAAGACAAATTTTCACTAAAAATTAAAAAGCCAATTCCTCTATTTTTCCCCTTAGGTGCCTCCCCACACTCTCTCCTTTTCCCTCGCTTTTCTTTCTTCTTTCTTCCTTCTTCTACTTACAACCTCTCTTAACCCTTGATTTTCCCCACTTTTTCTCCATAGGTTTTCTATCTAATTGGTAGAAAATATCAAATCTATTTTGGATTGAGAGATTAAAAGCTAAGAGAATAAAAGAATTAGAAGAAATTGAAGATTAGAAGTGGTCACTTGAGGTAAGTTTCTTTTCATGTTAGATTAGTTGTATAAGCTTTGAATGAAGTTAACTTATGATGAAATTTCATGAGAAATTGAAAGGAAACATGCATAGAACCTAAACTAGGGTTTTGGCCAATTTGGGAAAAATTAGGGTTTGATGTATTTTAATGAAAATAATTATGAAATCAAGCTTAGTTGAAGTAGTATGCATGATTGGGGTAGTGTAATTGCATGGGATTGCATAAATTGAATTATGGAAGATTAGGGTTCATGGGAAAATTAGGGCTTTTGTGCTAGGGAGTGAAATTGATGTGGGCAATGCAAAATTATGACTAATTAGCATGAATTGAATATGGGTTGATGTTAGTTGGTGGAAGGAGTTAATGGAATGGCATGGATTAGGGAAAATTACAAAATTGGGTATTGAAAAATTTGGGGTTTTTGTTCTAGGAAGTACTATGGATATATTAATGCTAAATTATGTTCATTTGGGGTGAATTAAATGTGAATTGAGGTTGGTTAGTGGAATTAATTGAAGAAATGAAAATTTGAACCTAGGGCAGAATTTTGCACACTGAGTTTAGTGTGTTTGATAGCCCATAAATTGAGATACACAACTCCAATTGGTGTGAAACCAATTGGAAATGAAATGTAAGACATAGATATAGAATTTTCATAAAGAGACCCAACCCAGAAACTTCCTAGAAAGTACCTAAAACTTGGCTTGAACTTAGAGATAAAATTCTAGAACATGCAGAATTAGGCACATGAACAGTAAATTTTACAAGGCCATAACTCTCTCTAGAAAACTCTGATTTAGGTGATTTTTGAACCAATGGAAACCTAAAACATAGTAGAACATTTCATATGAAGAACTTAAGGCCAAATTATAGACTTAAACCAATAAAATTGCTAAGCAAAATTGAGTAACCAAATTGTAGAAAATCTGAAAATATGCAAACTGACCATATGAACAGTAAATTTTGCAAGGCTATAACTCTCTCTAGAAAACTCTGATTTAGGTAATTCTTGAACCTATAGAAACTTAAAACATAGCAGAACATTTCATATGAGAACGAAGCCTAATTATGAACTTAACCAAACCCAATTACTGAGTAAAGTTGAGTTGATAAATCTGCTAGAGCAGTGAATAATAACATAAATAGTAAACTTTAAATAGCCATAACTCTCTATAGAAAGCTCTGATTTAGGTGATTCTTGAATTGATGGAAACTTAAAACATAGTCGAACATTTCATATGCAGAACTTGGAGCCAAATTATGAACTTAACCCAATGAAATTGTTAGCCAAAGTTAAGTCACTAAAGTTGCCATAATCAGCCCCTCATGGATAGTGAAATTCATTTGACTATAACTTTGGCTACACAACTCCAAATGAGGTGATTCAAAAAGGAAAATAAAGATGAGACCTAGAGGGACAATTTTCATGAAGAACACCTCATCAAATTATGATTGAAACTAGATAAAAACTAGGTTCAAAATCCAATGTACCAAGCTATCCAAAGTCAAAACTCTTAAAAAATTTACAAAGCTAACTTGGGATGCATTAGACATTCATGTAATGAGTACTTAACAGCAATTGATATGAGTATTGAGGTATTCTATTTGTATATTTTTAGTAGAGAAAGAGATTGGGACGGACAAGGAGAAGTAAGTAAAGATAAAAGAGTTCATTGAAGGTTTGTGCACAACTAACCTTTTTCTTCGTTTTAAACTTGCTAATTGTTTGGAATGTGTTTATTTGAATGAGTTCACTTTGAACAAGTTTACTTTGACTGAAATATGACTTTTCTCCTGCATTTGAGAAATTTCGGTCTTACCACCTCTATATGGATATTATGTTGATTTGAATGTGTTTATTGATTTATAAATGTGATTGTTAAGTGAAAAACTTTTGAAAATTGTTTTGCAATCACAGCTAGCAAGACAGTCCCTTCAGAACTCCCCATCAATAATGGCTACTTGGGGTTGATAATGGATATTGATTATGTCTCCCATTAATAATGGTTAGTGGGGTAAGACTTGAGTACTCATTAGCTAGCTAGCCTTTCCCTCAT
Organism: Hevea brasiliensis; assembly: GCF_030052815.1. Classification (NCBI taxonomy): domain Eukaryota; kingdom Viridiplantae; phylum Streptophyta; class Magnoliopsida; order Malpighiales; family Euphorbiaceae; genus Hevea; species Hevea brasiliensis. Next base: position 36,088,301 of record NC_079508.1, on the reverse strand, counting down.
TAATAACGGTTAGTGAGGTTGAGATTGCTTTGTCGTGGTGTACAACACGGCACTGATCATGAAATTTAGTTTCATGGCCTGAACTGTGTGTTGATGTTGGCAACGCTAATGCTTTGTGAATTGTGATTTATGACGTGTGATTTCTCATTTGAAATGTTATTCCAATAAATGACCCTTATGGATTTAAAACTGTTGTGAAGTTTTCATGTTTAAGAAAAATGTGATTTATTATGCTTTAATAAGTTGTTTTTTACCTTAAGTTTTAAAGTTATTAGTTGTGCACCACTGAGTGATATACTCAACGATAGCTTCTTTATGCTATCGTAGAAGGCTACCGAGTGAGAGACTTGGAAGCAACATTTTGGTATTGATTGTGGGTATTTAGGTTTGGTATACCCTTATGATTCCTTTGGATGTATTTTGTGCCTTTATGCTATCGTAGAAGGCTACCGAGTGAGAGACTTGGAAGCAACATTTTGGTATTGATTGTGGGTATTTAGGTTTGGTATATCCTTATGATTCCTTTGGATGTATTTTGTGCCTATATGTATAGATGTACAGACATTGAGCAGTTTGTATTAAAATGCACTGCATTACTAAAGTATTTTGAGTTTGTAACTATTTGTATTTTATTTTGAAACTTATGGAAATGTAACTTTTATAATATTCAATCTATCATTATTTCCAATGAATGTTTACATTGAATTTTAACTATTCCCATGTAGTTTTCCACAAAAGAATTGATATGATCAAAAGCTATAATTTGTTTAAAATCTCTTGTAGCATAATTAATGGATTATCGATAGGTGTAGTTCGGTAATTCATTAGGTATACTACGGGAACATGTCATGCCTTACAAGGGAATAGGTGTGACATGTTTTAGTGGCATCAGAGCTTTGGTTTTCATACAAGTTTTGAAATTGCATACTTGAAAAATTTTGATAGGTACAACTGCTCAATTATCATTAATTGATACATATAGTGCATTACATCATAAATATGGACTAATGGAGAGAGATCTCCTTGTGTTGGTTGTCTAGGGAGTAGAATTCTTTGTGATTCAGTATGGAAGAAGGGGATCACACAGTAGAGTAATCAGTAGCAACTAAGCTACAGGGGGGAGGCCCCAGCTCCTTAGAATGCCAGTGGATCAGCTGCACCCATCCCGCCCATGCAGTTTCTTGCTCAGTTCGCTTAGTAGATGGCTGCACTATTTCAGCAAAATGGCTGGCAATATACCAGTCCAAGCTCTTGTGAGCACCTCCAGTACATCCACCACCTCCAGCCATATAGTATGAAAAGTTAATGAAGTATGGGGCAATAGATTTCAAGGGTACAGTGGACCCATTGGAAGCTGAGCAATGGTTAGAACGGATGGAGAGGGTATTCAAGAAATTGCACTGTACTAATGATTTGAAGTTCGAATAATCGGTCTCTCAACTACATGGAGATGCATATGAGTGGTGGAAGACTATTCCTCACAGTTTGGTTGAGCCCCCTGTGTTGACATGGGATGACTTCCTCAGAGAATTTAGACAGAAATATGTTCCCAACACATATATAGATATGAAGCTACAGGAGTTTCTCAGTTTGAAGCAAAGGAACAGGACTGTGGCCGAGTATGAGAGGGACTTTTCTTGCCTCAGCCACTATGCTGGAAGCCTACTCACTACCAGTAGGGACAGATGCAAACGGTTTGAGTCCAGGTTGAGGCCTAGCATACGACAACAGGTGGCTAGTTTTAGACATGAGAACTTCTCAGAGTTGATATCTCAAGTCCTTGAGCTGGAAAGGATAAAACTGGAAGGGGCATTTGAGAAGGTAACCACTGAAAAAGAAAAGAGCAGTAAGCCTACAAGTCAGAGTTCAAGTAGCAATTCGAGTAGGAAGAGCTTTGGGAGACCGAGTAACAGAGGATCTAGTAAGGGAAGATTCTTAAGGCAAAGGCCACCTAGATCCGATCAGCAGACATCTAGGGGTTCCTTTCCTATCTGTACCTGTGAAACCTAAGGTAGGACTCATGGAGGAGTATGTTATAAGGCCTTGGAAGCATGTTACAACTGTGGTGGAAGTGGGCATTTTGCTAGAGATTGCACTAGTGCCCGCAGGTCTGGGCCGCCTACCACCACTGAGGGATCTGTTCAAGGTTCTGCTTCCAGAGGATAATGTTTCGCTATTTTGCAATCACCGCAAGTGCACGTATCGCTAACAAGTAATAAAGTGATAAGTAGAGTATCGTTCGCACGAGAAATTTTGTTTAGCAAGTACCAATCTACACAGAAAATCTTGACTGTCTAGGCTATCAAATACTTAGATAATGAAGTTTGTTAACTTTAAACACTAAAATGGTAAACTTAAAACTAAATGATTTATTTGAAGCAATTATGGAATTAAGATTTCACACTTGAATCTGACTAGGGATGTTATCTTGTTTATTTACTGAATTGAGGATCGTTTTCTTTGATGAAAATCAGTCCTAAGTTATCCTAAATCCTCTCTCAAGGCATCTAGAGTGTATTCTAATTAACTCGAACCCTACTTTCATGGTGATCAAATTAATTAAAATCCTTTAAGACCTTTGACCAATTTTTAGGTTCTACAAAGGTATCAGCCTATGTCTAGGTCAGAATTCCTGGGTTCAAGATCTTGATTTTCTAATGCTAATTTTCACCTTTTAGTCCTTCAATTAACATCTACAATCATAACTAAGTGGGTACCAACACATAGCATACATTAAGATCGCAAGAAATTAAATCAAGAAACGAATCTCAAATCCAATAAATAAAACTCAGTGTTCATCCATAATAATAATTACAAGAGCTACTCTCCCAAATCCAGAATAAGAAAACTACTCACTCATGGTGAGTTCAGCAAATGTCATGATAAAAAGTAAAAACAATAAAAAGAGAGTTATGCAGAAGAAATAAAATAATAAAAATCTGTCTAAGGAGATGAAACGAAGGAACCAAAGAGAGTTTGCAGCTTTGATCTTGTGAAGCTTCAGCTAGAAAACTTCTTGTGGTGCTGATGTAGAGTTCGACAACAGCAACCTTCAGCAGTAGTCCTGATGACAGTGACCGACCTCTCTTCCTGATGTTTTCTTTTCTATTTATATTGGTTGCTCCACAGTTAGGTCATTTTGAGTCTAAAAGGCTTTAAGAGTCTCGTTCGAATCAAAAAACAGGAGGGGAATTCTAGTTAGAAAATAGGTTGCAGCATAGTACAAGGATCGTGTGTCACTACACAGGTCTAGCAAAGTAGGGCCGTGTAACTTGCTGGAGGAGAATCGCGTGGTTTTATTTTGGCACAGAAAGTTACATGGGTCTGTGTCAACTACACGGGCCTAATTACACGGGTCATGCATTATTGTTCCCATAAGGTTTTTCAAGCTTGCGCCCGGTAGAGACTTACAAGGGTCCCTGCAGATTACACGGGTCTACTTACATGACTCGTGTACTTGTGTTTCTCATTGATTCTCTTGGCTTTCTTCTGGCAGAGAGTTACATGGGTCGGGGGCTTGGTTTACACGACCCGTGTACTTTGTATCAGCAATAATTCTTTGTCTTTTTATCTCTCCAAGCTTTCCTTTGCACTCCCATCCTTTGGGGCTTCACCCAAACACCTGAAATAATGCAGAAAACATGGAATTAAGGGCTTGGCAACATAATTTATGAAAACTAATGAAATAAACTACTATGCATGAAAATACTTGCCTAAATGCTATGATTTAGAATATAAATGTGCTTAAAAACATCTATACAATTCATGTGTATCAAATGCCCCCAAACTCAAACTTTTGCTTGTCCTCAAGGAAAACAAAACTCTGTTTTAAAGCACATTTCAGGGGATACTTAGAATACAAAATCAATTTAATAAGCATAGAATTGAACTCCTCCAACCTTCATACCAACTCCCCTCCCTCTTTCAAGGCATAAGGGTTCTAACAGCTGCCTGTTTGGAACTTAACCTCGTTTCATGGTGTTTCGACTAATTATTCCTCTATACAAGACCATTAATAAGCTACAAACAACCTGTTTTATTGGGATAGAATTAAGAAACACTAACTCCCCCAAATCTACCTCTTTCGTAAGTAATTGAGATGAAGTATTTCAATTTTAGCTCCATAGGCGTATCTTAATTTTCCATCTCCACTAATGTAGCATGTGCTTTTTCAAAAGATCAAAAGGTCCTTAAAAGGGTTGTAATGGGGCTGGAGGGATAAACTTGGTTGCCAATGAAAGGTTTTTAGGGAATGCAAATATGAGGATAGCATGTATGCATAAAATCCAAGTATACTGTGTTCGTTTCTACATATTTTGTGTGGAGAGAAAAAGCTTTTGGCTTTTTATATTGTCAAGCATGCTTCCATGACACTTATCTTGGGACTTCTTTTCTTTTTCCTTTTTGTCCTCTCCCCCATACTCATTACTTTTGCTAGGTTGGAAAGGCAAATTTTTTCTTTGGCTTCAATTGCAAACTCACATTTTTTCTTGAGTTCCACATCCTCTCTTCATTTTCTTTATGCATTTTACTTCCTCAAAAGGGTATTGTAATTGTTTAGGTTAGGGACTAGGTGAATAAGATGGGTAAGCAACATAGGCTTCAAGTTGGCTACAAGGGATATACATGTTAATTTAGGGGTGGCTAAGGCTTAGTAAGGCTGTATCAAAGAATGCCTTAATCATCTCTTCATCAAACATATGCTAGGATTTCACCTCAATAAGTCCAAGAGATATGTTTTAGAGCTAGTGAGGAAATTTTTGAGTTTGCTTGTGTTTCAAATTTTGTTCTCCTAATTTTAAAAGTTCAATGTGATAAATTAATAGTTATGAAGAGGTTTAGCTAGTCTAGTTCCATAAAAGAGATTAGCTTCTTCACAAACAACATGTTAGAATCCCTTTTTGCCCATCTAGATATGTTAATTCCTCTATCCCATAGAGTCCAATTATTAGCTTACAAAAAAAAAAATTGGTTATAGTGCTAAGTTTCACAATTTACAATCCACAAATTTTTAAAAATTCTCGAAAATTTTGATACACAAAAATAATGTAGCTAAATTTAAACAATGCAATGATGTGCATGTAATGATATGCAAGTACAAATGTATCCCCCCCCCCCCCCCAAAACTCAAACCAGACATTGTCCTCAATGTCAATAAAATGTGCAAGATCAGATCAAGCGTACAAAAATTTTAAGGAAGCATAATATTTATTAAGCATGGAAAATTTTTGAACATAAAGCAAATAAAAGAGACCTATGGTTGCAAGTTAGGACTAGGGCATGTAAGATATTATAATAAAGATCCTATCCTATAGTCCTATCTCTAAAAGGCCTCTAATGATGATGATGGTGATGCTGGTGATCCTTGCTCCTCTTCCTCCTCATCTTCCTCATTTAGTTTGTCCATTAGAATGTCCAGCTTGTTGTGTGCTTCCTGGAGGCTGTCCTCGATAGCTCGCATCCTGCCGTATATTGTGGTCTTCATGCACTGTAGGTATGCAAGGACCGGGTCTGTCAGTGGTAGTGTGTATGGAGGCACTCGGATAGGGGACTCTTCGAACATCTGCCCTTGCCCTTCTTCTTGAGGCTGTAAGGTCTCACTGGGTCCCTCCTTTGCCTCGTCTCTCCGAGGGATGGTGTTTCCTTTAGCATCCACCAAGTAGCATTTGTTGCCTACCTTCTTACATATCCCCATGGATATGCAGATAGTTTGATCAATTCTTGATGTTCCAGTAACAAAGCGCAGCCTGTGATGTCCTGGAACAAAGCCAAAGTGGAGGGCAATGGTGCTGAGAAGGCCTCCAAGCACTATGTGCTCGGTAGGCTGATGCCAAAAATGTCGAAGATGGTTGCACAAGAAAAAGCCAGTGCTGCATCACTGCCTGGTGACCATGCACCATAGGAAAAATAGCTCACTGGCATTAACAATGCCAAGGCTGTCGCCACGGCCCATGATGATGCGGGCAGTGAACTGATGCATGTATCGCAATGCTGGACTAGTGATGCCCATTGATTTGGATTTGCTAGAGTTGTAGGGCTCTATGTTTGGTGTAATGGAATCCCAAAAGTTGATGTTATTGTACAGCCAGTGAGGATGGATTACAGCCTAGAAAGATTGGCCAAACTGCACATTGATGAAGTGGTGAGGTTGCATGGAGTGTAAGTGTCTATTATGTCTGATAGAGATCCTAGGTTCACTTCTAGATTCTGGGGTAGTCTCCAAAAAGCCCTAGGAACTAGATTGAACTTTAGTACAACATTTCATCCATAGACAGACAGCTAGTCTGAAAGGATCACTCAGATTTTGTAGGACATACTTCGGGCTTGTGTGATTAAATTTGAGGGAAGTTAGGACTCACACTTGCCTTTGATTGAATTTTCCTACAACAATAGTTATTAGTCAAGCATTGGGATGCCTCCATATGAAGCACTTTATGGCAAAAAGTGTAGAACTCCCTTGTGTTGGGATGAAGTGGGTGAGAGAAAGTTGATTGGCCCAGAGCTAGTGCAGCAAACAGAAGAAAAGATTAAGCTCATTAGAGACAGACTCAAAGCTGCATCGGATAAACAAAAGTCCTACATTGATTTGAAGAGAAGAGATATTCAGTATAGTGTGGGTGGCAAAGTATTCCTGAGAGTTTCCCTAAGGAAGAGGATCATGAAGTTTGGTAGGAAAGGGAAACTGAGTCCTCGCTTCATTGGGCCATATGAGGTTTTGGAAAGAGTAGGTCCATTGGCATATAGACTTGCATTGCCTCCAGAGTTGGACAAGATTCACAATGTCTTCCATGTCTTCATGTTAAAGATGTACAGATCAGACCCCTCTCACATTTTGCCAGTAGAGGAGATTGAGGTAAATCCAAATGTGGCATATGATGAAGAGCCCATAATGATCTTGGCATATGAGGTGAAGCAGCTGAGGAACAAGCAAAGACCTTTGGTGAAAGTGTTGTGGAACCATTATTCAGGCAAGGAGGCTACATGGGAGCGTGAGGAGGACATGAAGAGACAACACCCACAGCTATTCAGATATCGAGACCAGGTAAATTTCGAGGACGAAATTTTATTTTTAAGGAGGGGAGAATTGTAACACCCCGAACCTCCGAGTTCTGAATAGTACCATTTTTGGTCTGTGACTAGTACTATTCAAAGACACCTTGAGAACCAAAAATAAAAAGAAAATTTATTGAGATAGACGCAATAAAAATTCAAGTGAACTAAAGACCTAAGGATTTAACGGGTATCATAAAAAAAGAAGGATTATGACCCGATGAGGGGCATTTTGATCAATTCACTTCAAGAGTTGACTTTTGACCAAAATGTAAATTAAATTAAATAAAAATAATATATTGAATTATTAAAAAATTTTAGGGAAAATAAAGTGTAAATATAGAAAGAAAAGAAAAGAAATAAAAAGATTAAGCTTAATTACATTATGACACAATTAAAATTTATAGTTAAATAAATAAATTTTAGGGGAAAATTATATGTGGAATAAGACAAATTTTCACTAAAAATTAAAAAGCTAATTCCTCTCTTTTTCCCCTTAGGTGTCGCCCCACACTCTTTCCCTCTCCCTCTCTTTTCTTTCTTCTTTCTTCCTTCTTCCACTTATAACCTCTCTTAATCCTTGATTTTCCTCACTTTTTCTCCATGGGTTTTCTATCTAATTGGTAGAAAACATCAAATCTATTTTAGATTAAGAGATTAAAAGCTAAAAGAACAAAAGAATTAGAAAAAATTAAAGATTAGAAGTGGTCACCTGAGGTAAGTTTCTTTTCATGTTAGATTAGTTGTATAAGCTTTGAATGAAGTTAACTTATGATGAAATTTCATGAGAAATTGAAAGGAAACATGCATGGAACCTAAACTAGGGTTTTGGCCAATTTGGGAAAAATTAAGGTTTGATGTATTTTAATGAAAATGATGATGAAATCAAGCTTAGTTGAAGTAGTATGCATGATTAGGGTAGTGTAATTGCATGAGAATTTAATAAATTGATTTATGGAAGATTAGGGTTCATAGGGAAATTAGGGCTTTTGTGCTAGGGAGTGAAATTGATATGGAAAATGCTAAATTATGACTAATTAGCATGAATTGAATGTAGGTTGATGTTAGTTGGTGGAAGGAATTAATGGAATGGCATGGATTAGGGAAAATTACAAACTTAGGTATTGAAAAATTTGGGGTTTTTGTAATGATCGGGCTCCCACCACTAGAGGAATTATCTGTTTTGGCCATAAGCCTCACGATTTTGACCCATAGGTGGAATGGAGAGCTTCCCAGGAGGTCACCCATCCTAGGATTTCTCTCAAGTGAGCACGCTTAACCTTGGAGTTCTTCTGTAACACCTCTCACCCGACTACAGTATAGTCGAGCAAAGTGTGCTACATTCGGTGCCAGAGCACCTTATCTTATCTTACTTTATTCCTTTCATAATTTGATCTCATTATATTTTAATATTAATTATTTTTCGACGGAGAAACCAGCGGAGTTTCTCCTATTTTATTACCAGTTGACGTATTTTACTATTTACCTATTTGAAAATTTCAATAATATTTTACAAATAAAATCTCATCAATTATTTTCATAACCATCTCATTCACATATCTCAATTTCATATTCATTTCCATGCATTATCTATATATTTCAAATCTGTCTTCGAATCCATACAATCTCATTCATGCTCAAATCACATAAGTAAAATTTTCAAATTTCTTTAATTTACATAATTTCATAATTTACATGATGTATAAATTAATTACATATGAAAAAGCTAATTTATTAAATTACATTACATTTCTATTAATTACCTGCTCATAATCTACATTATAATACAATATCTAGTATTTTGTACTAAATACAAAATATGATCTATATGGGCCCTATCTACATGCATTACTGAGGAGGTGATAACCTTGAATACTCCAGCCACTTCTGCAGATCTGGACTCTAAAAATGTTAGTCAAAGTACCTGGGCGAGGAAACAAATCCATTGCGCTAAGCATTGCTGCTTAGTAGTGCAATAATAGAACAAGAAAATAAAATATACAAATAAAGAAAGAACAAAGCGTAATTTGAATATTTAAGAATCAATTTAATTTAATACAATGTGTCTAATATTAATTATCTTTTGTTCTCATTTGTTTCGCTTTGAAAGCGTTTAATTCCGAAATTCACAGGGATAATGTACAACATACAGAATTAATAAAAATACTCAGTTTATATTTATATGGCAATAGAAGGTACATTTAAAATATTTAGTTAAGTTATACCTATTTTTGCAACTCTTTTATCATTTTACTTAACAATTTTTATGTTGTTTGGATCGTTTCATAATTGTAACTAATTCTTTTGAAGTCTTATTAACTCATTTATTTGATTTCTAATATTTTTAATTACTAATAGTCTTAATTTATTTTAATAAATTACACTGCCCAAGTAACCTACGACAGGCTGACTAAACTGGATAACGGGTCGTTGGCTCTGGACACCGCAGTGCCTCGGGCCGTCATACCACGGGGCCTTGAACGCCAACCACGTATCACGATCGGTATGGCTAAAAAGCCATGATAACACATAATCGGGCATAAAAGCCATGAATACAGGCATAAAGCCATGAATACAGGCATAAAGCCTTTCGTAGTACTGCTAAAACAATACCCTATTGGCATGCCAAACTATCCAATCTGACACACATGTCTAGGCAATACAAGGGCACATAATATCATTAAATATTAATATATTGTGTTTTATGACTTCATTATTTCATGATAAATTTCAATTACAATTCATACATTCATTTGATCATTTATATGATCACAATTCACATCAATTATCCTTTTATACCATTGTACTCAAAATACTTCTCCTCTCTACAATAATGAGAACTAATGTCTCATTCATACATTAATATGGTTCATTTATTCATTCATTATATTATTCATATTGATCACAATTCTAAACAATGGTTCACATGTACCATTGTATTCAGAACATTTTCCCTTTTCTCATTTATACATTCAAGAATCTACTTATGTAATTACAAATTTTATATTTCAAGTTGAGTTATTAATATTTTATGAATTTCATTTGTGATGGGCATATAAGCCCTAACTATCTATTCACATCAATTAGGTGACTTATTTTTCATGTTTCAAGTAATCCATGAATATTTCATGGATTTCTAATTTATGGCCTTAATTTCTTTTTAACAATTTTGACTAGGATGCATAGTCTACATTTGTCATACAATTCTAAGCATTTAAGCTTAGAATTGGTTCTAGGTTTTCATCTTAATTTACTAATCATTTTGATTACTATTCACCTTACTAGTCAACCAAAATGTTGACCTTTTCATACTTAGAGGATATATTAATTTTAATTACACCAAGATCCCACATTTTGAGTTTTACATTTGCTAGTATTAATTGGCAATTGCAATTTAAAGTCCCCTAGATGCATTTCTAATTTCAAATTTTGAATTTCAAGTTTTGGTGTCACTATTCACCTCATTGGTCAACAAAAATGTTGACTTTTGGATAGAAAATAGGCATATTGGTTTTAGCACTCCCAATGTACCACATTTTACATTTAAAACTTGTTGGAATTAACCACAAAATCCATTTCCAAATCTAAAACCAAGAGGGCAGAATTTTCAGTTTTTGTGACCCAAATTTACTGTTCCATTGGGTCCTGTTGCAGTGGGAATTTGAGGAAATGGTAAACATGAAAGTTGTTCCTTATTTTGTCTAGTTGAATTTCCTTTTTTGAATCACTCCATTTGGAGTTTTGTAGCTCCAGATATGGTCCAAAAACCATAGCTGGCCGGATTTCAATTCTGCAGAATTTACCAAATCTACAGTACCATGAACAGTGAATGCCACTGCCTTGTTGAATAGGTTCTGGTCATAATTTGGGGTAGGTTTCTTCATGAAAGTTGTTTGTCTATGTCTTAACGTGTTGCTGTAAAAATTTCAGGTCAATTGACCATATCTATAGTGAGTTATGGCCAAATGAACAGTTACTGTTCATTTGGTCATTCTGCAGAATCAGTTTGCAGGGTATCCGGATTGGGGCCAACTTTTGGTCCTCTTGCTTTGGTCTTTTGGGCATGTTTTCTTCAGCAAAAATGTGCCATTATAAGTCTAGTTTCATGTCCAATTGGCCAAATTCCAATTGAACCTACACAGCCAAAGTTATGGCTGTCTAAGTGGGCTGGAATCACAGCCTCATTGCTGCTGTCTCTAGGCAGCCTCCACATTTCACTTTGCCATGCATTAGCTCACTTCAAATTATGATTAACTTGCCTCAAATGGTCATTAATTGACCATTAAAATGTTCATTCACCATTACCTAAACAAGGTCCAAGTTTCTCTCCAAAACCCTAACCCTAATTGACCAAGCCTCCAATTCATGCATCCCACTCCTAATTTGCTATACTAATCATATAATTTATAAGAGGGGCAGCAATATGTCACTTTAAACCAAAGATTTCTCCTAACCCTAACTCATGTCAAGGCTGCCAAAACTTCATGGAATATAACCATGCTTCATTAATTCAATTTTTGTCAAATTTTTAACTTAACTTAGCTCAAATTCATGATTAGAAAGATGTAAAAGCAAAGGTTATGGCACTAACCTCTTTGGTGATTTTCTAAGCTTGTTCACACCTCATTTTCTTCCACTTTCTCTTCTTCTAATTGCTGCCCAATTCTTGCTCTAGTGGTAAGGGGAATTTTTAGTGAACGGAGGACAAGGTTTTGAGGTGGTTTGAAGTGGGAAATGAAGCTTAAGGGAGCTTTAATGGTGGAACCTCTTCTCTCTCTCTCTCTCAACGTTTTTTAGGCTGCCCAAAGGTTGAAGATGCAGATTGTTTTTTCAAATTTTTGGTCACTTTTATCTCTTTTAATGAGTTTAACAAATTGTGATTGGTGGATAGGTTTTTAATGACATCATATGATGTCATTATTAGGTATTTTCTTTCATTTTCTTTTCTTTTCATCTCTACTCATTTTCAATTTAATTTTTAGTAATGTTTATTCACATTTTGTGTCATAATAATTATTTACTTAACTGGACAAGTCGGCCAAAAATCGTCTTTGAAGGCGAAATGACCAAAATGCCCTCCGTTTGGCTTAACGGGTCAAAATTGTCTGTACTGATTGAAAAATTTTTCTAAATATTTTCTTAGCATTCTAATGCCATAAGAACCTCAATGACCCTTCTCTGGAGTCCCAAAAATTATTTTATGAATTTTTCCCTGGGTCTAGGGCTCCTCGTTGCGAGAACCGCAACTTCACTCTGGTTACCCATCGGCAGGCAGGCTCGTTTAACTTGGTTGTATTTTATTTCAAAAATTTTTCCTAAATTTTTCTTATTAATATTTGAGTTAATTATGGTTCCTGACTTTAGTTTAAATATTTTTCCGAACGTTCTAGCTGTCCGGACCGACACCGGTCACCGGAACAGTAGAATGTACGTAATTGCTACAATGAGGGTGTTACAATTCTTCCCCTCTAATTTAAATTTCGTCCTCGAAATTTACTGGGTTTAGGTATCTAGGATAATTCTTTTACCTTCCTATTGCTCCCTTTGTCTACTTCTTTTATATATATGGTACTATTTAGTCTTTTCGAATCTATCATTATACACTTAGGCATATCATAAAGGAAATACTTTACCTCAAATTCACATCTGGGGCTTCTTGCTCCTCTCCGGCTTGGGTGACATTTGGAAGTGGTGTTACTGTTGTACTTGGTCCTTCCACGACCTGCATGCAGGTCCATGGTAAATTCCTCTTAGGACAATCTTTCAGACGATGGTCTATGGCCCCACATCTATAACAGGCTCCAGTCAATCCCCTACATTCACCTTTATGCCACTTGTTACAATGGCTACATTTTCTTGCTAGTCCTGTCGCACTCACAACTAGTGTTTTTGGTTGATCTCTTCTGTGTATAGGCTTGGGTCTAGATCTCCTACTTTGATCAGATGTCTGACTTAACTGTTCTCTCGGCCTCTTATTGCTAGACTGTCCAAATTTCCTCTTTTGCTGATCACCACTCCTCTTCTATTCCTCTTCATGAACACAGCTAATATATTTCTTTCTGAACTCTATCAGAAAGAATTCCCAAGTTACGTCGGCTGGTTGCACTGCCTTGGTTACAACATCCCACCATCGATATGCAGCTTCTTGTAACAACGAAACTGCACACTCCAAACTCTGTTCCGGTGTGCAATGGAGCTGCTGCAGGACTCTTTCAGTCCTTTCTAACCAATACTCAGCCGCTGAAGAATCATCTTCCTTTCTACCATTGAAATCTACAGCTCCATATTTCTTAATTTTTCCTAGAGGTGATTTCCGCTGAAGCGGTGGTGGAATAACTTGATCATCTGTCCGAAGAATTCAGTCATCTGCTCAAACAAGGCCTGTTGGGGTTGTACAGGCACCTCTTGCACTGGTGGAGCAGGATCTCCCCGATTTCCAATATCACTCCCAGTCGGGATACGGCCTACTACTTCTTCTTCTACTGCCCTCTGCGATTCTGAGTCCATACCTTAACCTAAAATAACCAAGAAAATAGATCTGCATTAGTGTCACCTCAACTCATATGAATGCAATGCATGTTATGCACACTATCTCATTCTATCTATCTATGCCTAGGAACGCCTAAACCGTGCTCTGATACCAATAAATGTAACACCCCTCACCCGACTACAGTATAGCCGAGCAAAGTGTGCTACATTCGGTGCCGGAGCACCCTATCTTATCTTACTTTATTCCTTTCATAATTTAATCTCATTATATTTTAATATTAATTATTTTTCGACGGAGAAACCAGCTGAGTTTCCCATATTTTATTACCAGTTGATGTATTTTACTATTTACCTGTCTGAAAATTTCAATAATATTTTACAAATAAAATCTCATCAATTATTTTCATAACCATCTCATTCACATATCTCAATTTCATATTCATTTCCATGCATTATCTATATATTTCAAATCTGTCTTCGAATCCATACAATCTCATTCATGCTCAAATCACATAAGTAAAATTTTCAAATTTCTTTAATTTACATAATTTCATAATTTACATGATGTATAAATTAATTACATATGAAAAAGCTAATTTATTAAATTACATTACATTTCTATTATAATACAATATCTAGTATTTTGTACTAAATACAAAATATGATCTATATGGGCCCTATCTACATGCATTGCTGAGGATGTGACAACCTTGAATACTCCAGCCACTTCTGCAGATCTGGACTCTAAAAATCTTAGTCAAAGTACCTGCGCGAGGAAACAAATCCATCGCGCTAAGCATTGTTGCTTAGTAGTGCAATAATAGAACAAGAAAATAAAATATACAAATAAAGAAAGAACAAAGCGTAATTTGAATATTTAAGAATCAATTTAATTTAATACAATGTGTCTAATATTAATTATCTTTTGTTCTCATTTGTTTCGCTTTGAAAGCGTTTAATTCCGAAATTCACAGGGATAATGTACAACATACAGAATTAATAAAAATACTCAGTTTATATTTATATGGCAATAGAAGGTACATTTAAAATATTTAGTTAAGTTATACCTATTTTTGCAACTCTTTTATCATTTTACTTAACAATTTTTATGTTGTTTGGATCGTTTCATAATTGTAACTAATTCTTTTGAAATCTTATTAACTCATTTATTTGATTTCTAATATTTTTAATTACTAATAGTCTTAATTTATTTTAATAAATTACACTGCCCAAGTAACCTACGACAGGCTGACTAAACTGGATAACGGGTCGTTGGCTCTGGACACCGCAGTGCCTCGGGCCGTCATACCATGGGACGCAGAACGTCAACCACGTATGCAGTCAGTATGGCTAAAAAGCCATGATAACACATAATCGGGCATAAAAGCCATGAATACAGGCATAAAGCCATGAATACAGGCATAAAGCCTTTCGCAGTACTGCTAAAACAATACCCTATTGGCATGCCAAACTATCCAATCTGACACACATGTCTAGGCAATACAAGGGCACATAATATCATTAAATATTAATATATTGTGTTTTATGATTTCATTATTTCATGATAAATTTCAATTACAATTCATACATTCATTTGATCATTTATATGATCACAATTCACATCAATTATCCTTTTATACCATTGTACTCAAAATACTTCTCCTCTCTACAATAATGAGAACTAATGTCTCATTCATACATTAATATGGTTCATTTATTCATTCATTATGTTATTCATATTGATCACAATTCTAAACAATGGTTCACACGTACCATTGTATTCAGAACATTTTCCCTTTTCTCATTTATACATTCAAGAATCTACTTATGTAATTACAAATTTTATATTTCAAGTTGAGTTATTAATATTTTATGAATTTCATTTGTGATGGGCATATAAGCCCTAACTATCTATTCACATTAATTAGGTGACTTATTTTTTATGTTTCAAGTAATCCATGAATATTTCATGGATTTCTAATTTATGGCCTTAATTTCTTTTTAACAATTTTGACTAGGATGCATAGTCTACATTTGTCATACAATTCTAAGCATTTAAGCTTAGAATTGGTTCTAGGTTTTCATCTTAATTTACTAATCATTTTGATTACTATTCACCTTACTAGTCAACCAAAATGTTGACTTTTTCATACTTAGAGGATATATTAATTTTAATTACACCAAGATCCCACATTTTGAGTTTTACATTTGCTAGTATTAATTGGCAATTGCAATTTAAAGTCCCCTAGATGCATTTCTAATTTCAAATTTTGAATTTCAAGTTTTGGTGTCACTATTCACCTCATTGGTCAACAAAAATGTTGACTTTTGGATAGAAAATAGGTATATTGGTTTTAGCACTCCCAATGTACCACATTTTACATTTAAAACTTGTTGGAATTAACCACAAAATCCATTTCCAAATCTAAAACCAAGAGGGCAGAATTTTTAGTTTTTGTGACCCAAATTTACTGTTCCATTGGGTGCTGTTGCAGTGGGAATTTGAGGAAATGGTAAACATGAAAGTTGTTCCTTATTTTGTCTAGTTGAATTTCCTTTTTTGAATCACTCCATTTGGAGTTTTGTAGCTCCAGATATGGTCCAAAAACCACAGCTGGCCGGATTTCAATTCTGCAGAATTTACCAAATCTATAGTACCATGAACAGTGACTGCCACTGCCTTGTTGGATAGGTTCTGGTCATAATTTGGGATAGGTTTCTTCATGAAAGTTGTTTTTCTATGTCTTAACTTGTTGCTGTAAAAATTTCAGGTCAATTGACCATATCTACAGTGAGTTATGGCCAAATGAATAGTTACTGTTCATTTGGTCATTCTGCAGAATCAGTTTGCAGGGTATCCGGATTGGGGCCAACTTTTGGTCCTCTTGCTTTGGTCTTTTGGGCATGGTTTCTTCAGCAAAAATGTGCCATTATAAGTCTAGTTTCATGTCCAATTGGCCAAACACCAATTGAACCTACACAGCCAAAGTTATGGCTGTCTAAGTGGGCTGGAATCACAGCCTCATTGCTGCTGTCTCTAGGCAGCCTGCACATTTCACTTTGCCATGCATTAGCTCACTTCAAATTATGATTAACTTGCCTCAAATGGTCACTAATTGACCATTAAAATGTTCATTCACCATTACCTAAACAAGGTCCAAGTTTCTCTCCAAAACCCTAACCCTAATTGACCAAGCCTCCAATTCATGCATCCCACTCCTAATTTGCTATACTAATCATATAATTTATAAGAGGGGCAGCAATATGTCACTTTAAACCAAAGATTTCTCCTAACCCTAACTCATGTCAAGGCTTCCAAAACTTCATGGAATATAACCATGCTTCATTAATTCAATTTTTGTCAAATTTTTAACTTAACTTAGCTCAAATTCATGATTAGAAAGATGTAAAAGCAAAGGTTATGGCACTAACCTCTTTGGTGATTTTCTAAGCTTGTTCACACCTCACTTTCTTCCACTTTCTCTTCTTCTAATTGCTGCCCAAGTCTTGCTCTAGTGGTAAGGGAAATTTTTAGTGAAGGGAGGACAAGGTTTTGAGATGGTTTGAAGTGGGAAATGAAGCTTAAGGGAGCTTTAATGGTGGAACCTCTTCTCTCTCTCTCTCTCAACGTTTTTTAGGCTGCCCAAAGGTTGAAGATGCAGATTGTTTTTTCAAATTTTTGGTCACTTTTATCTCTTTTAATGAGTTTAACAAATTGTGATTGGTGGATAGGTTTTTAATGACATCATATGATGTCATTATTAGGTATTTTCTTTCATTTTCTTTTCTTTTCATCTCTACTCATTTTCAATTTAATTTTTAGTAATTTTTATTCACATTTTGTATCATAATAATTATTTACTTAACTGGACAAGTCGGCCAAAATTCATCTCTGAAGGTGAAATGACCAAAATGCCCTCCGTTTGGCTTAACGGGTCAAAATTGTCTGTACCGATTGAAAAAGTTTTCTAAATATTTTCTTAGCATTCTAATGCCATAGGAACCTCAATGACCCTTCTCTGGAGTCCCAAAATTTATTTTATGAATTTTTCCCCGGGTCTAGGGCTCCTCGTTGCGAGAACCGCAACTTCACTCTGGTTACCCATCGCTTGGGCACCGGCTCGTTTAACTTGGTTGTATTTTATTTCAAAAATTTTTCCTAAATTTTTCTTATTAATATTTGAGTTAATTATGGTTCCTGACTTTAGTTTAAATATTTTTCTGAACGTTCTAGCTGTCCGGACCGACACCGGTCACCGGAACAGTAGAATGTACGTAATTGCTACAATGAGGGTGTTACATCTTCCAATTCTCCAGGCCATTCCACCAAAAGGCGTCTCTAGTGATTAGTTTCCCCATTTTATATATCATTACTTTTTGAGCCCAAGACCATCTTCGTGCTTTGCCGATGTGGGATTTGCCTAAGGGACCTTTCTCCCTCCCTTTCGGGACTCAGCGTCCTCGCTGAGGTTTGCCCCACCATCGTCCAAGAGGATACGCGAGCGGCTCTAATACCAATTGTAACGATCGGAATCCCACCACTAGAGGAATTGTCTGCTTTGGCCATAAGCCTCACGGTTTTGTCCCATAGGTGGAATGGAGAACTTCCCAGGAGGTCACCCATCCTAAGATTTCTCTTAAGTGAGCATGGTTAACCCTGGAGTTCTTCTAACTCTCCAGGCCATTCCACCTAAAGGCGCCTCTAGTGATTAGTTTCCCCATTTCATATATCATTACTTTTTGAGCCCAAGACCATCTTCGTGCTTTACCGATGTGGGATTTGCCTAAGGGATCTTTAATTGTAACACCCTGAACCTCCGAGTTATGAATAGTACCATTTTTGGTCCGTGACTAATACTATTCAAAGACACCTTGAGGATAAAAAATAAATAGAAAATTAATTGAGACAGACACAATAAAAATTCTAGTGAACAAAAAAGCTAAGGACTCATCGGGTATTATAAAAAAGAAGGATTATGACCCAATGAGGGGCATTTTGGTAAATTCACCTCAAGAGTTGATTTTTGACCAAAATGTAAATTTAATGAAATGAAAATAAAATACTGAATTATGAAGAACATTAGACCAAATTATGGACTTAACCTAATCAAATTGCTGAGCAAAGTTGAATCATCGAATCTGCAGAATTGCAGATTTATCATATAAACAGTAAACTTTGTATGGCCATAACTCTCTCTAGAAAACTCTGATTTAGGCGATTCTTGAACCGATGGAAACCTAAGACATAGTAGAATATTTCATATGAAGAATTTGAGGCCAAATTATGGACTTAACTTGACCAAATTGCTGAACGAAATTAGATCGATAAATCTGCCAGAACTGAATCTGCAGCATGAACAGTGACGTGAACAGTAATCGTGTTTTGGGCATAACTTGAGCTACACTTCTCCGAATTAGGCAATTCAAAAAGGAAAATAAAGTTAAGACCTAGATGAACAATTTTCATGAGGAACACCTTACCAAATTATGATCAAAACTAGGTAAAAAATGGGTTCAAAGATTGGGGCACCAAGTTGTCCAAAACCAAAATTTTCTAAAATTTGCAAAGCTAACTTGGGATGCATTAGACATGCATATAATGAGTTTTTGGCAGCAATTGAGAATGGTATTGAGGTGTTTTATTTGTGTATTTTCAGTAGAAAAAGAAGTTGGAACGGACAAGGAATAGTGAGTAAAGAGAAAGGAGAGCATTGAAGGTTTGTGCACAACTAACCTTTTCTTTGTTTTTAAACTTGTAAATTGCTTGGAATGTGTTTATTTGAATGAGTTTGCTTTGAATAAGTTTACTTTGACTGAAATATGGTTTTTCTCTTATATTTAAGAAATTTGGGTATTGCCACCTTTATATGGATATTATGATGAATTTAAATGTGTTTATTATTTTATAAATGTGATTGTTGAGTGGAAAATTTTTGGAAACTGTTTTGAAACCACAGTTAGCATGACAGTCCCTTTCGAAACTCCCCAGTAGTAACGGCTACTTGGGGTTGATAATTGATATTGATTATGTCTCCCATTAATAACGGTTATTGGGTTAAGACTACATGAGTACTCATTAGCTAGCTAACCCTTCCCTCATTAATAATGGTTAGAGAGGTTGAGATTGCTTTGTCGTGGTGTACAACACGGCACTGATTGTGAAATTTTGTGTCATGGCCTAAACTGTGTGTTGATGTTAGCAACACTAATGCTTTGTGAATTGTGACTTATGAAGTGTTATTTCTCATTTGAAATGTTATTCCAATAAATGGCTCTTATGGACTTAGAACTATTGTGAAGTTTTCATGTTTAAGAAAAATGTGATTTATTATATTTTGACAAATTATATTTTACCTTAAGTTTTAAAGTTATTAGTTGTGCACCACTGAGTGATATACTCAGCGATAGCTTCTTTATGCTGTCGCAGGTAAAGGAAAGGAGAAGGCTGCCGAGTGAGAGACTTGGAAGCAGTATTTTAATATTGTTTGTGGGTATATATTGTAGTATACCCCTATAATTCCCTTTTGATATATTTTGTACTTATATGTATAGATGTACAGACATTGAGCAGTTTGTATTTGAAAGCATTGCATTGCTATCACATTTTGAGTTTGTAACTATTTTGAATTTCACTTTGAGACTTATGAAAGTGTAACTTTTGCGATATTTATTCTATCATTATTTTTAATGAATGTTTACATGGAATTTTAAATATTCTCATGCAGTTTTCCACAAAAAAATTGATAAGATAAAAAGTTATGATTTGTTTTAAAATCCTTTGTAGCATAACTAATGGGTTATCAGTAGATAGAGTTCGATAATTCATTAGGTATGCTACGGGAATATGTCATGCCTTACCAGTGATAAGGTGTGACAGTTTTTGTGCTAGGAAGTGCTATGGATGCATTAATGCTAAATTATGGTCATTTGGGGTGAATTAAATGTGAATTGAGGATGGTTAGTAGAAGTAATTGAAGAAATGAAAATTTGAACCTAGGGCAAAATTTTGCACATTGAGTTTAGTGTGTTTGACAGTCCATAAATTGAGCTACACAACTCCAATTGGTATGAAACTAATTGGAAATGAAACTTAAGATATAGAGCTAGAATTTTTATGGAGAGACTCAACCCAGAAACTGCCTATAAATTGCCTAAAACTTGGCTTGAACTTGGAGATAAAATTCTAGAACCTACAGAATTAGGCACATGAATAGTAAACTTTGCATGGCCATAACTCTCTCTAGAAAACTCTGATTTAGGTGATTCTTAAAGCAATGGAAACCTAAAACATAGTAAAATATTTCATATGCAGAACTTCAGGCCAAATTATGGACTTAACCCAATCAAATTGCTAAGCAAAATTGAGTCACGAAATCTACAGAAAATCTAGAAATCTGCAAATTGACCATATGAGCAGTAAACTTTGCAAGGCTATAACTCTCTCTAGAAAACTCTGATTTAGGTGATTCTTGAATCGATAGAAACTTAAAACATAGTAGAACATTTTGTATGAGAACTTGAAGCCTAATTATGAACTTAACCCAACCCAATTATTGAGTAAAGTTGAGTTGATAAATCTGTTAGAGCAGTGAATAGTAACATAAACAGTAAACTTTAAATAGCCATAACTCTCTATAAAAAGCTCCGATTTAAGTGATTCTTGAACTGATGGAAACTTAAAACATAGTAGAACATTTCATATGAAGAACTCAGAGCCAAATTATGAATGTAACCCAATCAAAATGTTAGCCAAAGTTAAGTCACCAAAGCTGCCACAATTAGCTCCACATGAACAGTAAAATTCATTTGACTGTAACTTTGGCTACACAACTCCAAATGAGGTAATACAAAAAGGGAAATGAAGATGAGACCTAGATGGACAATTTTCATGAAGAACACCTCACTAAATTATTATTGAAACTAGATAAAAATTGGGTTCAAAGTCTAATGTACCAAGCTGTCCAAAGTCAAAACTCTTTAAAAATTTACAAAGCTAACTTGGGATGCATTAGACATTCATATAATGAGTACTTAGCAGCAATTGGGATGAGTATTGAGGTATTCTATTTGTATATTTTTAGTAGAGAAAGAGGTTGGGACAGACAAGGAGAAGTAAGTAAAGATAAAGGAGTTCATTGAAGGTTTGTGCACAACTAATCTTTTTCTTCATTTTAAACTTGCAAATTGTTTGGAATGTGTTTATTTGAATGAGTTCACTTTGAACAAGTTTACTTTGACTGAAATATGATTTTTCTCTTGCATTTGAGAAATTTGGGTGTTGCCATCTCTATATGGATATTATGTTGATTTGAATGTGTTTATTGATTTATAAATGTGATTGTTAAGTGGAAAACTTTTGAAAACTATTTTAAAACCATAGTTAGCATGACAGTCCCTTTGAAACTCCCCAATAGTAATGGCTACTTGGTGTTGATAATGGATATTGATTATGTCTCCCATTAATAACGGTTAGTGGGCTAAGACTACATGAGTACTCATTAGCTAGCTAGCCCTTCCCTCATTAATAACAGTTAGTGAGGTTGAGATTGCTTTGTCATGGTATACAACACGGCACTGATCATAAAATTTTGTTTCATGGCCTGAACTATGTGTTGATGTTGGCAACACTAATGCTTTATAAATTGTGATTTATGAAGTGTGATTTCTCATTTGAAATGTTATTCCAATAAATGGCCCTTATGGATTTAGAACTATTATGAAGTTTTCATGCCTAAGAAAAATGTGATTTATTGTGCTTTGACAAGTTGTGTTTTACCTTAAGCTTTAAAGTTATTAGTTGTGTACCACTGAGTGATATACTCAGTGATATCTTCTTTATGCTGTCACAGGTAAGGGAAAGGAGAAGACTGCTGAGTGAGAGACTTGGAAGCAATATTTTGGTATTGATTGTGAGTATTTACGTTAGGTATACCCTTGTGATTCTTGTGGATGTATTTTATACCTATATGTATGGATGTACAAACATTGAGCAGTTTGTATTAAAAAACACTACATTACTAAAGTATTTTGAGTTTGTAACTATTTATATTTTATTTTGAAACTTTTGAAAATGTAACTTTTGCAATATTCAATCTATCATTATTTCCAATGAATGTTTACATTAAATTTTAACTATTCCCATGCAGTTTTCTGCAAAAGAATTGATAAGATCAAAAGCTATAATTTGTTTAAAATCCCTTATAGCATAATTAATGGATTATCGGTATGTGTAGTTTAGTAATTCATTAGGTATGCTACGGGAACATGTCATGCCTTACAAGGGAACAGGTGTGATAGAAACCCTCTTGTTGTCGTCCAAAAGGAGAGAGGAAGAAGAAGATTCAACTCACTTGGTCCTCTTCTTATCTTGTATTTATATACAACAGACAAAATAGTTAATAGTGTGCCACATGTCAAGATCCTATTTTATCTTGCTTTTAGTATGTCTTAATCTCATTAATCCACTTGTCAAGGCAAGATTAAATCATGTAAATGTCGCCTTTCATCACATGGAAGACAAATAGCACATATCAATAGGTGCCACGTGTCACCATCTCATGGTGCCATGTGTCACCATCTCATGGTGCCACGTGTCACCATGTAAAATTACCATTTTACCCTTGTATTGAATTTTGAGTGCTCAACCCAAAATAGTAATTTCTATCTCTATTTAATTTATATCACATATAAATCAATTAATCAATTAATCTCCATTAATTAATTTTACTATTAAATTCATATTTAAACTCTTTAAATATAAATTCAACTTTTATCATACATCTAATATTCAAGATTTGGTTTTAAGTCATGCTAGGGACTTTGCAATCTTCTTGCAAACCAAATCTATTTAATCAATTAATTAAACACGTTAATTAATCAATTAAATCATAATTTACTTGGTGGTTAACTTGTGTAGGTGTGTGACTTACTAGGCTCATTACTAATTGGCAATGAGAAATGATATTAACTCTTAATATCATTGGAACTCTTCCAGACCGCAAATGATTTCCCCAAATCATTTTAGGCATTTCATAGACCATAGTTGACACCTAGCATAGCATGCCATGGCCACCCAATTAGTAATAAGGTTTACCTTAAAATGAACCTTTAATCATATATTACCATGCACTAAAATCCTTTCGTACTATATCCTAATCCCATTAAGGGTCATGGTTGAGTCAACCCCTTATTATGGAATCTTATACACTCATTTGAAATCTAATTCTTGATATATAAGACTTTACCATTAGGAAACACCTTTCCTGACAAAGTCATTCGTCCTGGCTAGGAACTTAATCTTGTCAAAAACTGCTCAAATCTTTATAAGACTTTAAACCCTGTTTACTCAAGGTTACGGATCTCTTCTTGACTGAACACCTGTCCCAACATATGACTAATTTGAGCCAACACACACCGAAGTATCCATACACAGTACAGATATGTAAGTGGTATCAAACTCTAACCATCCATATAAGAGACAACCGTGTTATCTCAGGTCTAAGAATTATATGCTCTAGTATGACACAGATAACGTTTTATTGACTCGAGTAAATGCTATGTTCATGTTATCTGAACGTCACAAGTTCAACCTACTTATCTCATAAGTGTCCACTGTATTTATCCCAATATCTCATATCAGATGGCATGAGGCTCACCATTCGATGTTCATCAATATCTCATACTGATCAATGGAGATAAAAAGAGGTGATAGCTCATTGGATATAATGTGCCCACCAAAATATCCTTTAGTTGTGAACTTTGATTTATAACAAATGTCCCATGTATTCTACCACTCATATTCTTATCCCATAAGAATAAAACACATAACATATTGCTAATGGACAATTTTAAATAAATATAGTATTAAACACGCATAACATTTAAATGAAACGTTCATTGCCATTATAATATTTGCAATGTTATTTACAAGTCACAAGATTAGTGCATGCTCTAGGGCACACATAACTAACAGGCTAAGTGTAAGCAAGGAATTTCTTTAATTTGGGCTTTGATTTTCTGAACAACAAGGGTATGTTTTTGTGTCCAAGGCTTTGGATTTTTCTTGAGTCTGTCAAGAAGAGATTGGAGGATACTATTAAGATTTGGGTAGAAATCTAGAACATAATTTAGACATCTTAAAAATTTCTGAAGCTGGGTTTTCTCAAGAATTTTATCAAAAAACTTATCAATAAAAGCAAGAGACCTTTCTATAGGAGAGATGTTGCCATTAGAAATATAGTGTCCTAAAAACCTAATTCTGGTCTAGAAAAGACTCATCTTTAGATTTAGAGACAACTAGACCATTCTTTTGGCAACAAGTAAAAAAGTGTTCAGATGCTTGAAATCTTTCTCAACAGAGGATGAAAAAATTAAGACATCATCAATATAAACAATGTAAAAACTAGGATATGGATTAAAGATATCATTAATAATTCTTTGGAATTCAGATAGAGCATTTTTCAAACCAAATGGCATAACTTTCTATTCAAATTGGCCAAAAGAAACAGTGAAAGCAGTTGTGTAATGATCTTTGGGAGCTATTTGAATCCAAAAACTAGATTTCATATCAAATTTTAAAAAGATATTTGCAACAAAAAGTTTTTAAAGAAGATCTTTTTTAATTTGAAATAGGGTACCTAATCCATTTTAAAGCTTGATTAAGAGGTTTATAATTAATAACCAGTCGAGGAACACCTCTTTCAATTTCAGAAGATTTATTAACATAAAAAGTACCACAACTCCAAGGGGACCTGGAAGGAGAGATTAAACCTTTTGAAAGCAAATCAATAATTTCTTTTCGATAGTGAAGTTCAAGATCTTTATTCATTTGAATGGGGTGAGCTTTTGTTGGAATTTGGGATTCATGAAAATCATTTTCATATAGAAGGCCAACAACATGTTGTTTTCTTTCCCAAAAAGCATTTGGAAGATCACAACAAAGAATTTTCAAGTTGGTTTTGGAGAAGAGAAATCTTTTTCTTAAGAGCAAGGCTTTGGAGCTAGTGTTTTAATCTATGAAAAGAAACATCATTTTTCAGATCTTGAAGATCTCTTTCTTTTGATAAAATCAAGCACTTCAATTGATTTTCATAAATAGAGTAGGCTTTTATAATATTTAAATTACGAGTTGAAGGCTTCTCAACAAAAGGGAAAATAATTCTTTTTCCTTTAAGTTTTATAGAGATATGATCATAAGTCACAGAATATGGAGTAATGAGATTAATAAATGGAGTGCCAAGAATAACAGTATGATGTATGTTATGCACAAGCAAAAATGAAGTTTTGATATGCAAACCATTGTTAGAAACGTATGCATCAGTTTTTGAATCAATTTTTAGATAAGAGTTATTTGTAGCTTTGAGCCTCTCTTTGATGGCTTCTTGAAATTTTTTTGGAATTATTCCTTCCTTGATATAATTGAGGTCAGCACCTGTATCAAAGAGAGCAATAGTATCTAATTTAAAATCATCAGAAATTTTCAAAGTGATTTTGATCAAATACTTTTGGGAAGTGACTTGCTTTAAAACAGAGAAAAATTTTTCTAGAATATTTTGAAGATTGGAAAGTTGAGGTGTTTCAGTTTCATGCTCGAGCTCTTCTTATTCTTCTTCTTCTTCAGAAAATCTCTTAAGAAGAAGTTGGATGATAGCTGAGTATTCTGTTTGCTTGGCTTGGAGTTGTTTAAGTTTGATTTTGATGGTTTTAATCTTAGCTTGGAGATCTTAGATGATCGAAGTAGGGGCTTTAACTTTATTTATTTTAGCTTTTTTAATAATGGCCGTGAGGTCATAGGTGTTATTAGCTTTTGAAGAAGGGTTAGAAGGCAAGGGCTCAAAAGACTCTTAGAGTTTTAGAAGATAGTCCTTTTGGACTTGGGGATCTTAAATGTGGTTGAGAACCTCAAGAAAGAACTTTTAGTCTTTAGAAAGCATATTCAGTTGTTTTTTGGGTATTTCTTTAGAAAAGGAATCAGAAAGGGCTTCATCAAGTTGAAAGGCTTGATTATCTTCAGAAGAAACAGAGACTGTATCATCAGAATCTGAGGAGTCAAGCAAAACGGCTTCAATTTTACACAAGGCTTCTTCTTCAATCTGGAGCTCATAAATTCTTTTGTTAAGTTTGTAATACTTGAAATATGGCCCTTTTTCCCACATCTATAACAGGTAACTTCTTTTCTGGGAGTGGGTTCTTGCGACTTTGTGTTAGTAGTATGCCCTAGAGCATATCATTTAGTATGTATCTTGTACATATTTTTATTAATAAAAGGCATTTCCACTTTTCCGTTTACATAAGATATTTATGTGTAATAGAAAAGGTCCATTGATATTTTGTTAGAAATTCTATTCTTAAGTTGTTAAGAATATGAGTGACAGTATTTCTAGTACAAAGCATCATAAATAGGTTCACAATCGAGGATACTTCATAATAAGGATATGACTTATCCAGAAAGATTGTATTCATGTTTGTTTCCAAGTTATTTATATGAGATATAAATAAGATGGAATGGTGAGTCTCATGCCATATGACAAACATGATAGGCACTTATAAATGATAAGTAGGCCGAACCAATGACACTTATGACAAGCACATGGAGTTTACTCTTGTCAATGCTTTGTCATAAATCATATCAGTGCATATAATCTTTAGACTTGAGATAGCATAGTTATCTTGTATATAGGTAGTTTGAGTTTGATACTGCTTTCATACTTGTACTGTGTATGGGTATATGGGCATGTGTTGGCTCCTACTAGTTATATATAGAGGTAGGTATTGATCAAGATGGAGTCTGTTCCTCTAAGTAAATAGAGATAAAATCCTATGTTCATTTAATTGTTCTTGATGTTTCAAGTTTTTGGCCAGCACAGATAGACTTAATTAGAAAAGAGTTTCTGATGAGAAAATCTTTTTAATCAAGAACTGGAATTAAAAGAGAACATAATATTCATAGCAAATAGAGTTTGACATAAACTATGACTCCAGCTTGAGTTGGCATTTTATAACAGAGAGATTCTAGTGCATGGTAACATATGATTATAGGTTCATTTAAGGTAACTTATTACTAATTGGGTGGCCATGACATGCTATGCTAGGTATTAACCATGTTCTATGAGGTGCATAAAATGATTTAGAGAAATCATTTATGGTAAGAAAGAGTTCTGATGATATTAAGAGTTGATATCATATCTCATTGCCAATTAGTGATGACCCTAGTAAGTCACGCACATACACAAGTTATCACCTAATTAAATATGATTTAATTAATTAATTAAAGAGTTTAATTGATTAATTAAATAGGTTTGGTTTGCAATTAGATTGCAAAGTCCCTAGCGTGACTTGAAGCCAAATCTAGATTATTGGATGTATAGCATAAGTTAAATTTATATTTAAAGTGTTTAAATATGAATTTAATTAATGAGAAATTAATTAATAGAGATTAATTAATTGATTTATATTTGATATAAATTGATTAGAAGAAGAGAAATAATTATTTTGGGTTGAGAACTCAAAATTAAGACACATGGGCATTTTGGTCATTTTGCAGGGTGACATGTGGCACCATGAGATGGTGACACATGGCATTACACATAAGCTTGCCAAATGTCTTTTAATCATGTAAGATGATTAAAATTAAGATTAAATATAGGTTTGACACTTGGCAAAATGTGATTGGGTCAATTAAACCTAGAACCAATCAGAGGGTGACATGTGGCAAGGGTTTAATGTGTTAACCTAGTTATATAAGTGTTGTTATGAAGAGAAAAAAATACAACCAGCAGCTACTCCTCCTTTGTCACGCCATTTTGAGGGTCTCCATCTATTCTTCTTCATCTCTTATCAATTCAAAGAGATTAGCCATAAATCTCTTGAATTAAAAATACTATAAATTATTTATAGTGTCCTGTTTATATCTTTAATTTCTTAAAAGGCAGAACTTGATTTTCTAATTAATAGAAAAAGCTTTAGAAGCTGTTCAAGGGCTGTCATAGGTTTTTTTGGTGTGAACAAGCTAGAGGGACAACATCTGGTGTCCTAAAGATCTCAAAGGCGCAAATGCACTGCAGTACATCAAGAGGTTAGTGTGTTTGTTCTTGATTTAATCTAGGGTTCTAAAATTAATCTGATTAATTTAAAAATCTTAAATGCAAATACAGATCCAAAAACATATTTAAAAGAGTTTTAATATGTTTTTTATCGTTGAAATCAAATAGATAAAAATAAATCTTGCATGATGCATGTGACCCTATATGAAAATTTTTGAATTCAATGGTATAAACTTCTATTTTTCACTCTTTCGCTCCTTCAATTGGTATCAGAGCCACTATATTTGCCATTTAGATTGTTGATTATATGATTTAATTTTGTGATTTGATCATGAGATGATTAATCCATTGCTGGTTGCAATGGATGTGTGGCGGCATGCTTGAAGAACACCATCAATGGTGCGCATGGTTTGGCTTCATGGGTGGTGCAAAGGTTTGGCTTTTTAATTTGCAATTGTTATATGATCTAAAAGCTCATCCTATATCTAATTAAATTATTTAATTAGAATTTTAATCACACAATTTAATTTTGATTCAAATCGGAATTTTAAAAATTATTTGAATGTGATTCAAATCTGAATTTTAAAAGTTGTTTGAATGTGATTCAAATCTGAATTTTTAAAGTTATTTAAATCATATTCAAATCTGAATTTTTAAAGTTGATTGAATAATATTCAAATCTGATTTTTTAAAAAATGTTTGAATGTGATTCAAATATGAATTTTTAAATTTGTTTGAATGAGATTCAAATCTGAATTTTTAAATTTATTTGAATCATATTCAAATCTGGATTTTTAAGTTGAATATGAGATATTCAATTTAATTTAAGTATGTATATTTTATTTAATTGTTAAATAGTGATATGCATGATGGATGATCATGGACTATAAAAGACCAATGTGATTGGATTTATTTCTTTTATGTTTCTTTGGGATTGTAAATTAATTAATTTTTTTTTAATTTTTTTGGGCATGTCTTATTAAGTTTGTAATAATTTTTGGGTTGTAATTTCATTTATTTAAGTTCTTGTAAATTCGCCTTGGTATGCCAAGGATTACTATGTAATTGGATTGCAAGAAGTTCAAGGAGATCAAGAGTATTGGTAGGACCAGTGCTAGGAATTCAAAATCAAGTGTTGATTATGTACTCCTTCAGCAACTCTTGTAAAATGAATGAATGAAATGCACCTAGGAATGCCCTAATTCAATTCTTAGTGGCTCAGAATTGAATCCCTTAGAAAGTCCATGATCATACCATATTTACTGCTTATCCATGAATGCATGAGATGTATGGGAATGTATGCAATTATATGATATATGCATGCTAAATGGATAATGTGCAAAGTGAGACCTTAATAATAATTAGGATGACCATAAAATCTTCCAAACAAATGATTAAGTTGGAAATGCTATAATTAAAGTAATTATAACATGGGCTCTCCATTGGGGCAATTATTTTAAGAAATTTTAAATAGTTGCATAAGATGCAATTAATTTAAGAGATTTTTTTAAGAATAATTGTTAATCATGAGATGTTGTAAATATGTAAATGGTTTGATGGCCAATATTGGATGTACCTGAGGGCATTAAAATTATTTGCATAATTACTGGCTCAATGGGATCAACTTAACTAATACAAGATAAGTCAATAATGGATGTACCTGAGATTTTGAGTATTAAGGGCTAGGTAAAGGATTGAACCTCACATGAGATGTAATGGGCAAGGAGTTGCTCACTTATAGTTTATTGTAATTCCAATAACAGATGTACCTAAGGATGATCAA
Source organism: Hevea brasiliensis (assembly GCF_030052815.1). Lineage (NCBI taxonomy): Eukaryota > Viridiplantae > Streptophyta > Magnoliopsida > Malpighiales > Euphorbiaceae > Hevea > Hevea brasiliensis. The sequence goes on along the minus strand of NC_079508.1, from coordinate 36,057,938 downwards.
TAGAATTATAAGAATTCAATTACCCACTGGAAATCCATCCAACTAGGATTTCCATTTTCTACTTTGGAAGTGTAGGATTCGCTAAGTTAGTGGGAGGATGAATTTGATTAAAAGACCATAATTATTTTGGTTAATTACTTGATACATTTACAAATTAATCTGGTTATTTTCTACAATTAATTTTCTGATAATAATGAGCACAGAACAACCACCACCATCCAATATCCTTGCAAGCATACTTAATCGCAATAGGTTGACAGGACCTAATCTGTCTGATTGGCTAAGAAATTTGAAACTTGTTTTGAACCTTGAACATATAGGATATGTTCTAGATTCAAATGTTCCTAGTCCCTTACCTCCAGAGACCACACAAGAGGAACATGAAACTTTGGACAAGTGGAAGGAGCATGATATGAGAGCTAAGTGTTACATGCTTGCTTCCATGAGTAATGAGTTACAGAAGCAACATGAGAACATGCAAAGTGCGAGTGAGATCCTCCTTCACCTACAAGAGTTGTATGGTGAGCACAGCAGGAATGCTAGGTATGAGATATCTAGATAGCTATTCCGTATGAGGATGTTCGAGGGACAGAATGTTGGGAATCATTTTCACAAGATGATTCGACTGATTGAGCAGTTGGAACATCTTGACTTCAACATGGATTTCCAACTATAGACGGATTTAATTCTTCAGTCCCTTCCTGAGTCTTTTTGGGAATTTTGTGACAAATTTCCATATGACTCAACAGGAATGCACCTTAGCTGGTTTACTCAACATGCTGATTATTGCCCAAAAGAATATACCGGGCAATAAAGGAAAAGAGGTTGCTTTGATTGCATCTTCTTCTGCTGAAAATTCTAACAAGAGGAAAGGCAATAAGAAAAAGAAACCTCAGATTCCTAGTCCTTCTAAGAAAATAGCTAAACAGAAAGGGAAGACTAAAGCTGATGGAGGCAAAGGAAAGTGTTTCCACTGCCAGAAGGATGGGCACTGGAAAAGAAATTGCCTAGAGTATCTTGCTTCTCTGAAGGACAAGAAGGATAGACCTTCAGAAGGTATGTCCATATCTTGTTATTTAGATTCTGATGATACTCATAGTTCATATACAGCTTGGGTTTTAGATACTGGTGCCAGTTCTCACATTTCTAATGATATGCAGGAACTAGCAAATAGTAGCAGCTTGCGTTCTTAAAATGTTAGAGTCTGGATTGGCAATGGCTCAACTGTTGAAGCTTTAGCCATAGGATCTAAATCTTTTTACATTTTTGGACATGTTTTGTGTTTGGATAATATATAATATGTATCTGATGCTTTTAAGAACATCATTTCTATATCTAGTTTGACTAGAAATGGCTATGAATTTCAGTTCACAGATGATGTTTGCAATATTTATTTTGGAAATAAATATGTTGGTTCGGGTTAAATGAATGATGGTCTTTATTATTTGTGACAAACACAAAATGAATGCAAGTGATCTAAATGAATGCAATGCCATAGTGAAAATCAACTCAAGTTCAAAATATATTTGGCACTTAAGGTTATGTCATGTTGCAGAAGATAGGATTGCAAAACTGGAGAAAATGGGGATTCTATCCTCATTAGGCTCTGAGCCTACTCCAACTTGTGAATCTTGCCTTCAAGGCAAAATGACTAGATCACCCTTTGTTGGACAAGGGCTAAGAGCTGAAAATATTTTGGAGCTAGTACATAGTGATGTATGTGGTCCATTTAAAAAAATGGCTAGAGGGGGCTTTCATTATTTTATTACTTTTACTGATGATAAATCAAGGTTTGGATATTTGTATTTGATAAAATACAAACATGAATCCTTTGAAAAGTTCAAAGAATTTAAATCTGAAGTAGAAAATCAAACAGGAAAGAGTATTAAAGCTCTTTGATCAGATCGTGAAGGTGAATATTTGAGTACTGAATTTGATGAATACTTGAGATAGCATGGCATTGTTTCCCAACTGACTTCTCCAAGAACGCCACAGCTGAATGGTGTATCTGAAAGGAGAAATCGTACCTTATTAGATATGGTGCGTAGTATGATGAGCTATACTGATATGCCAATCTCCTTTTGGGGATTTGCATTAGAATCAGCTTTGTATATTCTGAATAGGATTCCATCAAAATCAGTTTCTTCCACACCTTATGAGATATGGAATGGAAGAAAACCAAGTCTTAAGCATGTTAAGATTTGGGGTTATCCAGCTTATATCAAAAAGCCGAACACTGATAAATCGGAAACCAGATCAGAAAAGGGTCGATTTGTTGGATATCCAAAAGATAGTTTTGGATATTATTTTTATTTGCCTACATCACAAAAGGTTGTGGTAAGTAGATATGCCAATTTCTTGAACAACAGTTTGTTCAAGAAGGAGGCAAAGGAAGGCAAATAGAGTTGGAATTGGAGAATTCTGACCAACTAATAGATCATGTCGCAAGGGATTTTGCGGGTCGCCTGAACGAACCCTCACCGAAGTGGGAATGAGTGAGGAGTCGCCACCTTAGTTTTGAGGGAAACTAAAGAAAACCATTTGTGAAGATAAATTGAAATAAAACCACTTCAGAACAGAGATTCTAGGTTCGGGGTCCGTAAACGGGTGGGGAAGGTATTAAGCACCCCACCTCGTCCCTTAATAAGGGTAAGTAGATTTAATTTTTGCATTAGTTAGGAAGGCTTGAATGGACATGTTAATCCTTTTGACTAAAGGAACATTTGATTTTTCATTAAATTTGGATCACCCAGATACATAAGTAAATGAGACAACCTTAGTGAGTTACTGTTTACGTGTTAATTTTATTTAAATGAATTATTTTATTCAAATTTAATTTAAGAATTGGATAAGGACTCTTCTCCGAGCTCTTTAATATTTATTAAAATTTTGAGTTGAGATCAGATAAGAACTCTCCTCCGATCTCTTTTAAATCATTAAAAATTTTGAGTTGAGACCGGATAAGAACTTTTCTCCGATCTCTATTTAATGTTTATTAAAATTTTGAGTTGAGACCGGATAAGAACTCTCCTCCGATCTCTATTTAATATTTATTAAAATTTTGATTTGAGACCGGATAAGAACTCTCCTCCGATCTCTATTAAGTATTTATTTAAAATTTTGATTTGAGACCGGATAAGAACTCTCCTCCGATCTCTATTTAATTAAAGTTTTGAGTTGAGAATCGGATAAGAACTCTCTTCCGATCTCTTTTATATTAACAGGAACCTGAATGGGATCTTTCTGATCTCCCGAATTTTAATTTTAGCTACATGTCATAAGGTCCTAAAGCTAAGGATTCTGGCGTTCTAAGGTGCTGGGGATAAGGCTTCTTTTAACTGATTGATATTTTGTGACTAAATAAGAGAAGCTGGACTAAATTTTGCCGACCTCCCCTAAGGTCACTTTACCAGTACTTATTAATGTCCGATCTATTCTGTTTCGTTTACTTTCGTTTTATTCCACTTTATGGCATCTTGCCGAATTGCAGTTTACGTCAGCTTAATATTGTGGCTATTTTCCTGACGTGTTATTCAGGCTCTCTCTCTTAAAAGAGACCCTTAAGTTGCAGTTACCTACGTTTTACCCAACCACTTACACGCCACTAGGAGCTAGAAAACTTGCATTCAGAAATGACGAAGATTAATAAAATGACGGACTGATCACTAAAGAGATAACTCGAGAGTAACACTCTTTGGAGTTCTTTTGCACAAAATGAACTTAGAGAAAATCGCATATGTAAGAAGAACAAAGAAAGTGCGGAAAGTAAACGTAAACACTTAATAAAACAGCAGTATGAGCTCTTACCTATAAGGAGCCGAATTTATTGAAATAACTACGGGGTGACAAATAGTGATAAGACAGCGGACTGATTAGCCTGAGGGCTGATGTTCATCGTGAACTGAAGGGTGCTTAGCCAAAATGCAATCAGATTAAGATAAAAACCGAGTGGAATGAAGTTGAGCTTGGATAATGGGAATGAAAACAGAGATGATAAAGGGCTGAAAGTGAGAGTGTGACCAGATAATGAACAAACTGGAAATGTAGAGTTCCAGTATTCAGAATCCTTTTCAAGAAAAAAACTTCAGAAAACTAGTTTCAAAAGTCTTTCTAATCAACACTTCTAAGTAGCAGAATAACAAACTGAATGAAGTTTCAGAGTTCTTCCGCTATAATAACTACCTCTCTTTTTTTGCCCATCCCTTGAACAGTTTTTCATGTAGGTATTTATAGGAATCGGGTGCTCCCCATGAAGGGTCAGGATTTATTTTGAGGGAGATGGAGGGTCAAGATTTTGAAGGACATGATCGGATGCTTGAGAATTAAAGAGAACCAGAATGAACGGCTGAGATTATTCTTCAGAATATTTGTCCTTTTCTTCTTTCAATCTGACGGTCTCAAATCCTCTTGTCCGGAGCGATCTGAGGGCTAAGAGCGAAAGGCGCTGGTCTTGTCGTCTCCTCTCTTGATCCAAGGGCTCCGGGTTCGTCCTTACAAGTGAAATCAACGGTGGAGATTGGGATGTACAGGACTGTCATGACATACCCTGGCACCTGTCAGCATTGCGGGCGATTCTTAGGCGTGCGGTGGAGATCTCGTCTGCCACGCTTTAACTACCTCGGCTCTGATTCTGACGACGGTTATTTGGGATTTGTCTTATTCTTTTTGCCTTCCGATCCCTCCCCCTTTTCGATCTTCTTGACATGTTCCTATTCCGATCTCTCATGCTGATCTCCCATCTTCCGATCTCTATTCTTCAGATCCCTTAATCAGCCCTGGTCCGGTCGAAGCATTAATTCCTCTCGATTCCCGAAGCGTCCGCTTCGTTTTCTGCTTAGCAATAAATGCCCGATTTTCCCCTATATATACCCCTGACAGAAGGAACCCCCCTCATTCGATTTTCCTTTCTTGCTTTTCTTTCTTGTTTTAACTGTTCGTGATGACTCGCACGATCGTGGCTTTTGATCCTTTTCCGATGGACTTCTTTACCCACCGACTGAAAATTTACGATCCCAGTGATCGAATAATCGTGAAAACCTTAACTGATGATGGTGAGAGAACTGAATCGATTGACCGATCTGGGTTGCGGACTTCGATCGTGCCGATCTCGAGTCGCTCAACTGGAATAATCAGCGAACCGATTTCGGCTGAGCAGATTGCTAATGTTCGGCCGATCCCTGGCGATCGCTCTTCCGAGCTTATTCGGCTTCTCACCACATTGGGTGTTCCGACAGCGGTTTCCCTCCACATTGGGTGTTCCGACAGCGGGTTGAGCTCCGGTCGGCGACACCCTGTGGATCAGTCACAATGTTGGCTATTGACATAGGCCTCTTTAGATAGGATGTTCCGCTGATCTTTAGAGGTCGGCCTTTTGATGTAATCAGATGTAATCCGATCTTGAGATCACACAAATGATGTAATCTGTATTCCGATCTCTTGAGATCGCCCAAATGATGTAATCTGTATTCCGATCTCTTGAGATCGCCCAAATGATGTAATCCGATCTTTTGGAAATAAAGATTTTATTTTATCAATTATTATCTTATTAATTATTTTTCGAGCTCTAATATGATTATCCGATCTGATTCTTTACCTGAATGACACTTATCCGATCTGTAATTCGAAACACCTGGATCTACCGCTCTATAATTAACCGATCTCTTTATGGAATCTTGGGAATATTTGTGAGACGTGTCAGAACAGCTGGCGAGTCCCACTAACCGATGCGCTGCCTGGAACCTCGTGAGTATTAAATGCTTGGACGAGTATAAATAGAGGTGGGGGGTTAGCCATTTGCTCCTGTATGTCATTTTCAATCTCTCGCTCACAACCTCAAAGTTCTCTCGTTTACTCAAGTTCTTCCGACGCCGATCAGACTCCAATAAGGGCTTTGATCTTCTTTTTAGTTTAAGTTCTTTATTTCCTTTAAAAATGAGCGGTGCCAAGGGTCAGAGAGCGGCGAGCCCTCCTTCCATTCAGTTCTCGTGGTCGTCTGACGAAGAAGAGGTGGTCGGGCCAAGCGCGCAACCAGAACCTCCTAGGGTCTCGTTCGGCTCGAGGCGGTCGCACCATCAAGGCAAGCACCTCCTTCGAGGAGGGAGAATCTTCCTATGGATGAGATGCCGTCGATCTTGCAAGAAACCGATCTGCAGTCGTTTAGCCAGGAGTACAACATAGAGCCCGATTCATATGAACTTATCCGGTGTCACGGCGATCACCGAGCCGATCACTCCTTTGAAGAGAATGACATGGTGATGGTATACGAGGAACAGTTAAAGGCCGGTCTTCGATTCCCTCTGGACGACTTCTTCAAGGAGGTCCTAAAATTCCACCGAGTGTGCATCGCCCAAATTCACCCTAACTCATGGCGGATCTTGGTAGCCTTCCGAGGCCTGTGCCGAGCTAAGGGAATCAGACCTACGGCTAAGGTGTTCGTCGAACTGCACAGGCTAACTCGCTGAAAGGACGATGAGCATTGGTTCTTTCAGGCGAAGCCTCATTGCGGGCTCTTCACTGATCTGCCCTCCTCCCTTAAGAATTGGAAGAACCGCTTCTTCATTCTGAGGAGCAAAAATTCGACCTACTTCTAGGACTTCCCCCGTAGCTGGTGGCACCAGGGGCCCTTGATTTCGAAGCGTATTACCCTGAACAAGGAGGAAAGCCTAATAGTGCTGGAGCTGAAGAATCAAGCTGCCACCCAAAAGTACTCCTGTTTAGATGCGGTGACTGCCGAGCTGCATCATTGGACGATGGAGTTGATCACGGGCGAAAAGCGCGGGCTTCAGCTCTCTGATCTTGGCATCGGTATTTTCTATTTCTCAGATCTTTGGACCTTATCGATCTCACTGACCTCTTTTTTGTGTAGGTATGGCGGGCGGTGAAGGTTCTAGGAAACGGAAGAAGGAGAGAGAGATTTCCCGGAAAATAAAGGAGATGAAGCGTTCGGCCCTACTTCAAACTCCCGGCCATGAACCAGGGGAGACGCAAGGAGGCCTGTCCCGACCTTCGGGGCCGCCGATCACTGAAGCTGTCCGATCTCCTCCTCAACAGGAAGAGCCGGCTCCACCTCCTCCAGTTGCTCCAAGCACAGAAGGGTTCGTTCTCGACCTTCTTCGAAGCCCTCTTCTCGTGGCGCTCAAGTGCTGATCGCTTCTCTGGAGAACAATCGGACTGTTCGGGAGAACCCTGATTTTGCCAAAGTCTTGGGGTCTTCTATCTACCTTCGGGAGGATCGGGACAGACTGTCTCCGGACAACCTTGACGATATTCTGACTCGATCCATGAGCCTGAATGTGGAGTGTCTGGTGAACCAACACATAGTTCAGGAAAAGGCTCATCGCCTGGGTAAGGAGATCGAGAAGAAGAATCAGGAAGTGGCTTCTCTCCGATCCCAACTCCTATCCACTCAGGATTACATATCTCAAATTGAGGGGCGGGCGAAGTTCTATGAAGACAAGCTGGCCGAACAGTCTCATGTTCTGGCTGAAAAGGATCGTGCTCTCGGGGAAGTCCAGGCGCTTCGGGCCAACGAAGCTTCTCAGGTCGCTCAACTTATCAAGGAGCTTAAGGCGAAAGACGAAGAAATGGTGACAGGAATAGCAGGTGCTTATGTGAATGCTCACCAGGACCTCTTAGCCGAACTCCAGAAGCGTTATCCAGAGGAGGACTTCTCTTGGATGGCCGACCTGGCTCCCGGGGGCGAGGGTGAGGATAGTGAGGAGGAGGGAGAGGGTGAGCGAAATGTAGATTAGGCTGGGGGTGATCCCCCAGCCGAATAACTTGTACAAATTCTGAAATGAAATGAAATGAAATGACTCTTTTGTTCAATGAATGGTTGTGATCGGAACATTTCTAAATTATTAAACACTTGATTGTTTGAGTATCTTGAAAGTGATTATTAACCTAAGTGTGAGAGATCAGAAGACATAGTGAGCATAAGATCAGTAGAGAATCAACATTAATCGGGACCTGATTAAAGTTGGAAATTTGGTGAACCCACTTAAAATCAAGATCATCATTACATCGGATTGGAATCTTAATTATTCCTGAACTTAAAATGAGAGATCGGCAATAAGACCAGTGACATAAAGATTTAGTATTGACTCAATTTTGTTTGACAGGAGAGATCGGGAATGTAATCGACCGGTCAGGAAATTTGACAATTAGCTTGAGAGATCGGTGAGCGACTTGGCAAGGCCTTAGATGATACGAGGGCTTAGCATTGATTCAATTTTCTGCGAAGAGAGATCGGTAATGTGGCAAAGAGAGGTCGGAAATGTAGTTGGCTGGCAAAGGAAAATTTAGTGCTGGGGATCAGTTTCAAGGTTTATTGATTCTGGGGATCGGCCAAAATATGGTGTCGACAGCTGCCCCTCTTTACATAATTTCTATTAAGGGAAAAATTTCCCGTGTAGGAATTATGTAAAGATTTAGACCCATATTTTGGACGATTAGGTGTCCGAAACTAAAGCATACCTAAGTCAGTGACCTAGGGATCAGTATCAGAAGTTAAATTAAAATCAACTTGGATCAAGGAACCAGAGGTTGATAGCAGGAAATGTAAATTGCAGGAAATTAAAATCAACTTAGATGAAGGAACCAGAGGTTGATAGCAGGAAATTTAAATGCGGGAAATTAAAATCAACTTAGATCAAGGAACCAGAGGTTGATAACAGGAAATTAAAATCAACTTAGATCAAGGAACCAGAGGTTGATAGCAGGAAATGTAAATTGCAGGAAATTAAAATCAACTTAGATCAAGGAACTAGAGGTTGATAGCAGGAAATTTAAATGCGGTAAATTAAAATCAACTTAGATCAAGGAACCAGAGGTTGATAGCAAGAAATGTAAATTGCGGGAAATTAAAATCAACTTAGATCAAGGAACCAGAGGTTGATAACAGGAAATGTAAATTGCACGAAATTAAAATCAACTTAGATCAAGGAACCAGAGGTTGATAACAGGAAATTTAAATTGCAGGAAATTAAAATCAACTTAGATCAAGGAACCAGAGGTTGATAGCAGGAAATTTAAATGCGGAAAATTAAAATCAACTTAGATCAAGGAACCAGAGGTTGATAACAGGAAATTTAAATGCGGGAAATTAAAATCAACTTAGATTAAGGAACCAGATGTTGATAACAGGAAATTTAAATTGCAGGAAATTAAAATCAACTTAGATCAAGGAACCAGAGGTTGATAACAGGAAATTTAAATGCGGGAAATTAAAATCAACTTAGATTAAGGAACCAGATGTTGATAACAGGAAATTTAAATTGCAGGAAATTAAAATCAACTTAGATCAAGGAACCAGAGGTTGATAGCAGGAAATTTAAATGCGGGAAATTAAAATCAACTTAGATCAAGGAACCAGAGGTTGATAACAGGAAATTTAAATGCAGGAAATTAAAATCAACTTAGATCAAGGAACCAGAGGTTGATAATAGGAATTGCGGGAAATTAAAATCAACTTAGATCAAGGAACCAGAGGTTGATAGCAGGAAATTTAAATGCGGGAAATTAAAATCAACTTAGATCAAGGAACCAGAGGTTGATAACAGGAAATTTAAATTGCGGGAAATTAAAATCAACTTAGATCAAGGAACCAGAGGTTGATAGCAGGAAATTTAAATGCGGGAAATTAAAATCAACTTAGATCAAGGAACCAGAGGTTGATAACAGGAAATTTAAATTGCGGGAAATTAAAATCAACTTAGATCAAGGAACTAGAGGTTGATAACAGGAAATTTAAATTGCGGGAAATTAAAATCAACTTAGATCAAGGAACCAGAGGTTGATAGCGAGAAATGTAAATTGCAGGAAATTAAAATCAGGAAATTTAAATTGCAAGAAATTAAAATCAGCAGGAAATTTAAATTGCACTCACAAAGCAAGCCTGATCCGGACACAAGAAGTTCTTCCCCAATGAAGTGTACTTAACAGAATCCCAAAGACCAATGACGAATGGAGGACGAGTTGCAAGACTTGACCTATGGCCTTGTTTCTTCAAATGCCCCATTTCTGTTTTTCAGATTTTCTCCCGAAAAGCACCCTCGCGGGTTTTTACTTCCCCTTCGTCTATATGGCTAGAAGTGCCCTTTAGGGTTTTCACCTCTAGTTTTTTTTTTTTTTTTTTTTTTTTTTTTAGGTCATTCCCTGCAAATCTCATAGTAAAGTACGTGAGGTTATCAATTGTCAAATCTTAATCTTATGGCAAAAATTTTAACTGATTTAAATAGCGCATTAAATAACGAGATTGCAGAAAGATAAATATAAGGGAAAGATAGAAACATGGGGAATGAAGTGTGATTTTATTACGGTTTTAATAAAAACAAAGAAGAAGTTTCAAAGAAGAAGGGTACAAGGATAGATCTCACATATTCCTTGCGGTTGATATTGAAATCCCTTAACTGCCATTATTTCAAGTTCTCTGAAGCCTCATGCCGTGATATTTTCCTCTTCATCCTGGTTTCATGCCCCCCATTCCTTATTTCTCCCTTTTTGTTCTCGGGATGCCCTTTCGGGTTTTCACCCCTAGATTTTTTTTTTTTGGATGACTCACTTTTTCAGGATGCCCCTTCGGGTTTTCATCCTTTACTCGTTTTACAGAAAGCGCCCCTTCGGGGTTTTCGCCTTCTTTCACACATTTTGCTAAGAGTGCCCTTTCGGGTTTTCGCTCCTACCCCTTTTTTTTTTTTTTTTTTTTAGGCATAGTATTTTCTGACGGTGTCAGCATTCACAGGTCTCGGAAACTCTTCACCGTCCATGTGGGTCAAAATCAAGGCTCCTCCAGAAAATGCCTTCTTAACTACATAGGGCCCCTCGTAGGTTGGTGACCATTTGCCCCAGGGATCGTTTTGATTCGGCAGCACTTTCTTCAGAACTAGGTCCCTGGGTTGGAATTCGCGTGGGCGAACACTTTTATCAAATGCTCTAGCCATCCTCATCTGGTATAACTGCCCATGACATGCTGCTGCTAACCTTTTCTCATCCAGCAAGTTTAACTGATCCAACCTTGACTGGATCCATTCTGACTCATCAATCCCTGATTCCTTTAGAATCCTTAGGGAAGGGATTTCAACTTCAATAGGTGATACTGCTTCCATCCCGTAAACCAGCGAGTATGGAGTTGCTCCGGTTGAGGTTCTTACAGAAGTCCGGTATGCGTGGAGAGCGTAAGGAAGCATATCATGCCAATCCCTATACGTGACCGTCATTTTCCGGATTATCCTCTTGAGGTTTTTGTTTGCAGCTTCCACCGCTCCATTCATCTGGGGACGGTATGGGGAGGAATTGAGATGTCGGATTTTGTATTGATCACACAATTTTTGAATCTTTGGACCGTTGAGATTCTTGGCGTTGTCAGTGACGATTTCATTAGGGAGGCCATGCCGGTAGATGATATTGTTTCTGAGGAATTTGAGAAATGTATTCTGTGTGATGTGCGCATATGACGTGGCTTCGACCCACTTGGAGAAGTAGCCGATGGCTACAAGGATGAATCTGTGCCCATTGGATGCCTTGGGATTGATGGGACCAATCACATCGATGCCCCACATTGCAAAAGGCCATGGTGAGACGAGGTTGAACAACTTGTGAGGTGGCACATTTATTGGATCCGCATAAATCTGACACTTATGGCACTTTCGAAAATACTCGATGCAATCCTTTTCCATTGTAGTCCAAAAATATCCCCGTCGCATGATTTGCTTAGCCATCATGTGCCCATTGGCATGGGTTGCACAATTTCCTTCATGAGTCTCAAAAAGGATTTTCTTTGCCTCTTCTGCATCCACACATCTCAATAGTTCATCGTTGGACCCTCTCTTGTATAGGGTTTTACCACTGGGGAAGTATCCCGATGCTAATCTCCGAAGCATCCTCTTTTCATTTCGGTTTGCCCCCGAGGGGAATTCTCTGGTTCTACAGTAGACCATGATGTCATGATACCAAGGTTTACCGTCGGGCTCTTCTTCAATCATGAAGCAGTAAGCTGGCTCATCTCTTGCTTTAATCCTCAATGCTTGAGTTATCTGCCCTTCTTCCATTTGGGCCATAACGGCTAGAGTAGCTAAAGCATCGGTAAATTGATTCTTGTCCCTACTAAGGTGAGTGAAAGAGATCTCTTCGAATTTCTTAATCAGCTCCAGTAAGTACTTCTGATATGGGATCAGCTTTAGATCCTTGGTTTGCCATTCTCCCTTGACTTGATAAATTATCAGAGCTGAGTCTCCATACACTTCCAATTTTCTGATTTTCATCTCGATAGCAGCTTGCAGACCCATTACACAAGCTTCATACTCTGCGACATTGTTGGTACAATCAAACCTCAACTTGACAGCTATCGGAAAGTGTTTTCCACCCGGGGATACCAATACAGCTCCAATTCCATTACCGGACAAATTGACAGCTCCGTCGAAATACATTTCCCATACGTCGGTTGGCTCCTCTTCTTCCCAGTCCACTTCATTAATATGCTCATCAGGGAACTCAAAATCCAGAGCTTCATAATCTTGGATAGGATTTTCTGCTAGGAGGTCAGCGATCACGCTACCTTTCACCACTTTCCGGGTCATGTAGACTATGTCGTATTGGGAGAGTATAACCTGCCACTTGGCTATCCTACCTGGTATGAATGGGCTTTCGAACACATATTTGATAGGATCCATCCTGAAGATGAGCCATGTCTTGTGATTCAACATGTAGTGCTTGAGGCGATTTGCTGTCCAGGCTAACGCGCAGCAAGTCTTTTCTAAGAAAGAGTACCTCGACTCACAATCATTGAACTTCTTGCTCAAGTAATAAATAGCCCTCTCCTTTCGGCCGGTATCATCATGTTGTCCCAAAACGCACCCCATCGAGTTCTGTTGGACCGCCATATATAGGATCAGAGGCCTCCCCGCCACGGGAGGAACTAACACTGGTGGGTTTGACAAGTACTGCTTGATTTTCTCAAAAGCCTCCTGGCAAACTGAATCCCAGTGAGTGGAATTATTCTTCCAGAGTAGTCTGAAAATAGGCTCAGCTTTGGCAGTGAGATTAGAAATAAATCTTGAAATGTAGTTCAATTTTCCCAGGAAACTGCGCACCTCCCTTTCTGTTTTTGGGGATGGCATTTCTTGAATAGCTCGAACCTTGTCTGGATCAACTTCTATTCCCTTCTCACTTACTATGAATCCCAACAATTTCCCAGATCTAGCTTCGAATATGCATTTAGCAGGGTTCAATTTCAGCTGATATTTCCTGAGCCTTTCGAATACCCTCCTCATCACCTGTACGTGGCTTTCTTTTCCTCTGGATTTAATGATCATATCATCCACATACACTTCGACCTCTTTATGCATCATATTGTGGAATAATGTGACCATTGCACGTTGGTAGGTAGCACCAGCATTCTTCAACCCAAAAGGCATGACCCGATAGCAAAACACTCCCCATTGAGTGATGAATGCAGTCTTATCCTTGTCTTCCTCGTCCATCGGGATCTGATTGTACCCTGATGCCCCATCAATACACGAACACCTGCCCAATCCCGCAGCATTGTCAACTAACACATCAATGTGAGGGAGAGGGAAATCGTCTTTCAAGCTTGCTTTATTAAGATCCCTGTAGTCAACGCACACCCTAACTCTCCCGTCCTTCTTCATTACCGGGACAACGTTAGCTACCCATTGGGGGTATTTGACCACTTCTAGGAACCCAGCGTTATACTGTTTCTTAACTTCATCCCGAACTTTGAGCAGTGTGTCGGGGTTCATTCTTCTTAACTTCTGCTTTACAGGGATTGTCCCCGGAATTAGGGGAATTTTGTGCGTCACTATCTGAGGGTCCAAACCCACCATATCATCATAGCTCCAGGAAAATACGTCAAGGAATTCTTTAAGCAGACTGATCATATCTCCCAATTCTTCACTCTCCACTACCTTAAGTTCCCTTTTTACTTCTTCTGTGCCTAAATTTATGGTGTGTGTTTCGTCTTCACAAGGCACTAGGGAGGGTTCATCTTTTTCATTGCTTTCTTCTGTAAGGTCTTCCTCAGAATTACTTAAAGTAATAGCAGTTATGGGGATTTGAAAATTAACCAGAGGAATTTCTGAGTCTATTGGATTATTAGGTGTTAATTGATGAATGGTCCTGAATGAATAAAAATGGAATATATCATAAGGATGAAATTCGAAAGGAAAGAAAAAGAGAATTGGATTTGAAATGCGCTATTAATTCATTAATATTTATGCCATAAGAAAAAGGTCCATTTATAATATTACACTTGCCACCATGGACTAAATGATCAAGTATAGATAACCAAAGGTACTTTACTCGAAATTGAGTACAGGGATGTCCTCTGCCGTCCAGTTGTCCAGTTCCTGCCCCTCAGCTACCGGTGAGACTAGAGCTTCGTAGAAGGAATCTAGGTGAATGACATCAATGGATAGGTCATCAGGTGATTCTTCCACATCTGCTGGATTTTCAATGACCGCTTTAGTGAAGACTTCTGTGATTCTCGGGACTACTTTCATCTTTCCCATTTTCTGATCGAATCTCTGATCCCGAAGCATTTTCCTCATCCAGAATCGTCCATCCATGAAAGCATCTTCCCCATAACCCAATCCGCTATCTTCTGGATAGCCGGTATCAGCTCCACGATCCCTTGCAAGGCAGTGCCTAGGCCTTTCCCCTCTTGATACCCATTTCTTGACATTACTTTGGCCACCATAGCCATAGCCCCCTCCTTCCCGGTATCTTGTAACTCAAGGGCCTGGAAAGAACTCTCCAACGACTCCTCGGCTGCTTCCACATAAGGAAGTGATTGCGGTTTGGTGACCAATATGGCTTCTTCACCCCTTACAGTGATGATTTTGCCGTCCTTAATGTATTTTATTTTCTGGTGCAAAGTTGAAGGAACAGCATTCGCGGAATGGATCCACGGCCTCCCCAACAACATAGTGTAGGCCGGCTCAATGTTCATCACCTGAAATGTGACGTTGAAAGTACATGCACCGACTTGGATTGGCAAGTCAATGTCTCCCAGCACTTCTCTCCTTGTACCGTCGAAGGCTCTCACCACCATAGCACTCTGACGTATATCAGATTGGTCGATCGGCAGCCTGGCTAAGGTAGCGCTAGGCAGTACATTGAGGGCTGATCCGTTATTGATGAGGACCTTGGCCACTATACAACCCTTACATTTCACAGTTACATGCAGAGCTTTATTGTGCCTTAAGCCTGCAGGGTCTACCTCCTCTTCAGAAAAGGCTACAAAGCTGGATGCCTGGATTTGTTCTACTATCTTCTCAAACTGCCCCGGTGTGATGTCGGGGTTTATAAAGGCTTGATCCAGGATTCTCTGCAAGGCTTGTCGGTGGACTTCCGAGCTCAGGATCAGTGATAACAGTGAAATTCGGGCAGGTGTCTTCCTCAACTGCTCCACTACATCGTACTCACTCTGTTTCATTATTTGGAGCAGCAGTTCTTCCTCTTCTTTATGTTCAGCAGGGTCTACTTCCCCTGCTTTCTCAACCTCCTCTTCTGTATTTCTTGATGACTCTCCCATTTTTACTTTCCCTTTCCTCTTTTCTCTTTCTTCGTTCCCGTAACACCTCCCACTTCGAGTTATAAACTCGACTTCTTGGTCAGGTGGAGAGGGCTTTGTGGCGATAACGGGCTGAGGACTGGTTTGGGGAGTAATGTTGCTGGTAGGTCCAGCATAAGTCATTATGAAATGCTCGTGAGGAGCAAAACATGGTTTTGGTGGTGTCGGAGGTGAGGCAAGATTAGGAGCGGATGTACTCCTTGACGCTCCCTGAGTGAAAACTTAGAAATTATAGTTCCAAGGGACAGCGTGAGTATTGGTGACAGGGAGCTGGGGCGAAGTTCGGATAACCGTTACTGGCGATGAGGCTACTGGGGGTGAGAAGGTGATTCTGGGTTTGGAGGTAGAAGCAGTTTGGCTGAATCTAGTGGTGTTCACTCCCCCTTCCGTCTTTGACTTTGTCTGGCATCTCAGAACTTTGAGGGATAACAAGTTCTGGACCTCTTGTTTGAATCCCTCACAATCTCGCAGCTCATGGTCAGTTGCCCCTCCATGGTAAGGACATGCCGTATCTTTTCCCGACCCTGATATCCGGGGGTAAAGGTAGCCTTCTCTTACTGCCATGGCAAAAATCCCCTCAAAATGAGGGATGAGCTCGTCTACCTCTGGTGCCAACCTCTCTCCATCTGGCTCTATCATATTTACTCCATTACCCGCATTATGGTTGGGCAATGGATTTGAGGTAACATTGGGGAGGGAACCATTTCCCTCGATCTTCAACCACCCATTTCGGATTAAAGCGTGCACTCTCCTCCTGAGTGCCCCGCAGTTATCAGTTGAATGCCCTTGTGCCCCTCCATGGTACTCACAACGGGCAGTGGCATCATACCACCTGGGATATGGCGGCTGGATCGGGTCTAAGGGGACTGGTACAATTTGGTTTATACCGACAAGGTATCGGTATATTTCACTGAGAGGGAGGGGAAGAGGTGGATCAGGGTTCCTTGGAAGTCTTGGGTTGTTTTGTGGTGGTCTTGGTTGAACAGGAGGAGGAGGTGGTCTTGGTTGGTAATTTGCAAGCGGGGGATATTGTGGGCGCGGGTGTGGATAATTTGGGAGAGGAGGCGGAATGTTTGCGATGGTTTGGCCATGAGGGGAAGGATATGGCCGGTAATTGTTTTGAGGGAATGGGGAATAATTGTTTTGACGGGTGACAGAATGCACATCACCCTCCTTCTTCTTGCCAAAGCTGGCAGTCTTCTTTGCAGGCTTCTCAGCCAACTCCTGCAACCGTCCCATTCTTAGATTGGCCTCTATTCTTTCACCGGCCTGTATGATGTCAGAGAAGCTGTTGGAAGTGTTTCCAATCATCAAGTTGAAGTAGGGAGCCTTCAAAGTCTCGAAAAATAGAGAGCATAGCTCATTATCGGTCACCGGGGGATGTACTTCTGCTGCCTTTTCTCTCCATCTCTGGGCATACTCCTTGAAGCTTTCCCGGTCTTTCTACACCAGATTTTGAAGATCCCTCCTTGTGGGGGCCACATCGCAGTTAAATTTGTACTGCTTTAAAAAGGCCTCGGCTAAATCCTTCCAGGAGCGCATCGCTCTCGTCTAATCAACGCACCACCTCGTGGTCGCCCGAGAGGCTCTCGTGACAGACGTGGATTAACAGTCTGTCATCATCTGTCATAGAGGACATCTTGGCAATATAGGTGGCTAAATGAATTCGAGGGTCCGAATTCCCAATATACTTGTCAAAATCGAGGACCTTGAATTTGGGCGGCACCACCACATCCGGTACTAATCTTAGTGATGCCACGTCAACTGAGCCATACATATTCAGGCCCTCAATAGCTCTCAATCTTTCTTCCAGAGCGGACAACTTCTCATTTTCTCTCATCTTACTTTCTCCTCCTGTTGTGTGAGGTACTCCCCCAACTGGGAAATGAGGGGCAGAATGAATTGGAGGGTTCGGGACCGAAAGGGATGGTTCGGCATTCGGGATGGCTGGATAATAAGAGAAAGGAGGTTCATTATTTAGAGGAACCGGATTGACAGTGACCGTCGGATCCGGGATTGATGGCTGGAAAGTGAAAGAGGTTGAAGCGTAGTGAGAATCAACCATTGTAGGAGGTGGGGGAGGTAATGGTAGGTTAAGGTCTGAAGCTGGCTTATTTTGGGACATCTCCCTCATCTGCTTCATAAGTTCTGAAACCTGGTCTTTTAGTTCAGACACTTGCCCCTGTAGGTTCTGTACTTGTTCCTGGTCTTCCATTAGTTTTCTTGTTCGAGATCTTGTTAAGTACACTCGTTGGGGTTGAATCGCGTGCTTGGTCAGACTTTCCTTGTTCGAAGCAATGTTGTTTTTCTGTAAGGGAGTCAAAAAAGAAATTTTTAGTGAATTTTGATCAAAATTAAATAGGGTCCTGATGTGGACGAAGGATACGGTAGCATTTGAGAGCCATGAATGAAATTTGTTGAAGGATGACTGCATCACTTTTATCATGGCATCGCTCAATAGTCTGACTGTGAATGACCGGATTGAATGCGTATTTATGATACCTGTTCACATAGCGTATTCAATTTTTCATATAACCCTAGCGAGGGAGTTCCTACGGGAGTCATATTATTCATTCACAAATTTGCTAAACAAGGGTCCAAAAATCATTTCATTAACCGAATAATTTGTACACCGTGTTCTTTACATCGGCCTAGGCTCTGGGAGGTTTTTTATAATGAGATGACATTTTCTGAGATACTCATATAACCTTTCTTCTTGCTTGGCAGGGTTGAATGCTTTTAGAGCATACTCGGATTCAGGTAGGAGTTCTTACTTTCCCCGTGCTATCGTTCTCTCTAGCTGGTCAACATTCTCTTTCAGCTCTTGATAGAGAGCAGCTTGTTTTTCTTTCTCTTTTCTTTCCTTAGCACATTCTTTCAAGATATCATTGATGAGTAGTGTCTGTTCTTTTAATTCGAGCTTCTTCTTTTTATTTTCCTGTTTATACTCTTCAACGAGTACCTCTTGGTATTTCATCTTTTCCTAAAGCTCACTATCTTGTGCTTCTACTTCTTTGATTACAGCGTGGAGAGAGTATTTTTCCTTTTCCCACCGTATCTCTTGCTCTTCAAAACCCATCTTTTCGGCCCTTGCCTCTTCCCTGATCCTTCTTACTTTCCTTTTGAGAATCTGCTGTTTGTCCTCCAACTGTTTTATTTGTTCTTGCAGTTGCGAGTTTTCGATGTTTGCCTTTTGTAGTGAGTTTATCAAATGGCTATCAGCTTCTTCTAATAGGACGTTTCGGCGAGGGTCGCTGTCTTCGAATTCTTCAGTTGAGTGTTCTCGGTCCCTGTTAGCCCTCCATTCAAGATAATCGCGTGTGGCACTTAGACCTTTAGGCGACCTTTCCATCAGAGAGATGTTTTCCCAGGATCTGCGAGCCATTTTCAACCCTTCCTCTTCTTTGAGCTCATGGTAGAAATGACCTTGGTGGTATTCTTCACTGTCGATTCTGGTCTGTGTCGAGCCAAACTGCCTCATTACCAATGCCGGAGTGTAACTTGTGTACCCGGTTACTCCGATTAAGGATACCGATTGATTACCTCCCGTACCGATCAAAACGGGTTGGCCTGACGTCCACAGTTTCTTCCAACAATATTCATGGCTATTGAAACTCAAAATCCGTTCCCGCCACTGCTGTTCATTCTTCGGACTGATTACTAACCGGGTCATCTTCTCGATGGGAGGCTAGTCAAGGTACCAGGTCAATCCTTTGGTCTCCACAGGACACATGTGGCTAATAATCCAGAGGTATAACAATTGAGAACAACACTTGATGGACCCGTTACCCTGTTGTCTGCAGTAGGTAAGGGTTAATAAGGTCTCCGCAAGAATTGCCGATATCGGATTGACCTCCTGCCTTTCTACCACCCAGAATACTTCCACCGTGCTGCAGGTTATGATTCCTAATGGTCCTGGGAACAAAATCAGGCCATAGATTCCCAATGCGAGTGCTACTGAAGCTTGATCCCATCGCTTTCTCTTGGAGGAATTGACCTAACCGCTTGAGGTAGGTCCAATACCATCCATGCGTGTTCCCTTTGACCGTTTCTTTTGACTTTGCTTCCTCCGAAGGAATACCCAACAAATGTGTTAATCGTTTCCAGGTCTGCCTATGCTCAAGGTGTAGGTAGATCCGATTCTGTGTTGAGTAAGGAATCTCCAGTAATGCCTGATATTCTTCCATAGTGGGAACTGTATCAATGTCATTGAAAGAGAATACCCCGTACTTAGGATTCCAAACTGACAGCATGGCCTTTAATGCCGGGATTTGGACCTTGACTCGCATTAGGGTTGCAATTTTCTCGTATTTCCTTTCAAATCGTGCCTTGACCTGATCGGGAAACGACCTCCATCCATTAGACAGACCCTCGACGCTGTTCATTCTGACCTCAATTTTATTCAGATCCCATGAGGGTAGTGAGCTAGTGTGTGCCTTGAAAACATTATCTTGCGAGGGTACTGGAGTATGAGTTGACTTGGACCGAAGTTTAGCATTCTGAACTTCTTCTGCCGACTGACTCGAGGATGCCATGATAAAAATTATGCCTTATCCTTCTCACAGACTTTTGGTTTGATGATGCCTGCGGGAAAACTCGTTAGGGAGATAAATTAGGGTAATTTTGAATCATACTGTTGACAGGATGACACGTACACATTTATCAAAGTAGGAAAATGTGTAGGTGTTTTAGTAGAATTCAAGATTACCCTCACAAAAATGAACAAAAGGAAATTAAAGCAGAACAGGGCAAGAGTAAGTATGCCCCTCTTTGTCGTATGATAGGGAGACTCCTGATATCGGATGAGCGCTACCTATTTGGATAGTTCTATCTTATAAGGTAGTTTACTACGGTTTTCAGCTATTGTGATAGTTTAGCTCAAGGTCTAATTTTCTAAAAGCCACAGGTTCCCAAATTGCTCCTACTGTAACAGTAGAGCCCCGTTCTATAACCATGATATTATCGGGAAAATTCCACGAGTATCACAGTGGATAGAACGAGTTTCAATCTGAGCAGAAGCCTTCACGGATACTAACGGGGTAAAACCCACTGCACCGCTACATGACCCCCTCCTACTTTCCTAAAAGGGTAAGAAAGCCCGGGTATAGGACCGAAGTGTGTGAGGACATCGTGTGAGTGTTCAGTGTGTGAAGGGACACCTTTACCTCTTCCCAATTCAGGGGGATTTTTTTCTTTTTTTTTCTTTCCTTTTTATCAAACAATAAGCGCTGTAGGGAATAAAACAAGCAACACAAGTAAAACAGTTAGCGGAATAACAATAATTAACTTATAAAATATTGCCGAATGAGCCCACCATACTATAATTTGATTGGAAAATTAAATCTACTCTTTAGACCTCTAGACCGGGGTTAAATTCGGATACTACTTCCCCAGCGGAGTCGCCAAGCTGTCGCAAGGGATTTTGCGGTCGCCTGAACGAACCCTCACCGAAGTGGGAATGAGTGAGGAGTCGCCACCTTAGTTTTAAGGGAAACTAAAGAAAACCATTTGTGAAGATAAATTGAAATAAAACCACTTCAGAACAGAGATTCTAGGTTCGGGGTCCGTAAACGGGTAGGGAAGGTGTTAGGCACCCCACCTCGTCCCTTAATAAGGGTAAGTAGATTTAATTTTTGCATTAGTTATTAAGGCTTGAATGGACATGTTAATCCTTTTGACTAAAGGAACATTTGATTTTTCACTAAATTTGGATCACCCAAATACATAAGTAAATGAGACAACCTTAGTGAGTTACTGTTTACGTGTTAATTTTATTTAAATGAATTATTTTATTCAAATTTAATTTAAGAATTGGATAAGGACTCTTCTCCGAACTCTTTAATATTTATTAAAATTTTGAGTTGAGATCAGATAAGAACTCTCCTCCGATCTCTTTTAAATCATTAAAAATTTTGAGTTGAGACCGGATAAGAACTCTCCTCCGATCTCTATTTAATGTTTATTAAAATTTTGAGTTGAGACCGGATAAGAACTCTCCTCCGATCTCTATTTAATATTTATTAAAATTTTGATTTGAAACCGGATAAGAACTCTCCTCCGATCTCTATTAAGTATTTATTTAAAATTTTGATTTGAGACCGGATAAGAACTCTCCTCCGATCTCTATTTAATTAAATTTTTGAGTTGAGAATCGGATAAGAACTCTCTTCCGATCTCTTTTATATTAACAGGAATCTGAATGGGATCTTTCCGATCTCCCGAATTTTAATTTTAGCTACATGTCATAAGGTCCTAAAGCTAAGGATTCTGGTGTTCTAAGGTGCTGGGGATAAGGCTTCTTTTAACTGATTGATATTTTGTGACTAAATAAGAGAAGCTGGACTAAATTTTGCCGACCTCCCCTAAGGTCACTTTACCAGTACCTATTAATGTCCGATCTATTCTGTTTCGTTTACTTTGGTTTTATTCCACTTTATGGCATCTTGCCGAATTGCCGTTTACGTCAGCTTAATATTGTGGCTATTTTCCTGACGTGTTATTCAGGCTCTCTCTCTTAAAAGAGACCCTTAAGTTGCAGTTACCTACGTTTTACCCAACCACTTACACGCCACTAGGAGCTAGAAAACTTGCATTCAGAAATGACGAAGATTAATAAAATGACGGACTGATCACTAAAGAGATAACTCGAGAGTAACACTCTTTGGAGTTCTTTTGCACAAAATGAACTTGGAGAAAATCGCATATGTAAGAAGAACAAAGAAAGTGCGGAAAGTAAACGTAAACACTTAATAAAACAGCAGTATGAGCTCTTACCTGTAAGGAGCCGAATTTATTGAAATAACTACGGGGTGACAAATAGTGATAAGACAGCAGACTGATTAGCCTGAGGGCTGATGTTCATTGTGAACTGAAGGGTGCTTAGCCAAAATGCAATCAGATTAAGATAAAAACCGAGTGGAATGAAGTTGAGCTTGGATAATGGGAATGAAAACAGAGATGATAAAGGGCTGAAAGTGAGAGTGTGACCAGATAATGAACAAACTGGAAATGTAGAGTTCCAGTATTCAGAATCCTTTTCAAGAAAAAAACTTCAGAAAACTAGTTTCAAAAGTCTTTCTAATCAACACTTCTAAGTAGCAGAATAAGAAACTGAATGAAGTTTCAGAGTTCTTCCGCTATAATAACTATCTCTCTTATTTTGCCCGTCCCTTGAACAGTTTTTCATGCAGGTATTTATAGGAATCGGGTGCTCCCCATGAAGGGTCAGGATTTATTTTGAGGGAGATGGAGGGTCAAGATTTTGAAGGACATGATCAGATGCTTGAGAATTAAAGAGAACCAGAATGAACGGCTGAGATTATTCTTTAGAATATTTGTCCTTTTCTTCTTTCAATCTGACGGTCTCAAATCCTCTTGTCCGGAGCGATCTGAGGGCTAAGAGCGAAAAGCGCTGGTCTTGTCGTCTCCTCTCTTGATCCAAGGGCTCCGGGTTCGTCCTTACAAGTGAAATCAACGGTGGAGATTGGGATGTACAGGACTGTCATGACATACCCTGGCACTCACAAGATTGCGGCGATTCTTAGGCGTGCGGTGGAGATCTCGTCTGCCACGCTTTAACTACCTCGGCTCTGATTCTGACAACGGTTATTTGGGATTTGTCTTATTCTTTTTGCCTTCCGATCCCTCCCCCTTTTCGATTTTCTTGACATGTTCCTATTCCGATCTCTCATGCTGATCTCCCATCTTCCGATCTCTATTCTTCAGATCCCTTAATCACTCGTCCTACTAAGCATTAATTCCTCTCGATTCCCGAAGCGTCCGCTTCATTTTCTGCTTAGCAATAAATGCCCGATTTTCCCTATATATACCCCTGACAGAAGGAACCCCCCTCATTCGATTTTCCTTTCTTGCTTTTCTTTCTTGTTTTAACTGTTCCGGCAGTAATTCTGGCTACGACTGTGGCTTTTGATCCTTTTCCGATGGACTTCTTTACCCACCGACTGAAAATTTACGATCCCGGTGATCGAATAATCGTGAAAACCTTAACTGATGATGGTGAGAGAACTGAATCGATTGACCAATCTGGGTTGCGGACTTCGATCGTGCCGATCTCGAGTCGCTCAACTGGAATAATCAGCGAACCGATTTCGGCTGAGCAGATTGCTAATGTTCGGCCGATCCCTGGCGATCGCTCTTCCGAGCTTATTCGGCTTCTCACCACATTGGGTGTTTCGACAGCGGTTTCCCTCCACATTGGGTGTTCCGACAGCGGGTTGAGCTCCGGTCGGCGACACCCTGTGGATCAGTCACAATGTTGGCTATTGACATAGGCCTCTTTAGATAGGATGTTCCGCTGATCTTTAGAGGTCGGCCTTTTGATGTAATCAGATGTAATCCGATCTTGAGATCGCCCAAATGATGTAATCTGTATTCCGATCTCTTGAGATCGCCCAAATGATGTAATCTGTATTCCGATCTCTTGAGATCGCCCAAATGATGTAATCCGATCTTTTGGAAATAAAGATTTTATTTTGTCAATTATTATCTTATTAATTATTTTCCGAGGTCTAATATGATTATCCGATCTGATTTTTTACCTGAATGACACTTATCCGATCTGTAATTCGAAACACCTGGATCTACCGCTCTATAATTAACCGATCTCTTTATGGAATCTTGAGAATATTCGTGAGACGTGTCAGAACAGCTGGCGAGTCCCGCTAACCGATGCGCTGCCTGGAACCTCGTGAGCATTAAATGCTCGGACGAGTATAAATAGAGGTGGGGGGTTAGCCATTTGCTCCTGTATGTCATTTTTAATCTCTCGCTCACAACCTCAAAGTTCTCTCGTTTACTCAAGTTCTTCCGACGCCGATCAGACTCTGGTAAGGGCTTTGATCTTCTTTTTAGTTTAAGTTCTTTATTTCCTTTGAAAATGAGCAGTGCCGAGGGTCAAAGAGCGGCAAGCCCTCCTTCCATTCAGTTCTCGTAATCGTCTGACGAAGAAGAGGTGGTCGGGCCAAGCGCGCAACCAGAACCTCCTAGGATCTCCGTTCCAGCTCGGGGGCGGATCGCACCATCAAGGCATGCACCTCCTTCGGGGAGGGAGAATCTTCCTATGGACGAGCTGCCGTCGATCTTACAAGAAACCGATCTGCAGTTGTTTAGCCAGGAGTATAACATAAAGACCGATTCATATGAACTTATCCGGTGTCACGGCGATCACCGAGCCGATCACTCCTTTGAAGAGAATGACATGGTGATGGTATACGAGGAACAGTTAAAGGCCGGTCTTCGATTCCCTCTGGACGACTTCTTCAAGGAGGTCCTAAAATTCCACCGAGTGTGCATCGCCCAAATTCACCCTAACTTGTGGCGGATCTTGGTAGCCTTCCGAGGCCTGTGCCGAGCTAAGGGAATCAGACCTACGGCTAAGGTGTTCGCCGAATCAAGACAGCTAACTCGCCGAAAGGACGACGAGCATTGGTTCTTTCAGGCGAAGCCTCATTGCGGGCTCTTCACCGATCTGCCCTCCTCCCTTAAGAATTGGAAGAACCGCTTCTTTATTCTGAGGAGCAAAAATCCGACCTGCTTCGAGGACTTCCCCCGTAGCTGGTGGCTCCAGGGGCCCTTGATTCCGAAGCGTATTACCCTGAACAAGGAGGAAAGCCTAATAGTGCTGGAGCTGAAGAATCAAGCTGCCACCCAAAAGTACTCCTGTTTAGATGCGGTGACTGCCGAGCTGCATCATTGGACGATGGAGTTGATCACGGGCGAAAAGCGCGGGCTTCAGCTCTCTGATCTTGGCATCGGTATTTTCTATTTCTCAGATCTTTGGACCTTATCGATCTCACTGACCTCTTTTTTGTGTAGGTATGGCAGGCGGTGAAGGTTCTAGGAAGCGGAAGAAGGAGAGAGAGATTTCCCGGAAATTAAAGGAGATGAAGCGTTCGGCCCTACTTCAAACTCCCGGCTATGCACCAGGGGAGACGCAAGGAGGCCCGTCCCGACCTTCGGGGCCTCCGATCACTAAAGCTGTCCGATCTCCTCCTCAACAGGAAGAGCCGGCTCCACCTCCTCCAGTTGCTCCAAGCACAGAAGGGGGTCGTTCTCGACCTTCTTCGAAGCCCTCTTCTCGTGGCGCTCAAGTGCTGATCGCTTCTCTGGAGAACAATCGGACTGTTCAGGAGAACCCTAATTTTGCCAAAGTCTTGGGGTCTTCTATCTGCCTTCGAGAGGATAGGGACAGACTGTCTCCGGACAACCTTGACGATATCCTGACTCGATCCATGAGCCTGAATGTGGAGTGTCTGGTGAACCAGCACATAGTTCGGGAAAAGGCTCATCGCCTGGGTAAGGAGATCGAGAAGAAGAATCAGGAAGTGGCTTCTCTCCGATCCCAACTCCTATCCACTCAGGATTACATATCTCAAGTAGAGGGGCGGGCGAAGTTCTATGAAGACAAGTTAGCCGAACAGTCTCATGTTCTGGCTGAAAAGGATCGTGCTCTCGGGGAAGTCCAGGCGCTTCGGGCCAACGAAGCTTCTCAGGTCGCTTAACTTATCGAGGAGCTTAAGGCGAAAGACGAAGAAATGGTGACAGGAATAGCAGGTGCTTATGTGAATGCTCACCAGGACCTCTTAGCCGAACTCCAGAAGCGTTACCCAGAGGAGGACTTCTCTTGGATGGCCGACCTGGCTCCCGGGGGCGAGGGTGAGGATAGTGAGGAGGAGGGAGAGGGTGAGCGAAATGTAGATCAGGCTAGGGGTGATCCCCCAGCCGAATAACTTGTACAAATTCTGAAATGAAATGAAATGAAATGACTCTTTTGTTCAATGAATGGTTGTGATTGGAACATTTCTAAATTATTAAAAACTTGATTGTTTGAGTATCTTGAAAGTGATTATTAACCTAAGTGTGAGAGATCGGAAGACATAGTGAGCATAAGATCAGTAGAGAATCATCATTAATCGGGACCTGATTAAAGTTGGAAATTTGGTGAACCCACTTAAAATCAAGATCATCATTACATCGGATTGGAATCTTAATTATTCCTGAACTTAAAATGAGAGATCGGCAATAAGACCAGTGACATAAAGATTTAGTATTGACTCAATTTTGTTTGACAGGAGAGATCGGGAATGTAATCGACCGGTCAGGAAATTTGACAATTAGCTTGAGAGATCGGTGAGCGACTTGGCAAGGCCTTAGATGATACGAGGGCTTAGCATTGATTCAATTTTCTGTGAAGAGAGATCGGTAATATGGCAAAGAGAGGTCGGAAATGTAGTTGGCTGGCAAAGGAAAATTTAGTGCTGGGGATCGGTTTCAAGGTTTATTGATTATGGGGATCGGCCAAAATATGGTGTCGACAGATCATATGGATATAGATCCATCTAGTCAACCTACACCTGTTGATGAAACATCTACACCTGTTGATGAAACATCTACAACTGTTCCTCGTAGAACAACCAGGGTATCTCACCCACCAGTGAGATATGGTTTCCTTGATGAAAAAGAACAAGAGTTGTCTATTCATAAAGAATTAGATCATGGAGATTATCCACTTACCTATGAAGAAGCTATATCAGATATAGACTCTTCAAAATGGATTGATGCTATGAAATCTGAAATTGATTTCATGTATAAGAATCAAGTTTGAGATCTTGTTGACCCACCTGAAGGTATTGTACCTATAGGAAACAAATGGGCTTTCAAGAAGAAAATTGGTTCTGATGGAAAGGTAGAGACCTATAAGGCAAGGCTAGAAGCGAAAGGGTTTTGCCAAAGGCAAGGAATCGACTATGAGGAGACTTTCTCGCCTGTTGCTATGCTTAAATCAATTAGGATTCTATTAGCAATAGCTGCATACTATGATTATGAGATTTGGTAGATGGATGTCAAAATAGCTTTTCTCAATGGATACATTAATGAAAACATTTTCATGGAACAACCTAGGGGTTTTGAATCCCAATATAGTTCCAAGGTATGCAAGCTAAAGCGATCCATTTATGGGTTGAAGCAAGCTTCGAGGAGTTGGAACATCCGTTTTGATGAAGCTATTAAATCCTTTGGTTTTATAAAAAAAATGAGGATGAGCCATGTGTATATAAGAAGGATAGTGCTATCACTTTTCTTGTCTTATATGTAGATGACATACTGTTGATCGGTAATGACATAGGTATGTTGACAACTGTAAAGGTATGGTTGTCAAATACATTCTCCATGAAAGACTTAAGGGAGCTAACCTATATTCTTGGGATTCGCATCTATAGAGATAGAACGAAAAGAATAATTGGTTTATCCCAAAGTCTATAATTGGAAAAGGTGTTAAAAAGGTTTAACATGCTTAATTCCAAGAGAGGATTGTTACCAGTGAGACATGGTATCCATCTTTCTAAAGAGATGTCTCCAAAGACACCTGAAGAAAGAGATAAGATGGCCAGGATTCCATATGCTTCGGCTATTGGAAGTTTAATGTATGCAATGTTGTGTACTAGGCCGGATATCGCATATGCTGTTAGTTTGACTAGCAGGTATCAATCCAATCCAGGTTTGGAACACTGGATAGCTTTCAAGAATATCCTTAAGTACTTGAGAAGAACTAAGGATTTATTCTTGATCTATGGAGGTGGAATGCAACACCCTCCCTGTAGCAACTCTGTACATTCTACTGTTTCGGTGACCAGTGTCAGTTCGGACAGTTAAAACGTTTGGAAAAATATTTAAACTAAAGTGAGGAACCATAATTAGCTCAAATATTAATAAGAAAAATTTAGGAAAAATTTTAGAAATAAAATACAACCAAGTTAAATGAGCCGGTGCCCTAGCGATGGGTAACCTAGTGAGAAGTTGCGGTTCTCGCAACTAGGAGCCCTAGACCTGGGGAAAAATTCATAAAATAATTTTTGAGACTCCAGAGAAGGGTCATTGAGGTTCCTATGGAATTAGAATGCCAAGAAAATATTTAGAAAAATTTTTCAATCGGTGCAGACAATTTTAGCCCGTTAAGCCAAACGGAGGGCATTTTGGTCATTTCGTCTTCAGATATGATTTTTGGCCGACTTGTCCAGTTAAGTAAATAATTATTATGACATAAAATGTGAACAAATATTACTAAAAATATAATTGAAAATGAGTAAAAAAAGAGAAAAAGAAAATGAAAGAAAATGCCTAATATAACATCATACATGTGTCATCATGATGTAATTAAAAAGCCCCAACCAATCAAAATTCAACAAGCCTTCTTAAAACAATTAAAAGAGATAAAATGGACCAAAAAATTCTGGTGTTTCTCCTTCTTCTTCAGCCAGCCGAGAGTTCTCTCCCTCTTCCTCCATAACTCTTATTCTCTTATACCTTCAATCCTTTGATTTCTCACCCCAAAATCTATAAAATCATTCACTAAAAATTGTCACCCAACCTTGCTAGAGTGTTTGACAGCCAAGAAAACAAAAGAAAGTGAAGAATTAACAAGAGAAAATTCTGCCCTACTAAGGTTAGTGCCATCTTTCTCTCTCTTTCTTTGGATATCCATGTTAAGACACTAAGTTAGGCTAGGAATTTATGGGAATTGAAGAGAATTATGCATGCTAGGGTATATGGTAAATTTTGGCAGCCTATTGGGGGTGGTGATTTTGATTGTTTTGATGGGTTTAGAGTGGATTAGAGATAGTGTTTGAAGTGTATAAATTGATAATGAATTAGTATGTTTAATTAATGTATGTTGTGTGAATTGGAATGGGGAATTAGGGTTTTGGAGAAAAATTTGGGCTTTGCTTATGTAATGGTGAATGAACATTCTAATGGTCAATTAGTGACCATTTGAGGTAAATTGACCATAACTTGGAGTGAATTGTAGCATTAAAAACTGATTTGGTATGCTGCCTTGTGTGACCTGTAGGTTGGATGTGAGTCCAGCCTATTTGGACAGCCATAACTTGGGCTGTGTATGTTCAATTGGTGTTTGGCCAATTGGACATAAAACTAGACACATAATGGCAAAACTTTTGTGAAGAAACCATGCCCATAAGACCAAGCCAAGTGGACCAAAAGCTTGCCCCAATCCGGGTGTCCTGCAATCTGTTTCTGCAGAATGACTAAATGAATAGTGATTGTTCATTTGGTGATAACTCAGTGTAGAATGGCCCAATTGACCTGAAATTTTACCAACAACAAGCTAATATATAGACCAATAACTTTCATGAAGAAACCCACCCCAAATTATGACCAGAACCTATCCAACAAGGGAGTTGCAGTCACTGTTCACTGCACTATAGATATGGTCAGTCCAGAAAAATTCTAATCTGGCCAGTTGTGGTTTTTGGACCATAACTTGAGCTAAAAAACTCCAAATGGAGTGATTCAAAAAAGGAAATTCAACTAGACAAAATAAGGAACAACTTTCATGTTGACCATTTTTCCAAATTCCCACTACAAGATTAACCAATGGAACAGTAAAAGTAAGGCACAAAAACTGAAAATTCTGCCCAACTAACTTTAAGCTTAGAAATGGTATTGGCAACCAATACCAACAAATTTTGAATGCAAAAATGTGGTATATTGATGATATGAAAACCAATGTACCTATTGCCTATGCAAAAGTCAACATTTTTGTTGACCAATGAATGGAATAGTAACACTAAAACTTAAATTCCAAAAATTGTGAAACTTAAAAGTGTGAAATGCCCTAGTATACCTAACAAGATTGGTTTGGATAGCTTGGCATGCCAATAGGGTTCAGTTAGCAGTACTGCACATGGCATTATGCCATTCTGTGATTTCATGGCTTTTAGCCATTCTGACATTGTGTTGAGACTTGGCCTTGTGCCTAATGTTATTACAGCTTATTAGGCTCATTGCTGCCGGAGATACATATGTGACCGATGGTGTGACGGCCCGAGGTACTTGATACCCAGTGCCAGTTTATCCGTTTATCCAGTCCAGTCGTCCAGTATAGGTTACTTGGGCAACCAAAAAAAAATGAAAGTGGATAAATTTAATGAAATAATGAATATAACAAGTACAAAATAAGTAAGACTACAAATACTCAATGAAAATTTATTTGCAATGAGACATCAATACATTCACTGCATATTTATTTTCTGTTATTTCCTTTTACTTTATTATTGGCACCACTAAGCATTATTGCTTAGCGCGTTGCTTTTGCCACGCCAGCGTGAGTTCCGAGATATCTTGACCGAGAGCCCAGTAGACCACAGACTGGATGAGACCTCCTGCAGCTCTGCATAGTGTCCGTGTCACCTCACCGACGTCAGTGCATTGGTAGGACACTAGGTTTCATTTTTGATATTTTGTAATTAACTTTTATTTTCTCATATGTAATCGAAACTTATGTAATGTATTTTGGTATTAATGTAAATATTGGAAATTGTGTTTATGAATGGAAAATTGAGTATTTATTTATTGCTTATATATGAATACCATGAGAAATGAATGATTAAGAAATGGAAATGTTGTTGAAAAATATTGATGATTATTGGAGTCGAGAATGATTGGAAATGATTAATGGAAGTGTTTTTCACAGGTTCCAAAAAACTGTTTTCTCCATTTTAGCCAGCACTCTGCCGAATTTTCTATAAAATTTGCGGAACGTCAAATAAATTATAATTTCAATAAATGACTTAAATGAATTATATTTCACAAATTGTACTTCATAACTTTGAAAAAAAAATAAAAAAAAAATAAAAAAAATAAATTAGGAAGAATAAAAATGATTGAAATAAAATAGTGCGTTCCGGTACACTATGTGACATATCTTACTCGGCTATACTGTAGACAGGTAAGGGATGTCACATTTAGTGGTATCAGAGCACGGTTTAGGCGTTTCTAGGCCTAGATTGAGTCCATACCATGCATTGCATTTGTAAGAGTCGAGGTGACACTAATGCAGATCTGTTTGTCTTTGTTATTTTGAATAGGATATGGACCCTACATCACAGAGAGCAGTTGAGGAGGAAGTGGAGAGTCATGCTCCATCTGCAGTAGCTGAGACTGGGGGTAGGGGAGAACTTACTCACGCTCAAGCGAGCACCTTTCGGCCTCTACAGGCCATGTTCCAGCAAATGGCCGAATTCTTCAGACAAATGGCTGGGGTAATGCCAGCACCACCACCACCACCACCTCCACAGCAGAAATCACACCTGGAAAGACTAAGAAAATTTGGAGCAGTAGACTTCTTTGGCAAGAGAGAAGATGATTCTGTTGCAGCCGAAAATTGGTTGAACAGAACAGGCAGAGTTTTAAAACAACTCCACTGCACTCCTGAACAAAATCTAGAAACTGCTGTATCTCTGTTGTAAGACGATGCATATGAATGGTGGGATACGGTGTCTAGTGAAGTGCAACTAGAAGTAATAACTTGGGACTTCTTCCTCTCAGAATTCAAGAAGAAATATGTGGGTAGTGTATACCTGGAAGAGAGAAGAAGAGAGTTCATTAACCTGAGGCAGAGACAGCTAACAGTGGCCGAGTATGAAAAGGAATTTGTCAGATTAAGCCGTTATGGAAGGGAGATAGTCCCTAATGAGGCCGAAAGGTGTAAGAGATTTGAAGAGGGATTAAATGACAACATAAAGATCATGATTACTGCCTTGGGAATCACAGACTTCACCAAGTTAGTGGAAGCTGCAATAAAAGTTGAAAAGGTTAGAATAAGTGAGCAGACCAGAAGAGAGAGACAGCAGAAGAGGGGACCGGGTCAGTCTAGTTCATCTCCTGCACCTGGGAAAAAGTTCAAAGGTCCACCTGCACAGAGTTCAGGTCAACCACAAGGTCAGGGTCAGTCTCAGGGGCCCAGGCCACAGTTTACACCTAAGAGAGGTCAGTCCACATCATCAGTGGGCAGCTCTCTCAGGATGGGGTTCAGGGGACCAGCCCCAGCATCTTCTGCATGTCCACATTGCCTGAAGTGGCATAAGGGGGAGTGTTGGAGAGTGACTAGTGCCTGCTTAAGGTGTGGGTCAACAGAGCATCAGTTGAGGAACTGTCCACGCAGAACTACTATAGCTGCTCCAACACAAGCAGACAGACCTGCTCCTGCACCACAAAGAGGTAGGAAATCTGGCAAATCTGAGGCAGTGGACCATCACAGAGGCCTACATCTGAGCCAGGAGAGAGGCCTGAGAGCAGACCACCTGCCAGAGTGTAACACCCTCTCGGTAGCAACTCCGTACATTCTACTGTTCCGGTGACCGGTGTCGGTCCGGATAGCTAGAACGTCCGGAAAAATATTTAAACTAAAGTCAGGAACCATAATTAACTCAAATATTAATAAGAAAAATTTAGGAAAAATTTTTGAAATAAAATACAACCAAGTTAAACGAGCCGGTGCCCAAGCGATGGGACAACGAGGAGCCCTAGACCCGGGGAAAAATTCATAAAATAATTTTTGGGACTCCAGAAAAGGGTCATTGAGGTTCCTATGGCATTAGAATGCCAAGAAAATATTTAGAAAAATTTTTCAATCGGTACAAACAATTTTGACCCGTTAAGCCAAACGGAGGGCATTTTGGTCATTTCGCCTTCAGAGACAATTTTTGGCCGACTTGTCCATTTGAGTAAATAATTATTATGACACAAAATGTGAATAAACATTACTAAAAAATTAAATTGAAAATGAGTAGAGATGAAAAGAAAAGAAAATGAAAGAAAATACCTAATAATGACATCATATGATGTCATTAAAAACTTATCCACCAATCACAATTTGTTAAACTCATTAAAAGAGATAAAAGTGACCAAAAATTTGAAAAACCAATCTGCATCTTCAACCTTTGGGCAGCCTAAAAAACGTTGAGAGAGAGAGAGAGAGAGAAGAGGTTCCACCATTAAAGCTCCCTTAAGCTTCATTTTCCACTTCAAACCACCTCAAAACCTTGTCCTCCCTTCACTAAAAATTTCCCTTACCACTAGAGAAAGACTTGGGCAGCAATTAGAAGAAGAGAAAGTGGAAGAAAGTGAGGTGTGAACAAGCTTAGAAAATCACCAAAGAGGTTAGTGCCATAACCTTTGCTTTTACATCTTTCTAATCATGAATTTGAGCTAAGTTAAGTTAAAAATTTGACAAAAATTGAATTAATGAAGCATGGTTATATTCCATGAAGTTTTGGCAGCCTTGACATGAGTTAGGGTTAGGAGAAATCTTTGGTTTAAAGTGACATATTGCTGCCCCTCTTATAAATTATATGATTAGTATAGCAAATTAGGAGTGGGATGCATGAATTGGAGGCTTGGTCAATTAGGGTTAGGGTTTTGGAGAGAAACTTGGACCGTGTTTAGGTAATGGTGAATGAACATTTTAATGGTCAATTAGTGACCATTTGAGGCAAGTTAATCATAATTTGAAGTGAGCTAATGCATGGCAAAGTGAAATGTGCAGTCGCCTAGAGACAAGCAAAGAATGAGGCTGTGATTCCAGCCCACTTAGATAGCCATAACTTTGGATGTGTAGGTTCAATTGGTGTTTGGCCAATTGGACATGAAACTAGACTTATAATGGCACATTTTTTCTGAAGAAGCCATGCCCAAAAGACCAAAGCAAGAGGACCAAAAGTTGGCCCCAATCCGGATACCACAACCGATTCAGAATGACCAAATGAACAGTTTCATTTGGCCATAACTCACTGTAGATATGGTCAATTGACCTGAAATTTTTACAGCAACAAGTTAAGACATAGAAAAACAACTTTTATGAAGAAACCTACCCCAAATTATGACCAGAACTTAATCAAAATGGCAGTCACACTCACTGTTCATGGTACTGTAGATTTGGTAAATTCTGCAAAATTGAAATCCGGCCAGCTGTGGTTTTTGGACCATATCTGGAGCTACAAAACTCCAAATGGAGTGATTCAAAAAAAGAAATTCAACTAGACAAAATAAGGAACAACTTTCATGTTTACCATTTCCTCAAAGTCCCACTGCAACAGGACCCAATGGAACAGTAAATTTGGGTCACAAAAACCGAAAATTCTGCCCTCTTGGTTTTAGATTTGGAAATGGATTTTGTGGTTAATTCCAACAAGTTTTAAATGTAAAATGTGGTACATTGGGAGTGCTAAAACCAATATACCTATTTTCTATCCAAAAGTCAACATTTTTGTTGACCAATGAGGTGAATAGTGACACCAAAACTTGAAATTCAAAATTTGAAATTAGAAATGCATTTAGGGGACTTTAAAATGCAATTGGCAATTAATACTAGCAAATGTAAAACTCAAAATGTGGGATCTTGGTGTAATTAGAATTAATATATCCATTAAGTATAAAAAAGTCAACATTTTGATTGACTAGTAAGGTGAATAGTAATCAAAATGATTAGTAAATTAAGATGAAGACCTAGAACCAATTCTAAGCTTAAATGCTTAGAATTGTATGACAAATGTGGACTAAGCATCCTAGTCAAATTTGTTAAAAAGAAATTAAGGCTATAAATTTGAAATCCATGAAATATTCATGGATTACTTGAAACATGAAAAATAAGTCACCTAATTGATGTGAATAGATAGTT
Organism: Hevea brasiliensis; assembly: GCF_030052815.1. Classification (NCBI taxonomy): domain Eukaryota; kingdom Viridiplantae; phylum Streptophyta; class Magnoliopsida; order Malpighiales; family Euphorbiaceae; genus Hevea; species Hevea brasiliensis. The sequence continues at coordinate 36,022,857 of NC_079508.1, read as the reverse complement.
AGGGCTTATATGCCCATCACAAATGGAATTCATAAAATATTAGTAACTCAACTTGAAATATAAAATTTGTAATTACATAAGTAGATTCTTGAATGTATAAATGAGAAAGGAAAAATGTTTTGAATACAATAGAACATGTGAACCATTGTTTAGAATTGTGATCAATATGAATAACATAATGAATGAATAAATGAACCATATTAATGTATGAATGAGACATTAGTTCTCATTATTGTAGAGAGGAGAAGTATTTTGAGCACAATGATATAAAAGGATAATTGATGTGAATTGTGATCATATAAATGATCAGATGAATGTATGAATTATAATTGAAATTTATCATGAAATAATAAACTCATAAAACACAATATATTAATATTTAATGATATTATGTGCCCTTGTATTGCCTAGACATGTGTGTCAAATTGGATAATTTGGCATGCCAATAGGGTATTGTTTTAGCAGTACTGCGAAAGGCTTTATGCCTGTATTCATGGCTTTATGCTTGTATTCATGGCTTTATGCCCGTATTCATGGCTTTATGCCAACATTCATAGCTTTTATGGCCCATTATGGGTTATCATGGCTTTTTAGCCAAACTGACTACATACGTGGTTGACGTTCTGCGTCCCATGGTATGACGGCCCGAGGCACCGCGGTGTCCAGTGCCAACGACCCGTTATCCAGTTTAGTCAGCCTGTCGTAGGTTACTTGGGCAGTGTAATCTATTGAAATAAATTAAGACTATTAATGATTAAAAATATTAGAAATCAAATAAATGAGTTAATAAGACTTCAAAAGAATTAGTTAAAATTATGAAATGATCCAAACCATATAAAAAAAATTGTTAAGTAAAATGATAAAAGAGTTGCAAAAATAGGTATAACTTAACTAAATATTTTAAATGTACCTTCTATTGCCTTATAAATATAAACTGAGTATTTTTATTAATTCTGTATGTTGTACATTATCACTGTGAATTTCGGAATTAAATACTTCCAAAGCGAAACAAATGAGAACAAAAGATAATTAATATTAGACACATTGTATTAAATTAAATTGATTCTTAAATATTCAAATTATGCTTCGTTCTTTCTTTATTTGTATATTTTATTTTCTTGTTCTATTATTGCACCACTAAGCAGCAATGCTTAGCGCGATGGATTTGTTTCCTCGCGCAGGTACTTTGACTAAGATTTTTGGAGTTCAGATCTGCAGAAGTGCCTGAAGTATTCAAGGTTGTCACCTCCTCAGTAATGCATGTAGATAGGGCCCATATAGATCATATTTTGTATTTAGTATAAAATGCTAGATATTGTATTATAATGTAGATTATGAGCAGGTAATTAATAGAAATGTAATGTAATTTAATAAATTAGCTTTTTCATATGTAATTAATTTATATATCATGTAAATTATGAAATTATGTAAATTAAAGAAATTTGAAAATTTTACTTATGTGATTTGAGCATGAATGAGATTGTATGGATTCGAAGACAGATTTGAAATATATAGATAATGCATGGAAATAAATATGAATTCGAGATATATGAATGAGATGGTTATGAAAAAAATTGATGAGATTTTATTTGTAAAATATTATTGAAATTTTCAAACAGGTAAATAGTAAAATACGTCAACTGGTAATAAAATAGGGGAAACTCCGCTAGTTTCTCTGTCGAAAAATTTATTAATATTAAAATATATCGAGATCAAAATATGAAAGAAATAAAGTAAGATAAGATAGGGTGCTCCGGCACCGAATGTAGCACACTTTGCTCGGCTACACTGTAGTCGGGTGAGGGGTGTTACACAGAGCCTATGCCATGAGAGCCCAGGAGGAGCAAGATGCCCCGGACTTGGTGAGACCTCCTGCAGCTCTGCATAGTGTCCGTGTCACCTCACCGACGTCAGTGCATTGGTAGGACACTAGGTTTCATTTTTGATATTTTGTAATTAACTTTTATTTTCTCATATGTAATCGAAACTTATGTAATGTATTTCGGTATTAATGTAAATATTGGAAATTGTGTTTATGAATGGAAAATTGAGTATTTATTTATTGCTTATATATGAATACCATGAGAAATGAATGATTGAGAAATGGAAATGTTGTTGAAAAATATTGATGATTATTGGAGTCGAGAATGATTGGAAATGATTAATGGAAGTGTTTTTCACAGGTTCCAAAGAACTGTTTTCTCCATTTTTAGCTGGCACTCTGCCGAATTTTCTATAAAATTTGCGGAACCTCAAATAAATTATAATTTCAATAAATGACTTAAATGAATTATATTTCACAAATTGTACTTCATAACTTTGAAAAAATAAAATAAAATAAAATAAAAAAATAAATTAGGAAGAATAAAAATGATTGAAATAAAATAGTGCGTTCCGGTACACTGTGTGACATATCTTACTCGGCTATACTGTAGACGGGTAAGGGGTGTCACATGGAGACTTGCAATTGGATGGTTATACTGATTCTGATTTCCAATCAGATATCGATGATAGAAACTCTACCTCTGGATCTGTGTTCATTTGTAATGGAGGTGCAGTCAGTTGGAAGAGTTCCAAATAGAGCACGACTGCAAATTCCACTACCGAGGCTGAGTATATGGCTGCATCATATGCTGTAAAGGAAGTTGTTTGGATAAAGAAGTTCATGACAGAACTTACAGTAGTTCCTTCCGTTGAGTCAGCAGTTCCACTACACTGTGACAATAATGCAGCAGTCATATAGGCTAAGGAACCAAGGTCTCACCAGAAATCCAAACACATCGAAAGGCGCTACCACATTATCAGAGAAATAGTTAGATGAGGCGATGTAGCCATGCAGAAAATAGCATCAGCTGAAAATCCAGCTAATCCATTCACTAAGCTTATGTCACAGACTCAGCTAGACCAACATCTTGAGAAGATGGGTCTAAGATATTGTAATGAATGGCTCTAGTGCTAGTGGGAGATTGTTAATAGTATGCCCTAGAGCATATCATTTAATATGTATCTTGTACATGTTTTTATTAATAAAAGGCATTTCCACTTTTCCGTTTACATAAGATATTTATGTGTAATAGAAAAGGTCCATTGATATTTTGTTAGAAATTCTATTCTTAAGTTGTTAAGAATATGAGTGACAGTATTTCTAGTACAAAGTATCATAAATAGGTTCACAATCAAGGATACTTCATAATAAGGACATGACTTATCCAAAAAGATTGTATTCATGTTAGTTTCCAAGTTATTTGTATGAGATATAAATAAGATGGAATGGTGAGTCTCATGCCATATGACAAACATGATAGGCACTTATAAATGATAAGTAGGCCGAACCAGTGACACTTATGACAAGCACATGGAGTTTACTCTTATCAATGTTTTATCATAAATCATATCAGTGCATATAATCTTTTGACTTGAGATAGCACAATTATCTTGTATATAGGTAGTTTGAGTTTGATACTGCTTTCATACTTGTACTGTGTATGGGTATATGGGCATGTGTTGGCTCCTACTAGTTATATATGGAGGTAGGTGTTGATCAAGATGGAATCTGTTCCTCTAAGTAAATAGAGATAAAATCCTATGTTCATTTAATTATTCTTAATGTTTCAAGTTCCTGGCCAAGACAGATAGATTTAATCAGAAAAGAGTTTCTTATGAGAAAATCTTTTTAATCAAGAACGGGAATTAAAAGAGAACATAATATTCATAGCAAATGGAGTTTGACATAAACCATGACTCCAGCTTGAGTTGGGATTTTATAACAGAGAGATTCTAGTGCATGGTAACATATGATTATAGGTTCATTTAAGGTAAACCTTATTACTAATTAGGTGGCCATGGCATGCTATACTAGGTATTAACCATGGTCTATGAGGTGCATAAAATGATTTAGAGAAATCATTTATGGTAAGAAAGAGTTCTGATGATATTAAGAGTTGATATCATATCTCATTGCCAATTAGTAATGAGCCTAGTAAGTCACACATATACGCAAGTTATCACCTAATTAAATATGATTTAATTAATTAATTAAAGAGTTTAATTGATTAATTAAATAGGTTTGGTTTGCAATTAGATTGCAAAGTCCCTAGCATGACTTGAAGCCAAATTTAGATTGTTAGATGTATAGTATAAGTTAAATGTATATTTAAAGTGTTTAAATATGAATTTAATTAATGAGAAATTAATTAATAGAGATCAATTAATTGATTTATATTTGATATAAATTGATTAGAAGAAGAGAAATAATTATTTTGGGTTGAGAACTAAAAATTAAGACACAGGGGCATTTTGGTCATTTCACAGGGTGACATGTGGCACCATGAGATGGTGACATGTGGCACCATGAGATGGTGACACATGGCATTACACATAAGCTTGCCAAATGCCTTTTAATCATGTAAGATGATTAAAATCAAGATTAAATATAGGTTTGACACTTGGCACAATGTGATTGGGTCAATTAAACCTAGAACCAATCAGAGGGTGACATATGACAAGGGTTTAATGTGTTAACCTAGCTATATAAGTGTTGTTATGAAGAGAAAAAAATACAACCAGAAGCTACTCCTCCTTTGTCACGCTATTTTGAGGCTCTCCATCTATTCTTTTTCATCTCTCATCAATTCAAAGAGATTAGCCATCAATCTCTTGAATTAAAAATACTAGAAATTGTTTCTAGTGTCCTGTTTACATCTTTAATCTCTTAAAGGCAGAAATTGATTTTCTAATTAATAGAAAAAGCTTTAGAAGCTATTCAAGGGCTGCCATAGGTGTTCTTGGTGTGGACAAGCTAGAGGGGCAACATCTAGTGTCCTGAAGACGCATCTCAAAGGCGCAAATACACTGCAGTGCATCAAGAGGTCAGTGTGTTTGTTCTTAATTTAATCTAGGGTTCTAAAATTAATCTGATTAATTTAAAAATCTTAAATGATAAATATAAATCTAAAAACATATTAAAAGAGTTTTAATATGTTGTTTATCATTGAAATCAAATACATAAAAATTAATCTTGCATGATGCATGTGACACTAGGTGAAAATTTTTGAATTCAATGGTATAAACTTCTGTTTTTCACGCTTCTGCTCCTTCACTTTGGGTAAGATTTTCAGTGTTTTTTGGTATGGACTTTTCTTTTATAGAGCTTTTTTGAAGGTTTGTCTTTAGAGTACCATTTCTTGTGTCTTTGGTATTTTTTGGCATGGCAGTCTTGGCAAGGTTTAGTGTTTGAGGAAGAAGGCTTTCATAAGAAATATCAAATTGTTGACAGAAAGATCCAAGTTCTTTCTTTGTCTTGTGCATCTCCCATTTCAGCTGTTTTTGAAGTTTGAGATCTTAACAGATTTTTAATCCTTCCTTTTAAGTGTAACTGATAAGTTCACCATAAGTTAACTGACCATAAGGAATATGATCATTAAAATGCTCCTTGATTTTATTTCTAACCTTTTCTCTAAAGAGCAGAAGGAGGCTAGCCAGAAACTTTTCTTTCTAAAAGGGTTGGTTGGAGTCTTCATGAAGTTTCACCCTTGTAAGAAAAGGTGTCTTTATACCATTTGAAGTCACTAAGAGTTTTGCATCTAAGGTTGGAAAGAAGCTCAGCATTTTTATCTTTGAGATGTGACAGATCATCAACAAAGTGAAGGGTAAGTGCAAGGATAAGCGTAGCAACAACATTTTGGATAGACCTTCCGTGTTCATCAAGAATTATTTCTTAGTCTTTTTCAAGTTCGATTGACTTTAGAATTTGAAGCTTCTATTGTGGAGTGAGATAGTAATCCCACCATCCTTTAAGTTGGCCTGAGAACCCTATAATAAGAAGTTCAGCAATGGCCTGGTCAAAGGTACCTATCTGCGTTCGATAGGCATTAGCTGCCATAGTCATTTGTTGGAAGATGTTGAGGATGTTGTACTCAGGCATTCTATCTATGTTCCATTCATAGACGGAGGAAAAATTGTAACGGCTTTGTGAAAGAGCACTGGGCTTGTCTTCAATGTTGATATTCAGAGTAGTAGCTCTTGGATAATAGAGTTGTTGAGAATTCTACCAATGAACTTTGTTGATATCTGGAGAAGAATCATCTTGGAAAGCATTTTCTTCATTGGAAGATTGTTCCATGACATTGACAGAGGCTTCGGGAGTATCCAGGATTACGACATTAAACTTTGTTGAAGTTGAAGGATCCAATTGACTTAGTCGATCTTGGATAGCTTGAAGAAATTCTTATCTTTTTTTTTTTTACTAGAATTGAGATAGAATAGGCTTTGATACTTCAAAGGCTTAAAAGCTAGGGCTTTTAATTTTGGGTCTCTAAGTTTAGTAACCACCATGGGATGCTGGATCTACTTTTGGATTTCAATCAATTGGTTGCCAATAATATGGAGATGGTTATTGGTCCAGGTGTTCTATTGAATGATGTTTTTAAGATCTTTCTCAGCTCCTTTTTTTCTTTTGAGTTTGAATGGTATGGCTATAAGGGTTGTCTTGAGGTGTTTAAGCTGGAGTTCACGAAATGGTAGATGAACATATTGTATCCTTTCATTCTTTGAAGTTTGCCAAGAAGAGGTTTCAAAAAGTGGATTTGGGCAAAAGGATATTCCAGATTATTTTCAAAAGCATAAATTTCAAACCAATTAAAGAAGAAAATATGTGCTTGATGCTTATAAATGAATGCATAAATCTTTTCTTGGATTTCATGCCTTTGATACAAGAAGTACTTAAAAAACTAAAGTTTTCTCTCATGATTATGAGGAGCATAAAAATCCTTTTGAAGATATGCTTTATCAATTTGAAATTCTTTTTGAAGTACATTTAATTCAACATCCACATTCTCAGTCACAGAGGAGAAAGTTGGAGATGTGGGTCGTGGTTGTTCTTTAGGAGTTGAATAGACAGGTCTAGGTATAGTGGTAGAAATATCAACAGTTTGCATGGTAGTTGGTCTAGGAATGTCAGAATTCGAATGTCTAGGTAGATTAGGAATTTGGGTAAAATGATCTTGGGTAGTTGGAAAGTTAATAACAGATGGAGTCCTTGTAATAGGCAAGTTTGTTACAGAAGGTAAGGCTAAAATCCTTCCTAAATCTATGGTTTTAGATAAAGAAGCAGTATCATGAGATGGTCTTGAGCTTATAGATTTTCTAGTGAAAGATAATTTTACTTTTCTATAAGGGAATTGGGTAATTTCTCTAAGCTGTGTGTTTAGACTTGGAGGAGATAAAGGTTTAGGTTTCAAAGCTGCTTCTAAGATCCAATTATCTGGAAGGAAAACTTCACTCCATTTGATGGATCTAGGGACAATAGCATTGGCTTTGGTTAGGTTAGTTTGTAGGAGGAGGGTTTCTCCTTTCTGACTGTGAATGAGAGCCTTGGAAGCAAAAGCAGTCATCATGGCTTTATAATGGACTTTAAAAATCAAAGCACTTGGAATAGATCCAGGAAGCATTTTGTAGTTGTGAGCCTTTATCTACAAAATAAGACTATCAAGCAAGTTTTTATCATTCAAAGACATGGTTAAATTTGGATAACACTAAAAAGAGATAGGACCAGTACAAAAACTAGACTCAATAGAGCTAAGCAAAGAATCTTGAAAGTCATTGAATCATGCATCTCGAAGGACAACCAAGATAGAAGTGTTAAGACCTTCTTTGGTCAGGGGCTTTATTCCTACCTGGACTAATCCTATGTGGATGTAGCTGTATCCTTTGGCTTTGTGTTTGTTCAAGGAAGAAGAAGTTAAAAGCTTTATGATTTCAAAAGTCTTTGTGATATGGATATCTCTTTCTTCAGTTTTGATACTATAATCAGTTTTGCTAAGGAAGTTAAACTTGCTTTGCATATAGATCTAATCTTTCTAGACTTTAGGAAGTTTCCAATTATCTATTGACTTTTCAAAATCTTCAATAATTAATTCTTCATTGTTTATTATCTTCTGTCCTGTTCCAAAGGTAGAAGAGCTAGAAACAGACTGATTTCTATAAAATATATCTATGATTTAAACAGTTTAATTAACACATTCCCTATAGTAGGATGAGCTTTCCTGGATTTACTACCAGACCACTAGGACTTACAACCAGCCAACTCAAGTCCTCAAAAGGCATATATGATTGCTGATAGAAATATGATGGAATTGTGATGAAATTGTCATGAAAAATATTATGGATTGTTGTGTGATTCAATTTTGAGATTTTTGTTGATTTCTGACAGGGTAAAATGTCAAATATAGGGGGAAAATCTATCCATTTTTATTTGATTTTCATAATAAATTTCAATATATATGTCCCATTAATTATGAGGACATAGGCATATATGATTATTGATAGAAATATATGGAATTGTGTTGAAATGTCATGAAAAATATTATGGAGTGTTTTATAATTGAATTGTGAGATTTTTGTTGATTTCTGACAGGGTAAAACATTAAAATATAGGGAAAACATTGTCCATTTATACTTTAATTTTGTACTAAATTTCAATAATTAATTATATATATATATATATATATATATATATATATATATATATATATATATATATATATATATGTACATACGATAATAGTTTGTGAAAACTATTTTTCTTTTGTTGAAAAAAAAAAAGAATTGGGTTGAAAGCCAACTCTAACTAAGTTGTTTGTCCACACTCACATTCAAAAGCATGACAATGAGACTTTTGTGGAAGAAAAAAAAATCTGAGATACATGTACAGTAAACTTTTATTTATTTTACCCCAATTATTTTTTTATTGTACATATGATAAATGAATTATAATTGATTTTCATTTTTTTATTACATACAGGAGGCTATAATAGCTAGGAGGGAAAAACTAATACAAACCACACCCAACAACATCGATGAGAACCAACTTTACTTAGATGTTATCGATCGGAGGTAGCAAGAAGAGATGAAAGGTGTATGGTTTTGGATCTAAATCATTTAACTTTTACCCTTCAGTTGAAACATCTTCGAGTAAATCGTCTACATCAAGCTCTACTCAGAATGCTGCTTGGCAACAATGAATACATGAGTTGGAGAAACAATTTAAGGATGAGAGGCAGGCTATGACAGATCGTATGGATAAATTAAAGTGGCAAATGGAATTCCAAATGGAGACAAATATGGAACGTATGAGAAGCTCTATGATGGAGGAGGTTATGCGATTAGTCAATGGCCTACCTACACCTCCATCTCCATAAAATTGTGGGTTTTAAATTTATATTTGACTTATTGGACTTTAATAGTCTCTATTTTACTGATGTGAATGTTATATTTAATTTGTTATATTTAGTAATTATTTTTGTTGTTGGATTTTAATATTAATATTGTTATTATATTTTTTTTTATTAATTGTTAACTTTCAAATTAATTATAAAATATTTTAAAATTTGAAAAAATAAAAAAATAGGTAATTAATTAAACAAAAAAATACACATCAAAATATTTTGCAGACACTATTTTTTAAATTATATGTAATTTTAAAAAAATAATATGCAAAATTTAGCTACTATCTTTTTTGTAGGTAAATAAATTTTAAATAATTATATTATCGACCAATGTGTTTAGTTGGTAATATTTTCTAAAATTAAAATATAATTGATTCTTTACCAACTAAATAAATTATAATTGGTAATATTAAATATTTAGTCAGAAATTAATGACTAAATGTTAGTTGGTAAATAGCAGGTAACACCCCTTCCTTGCTGACTAAAATTTGCATATTATTAACTAAATAATTCGTAGGTAATTACTAACTACCTGTCAATTAGCAAAGAGTAGCCAACTAATAAGGTTCGGTGACAAAGGTACTGACTAAATTTTATATTACCAATTATATAACTAGTAGGTAAGTACTAACTAATGTCTAGTTGGTAAATAATAGCTAACTCCTGTTCTACAATAAAGTTTGGTGACAACATTACCGACTAAACTATGCACATATTGATGTGACGCCCCTTATCCGTCTACTGTATAGCCGATTAAGAAGTGTCACATTCGGTACCAGAGCACCTTATCTTATTTTATCATATCTATTGTCAACTTTTAATATCATTTAAAAACAGGTATTCCATATGTATAAATTTTTTTTTTATAACTTATTTCTGTGGAGGCCCAGACAGAGCCTCCTCTGTTTTATTAGCATCTGGTGGGTTCCACTAATCACCTGTTAACATGTTCATATTCATTTCACACATTTCCATATCATATTCTCTTTTATCATATTATTCACAACTATTTATGAGATCTCTAAAGAAATATCATCTATAGCATTCATATAGAAATTCATATATAATAAATTTCAAGTTTACATTACAAATCTAAAAATGGAATACATCATGTTTTTAGGTACAATGAATAAAAGTACAAAATCTAGACACACATGGGCCCTACCAAAAAGAAATACAACTATAGAGGTGACTAGTAAATACTGGCAAATCTGATCGGTCTCTATGTGAGCACTTCTACTGTTGCTGCGGCTACTGGGACTGATCTCCAGTACCTACGCGATGGAAAATCAACGCACTAAGCATAACGCTTAGTGGTGCATAATTTATAATAACAATAATTAAACAATTGAATTAATATTTTCAAATCATAATTTCTGAGTCTTTTACATTTTTATTGCACTTTGGAAACAATTAACAATATCGAGATCTTTTATGATTACTTATCGTATTTTAAGTCTTAATTAATTTTTATCAGTGCCCAAGAAACCTATAACAGACTATAAGAGCTGGATACACGGGAGTATATGGGTTAGACAACCATATATCTACCCTGTATACATCTGTCAGGCACGAGGCCAGCTGTCGGGCATGAGACCCACTGTCAGGCTTGTAAAGCCAGAAATAAGGTTAGCACAATGGCTAGTAAGTAGACATATAGCTTGTAGAACAATCATACTAGACATATATTGTCAGTTCATGATTTCTCGGTAGGCAGTACTGCTATATATTGTCCCTAATTGGTATACCAATTGATCCAAACTAAATAAATAAGTCTAGGTATATTATGGGCAATTACACATTATTACATATTTATTTTAATGTTCATATCACTTTATAGTGGGAAATTAGGTCCCACATACCTCTTTCATATGGTTTAGTGTTCAATAGCTTGTTAGGGTTAAATTCCCTACCATAAGATAATTTATCTCAGTGTTCAATAGCTTGGATAACTTGGCATAGACTTGTTTTTCCCACAGTGTTTGTAGTACTACTCTCAGGTGTTTATCATGCTCCTCCCGGTTCTTAGAATACACCAAGATATCATCTATAAAGACCACAACAAACCGATCCAAGTAGGATGAAAGATATGGTTCATTAGGTCCATAAAAGCTGTTAGTGCATTTGTCAGCCCAAATGGCATCACTAAAAACTCATAGTGTCCATATCGGGTTTTGAAAGCAGTCTTAGGAACATCTGTCTCCTTCACTCTCAACTGGTGATAGCCGGATCTGAGATCTATCTTGGAGAATACTCCAGCTCCCCTCAACTGATCAAACAGGTCATCTACCTAAGGTAAAGGGTATTAGTTTTTCACAGTCACCTTATTCAGCTGCCGGTAGTCTATACATAGGTGAAGGGTACCTTCCTTCTTCTTCACAAATAGCACTGGTGCTCCCCAAGGTGACACACTAGAGCGTATAAAGCCCTTGTCTAGTAGCTCCTATAACTAAACTTTCAACTCTCTCAGTTCAGTAGGTGCCATCCTATATGGAGCAATGGACATCAGTGCAGTACCCTACATAACCTCTATGGCAAACTCCACTTCTCTATCTGGTGGCAAAGCTGGTAACTCTTCTGCAAACACATCTGAAAATGCACATACTATGGGGATCTCCTATATGCTTGGGCTAGTCTTCCTAGTGTCAACCACATGTGCTAAGAAAGTTTCACAGCCCTTTCTTATCAATCTCCTGGCTGCTGTGGCTGATATGATGGTAGAAAGATAACTTGTTCCTTCACCCACAACTATAATCTCATCTCCATCTGCTGTCTGTAGGGGCATCCTCCTTAGCCGACAATCTACCATCACCTGATGGTATAATAACCAATCCATACCCAATATCGCATCGAACTCATGGAATGGTAGTTCAATCAAGTTAGCTGGAAACTCATAATCCTATATCCTCAGAGGATAACCCTTGTAAACCTTTTTCACCATGACACTATGCCCTAAAGGGTTTGTGACTTGTATGTCCTCCTCTAACTCTTCTATCTATACCCCTCTATCAACTGGCGGTGTGATACACACATATGAATGTGTGGAACCTAGATCAATCAATGCACATACTAGTAGGTCATAAAAAGAAAATGTACCTCTAATGACATTAGCTGGCTCTGGCTCATCTTGAGCTCTCATAGCATAAGCATGTTGTGCTACCCTAGTCTCCTGCATCTACATTGTCTCTGCAGTAGGCCTCTATGATGTACCAGCTGTATTAAGCCTTGCAGGCCTTCTACCCCTCTATGCTGCTAGGGTAGACCTCTCCATCTGGGGTGGAGCAGTGAAAGTACTAGTGTTCCTCTGTGGACAATCCTTCAGGAAGTGATCCATAGACCCACATCTAAAACATCCACCCATTAACAATCTACAGTCTTCTATATGGGGTCTACCAAAATGTATATAAGCAGGTGGTGGGGCTGATCCCTGTGTAGCTATAACAGGTGAACTACCCACTGATGCACTAAACTGTCCTCCTCCTCTCCTTGAAGCAAACTGAGACTTCTGCTTCTTGCCTTGACCCTGAGTCTGACCCTGAGACTCCTTGGGCCTCTTAGTACTTGTGTCTATTGAACCAAACTGACCAGATCCAATACCCCTCTTGCGTTGCCTATCCTTTTTAGACTGCTCTTCATTTCTAACTCTCTCCACATCAAGGGTTGATGCTACTAACAGAGAGAAATCAGTGAAGTGGTGGGATGTCACTATCAACCTAATGTTATCATTCAGTCTATCTTCAAACCTTCTGCACTTATCAATTTCTGTGAGCATCAACTCCAATGCATATCTGTTAAGTCTCACGAATTCCTGCTTATATTCGGAGACTGTAAGCTGCCTCTGTCTCAGTGCTAGGAATTCCCTCCTTCTGGCCTCCAAGTGCACATGACTGACGTATTTCTTTCTGAATTCAGCCAGAAAGAACTCCCAGGTGATCTGTGTAGGATGTGCCACTCTCGATACTGTCACCCACCATCTATATGCATCCTCTTGTAAAAGTGACAGCGCACACTCTAACTGCTGCTTTGGGCTGCAGTGCAATTGCTGCAATACCCTCTCTATCCTCTCTAGCCAATACTCTGCTGCAGCTGGATCATCATCCCTCTTACCTCTGAAGTCAACTACCCCATACTTCCGTAGTCTCTCTAGTGGGGATCTGTGCACAGGTTGCGGCATTGGGGGTGGAGGTGGCTGTATAGGTGGTGGCGGTGGTGGCTGTGGCTATGGAGGTGGAGGTGGCTGTGGCTATGGGATGGCTCCCGTGACTTGACAGAACAGCTGAGTCATCTGTTAATAGAAAGCCTGCTGTATCCTACTCACAACACCTCAAGATGATTTCGCTCTACTACTACTTCACCCCTAACTAGGAGCAGGTGTGGATACGTGACTCTCAACCTCCTCCTCTATTGGTCCTGGAGGTCCGTGCTCTGAAGGATCAGATGCCATCGATCCTATAAAACAGACAAAGAACAGATCTGCATTAATGTTGCCTCGACTCTATTTAAAGGCCCATGCATGCGATGCATTTTGTCTATTTTTAACTATCTAGGTCTAGGACCGTCTAAACCTCTGCTTTGATACCACTAAATGTGATGTCCCTTACCCGTCTACTGTATAGCCGAGCAAGAAGTGCCACATTCAGTGCCGGAGCACCTTGTCTTGTTTTACCATATCTATTGTCAACTTTTAATATCATTTAAAAATAGGTATTCCATATGTGAAAATTTTTTTTTATATAACTTATTTCTGTGGAGACCCGGACAGAGCTTCTTCTATTTTATTAGCATCTGGCTGGTTTCACTAATCACCTATTAACATGTTCATAATCATTTCACACATTTCCATATCATATTCTCTTTTATCATATCATTCACAACTATTTATGAGATCTCTAAAGAAATATCATCTATTGCATTCATATACAAATTCATAGATAATAAATTTCAAGTTTACATTAAAAAACTCAAAATGGAATACATCATGTTTTTAGGTATAATGAATAAAAGTACAAAATCTAGATACACATGAGCCCTACAAAAAAGAAATACAACTGTAGAGGTGACTAGTAAACACTGGCAGATCTGATCGGTCTCTGTGTGAGCACTACCACTACTGGTGCCGCTGCTGCGGTTGCTGGGACTGATCTCCAGTACCTACTCGATGGAAAATCAACGCATTAAGCATAATGCTTAGTGGTGCAAATTTTATAATAACAATAATTAAACAATTGAATTAATATTTGTAAATTATAATTTCTGGGTCTTTTACATTTTTATTGCACTTTGGAAACAATTAACAATATCGAGATCTTTTATGATTACTTATTGTATTTTAAGTCTTAATTAATTTTTATCAGTGGCCAAGAAACCAATAACAAACTATAAGAGCTGGATACATGAGAGTATACGGGTTCGACAGCCATATATCTACCCTGTATACATCTGTCAGGCACGAGGCCAATTATTGGGCACGAGACCCACTGTCAGGCTTGTAAAGCCAAAAATAAGGTAAGCACAATGGCCAGTAAGTAGGCATATAGCATGTAGAACAATCATACCAGACATATATTGTCAATTCATGATTTTCTCGATAGGCAGTACTGCTATCTGTAGTGCCTAATTGGTATACCAATCGATTCAAACTAAATAAATAAGTCTAGGTATACTATGGGCAATTACACATTATTACATATTTATTTGAATGTTCATATCACTTTATAGTGGGAATTTAGGTCCCAAATACCTCTTTCATATGGTTTAGTGCTCAATAGCTTGTTAGGGTTAAATTCCCTACCATAAAGATAATTTATCTCTCAGACCTTTCTTTAATTTCAGTTTTTGTGTCTCACTTTTGCCTATCCATTTGATCAGTTTGCAGCCACTGTTTGGCTACACTTCCTTCCTGAAAGTTGTTCCTCTATGTTTAAACTTGAATTTCAGTTTTTTAATCACTCAATTTGGGATTATAGAACTCAAGTTATGATTAAAATACCATAACTGGTCCATTTGCCTCTAAGCTGTCCAAAATTGGCAATTCCCAGTCAATAAAATTTGACTGGTCATTTGATTTTTTTTATGGTCATTTTTAGACTTAGGTTCCTTCATAAGATTTGTTCCTCTATGTCTTAGGGATTCTCAGGTATAATTTCATAATTTTTCAAGCTTGGTATAGTGAGTTATGGTCAATGTATTAACCTGGACTCTTAATCCTACAAAGGAAATAGTCAAACTTCAGGGCAATATGATTGACCCTCTTTTTAGGGTCTTTACACTTAGAATTTGGCAAAGGCATCTAAATCAATGTTGTAGCACTAACTATCATGTTTCCAAATCATATTGGTACATCTCAAATGGAATTTCCTAGTGGGAGTTATGGCGAAATGAACACATGGGTATCAAATGGCATTCTGGGTTCAACTTAATATTTTCCAGATTTCAATTTCTAACCTTGGCTAATATTTTGCCTAGGATGCAATGGGTTTTAGAGCTTGGTCAAAACAAAAAAATTGTTAAGCTATGTCTTATAAAACTTTTGGCACTGGTTTCACTCAATTTGCAACTTTGGAGACCAATTTATGGCATTTTTGCCAAAAACTGGTCAAGCATACCAAAGGAACAGTGGTTTGGTCAATTTCTGGGTTGGCAGTTTTAGTGACCCAACTTTTGCTAACAATTTGGCTTGGTTAAAGGCAAAACTGGGTCAAGTGGTCTTCATGAAAAGTGTAGCCCTTTGTCTAAGCTTTCTATTGATGTAAAGTTTAGGTCATTTGGTCATGATTTTGATAAAATTTGGGCATGATGCCTACATGAAAAATGGGCTATTTTGAGTCTAATTTCACCTCCAATTGGCTCATACCAATTGGAGTTACACATTTTTAGTTATGGTTCAATAAAGGGACTGGACTCATTATGTCCCAACCTGTAGAAAATCAAACACTCCCAATATCTCAATTCCTCCAATTTTCTTACTTCAATTTGCATGCAATACACTTCTATAAGCAACAATCTCAGCTCAATAGGTCAATTTCAAGCATTTTACACAAAGTCCTCAAGCATTTACACAAACCCTAGCATTCGAAGTTTCAAATTTACACAAACACTACACAATCAAACTCCCAACCATTTCAACTCATCATACATTCTCATGGAACCATTTTTCATCACTTAGAAGCAACAAACCTCAAGTTCCATGGCTACCGAAAATGAAGGATTCTTTCCTTCAAATTTTCATTTCAATTTCATGCAAATTTTCACTTGATTTAGCATGATATTCATGCTTAAAGAAGAGATTAAAAGTTTAAAGCTCTAACCTTTTTGGTGACCCAACTTCAAGCTTCCTAAACTTTAACTTTTCTCCTCTTTATGGGTATCTATAACTTCCTTAGGGTGTGGGGAGTATTTTGAATGAAGGAGACTATGGGTTTTGGTGTGTGGAAGCTTGGGAAATCAAGCTTGAAAGCTTGACATCAATGGAGGGAATGGGGAGGATGCAACCAGCCAAGAGAGAAAGAGAGAGAGAGAAGAAAGGGTGGACAAGAAAGGGTTTGGTGGATTTTGTCTTCTAATGCCTTATATATTTATTTATTTTTGTGTACTTTGATTTGTTTTAAATTTTTCATAAGCCTTTTCTTTTCTTTTCCTTTATTTTCTTTTCTTTTCTTCTTCTTTTCTTTTCTAATTCCATTCATAAGTTTTAATTTATGTTAATTATTTTATTCTCTAAATTTTAATTTGACATTTAGGTCAAAATTCACCTCTGGGAGTGAAATGAACAAAATACCCTTCATAATACATATCGGGTGATTTTTATTTTTTTTGGTACCATTTTATAAATTCTCTAAATTTTTCCTATATTTTCTTACATTTATTTCTTCAATTTATGCCTCCTCACTATAGGCTAGGTTAGCTCCAGACATTTTGACTGTTCGGACAGACATTAGTCATCGGAATAGTAAAATGTATGGACTACCTACGATGAGGGCATTATAATTGACTATAGTTTTAGTAGGTAAAGACCCACTAAAGTCTAGTTGGTAAATAGTAGCTAACTTTTGTTCTATCATAAAGTTCAGCATCAACATTACTGACTAAAATTTGCATATTACTAATGTAACGATCGGGCTCCCACCACTAGAGGAATTGTCTACTTTGGCCATAAGCCTCATGGTTTTGTCCCATAAGTGGAATGGAGAACTTCCTAGAAGGTCACCCATCCCAGGATTTCTCTCAAGCGAGCATGCTTAACCCTGGAGTTCTTCCAACTCCCCAGGCCATTCCACCAAAAGGCGCCTCTTGTGATTAGTTCCCCCAACTTATATATCATTACTTTTTGAACCCAAGACCATCTCCATGTTTTGCTGATGTGGGATTTGCCTACCTCTAAAATATGTCACACCTTATCCCTTGTAAGGAACGATATGTTCCCGAAGCATACCTTATGAATTACCGAACTCCACCTACCAATAACCCATTAGTTATGCTATAAAGGATTTTAAAACAAACCATAGCTTTTTATCTTATCAATTCTTTTGCGGAAAACTGCATGAAAATAGTTAAAATTCCATGTAAACATTCAGTGAAAATAATGATAGACTAAATATTGCAAAAGTTATATTTTCATAAGTCTCAAAGTAAAATACAAAATAGTTACAAACTCAAAATGTGATAGCAATGCGATGCTTTTAAATACAAACTGCTCAATGTCCGTAAATCCATACATATAGGTACAAAATACATCCAAAGGAAATTACAGGGGTATACCTATGATATATACCCACAATCAAAACCAAAATGCTGCTTCCAAGTCTCTCACTCAGCAGCCTTCTCCTTTCCCTTTCCTGCAATAGCATAAATAAGCTATCGCTGAGTATATCACTCAGTGGTGCACAACTAATAACTTTAAAACTTAAAGTAAAATACAATTTGTCAAAGCATAATAAATCACATTTTTCTTAAGAATGAAAACTTCACAATAATTCTAAGTCCATACGAGCCATTTCAAATGAGAAACCATACTTCATAAATCACAATTCACAAAGCATTAGTGTTGCCAACATCAACACACAGTTCAGGCCATGACACAAAATTTCACGATCAGTGTCGTGTTGTACACCACGACAAAGCAATCTCAACCTCACTAACCGTTATTAATGAGGGAAGGGCTAGCTAGCTAATGAGTACTCATGTAGTCTTACCCCACTAACCGTTATTAATGGGAGACATAATCATATCAAAGATCAAACTCCAAGTAGCCGTTACTACTGGGGAGTTCCGAAGGGATTGTCATGCTAACTATGGTTTCAAAATAACTTTCAAGAGTTCTAAATCAATAATCACATTTGCAAAACAATAACATATTCAAATCATCATAAAACCCATAAAAGGGGTGGCAACACACAAATTTCTCAAATGCAAGAGAAAAACCATACCTCATTCAAAATAAACTCATTTCAAATCAAACTCATTCAAATAAACTCATTCAAATCAATTTACGAGGCTAAAACAAAGAAAAAGGTTAGTTGTATACAAACCTTTAATGCTCTCCTTTCTCTTTACTCACTATTCCTTGTCTGTTCTAAATTCTTTTTCTACTGAAAATACACAAATAAAATACCTCAATACCAATCTCAATTGCTGCCAAAAACTCATTACATGCATGTCTAATGCATCCCAAGTTAGCTTTGCAAATTTTAGAAAATTTTGGTTTTGGATAACTTGGTGCCCCAATCTTTGAACCCAATTTTTGCCTTGTTTCGATCATAATTTGGGGATGTGTTCTTCATGAAAATTGTTCATCTAGATCTTAACTTTATTTTCCTTTTTGAATCGCCTAATTCGGAGCTGTGTAGCTCAAGTTATGCCCAAAACACTATTACTGTTCACATCACTGTTCATGCTGCAGATTCAGTTCTGGCAGATTTATCGATCCAATTTCGTTCAGTAATTTGGTCAAGTTAAATCCATAATTTGGTCTAATGTTCTGCATATAAAATGTTCTACTATGTCTTAGGTTTTCATCGATTCAAGAATTTCCTAAATCAGAGTTTTCTAGAGAGAGTTATGGCCATGCAAAGTTTACTGTTCATATGGTCAAATTCTGCAGGTTCTAGAATTCTGCAGATTCGGTAATTCAAATTTACTTAGCAGTTTGATGGGGTTAAGTCTATAATTTGGCCTCAAGTTCTTCATATGAAATGTTCTACTATATCTTAGGTTTCCATCGGTCCAAGAATTGCCTAAATCGGAGTTTTCTAGAGAGAGTTATGGTTATGCAAAATTTACTATTTATATGGTCAAATTTTGCTAGTTCCAGAATTTTATCTCTAAGTTCAAGGCCCATTTTGGATAGCTTATGGTCATTTTCGGGGTAGGGCATTTTCATGAAAATTCTAGCCCTATGTATTAAGTTTCATTTCCAATTAGCTTCACACCAATTGGAGTTGAGTAGCTCAAGTTATGGGCTTCTAAACACACTAAATTCAGTGTGCAAAATTCTGCCCTAAGTTAAAATTTTCATTTCTTCAAATACTTCCACTAACCAATCTCAATTCACATTTAATTCATCCAAAATGACTATAATTTAGCATTAACACATCAATGCCACTTCCCAGCACAAAACCTAAAATTTTCAAATACTAAAGTTTACAATTTTCCCTAATCCTACCATTTCATTACTTCCATTCATCAACCTAATGTCAATTCAAACTAAATGCACCTCAAATTATTATAATTTAACACTACACATACCAGTTTCACTCTCTAGCACCAAAGTTCCAATTTTTCCATGAACCCTAATCTTCTATAATTCAATTTATGCAATCCCATGAAATCTTACTACTCCCAATCATGCATACTACTTCAATTTAACTTAGATTTATCATTAATTTAACTAAAATACATCAAAACCCTAATTTTCCCTAAATTGGCCAAAACCTTAGTTTAGATTTTCATACATGTTTCTTTTCAATTTCTCATGTTATTTTATCATAAGTTAACTTAATTCAAAGCCTATACAACTAATCTAACATGAAAATACACTTAGTTCAATTGTGACCTTCCCAAATCTTTAATTTCTTCCAAATCTCTTGTCTCCCCTTGCTTTTAATCTCTCAATCAATGTTTAATTTGATGTTCTTTACCAATTAGATGAAAAATCCATAAAGAAAAAGCAAGGAATTGAGTTTTGAGAATGGGTGTCAATGGAGAAAGAAGGAAGAAGAAGAAAGAAAGAAAAAGAGAAGGAGAGAGAGTGGGTGGTAACTAAATAAGGGAGGAAGGAAGATGGCTTCATTTTATACTTATGCCAAATTTTGATTTATTTAATTAATTTTAATTGAGTTGTCCAAAGCCCATTGGTCCTAAAATTTTAATTGGGTCAAAATGGACTTAAAATTCTAGATTTTTGTTTCTTTTATTTTCCTTTCACTTTATACTTGAATTCTTTTCCTCAAAAATTTATTCATAATTCAATTTATTATTTTCATTTACTTAAATTGACATTTTGGTCAAAAATCAACTCTTAAAGTGAATTGACTAAAATGCCACTTATCGGGTCATAATCCCTCTTTTACAATATACCCGGTGAGTTCTTATATTTTTGGGTCACTTGAATTTTTATTGTGTCTATCTCAATTAATTTTTTATTTATTTTTGGTCCTCAAGGTGTCTTTGAATAGTACTAGTCACGGACAAAAAATGATACTATTCATAACTCGAAGATTCGGGGTGTTACATATTTTTCCATTAGTTCTTTAATTTAATTCCCGATTCCGAAATTTTTTTTTCTCCGATTTTATTGGATAGTTAGGTCAGGAGTTAGCTCTAGGGGTAAATTGACCAAATCGCCCCTCACCTGTTCAATCTGGTTTGCAAGTTATTCGATATTGCTTCCGGATCCCTAACATAATTATTTGACCTGCTTAACAACTCTTTTTCATGATTTTCTCTTTTCCATTGTGTTCGTAATAGTCCTAAGGACTGCGGCATCACATTTTCTGGTTCAGAATTCGGGTTACGATTGACCTCACAGTCATTTCCCAAGAAGGTCACCCATCGCTGTGACTCTCGGCTCATTTAACTTTTTATGCTTTGTTTTTCTTCTTTATACTTAACTATTTGGCAATTACTAATTATTTGCGTTCAAGGCTTATCTAGGTGTCTTAGACGTGGTTCTAATCCCCTTAATTGTCCGGCCCTACACCGTTCATTAAAACAGTAAAATGTACCAGGCTATGCAAATAGGGGTGTTACATTTAGAGGATAGGATGGGTCAAAGGTAGTTTTTTAGGAAGATCAAGCATCATTTGTGAAGGGGATGATCTCCATTATACAAGCTAGAAAGATGCTTCAAAAAGGATGTAGAGGGTTTCTACCCATGTTAGAGAGGTTATGGAAAATAGAAGTGGACTGCGATTAGTTCTTGTGGTAAGAGAGTTTTCATATGTTTTTCTAGAGGAACTACATTATTTGCCACCTAAGAGGGGGATAGATTTTGAAATTGATCTAATGCCTAGTACTATACCCATATATATTCCTCCTTATAGGATGACTCTTGCAGAGTTAAGGGAGTTAAAGGAGCCGCTACAGGAATTAGTGGATAAGGGATATTTGACCGAGTACCTCTCCTTGGGGTGCTCCAGTACTATTTATAATGACGAAGGATGGATCCTTGAGGCTATGTATTGACTATAGGTAGTTGAATAAGGTCATTATGAAGAGCAAGTAATCTTTTCCCCATATTAATGACTTGTTTGATCAGCTAGCCAGAGTTAATTATTTTTCAAAGATAGATTTGAGGTCCGGATATCACCAATTAAGGATTATGGAGTCAAACATTTCGAACACTGCCTTTTAGACTAGATATAGACATTATGAGTTTCTATAAATTCTCCAGTTGTATTCATGGATCTCATAAACAAGGTGTTCAGGCCTTATGTAGATCACTTTGTGATCGTCATTATTGATGACATACTAGTGTACACCAGAAGTCCTAAAGAGCACGCACAACATCTAAGAATGGTTCTTTAAACGTTGAGGGAGCATTCGTTGTATGCCAATGAGTTCTAGCTAAAGAGTATATCCTTTTTGGGGCATATGGTGTCAGAGAATGGAATTAAAGTGGATCCTAAGAAAGTTAAAGTAGTGGCAGATTGGCCAAGGCCGACTATAGTGATTGAGATCAAGAGTTTCCCAGATTTGGTGAGCTATTATAGGATATTTGTACCTAATTTCTCCAATATAGTTGCTCTAATGAATAAGTTAACTCAAAAGAATAAGAAGTTTGAGTAGAGTTATAAATGTGAGAAGAGTTTTCAGAAGCTTAAGAAGTGTCTGATTTCAGCACCAGTACTGGCTTTGCCTACGAACAATGAATATTTCACAGGTTACTATGATGCCTCCAGAGTGAGTTTGGGATATGTTCTTATGCAAAATGGAAAAGTAATAGCTTATGCTTCAAGATAGTTGAAGAAGCATGAAGCTAATTATCCCACTCATTATTTAGATATGGCAGTCATAGTCTTTGCCCTAAAGATGTGGAGGCATTATCTTTATGGAGCAAAATGTGAAATCTTCACAAGCCACAAGAGTCTCTAGTACATCTTCAAACAGAAAGAGCTGAATCTTAAACAAAAGAGATGGGTAGAACTAATCATTGATTATAATTATACAATCCAGTACCATTCAGGAAAGGCAAATATTATTACAAATGCCTTCAGCTAGAAATCATTTAACAGTTTGGCTCATATATCCATAAAAAGGTGGCCTATCCTAAAGGAGTTGCACTAGTTAATGGAAGAAGGGTTACAGCTAGAGCTATCAGCTAAGGGCACCTAGATAACTCAGATAAAGGTAACACTAATGTACTTAAGGCAAATAGCATAGAAATAGTATGAAGACCTTGAGTTGGTAAAGATAGCAGAAGTAGTACAGAAAGGTAAGATTAGTGAGTTCCATTTTGATAGAAAAAGAGTGTTAAGGTATGGCAACAAATTATGTGTGCCAAATGACATCTAACTCAAGGGATACATTATAAGAGAAGCTCATAATGCTATGTATAGTGTGCACCTTGAAGCCACCAAAATGTATCAAGACTTAAAGAAGGTGTATTGGTGGCCTTCCATGAAAAAGGAGATTGTACAGTTTGTGTCTGCTTATAAGGTCTATTAGAGAGCGAAGCTATGGCATCAGAAGTTAGTAGCAATGCTCAACCCACTACCCATTCCAGAGTGGAAATAAGAAAATGTGGCCATGGACTTTGTTATGGGGTTACCAGTAGCCTCCAATAGACATGACTCGATATGGGTTATAGTGGATGGGTTGACCAAGACTACACACTTCATTCCTGTTAAAGCTAACTAATCCATGGATAAGTTGGCTCAGGTGTACATGGCAAGGATAATAAGGTTACTTCGAGCTTTAGTTATAATAGTATCCAACAGAGAACTATAGCACATCAAGGTTTTGGCACTATTTTCAAAATGAGTTAGGTACGAGGTTAGACTTCAGCATGACTTTTCATCCTGAGATAGATAGACAGTCAGAAAGGACCATACAAACTTTGGAGGATATACTAAGAATCTATGTACTTGACTTTGGACAATTATGGAAAAAGTACCCTCCTCTAGTTGAGTTCGCATACAATAACAGCTATCACTCTAGCATCAAAATGGCACCGTATAAAGCTTTATATGGAAGGAAGTGTATATAACACCTCTCACCCATTTACAGTGTAGTCGAGCAAGGTGTGCTACATTCGATGCCGGAGCATCCTATTTTATCTTACTTTATTCTTTTAAAAATTTTGTTCTCGTATATTTTAATATCAATTATTTTTTTACGAAGAAACCAGCGAAGTTTCCCCTGTTTCTATTATCATTTGGTGTATTTTACTATTCTCCTGTTTGAAATTTCAATAATATTTTCATAATAAAATCTTATCCATACTAATCATAATTATCTCATCAGTTCAAATATTCTCTATATAATTCAATTTCACATTCATTTCCATACATTATCATTCATGCTCCATTCACATATCAAAATTCTCATATTTTCATTAATTTACATAATTCACATACTAATTGAATAAATTCACAATTTACATAATATACAAATTAATTACTTATGAACTGATCAATTTATTAATTTACATCACATAAATATTACTTATAAATTCTTAGTTTACATTACAACATACGAAATATTTATAATATACAAAATACATAAAATGACTAATGTGAGTCCTATCTACATGCATTACTAAGGAGGTGACAATCTTGATCACTTCTGATACTTCTGCAGATCCGGACTCCAAAATCCCAGTCTAATATCTACTGGGCTTTATCTTCAGTACCTGCTTGAAGGAAATAAATCCATCTTGCTAAGCATTTCTGCTTAGTGTTGTAATAATATAACAAGAAAATAATATATACAAATAAGAAATACTGAAGTATAATTCTAAAGTATAATTTATATCTTCGGGTATCAATTAAATTTGGTATGATATTTCTAATATCAACTATCTTATATTCTATTTTGATCCTCTTTGGAAGTGTTGAGTTTATACAGTAATAACATTTGATATACAAATTATGTAACACCCTTCCGGTAGCAACTCCGTACATTCTACTGTTCCGGTGACCAGTGTCGGTCCGGACAGCTAGAACATCCGGAAAAATATTTAAACTAAAGTGAGGAACCATAATTAACTTAAATATTAATAAGAAAAATTTAGAAAAAATTTTAGAAATAAAATACAACCAAGTTAAACGAGCCAGTGCCCTAGCGATGGGTAACCCAGAGGGAAGTTGCGGTTCTCGCAACTAGGAGCCCTAGACCCGAGAGAAAATTCATAAAATAATTTTTGGGACTCCAGAGAAGGGTCATTGAGGTTCCTATGGCATTAGAATGCCAAGAAAATATTTAGAAAAATTTTTCAATCGGTACAGACAATTTTGACCCGTTAAGCCAAACGGAGGGCATTTTGGTCATTTCGCCCTCAGAGGTGATTTTTGGCCGACTTGTCCAGTTAAGTAAATAATTATTATGACATAAAATATGAATAAACATTACTAAAAATTAAATTGAAAATGAGTAGTGATGAAAAGAAAAGAAAAATCAAAATAAAGCAAATTATGACATATGATGATGTCATTCAAAAAGCTACCACCAATCACATTTAAACAAACATTTAACTAACTAATAAAAAGAGATAAATATGACCAAAACAATAAAAAAAAACCAGTTGCCTTCTTCCTCCCAAACCAGCCGAAACCCATGCCTAGCCAAACCACCATTGATTTTGCAACCAAAGCTTCATTTCTCCCTTTGTTTCACTACTAAACCCTAAACCCCTTTCATTAAAACTTGTCCACTCATCTTGGGAAAGTGTTTGGCAGCCTAGAAGAGGAAAGAAAGTGAAGTTTTATCTTGGAAAATTCTGCCCTACAAGAGGTTAGTGCACATATATACCTTAAACTCTTTATTTCCATGATTAGAGACTTGAATTAAGTAAGAAATTGTAACTTAAATGAATAAAAAATTTTGTGTATGTCCACCATGAATTTTGGCAACCCTAAGTAAGGGATAGGGTTGATTGTTTTGATGGATTTAAAGTGGACTAGAGATCATGTTTAAAGCATGTATGTATGTGGTTAGTGAATAAGTTAGTAATTTAAGGCATCTTGTGTGAATCATAATGGGAAGCTAGGGTTTTGAGAGTAAAATTTTGACTTGGCTGATGAAATTGTTAAAGAACATTTTAATGGTCAATTAGTGACCATTTGAGGTAAGTTGACCATAATTTGAAGTGCATTAGAGGGTTACAAAGAGTTTTGGTAGGCTGCCTAGTGACAGCAGCAGGTAGGCTGTGAGTCCAGCCTGTTTGGACTGCCATATCTTTGGCTGTGTAGGTCCAATTGGTTTTTGGCCAATTGGACATAAAACTATACTTATAATGGCACAATTTTTCTGAAGAAACCATGTCTAAAAGACCAAAGCAAGTGGACCAAAAATTGGCCCCAATCCGGATACCCTGCAAACAGGTTCTGCAGAATGACCAAATGAATAGTAACTGTTCATTTGGCCATAACTCACTGTAGAATGGGTAAATTGACCTGAAAGTTTTACAGCAACAAGTTAAGAAATAGACAAACAACTTTCATGAAGGAACCTACCCCAAATTATGAGCAGAACCTATCCAACAAGGCACTCACAGTTACTGTTCATGGTACTGTAGATTTGGTAAATTCTGCAGATTTGAAATCCGGCCAGCTGTGGTTTTTGGACCATATCTGGAGCTACAAAACTCCAAATGGAGTGATTCAAAAAAAGAAATTCAACTAGACAAAATAAGGAACAACTTTCATGTTTACCATTTCCTCAAATTCCCACTGCAACAGTGTCCAATGGAACAGTAAAGTTGGGCTACAAAAACTGAAAATTTTGCTTCCCTTGGTTTAAGCTTAGAAATGGTATTAATGCTTAATGCCAACAAGTTTTGAATGGAAAATGTGGTATGTTGGGAGTGCCAAAACCAATGTACCTATTTTCTATTAAAATGTCAACATTTTTGTTTACCAATGAGGTGAATAGTGACACCAAAACTTGAAATTCAAAATTTGAAGAATTCAAAAGTATCAAATGCCCTAGTATACCTAACAAGATTAGTTTGGATAGTTTGGCATGCCAATAGGGTTCAGTTAGCAGTACTACACATGGCATTATGCCATTCTGTGATTTTATGGCTTTTAGCCATTTTAATATTGTGTTGAGACTTGGCCTCGTGCCTAATATTATTCTGACTTGTTAGTTACATTTACTGCACAAGGAGATACATATGTGACCGATGGTGTGACGGCCCGAGGTACTTGATACCCAGTGCCAGTTTACCCATTTATCCAGTCCAGTCATTCAGTATAGGTTACTTGGGCAACCAAATGAATGAAAGTGGACAAAGTTAACGAAATAAATGAATATACAAATACAAAACAAATAAGACATATACATTCAATGCATATTTATTTCTGTTATTTCTTTCTATTTTATTATTGCACCACTAAGCATCATTGCTTAGCGCGTTGCTTTGCCCAGCGTAGGTTCCGGAGATACGATTGTGAGCCCAGTAGACCGTAGGATGGTGAGTCCATCCTGCAGACTCTGCCAAAGGTCCGTGTCACCTCACCTTCTACAGTGCATTGGTAGGACACTAGGTTTCATTTTGGTGTTTTGTAACTAAATTTTTATTTTCTCATATGTATTTGGATTTATGTAATGTATTCTGATGTTCATGTAAATAATGAAAATGGTGTTGGTGAATGAAAAAAAAAATGAATATCTATGTGTGACTTGTACATGATTATTACATGAGCTGAATGATTGAGAAATGAAATTGAAAAATATTGAGATTTTGATATTGGAGTTTGAGAATGATGAGATATGAATATTGGAAGTGTTTTTAACAGGTTCTGAAGAACTGTTTTCTCCATTTTTAGCCGATACTCTGCCGGATTTTCTATAAAATTTTCGGAACCTCAAATAAATTGTAATTTCAATAAATGGCTTAAATGAATTATATTTCACAAGTTGTATTCAAAACTATGATAAAAATAGATTAAGGTAAAATAGAGTGTTCCGGTACGCCTTGTGACATAGCTTACTCGGATATACTGTAGATGGGTAAGGGGTGTCACATTTAGTGGTATCAGAGTACGGTTTAGGCGTTTCTGGGCCTAGATTGAGTCCATACCATGCATTGCATTTGTAAGGGTCGAGGTGACACTAATGAAGATCTGTTTATCTTTGTTATTTTGAATAGGATATGGACCCTACATCTCAGAGAGCAGTTGAGGAGGAAGTGAAGAGTCATGCTCCACCTGCAGCAGCTGAGACTGGGGGTATGGGAGAACCTGCTCCGCCAGCTCAAGCAGAGCCTGCTCAGCCTCCACAGGCCATGTTCCAACAAATGGCCGAATTCTTCAGACAAATGGCTAGGGTAATGCCAGCAGCACCACCACCACCACCACCTCCACAACCAAAATCACACCTGGAAAAATTGAGAAAATTTGGAGCAGTGGACTTCTTCGGCAAGAGAGAAGATGATTCTGTTGCAGTCGAAAATTGGTTGAACAGAACAAGCAGAGTTCTAAAACAACTCCACTGCACCCCAGAGCAAAACTTGGAAGCTGCCATATCTCTGTTACAAGATGATGCTTATGAATGGTGGGATACGGTGTCCAGTGAAGTACAGCCAGAAATAATAACTTGGGACTTCTTCCTCTCCGAATTCAAGAAGAAATATGTGGGTACTATATACTTAGAAGAGAAAAGAATGAAATTTATTAACCTGAGGCAGAGACAGCTGTCAGTGGCTGAGTATGAGAAGGAATTTGTTAGATTAAGCCGCTACGGAAGGGAGATAGTCCCTAATGAAGCTGAAAGGTGTAAGAGATTTGAAGAGGGACTAAATGACAACATAAAGATCCAGCTCACTGCCCTGGGAATCACAGAATTTACCAAGTTAGTGGAAGCTGCAATAAAGGTTGAAAAAGTAAGAATCAGTGAGCAGACCAGAAGGGATAGATAGCAGAAGAGGGGCCCAGGTCAGTCTAGTTCATCTCCTGCACCTGGGAAGAGGTTCAAGGGTCCATTTGCACAGAGTTCAGGCCAGCCACAAGGTCAGGGTCAGTCTCAGGGGCCCAGGCCACAGTTTACCCCTAGGAGAGGTCAGTCCACACCATCAGTGGGAAGCTCTCCAGGGATGGGGTTCAGGAGACCAGCCCCAGCATCTTCTGCATGTCCACACTGTCTGAAGTGGCACAAGGGGGAGTGTTGGAGAGTAACTGGTGCCTGATTAAGGTGTGGGTTGACAGAGCATCAGTTGAAGAACTGTCCACGCAGAACTACTACAGCTGCTCCAACACAAGCAGACAGACCTGCTCCTGTATCACAAAGGGGTAGGAAATCTGGCAAATCTGATGCAGTGGGACCATCAAAGAGGCCTGCATCTGAGCCAGCAGAGAGGCCTGATAACAGACCACCTGCCAGAGCCTATGCCATTAGAGCTCAGGAGGAGCAAGATGCCTCGGACGTCATCAGGGGTACGTTCTCCCTCTACAATACATCTGTGCATGCATTGGTGGATCCAGGATCCACTCATTCATACATCTGCATCAACTTACCCGTAGAAAGGGGAATACTAGTAGGGGAGAGTGACCAAGACATTCTGGTCACTAATCCATTGGACCACAATGTAGTGGTGAACAAAGTATACAAGGGTTGCTCGTTAAGGATTTAGGGGTATGAATTCTTGGCAGACCTGATTGAGTTGCCCTTCCACGAGTTCGACGTGATTTTGGGAATGGACTGGTTGTTACGTCATTAAGCAATAGTTGATTGTAAACTGAAGAGGATTTCTTTGAAAACTTCTGAGGGTAATGAGATCACAGTTGTGGGGGAAAGGACAGATTTCTTGTCCAATGTCATCTCAGCCACAGTTGCAAGACGAATGATGAGAAAAGGCTGCGAAGCCTACCTAGCACATGTGGTGGATAATAGGCAGGCTAAGCCAAACCTGAGTGATATACCCACGGTAAGAGACTTCCCAGAGGTATTTCCTGAAGAATTACCTGGTTTGCCACCAGAAAGGGAAGTTGAATTTGCTATTGCGACATTGCCGGGTACAGCACCCATTTCCATTGCTCCTTATAGGATGGCACCCACTGAATTGAGGGAGTTGAAAATTCAGTTGCAAGAGCTACTTGATAAGGGGTTTATACGCCCCAGTGTATCACCATGGGGAGCTCCAGTACTGTTTGTAAAGAAAAAGGATGGGACGTTGAGGTTATGCATCGATTACCGGCAATTGAATAAAGTGACTGTGAAGAACAAATATCCGTTGCCTAGAATTGATGATCTGTTTGATCAGTTGAAGGGAGCAGGAGTATTTTCCAAGATTGATCTCAGATCAGGGTATCATCAGCTGAGGGTGAAGGATGTAGATGTGCCCAAGACTGCATTCAAAACCCGATATGGGCATTATGAGTTTCTAGTGATGCCCTTTGGCCTAACAAATGCACCAGCAGCATTCATGGACCTTATGAACCGTATCTTCCATCCACACTTAGATCGGTTCGTAGTGGTCTTTATTGATGATATTTTGGTGTATTCCAAGACCAGGGAAGAACATGATGAGTATTTGAGGATTGTTCTACAAACCCTGAGAGAAAAAAAGCTGTATGCTAAGTTGTCCAAGTGTGACTTTTGGTTGAATGAGATTGCATTCCTTGGACACATAGTGTCAGCTGATGGGATTAGGGTGGATCCTAAGAAAATAGAAGCAGTGATGGAATGGAAGTCTCCCAGAAACACAACTAAGGTCAGAAGCTTCTTGGGGCTAGCTGGGTATTACAGGAGATTTGTGAAGGGATTTTCCTTAATAGCTGCTCCAATGACCAAGTTGTTACACAAGAATGTCAGATTTGACTGGAATGACAAGTGTCAAACCAGTTTTGAGAAGTTGAAAGCTATGTTGACAGAGGCACCAATGTTAACACAGCCAGTGTCAGGAAAGGACTTCGTGGTCTACAGTGATGCCTCTCATAATGGGTTAGGGTGTGTATTGATGCAAGAAGGGAAGGTGGTCGCTTATGCTTCCAGGCAGCTAAGGCCACATGAACAGAACTATCCTATCCACGAGCAGCAATTATCTTCGCACTGAAGATATGGAGGCATTACTTGTATGGTGAAAAGTGCTACATTTACATGGACCACAAGAGACTAAAATATTTGCCAACTCAGAAGGAGCTCAACCTTAGACAGAGGCGATGGATTGAGTTCCTGAAAGACTATAATTGTGTAATTGACTACCATCCTGGGAAGGCAAATGTAGTTGCTGATGCTTTGAGCAGAAAATCCATGACAACTTTGAGATCATTAAATGCCCGTCTAACTTTGATTCGAGATGGAGCTATTTTGTCTGAGTTGCAAGTGAGGCCAAACCTGCTAAAGCAGATTTTAGATGGGCAAAAGGCAGATGAAAAGTTAATAGCTATTATGAGCAAAATCTCAGAGGGAAAAGCAACTAACTTTGAGGTGAAAACAGATGGGTGTCTCTACTACAAAGGAAGACTGTGTGTACCAGATGATGGGGAATTGAAAGCCAGTATTCTGAAAGAGGCACATGCCAGTGTTTATGCTATGCACCCAGGAAGTACAAAAATGTATCATGATCTGAAGCTTCAGTATTGGTGGCCTGGTATGAAGAAGGACATAGCTGACTATGTGACTAAATGCTTGACATGTCAGCAAGTCAAGGCAGAACATCAAGTTCCATCAGGTTTGCTACAGCCTATACGCATACCTGAATGGAAATGGGATCGGGTCACCATGGATTTTGTAAGTGGTTTACCTCTCACCCGGAAGAAACATGATGCAGTATGGGTGATAGTTGATAGATTGACAAAGTCAGTACACTTTCTGCCAGTTAGAACTGACTACTCACTGGAGAAGTTAGCAGAATTGTATATCAATGAGATAGTTAGACTACATGGAATTCCACTTTCCATCATATCTTATCGAGACCCAAGGTTCACATCGAGATTTTGGAAGAAGTTGCATGAGTCCTTGGGTACACAACTCCACTTCAGCACAGCTTTCCATCCTCAGACGGATGGGCAATCAGAAAGAGTAATCCAGGTAAACAATTGAAACCAATGGAATTGATATAAATATTGAATTAAAATGATAACAATAACATGAAATATATGTCAGGTCCTTGAGGATATGCTGAGGAGTTGTGTCATTGAGTTTGAGGGAAGTTGGGATAGATACCTCCCACTGGCAGAATTTGCATACAACAATAGCTACCAAGCTAGCATTCAAATGGCCCCATATGAAGCACTGTATGGGAGAAAATGTAGAACTCCAGTGTGCTGGACTGAATTGGGTGAAGACAAACTGGTGGGGCCAGACCTGGTGAAACAGACTGAGGAGAAAGTGAAACTAATCAAAGCCAATCTGAAGGTTGCCTCAGACAGACAGAAATCTTATGCCGACCTGAAGAGAAAAGAAATAGAATATGCGGTTGGCGACAAAGTGTTCCTCAAGGTATCACCGTGGAAGAAGGTATTGAGGTTTGGAAGAAAAGGTAAGTTAAGCCCTAGGTTCATTGGCCCATATGAAGTCATTGAACGTGTGGGTCCAGTGGCCTATAGGCTAGCTTTACCACCAGAGCTGGACAAGATCCACAATGTGTTTCACGTATCTATGTTAAGAAGATACCGCTCAGATCCTTCACATGTCATCTCCAGGGAAGAAATTGAAATACAACTGGATTTGACATATGAAGAATAACCTATACGGATCCTGGCTCGGGAAGTAAAAGAATTGAGGAACAAACAAATTCCACTGGTGAAAATGCTTTGGAGGCACCACAACACCGAGGAGGCAACTTGGGAAAGTGAAGAAATGATGAGGCAACAGTTCCCTCAACTGTTTGCATCAGGTAAATTTCGAGGACGAAATTTAAATTAGAGGGGAAGAGTTGTAACACCCTCCCGGTAGCAACTCCGTACATTCTACTGTTCCGGTGACCAGTGTCGGTCCGGACAGCTAGAACGTCCGGAAAAATATTTAAACTAAAGTGAGGAACCATAATTAACTTAAATATTAATAAGAAAAATTTAGGAAAAATTTTAGAAATAAAATACAACCAAGTTAAACGAGCCGGTGCCCTAGCGATGGGTAACCCAGAGGGAAGTTGCGGTTCTCGCAACTAGGAGCCATAGACCTGAGAGAAAATTCATAAAATAATTTTTGGGACTCTAGAGAAGGGTTATTGAGGTTCCTATGGCATTAGAATGCCAAGAAAATATTTAAAAAAATTTTCAATCGGTACAAACAATTTTGACCCGTTAAGCTAAACGGAGAGCATTTTGGTCATTTCGCCTTCAGAGGTGATTTTTGGCCGACTTGTCTAGTTAAGTAAATAATTATTATGACATAAAATATGAATAAAAATTATTAAAAATTAAATTGAAAATGAGTAGTGATGAAAAGAAAAGAAAAATCAAAATAAAGCAAATTATGACATATGATGATGTCATTTAAAAAGCTACCACCAATCATATTTAAACAAACATTTAACTAACTAATAAAAAGAGATAAATATGACCAAAACAATAAGAAAAAAAAAACCAGCTGCCTTCTTCCTCCCAAACCAGCCGAAACCCATGCCTAGCCAAACCTCCATTGATTTTGCAACCAAAGCTTCATTTCTCCCTTTGTTTCACTACTAAACCCTAAACCCCTTTCATTAAAACTTGTCCACTCATCTTGGGAAAGTGTTTGGCAGCCTAGAAGAGGAAAGAAAGTGAAGTTTGAGCTTGGAAAATTCTGCCCTACAAGAGGTTAGTGCACATATATACCTTAAACTCTTTATTTCCATGATTAGAGACTTGAATTAAGTAAGAAATTGTAACTTAAATGAATAAAAAATTTTGTGTATGTCCACCATGAATTTCGGCAGCCCTAAGGAAGGGATAGGGTTGATTGTTTTGATGGATTTAAAGTGGACTAGAGATCATGTTTAAAGCATGTATGTATGTGGTTAGTGAATAAGTTAGTAAATTAAGGCATCTTGTGTGAATCATAATGGGAAGCTAGGGTTTTGAGAGTAAAATTTTGACTTGGCTAATGAAATTGTTAAAGAACATTTTAATGGTCAATTAGTGACCAATTGAGGTAAGTTGACCATAATTTGAAGTGCATTAGAGGGTTACAAAGAGTTTTGGTAGGCTGCCTAGTGACAGCAGCAGGGAGGCTGTGAGTCCAGCCTGTTTGGACTGCAATATCTTTGGCTGTGTAGGTCCAATTGGTGTTTGGCCAATTGGACATGAAACTAGACTTATAATGGCACAATTTTTCTGAAGAAACCATGTCCAAAAGACCAAAGCAAGTGGACCAAAAATTGGCCCCAATCCGGATACCCTGCAAACAGGTTCTGCAGAATGACCAAATGAACAGTACTGTTCATTTGGCCATAACTCACTATAGAATGGGTCAATTGACCTGAAATTTTTACAGAAACAAGTTAAGACATAGAAAAACAACTTTCATGAAGGAACCTACCCCAAATTATGACCAGAACCTATCCAACAAGGCACTCACAGTTACTGTTCATGGTACTGTAGATTTGGTAAATTCTGCAGATTTGAAATCCGGCCAGCTGTGGTTTTTGGACCATATCTGGAGCTACAAAACTCCAAATGGAGTGATTCAACAAAAGAAATTCAACTAGACAAAATAAGGAACAACTTTCATGTTTACCATTTCCTCAAATTCCAACTGCAACAGTGTCCAATGGAACAGTAAAGTTGGGCTACAAAAACTGAAAATTCTGCTTCCCTTGGTTTAAGCTTAGAAATGGTATTAATGCTTAATGCCAACAAGTTTTGAATGCAAAATGTGGTATGTTGGGAGTGCCAAAACCAATGTACCTATTTTCTATCAAAAATTCAACATTTTTGTTGACCAATGAGGTGAATAGTGACACCAAAACTTGAAATTCAAAATTTGAAGAATTCAAAAGTATCAAATGCCCTAGTATACCTAACAAGATTGGTTTGGATAGTTTGGCATGCCAATAGGGTTCGGTTAGCAGTACTGCACATGGCATTATGCCATTCTGTGATTTTATGGCTTTTAGCCATTTTGATATTGTGTTGAGACTTGGCCTCATGCCTAATATTATTTACAGCTTGTTAGCTGTTCTGTTGCACACCGGGAGATACATATGTGACCGATGGTGTGACGGCCCGAGGTACTTGATACCTAGTGCCAGTTTACCCGTTTATCCAGTCCAGTTGTTCAGTATAGGTTACTTGGGCAACCAAATGAATGAAAGTGGACAAAGTTAACGAAATAAATGGATATACAAATACAAAACAAATAAGACATATACATTCAATGCATATTTATTTCTGTTATTTCTTTCTATTTTATTATTGCACCACTAAGCATCATTGCTTAGCGCGTTGCTTTTGCCACGCGTAAGTTCTGGAGATACTGATCGTGAGCCCAGTAGACCGTAGACTGGGTGAGTCCATCCTGCAGCTCTGCACAGTGTCCGTGTCACCTCACCTTCTACAGTGCATTGTTAGGACACTAGGTTTCATTTTGGTGTTTTATAACTAAATTTTTATTTTCTCATATGTATTTGGATTTATGTAATGTATTCTGATGTTCATGTAAATAATGAAAATGGTGTTGGTGAATGAAAAAAAAAATGAATATCTATGTGTGACTTGTACATGATTATTACATGAGCTGAATGATTGAGAAACGAAATTGAAAAATATTGAGATTTTCATATTGGAGTTTGAGAGTGATAAGATATGAATATTGGAAGTGTTTTTAACAGGTTCCGAAGAACTGTTTTCTCCATTTTTAGCCGGTACTTTGCCGGATTTTCTATAAAATTTTCGGAACCTCAAATGAATTGTAATTTCAATAAATGGCTTAAATGAATTATATTTCACAAGTTGTATTCAAAACTATGATAAAAATAAATTAAGGTAAAATAGAGTGTTCCGGTATGCCTTGTGACATAGCTTACTCGGATATACTGTAGACGGGTAAGGGGTGTCACAGATTAATTCTAGGAGTATTGTATTTTTGGTTCCTACAATTCTGAAAATTTCATTTGTACTAATTGATTCCGTTATGTTTCCATTGCTAATCTTTTTCCTCATTTCATTCAATACTTTTTAATGTTTTTAATTACTAATGTTCTTAAATAATTTCAATAATTTACACTGCCCAGATAATCTATGACAGGCTGACTAAACTAGATAACGGGTCGTTGGCACTAGACATCACGTTGCCTCGGGCCGTCATACCATGGGACGCAGAACGTCAACCACGTATGCAGTCAGTATGGCTAAAAAGCCATGATAACATATAATCGAACATAAAAGCCATGAGTGCGGCATAAAGCCATGAGTGCGAGCATAAAGCCATGAATACAGGCATAAAGCCATGAATACAGGCATAAAGCCTTACGCAGTACTGCTAAAACAACACCCTATTGGCATGTCAATCTATCCAATCTGACACACGTGTCTAGGCAATACATGGGCACATAGTACCATTAAATATTAATATATTGTTTTTTTATGACTTCATTACTTTATGATAAATTCCAATTATAATTTATAACATTTCAATTCTATTCCTAACAGAAGTATAAATTTTTAAAATATATTTCTACATAAATTTTACCTTCATCATAATTCATATATTTATTCATTATATCATTTGTGTTGATCATATTTCACAGCAATGGTTCTCATATACCATTGTACTCAAAATACTTTTCCTTTCTACAATAATGAGAACTAATGTCTCATTCATACATTAACATAATCCATTTATTCATTACACTACTTATATATAAATTATCAAGTAATCCATGAACATTTCATGGATATCAACCTCACTATCTATTTATCATTTAGCTAATTTATTAAACCAATTTACAAGTGCCTAGGTTCAAGCATTTTTATTTATATGTACTTAGATTCAAGTATCATTTGTATTCATAAAAGAAACCTAAGTCTCAAATATTATTTACACATCATTTATACCTTTAATATTTCATTTATGGTCATTTATAAATCATATTTCAAATTAAATTAACAATATCCCCTAAGTTCTACTTGTGACGAGAATACAACCCTCATCTACACATTTACATAATTTAAACATTCATTAAATCATTTAAGTGGGGTACCTTTCGCTCCATTAATTTTGGTTGTTACTATTCACTTGGCCATTCCTACATAAAAGTTGACTTTTTAATTCATAATAGTTTTGTTGAGCCTAAATTCACCAAGATATCACATTTTGCATTTTATTTTTGTTGGCATTGACTGCCAAACTCAATTCCTAGCCTCTTAGGTTTTATTTCAATTTTTCAGAATTTGAGGTCTAAGTTTACTATTCCATTTGACCTTGCTACAGTAGAATTTTGATAAAACTTTCTTCATGAAAGTTGTTCCTTTATGTGTCTTCTTAATTCCCCTTTTTAAATCACTCTATTTGGAGTTTTATAGCTCAAGTTATAACCTAAATACCATAACTGGCCGGATTGGTCTTGTTCAGAAATTCTGGGCAGAATTTGGTTTTGCCAGATTTAGTGTCCTAAATTGGGCTAGAAATTTCAATTAGTTAGGTTCAAAATTTAAGTTTGTGTTCTTAATGAAAGTTGTTCTAAATTGTCTAAGCTTTCCATTGACATAAATTTCAGGTTAATTGTATATTTCTATAGTGAGTTATGACCAAATGATCAAACACTATTCATTTGGTCATTTTCCAGGGATAGCTTGTTGGTCACCCAGATTGGGGCAATTTTTAGGTCATTATAACTTGGTTTTCTAGGCAGGATTTCTTCATGAAAGTTGTGTCATTATGTGTCTAGTTTCATCTCTAATTAATTTACATAATTTAAACATTCATTAAATCATTTAAGTGGGGTACCTTTTACTCCATTAATTTTGGTTGTTACTATTCACTTGGCCATTCCTACACAAAAGTTGACTTTTTAATTCATAATAGATTTTTTGAGCCTAAATTCACCTAGATACCACATTTTTCATTTTATTTTTGCTAGCATTGACTGCCAAACTCAATTCCTAGCCTCCTAGGTTTAATTTCAATTTTTCAGAATTTGATGTCCAAGTTTACTGTTCCATTGGACCTTGCTACAGTAGAATTTTGATAAAACTTTCTTCATGAAAGTTGTTCCTTTATGTGTCTATAACACCCCTCACCCGTCTACAGTATAGCCGAGTAAGGCGTGCTACAAGGCGTGCCGGAACACTTAGTCTGTGATTATTTTATTTCCTAAGCTCAATTTGATTTTAAGAAGTCTTTTATGTAATATTCATATCATGCTGATACTATTTTCATACTTTGACAAAATCAGTGTTTCAAAAATGGTAATAAAAATTTAGCAAGGTGCTGTCTGTATTTCAGACCAACTGTCCTTCCAAACCTATTGAAAACAGTTTAATATGAAAATATCAAAATCTCAAATATTTCACAGTCTCTATTTCTCAGTAAAATCAATAGACTTTTACAGTCATTAGATAGTTCCATAATACAGTCCATAATAATTCAAATATATCCAGAAAATCTTTATATTATTTAATATATATAAAATATTACAAACTTTACAGCTTTCATAACATTACAAAATATAAGACCGAATTTCAAAAATACAACAAAAGTACAAAATACAAGATATCCTAAGTCCTACCATGTATGCAATGTAGGGCAGATGACTCTGGACTCCTGTGCAGATCTGATGTCTCACCCGGTCGTAGGTTTGCTGGGCTCCCTAGCTGTGTCTCCAATACCTACGCGTTACAAAAGCAACGCGCTAAGCAATTTTGCTTAGTGGTGCCAAATATAAAGAAATATACACTAAAATAAAGTAAATAAAGTGTTTACGAATTTATAACATCGATATGCTTTGCAGTTGCTGATTCTACTTTTATTTGCTAACATTTCAATATTTGCTAATTTTTTGTAGTCTTTGTATGTCGATGATGGATTTAGCTATTTGAATTTAATAGTACTTAAATTATCGCCCGTGTAGCGTATATCTTGACGGTGGATAAGCGGATATCGGCCTTTGGGTACCTAGTACCTCGGGCCATCACACCATCGGTCACAAAGTGTCTCCCGGTGTGCAAATAGCATGGCTAAAAAGCCATATAGTCAATCTGGCGATAAGCCAATAACAAATACACAATATGTATAGCCGTAGGCGATTAAAGTCACAGTGCGGCATAATAAGCCGTAAAAACATAGTATGGCATGAAGCCATTTACAGAATAGCTGTCAGACTCCTATTGGCATGCCAACCTATCCAAACTAGTCAACTAGGCAAATTATGGCACATTATAAATTAATTATTTAATTCTTCAATTTTTAGAGTTTACTAACTATTATGTAATTCATAAGTCAATGCATATGTTGACCTTTTTAGGTACTATGGATAAGTTGTTTCTAGCATCAACATATCACATATTATAATTCAATATGCTGCCAATATAGTGCAATTTACCATTTTTACAAGTTGGCAATCATTGCCAAATTGCTTCAAGCATCATTGTATGTAAATGTCAAATTCTCAATTTTTAGTGTGCTAGATTGGTCTAGCTTAAAGTCCTATTTCTCTTGGTTTTTAGCTTCTGGTCAAAGAAGCAAAATTGTAGCTCTATGTCTTATTGCACGCGGGGCAAAATTTCAGGTCATTCTGAGTTGTATAGACCAAGATATGCTCAATTTACTAAAGCTGGACAGATTACACCTTTAGTGCAAAATTTGGTCAATTTTAGGTCACTTTTAGTTCTTGCAGTTTTGGTACCCGAATTTGTGCAAGCTATTTGACTTGGTTCTGGCCATTTCTGGGCTTTGGTTTCTTCATAAGAATTGTAGCTCTATGTCTAAGCTATCCACGGTAAAAATTTCAGGTTAATTGGACTTGTTTTGAGTGAGTTATGGTCATCCTAATAAGTACTGTTCATATGGTCAAAAATCTGGGTTGCAAGGTTGCCATTTCGTATTTGGTCATTTTTAAGGTCAATTTCTAGGCAGAATTTTGACAATATTTCCACATGAAAGTTGGCCTATTTGGTGTCTAATTTCACCCCCCATTGGCCTCATACCAATTGGGTTCACAGTTTGGCACTTATGACCTAATTTAGGTACTTCCATCAATACACAACCTGCACAAAATACATACACTTCCAATTTGATATTCCTTCTCCTCCTCATTACTTCAATATTCAATCAATGACACTTCCATATATATATTGTACACAATTCCAGA
Organism: Hevea brasiliensis; assembly: GCF_030052815.1. Taxonomy (NCBI): domain Eukaryota; kingdom Viridiplantae; phylum Streptophyta; class Magnoliopsida; order Malpighiales; family Euphorbiaceae; genus Hevea; species Hevea brasiliensis. The sequence continues at coordinate 35,982,741 of NC_079508.1, read as the reverse complement.
AAACAATTTTGGGTAGAACATTCAAGTGCTCAATGCACACAATTCACTATTAAGTTTAACATTCACTTCCACCAAAATTTAACATATCTAAATGTCAATATTACACATACACTTCAATATACTCATACTTCAATATCACTTACACATGCTGCCCACAATTTAACACTATCATATCCCATTAATAAACTTCATATTCACACATAAATTCATCACATTATAGGCTGCCAAACATGGGAGTTTGCTCAAAGTATTAAGGTTCCATTTCACACCCTTAATTCAAGCACTACATGCACATACTTAGATTTTAACTTACTACATCTTCCATTTCAGTTAATCAACCATAATTCCCAGCTATTAGAGGTAAGAAAAACTCAAATACAACACATATTCATGGCTGCCAAAAATGGACCATTTCATTTCTCAATGTTTTCTTCATTTCTCTTCACCAAAATACTCACCTCAACCTAAACACAAGGTTTACTAAAGCAAGGGAGAGATTTTGGACACTTACCACCATTGAAGCTTATTAAAACTTCACCAAATCTTGTTTTTCTTGCCGCCAATATCTTTCCCAAGGTTAGTAGGCAAGCTTTAATGAAGGAACCAAGTGGAAATGGTGGCTTGATCATGCAACCATGAAGGTTCCATGTGGGGCAGCCATCGTGGTTTCCATGGTGAGTTTCATTCGGCAATGTGAAGTGGGATGAAGAAGATGATGACTCAACTATCCCAAGGCTTAGATAAGTGTCCCATGGCTAGAGTTAGTGGAGCACTAGGTAATAGTTTAATGGTTAAATAATCAAAGTTTTCTTATTTGCTCATTTAGCTCCATTCTTTTACTATTTACACATTGCATCCTATTTTAATTTTTCATGTTATTTCTAAAGTGTAATATCATTTATTCTTAATGGACATTGAGGTTAAAAGGCAGCTCTTGGTGTCAAATAGCCAAAATGTCCTACTTCGAGTTATATTCCCGATTTTTCGGTTGTCACACCTTACCCCTCTGTAAGGCATAACATGATCCCGTAGAATATCTAATGAACTATCGAACTTCACCTACCGATAATTCATTAAGTACCCTACAAGGGATTTTAAAACAATTTTCTTACTTTTGTTAAGTGGTGAGCATTTTCTAATAGGTATTTAAAACATATGATTAAAATTAAATCTAGTTTATATTTTTGGTCCATTTTATTTTTTCGCAAATTTTATAAAAATTTTGACAGAGTTCCCTCTATATTTTGAGAAAACAGTTCTTCAAATACCTGTAAAAAGCACTTCTAAAAATTTTTCTCTACAACTACTTCAATTTCATACTCAATCTCAATCAAATTCTCAACACATTTATCAACTTTCAAATTTCAAATCCACTATCCAATGATCATCAAAATACTAGCAATCTATTTCATTCAAATAAAATAAAATTGTTCCATTCATACTTCATTAGAGACAAAACAATTTAGATACATCATTATAAAATTTACATTAAGAGAGTTTCAAACTACAATATATATTACAACTTTATACAAATTTTATACAAACTGCTCAAGACCCATTTTTACATGTCCATATATTTATGTGCAATATATACATCAAAAGAAATAAATACTGTCACACCTTACCCCTCTGTAAGGCATAACATGATCCCGTAGAATACCTAATGAACTACCGAACTTCACCTACCGATAACTCATTAAGTACCCTACAAGGGATTTTAAAACAATTTTCTTATTTTTGACAAGTGGTGAGCATTATCTAATAAGTACTTAAAACATTTAGTTAAATTAAAACTAGTTAATATTTTTGGCCCATTTTATTTTTACGCAAATTTTATAAAAATTTTGACAGAGTTTCCTCTGTATTTAGAGAAACCAGTTCTTCAAATACCTGGAATAAAAGCACTTCCAATAATTTTCTAACCACTGCTTCAAATTCATACTCAATCTCAACCAATTTCTCAAAATTCACAAGTTCAATAATTCTCAAAATACTGTCAAACAATATCATTCATATTTCATTAAAAACAAAACAATTTATACACATCCTTATAATTTTATATCAAAAGAAACACAAACTAAACTTTATTATAAACTTCATACAAATTTGTGTACAAGCTGCTCAATACCCATTTTTACATGTCCATACATTTATGTGTAATATATACATCAAAAGAAGTATTTGCAGTTAGGGTATAAATTATACCCGAAGGCTTCAAGCTGATGACTTCACACACTTCAATCTGCTGCTCCTCTAGTCTCTCAGATTCATAAAGAATAAAGCTATCGCTGAGTACTAGGACTCAGTGGTGCACAATATACTAAAATAATCTTTATGCAAAGCTTAAAGCACATTCATTCAAAAATTTGGCTAAACATGAAAATTAAATACAATCATGCATTGTGAGATTTCACATGTAAACCAAGTTCATTTCAAAGTATCAAAACACATTTCATAAAACCCACTGTTAGATCACGCCATTCGAAACAAATAGAATCTCAATAGCCAGAGGCTAAAGAGAAATCACATGAATCTCAATAGCCAGAGGCTAAAGAGAAATCATATCACAGGCTAGCTAGCTCAAATATATGGATATCCATTCACATCCTCTTCTACTGGCACACCTCAACACTTCTCCAGAGAAGGAATCAAAATTCGAAACTAATTACCCCCACTAGTCGTGCTAGTGAGGTGTTCAAATATATGGTCATGACACTGTGGTTTCAAAACTTATCTTAATAATTTGCTAAACATTGTCATTTCAAATATACACAATAACTTTCACAATTTAAATCAAACATCATAAAAATGCTATAATCCAATATTTCACATTATTCAAAACATTATGCAAAAGATGATTATAAAAGTATATGTTGTGCACAAACCTCAAACGAGTCGCCTGTTGGCCTTGACTCGACTATCTGGTTCTGTCCAGGTATTTTTTTCCACTGAAACACGAAATTTTCCAATGTTTCAGTACTAAAACTTAAAATAAATCCAAAATAAACTTAACTTCACATTTAGCTAGCTCTAACGTGTTAAATTCGACGTTCTCAAAATTTTGTGTTTCGGGTTACTATTCACTGCACTATTCAAGTCAAATTATTGACTTTCTAAGGCTTAATAGGTATGAGAACTCCAACTTCACCCACATACCACATTTTGGTCACCAAACTTGTTGGTTTTGGTCATTTGTTTAAAGCTTAGGTCATTTTGGCAAAATTGCCAATTTTCGGTTTTGGTTCTCCGAAGTTGCACTGTTTCATTGGTCGGTCTACTGTTGGAATTTGACAAAACTTCCTTCATAGAAAATGTTCCTTATTGTCTTAAGTGTATTCTCATTTTTGGATCACCTCAATCGGAGTTTTGTAGCTCAAGTTATGGCAAAAATAAGTTTATCGTTTACGCATAATCGCTCATACTGCATTTTTGGGTTCTGGCAGATTTTAGTCCAACTTTGGTCAGTAATTTGATTAAGTTAAGTTCATAATTTGGTCTAACTTTCTTCATATGAAATGTTCTACTATGTCTTAGGTTTCCATCGGTTCAAGAATAGCCTAAATCCGAGTTTTCTAGAGGGAGTTATAGCTATCCAAACATTGCTGCTCAATGAAAATTCTGCAGAGTTGCAGGTTTGGTAACCTAACTTTGCTCAATAATTTGAATGGGTTAATGGCATAATTTGGGGTGATGTTCTTCATGAAAGTTTTATATCTATATGCCCTCTAAACCCTGGCCAAATTTCAGGTCAATTTGACCTGTCTAACTCGAGTTATGACCAAATGAACAGTTACTGTTCATTTGGTCAGTTTAGTGCAGTGGCAGCCTGCAATCAATCCACTTTGGTCAATTGTTTCACCAAGTTTTGGTCAGTTTTTGGCCATGGTTCCTTAATGAAAATTGTGCTCTTTTATGTCTATTTTCATCTTCAATTGGTGGCATATCAATTGGACTTGTAAAATTTGAGTTTTGGTCCTTCAAAGTGGGTTTGGTCATGCTGCCAGCAGCATGACCATTGACCTACGAATTTGATTTTTATTCCAACAATTCCCACACAACTTATTTGGTCATAATTGACCATTATTTCATTTCACAATAGGTTAAACATGCCATTTATGTATTTCTCCAATTTTTGGTTCATAAACCCTAGCATTGAAACCCTAATCTCACTAATTCATTATATTTAACTACTTTCAAAGCCTTAAACCATAATAACTCAACTACTTAAGGTTCATATATTCATTTAAGTCAATCAAACCATGAAACAATACCTTCATACCATGCTGGCTGAAATCTTTATGATCCCTTATCTTAACATTTTGTTTTAACTTTTATCAAATTCCAATTAATACAAATAGTTAATCATTAATATAAAGAAAAATTTAAGAGATAAACACTAACCTTGCTTGGTGGGTTTCTAGGTTTTACTTCCTTCAAGTCTTTCTTTTTCTTTTTACTCTCTAATGCTTCTTCAACATGTAAAGAGAATTTTTAATGTTGGGACTTTGTGAATTTATGGAAGTAAGTAAGGAAATTCAAGCTTTCTAATTCTTAAAAATGGTGGAACAAGTGAGTGAGAATGAAAGGGAGAGATGGGTGGCACTTGATGGAAGAAGAAGAAGAAAATCCCAATTTTTTTTCCTTTTGTTTTCCTTTACACGTTTTTGGCTTATGGAAGACCCCTAAATCCAAATTAATTAATTCAATTTATTAATTTAGTTATGACATCATGCATGATGTCATAACTTTTGACTTTTCCAACCTCTTTCCTTTTCTCTTTTTTTTTTATTTATTTTTCTATTAGTTCTTTAATTTAATTCTCGATTCCGAAATTTTCTTTTCTCCGATTTTATTTGACAGTTAGGTCAGGAGTCAGCTCTCGGGGTCAATTGACCAAATTGCCCCTCGCCGGTTCCTCCCGGTTTGCAAATAATATAATATTTCTTCCGCCTCGACCTAATTATTTGACTGCTTAACAGTTCTTTTTCATAATTTTCTTTTCCATTGTGTTCATAAGGGTCCTAAGGACCACAAAGGTCACTTTTTACGGTTCGAAATTTGAGTTTAAAACGACTTAGCTGCTCCCGAGGAGGTCACTCATCACGTGACTCTCTGCTTAACCTCTTATGTTATGTTTTTCTTATTTATAGTTAACTAATTAAACATTACTAATTATTTGTGTTTATGGCTTCTCAAATTGTCTTAAGTGTGGCCCTAATCCCATTAATTGTCCAGACCGACACCAGTCACCGGAACAGTGAAATATACCAGGCTATACAACGGGGGTGTTACAATTCTCCCCCCCTTAAATAAATTTCGTCTCGAAATTTTTCTGAACAGCTGTGGGTGTTGTCTCCTCATGTCCTCCTCTCGTTCCCAAGTAGCTTCTTGGCCCGAATGATGGTTCCACAGCACTTTTACCAATGGTATCTGCTTATTCCGCAGCTGCTTCACCTCATAAGCCAGAATCTTTATGGGTTCTTCTTCATATGTGATGTCTGGATTTACTTCTATTTCTTCTACTGGTAGTACATGAGATGGGTCTGATCGGTACCTCCTCAACATAGACACATGGAAGACATTATGTATCTTCTCCAACTCTAGAGGTAGTGCCAACCTATATGCCAAAGGACCCACTCTTTCTAGAACCTCATATGGCCCGATAAAACGAGGACTCAGTTTCCCCTTTCTGCCGAATCTCATAATTCTCTTCCAAGGAGAAACTTTGAGGAAAACCTTCTCACCCACTGCATACTCAATATCCCTTCTTTTCAAATCAACATAGGACTTTTGACGGTCTGATGCAGTTTTAAGTCGACCCATGATCACCTTGATTTTCTCTTCAGTCTGTTGAACAATTTCGAGTCCAATCATTTTCCTTTCACCCATGTCATCCCAACACAACGGGGTTCTACATTTTCTGCCATACAAAGCTTCATATGGAGGCATCTCATTGCTTGATTGATAGCTGTTGTTATAAGCAAACTCAATCAAAGGCAAGTGTGCATCTCAACTACCCTCAAACTCAATCACACAAGCCCGTAGCATGTCCTCCAAGATCTGAATTACCCTCTCAGACTGGCCATCTGTCTGTGGGTGGAATGCAGTACTGAAGTTCAATCTAGTTCCTAGGGCTCTCTGAAGACTACCCCAGAATCTAGAAGTGAACCTAGGATCTCTGTCTGACACGATGGATACTGGCACTCCATGCAATCTTACAATCTCATCAATGTATAACTTGGCCAATCTTTCTAAACTGTAGTCCATCCGAACTGGCAGAAAATGAGCAGATTTAGTCAGTCTGTCAACAATGACCCAAACTGCATCATGACTCTTCTGTGTCCTTGGAAGTCCCATCACAAAATCCATCGTTATTCTCTCCCATTTCCACTCTAGTATTGGTAGTGGATGTAACATCAGAAGTCTCAGCCTCTTCTTATTGTCTCATTGAATAAACCCCAGTCAAGCACTTCTTTGTCCGATCGACCAATCGTGCCCGATCGCTGAGCGGTGCCTCTACCTCTGCCTCTTCCTCTGCCAACTGACTGTGAGCCTCTGGGAGCAGGACTTTGAATAGATCCCTCGGCAGTAGTAGGAGCTGGACCATATCTCGAAGACAGAGCACTAGTGCAATCTCTTGCTAAATGACCCTTGCCTCCGCAGTTAAAGCAGGCTCCAGTGGCCCAATAGCATTCCCCCCCCCCCCCCCATGAATCTTACCACAAGTCTCATAGGGGCGGGCAGAATGTGAACCCTTGCTCGACTGCTGACCAGACCTAGGGGGTCTCTGTCCGGAAAATCGGCTCCTGCTAAATCTTCCACCTCGACCCCTGCTGGGTCCACTAAACTTCTTTTTCTTTCCAAAGGTACCACTAGAACTCGGCTCTATTGACTTTTCCCCTTTGTCTTTCTTTGATTTCTCAGCTTTCTCTGATTTTTCTTTCACTGGGGTTGCTTCAAATTCTATTCTTTCCAACTCAAGTGCTTGAGACATGAGCTCTGAGAAGTTGCTGTGTCGAAATCCCACAACTTGCATCCTTATACTGGGCTTCAAACCCATCTCAAATCTCTTGCATCTTGCCTTGTTGGTAGTAAGGAGACTCCCAGCATAATAACTTAAGTGGGAGAACTCCCTCTCATACTCTGCTACTGTTCTGTTGCCTTATTTTAGACTCAAAAACTCTTGTAACTTCTGATCAACATATGCATCGGGGATGTATTTCTGTCTGAACTCTCTAATGAAGTCATCCCAGGTCAGCACTGGTGGTTCAGCCAAGCTGTGGGGGATGGTCTTCCACCAATCATACGCATCCCCTTACAGTAGTGACACAGAATACTCAAACTTTAATTCATCTTGGCAGTGCAACTTCTTAAATACTCTGTCCATTCTTTCAAGCCATTGCTCTGCCTCTAAAGGGTCCACTGTACCCTTAAATTCAGTAACCCCATACTTCAATAACTTGTCATACTGTCTGGCTGGATGCAGTGGTTGTGCCATAGGTGGTTGGGGTGGAGCTTGAACAGGCATACCCCTAGCCATTTGTTGAAACATCGCAGCCATCTGCTGCGCGAACTGTGCAGGAAACTACGGCATTTGCGGGGCTGGTGCTACTGAACCACTGATATTCAGTAAAGCTGGGACTTCCTCTTGTGCCTCAGCTTCAACAGATTGCTCGATTGAGCGATCTCCTTCTTTCATTTCAATCTGAAGTTAGGGTATCTCCTGAACAAATAACACAAGGAGATTTCCCTCCGTTAGTTCATATTTATGATGTAATGCACTGTATGTAACAAAAATGGACATTGAGTAGTTGTACTTAAAAAAGAAAAGACACAAATTCACAAGTTAAAACATACTTCAAAAATTTTGCTCTGATACCACTAAAACATGTCACACCTTACCCCTCTGTAAGGCATAACATGATCCCGTAGAATCCTTAATGAACTATCGAACTTCACCTACCGATAATTCATTAAGTACCCTACAAGGGATTTTAAAACAATTTTCTTACTTTTGTTAAGTGGTGAGCATTTTCTAATAGGTATTTAAAACATATGATTAAAAGTAAATCTAGTTAATATTTTTGGTCCATTTTATTTTTTCGCAAATTTTATAAAAATTTTGACAGAGTTCCCTCTGTATTTTGAGAAAACAGTTCTTCAAATACCTGTAAAAAGCACTTCTAAAAATTTTTCTCAACAACTGCTTCAATTTCATACTCAATCTCAATCAAATTCTCAACACATTTATCAACTTTCAAATTTCAAATCCACTATCCAATGATCATCAAAATACTAGCAATTCATTTCATTCAAATTAAATAAAATAGTTCCATTCATACTTCATTAGAGAAAAAACAATTTAGATACATCATTACAAAATTTACATTAAGAGAGTTTCAAACTACAATATATATTACAACTTTTTATAAATTTTATACAAACTGCTCAAGACCCATTTTTACATTTCCATACATTTATGTGCAATATATACATCAAAAGAAATATTTACAGTTAGGGTATAAATTATACCCGAAGACTTCAAGCTGAATGATCCTCAATCTTCAGCAGCTTAGTCTGCTGCTCCTCTAGTCTCTAAATCTGCGATAGCAATAAAAGCTATCGCTGAGTATTAGGACTCAGTGGTGCACAACATACTAAAATAATCTTTATACAAAATATAAATCACATTTATTCAAAAATTTGACTAAACATGAGCATTAAACACAAAATATGAATTATGAGATTTTAATGCAAACCAAGTTCATTTCAAAGTATCAAAACACATTTCATAAAACCCACAGTTAGATCATGCCATTCGAAACAAATAGAATCTCAATAGCTAGAGGCTAAAGAGAAATCACATCACAAGGCTAGCTAGCTCAAATATATGGATATCCATTCACATCCTCTTCTACTGGCACACCTCAACACCTCTCCAGAGAAGGAATCAAAATTCGAAACTAATTACCCCCACTAGTCGTGCTAGTGAGGTGTTCAAATATATGGTCATGACACTGTGGTTTCAAAACTTATCTTAACAATTTGTTAAACATTGTCATTTCAATATACATAATAACTTTCAACAATTTAACTCGAATATCATAAGAATACCATAATCCAATATTTCACATTATTCAAAACAGTATGTAAAAGATGATTATAAAAAGTATACGTTGTGCACAAACCTCAAGCGAGTTGCCTCTTGGCCTTGACTCGGTTCCTCGGGTTCTTTCTCTGTATTCTTTTCAACTGAAACACACAATTTTACAGTGTTTCAGTACCATAACTTAGCATAAATCCAAAAATAAATTTAACTTAACTTTTACCTAGCTCTAACGTGCTAAATTCGACGTTCTTAAAATTTTGTGTTTTGGGTTACTATTCACTGTACTATTCAAGTCAAATTATTGACGTTTTAAGGCTTAATAGGTATGGGAATTCCAACTTTATCCACATACCACATTTTGGTCACCAAACTTTTTGGTTTTGGTCATTTTCTCAAAACTTAGGTCTTTTAGGCAAAATGGCTAAATTTTCAGTCTTGGTGTCCCTAATTGTACTGTTTCATTGGTCAGTTTACTGTTGGAATTTGGCAAAACTTTCTTCATAGAAAATGTTCCCTATTGTCTTAAGTTTATTCTCCTTTTTGAATCACCCCAATTGGAGTTTTGTAGCTCAAGTTATAAGTAAATTACGTTTATTGTTCATGCTGTAGAATTTGGTTTTGTAGATTTGTTGATCCAACTTCATTTAGTAATTTGATCAAGTTAAGTTCATAATTTGGTCTAATTTTCTTCATATGAAATGTTCTACTATGTCTTAGGTTTCCATCGGTTGAAGAATTGCCTAAATCGTAGTTTTCTAGAGAGAGTTATAGCCATTGAAACTTTACTATTCAAATGGCAAATTTGCAGTCTGCAGATTCAGTGACCCAATTTTGCTCAGTAATTTGATTTGGTTAATGGCATAATTTAGATTTGTATTCTTCATGAAAGTTTTAGATCCATATCTCATCTAACAACTAGTAAAATTTCATGTCATTTAGACCTTCCTAGCTCGAGTTATGACTAAATGAACAAACACTGTTCATTTGGTCAGTTTGTGCAGTGGCAGCCTGCAATTTTTCAATTTTGATCAATTTGTTCACTAGGTTTTAGTCACTTTTTGGGCATGCTTCCTAAATAAAAATTGTGTCATTTAGTGCCTATTTTCATCCCCAATTGATCCCATATCCATTGGATTTGTAAAATTTTATTTTTGGTCCCTCAAAGGGAATTTTGGTCATGCTGCCAGCACATGACCTTATCCAATCCGAATTGGCTTTTTAATTCCAACACTTCTAACACACCTCATTTAGTCACAAATGACCATTTTTCACTTCACATTAGGTCAAAGACACCATTTACAAATTTCTACAAACTTTTGCCTCAAAACCCTAGGTCTCAAACCCTAACCACTCTAATCCATTGCAATTAACTAATTCAAAGCATATAAATACAATCTTTCAACTCATTCAAGCATCTTAACATGTTTAACTCAATCAAACTCATGCAAATCACTCTCCCCTCCCTGCTGGACGAATTTCAGTTTAGTCCCTCACACATTTTTTTTTATTTTAAGTTTATTTCTATGCTTTATGATAGTGTTCCAAGAGAGGTCTTATGGAATGTGTTAGAACAAAAGAGGGTATCTATTAGGTACATACAAGTATTGAAAGATATGTATGAAGGAGCAGCTACTATTGTGCGCACAGTGGGAGGGGACACAAGAGATTTTCTGATCTCAATTGGATTACACCAAGGATCAGCCATAAGCCCTTACCTTTTTACATTAGTTTTAGATGAACTGATGAAACATATACAAGAGAGTATTCCTAGGTGCATGATCTTTGTGGATGATATTATTCTGATAGATGAGACACGAGAAGGAGTCAATAGAAAGCTAGAACTTTGGAGAAGTACTTTAGAGTCAAAGGGTTTTAAGTTAAGTACAACGAAAACAGAATACATGCATTGCAAGTTCAGTGAAGGCCTAATTGTTAATAGGGAAGGAGTTAGTTTGAATTGAGTGATACTGCCCCAAAGTAATCACTTTAAATATCTAGGCTCAGTCCTTCAAGTAGATGGGGGATGTGAGGAGGATGTTAGTCATAGGATTAAAGCTGGATGGTTGAAGTGGAGACGTGCCACGAGAGTTTTATGTGATCGTAAGATTCCCAAAAAATTGAAGGGAAAATTTTACCGTACAGCCATACGACCGGCTATGTTATATGGTAGTGAGTGTTGGGCATTGAAAGAGTCGTATGCATCTAAGATAAGAGTTGCAGAGATGAGAATGTTAAGGTGGATGAGTGGCCATACTAGACTAGATAAAATCTGTATTGAGAGTATTAGAGAAAAGGTAGGAGTGGTGCCAATTGAAGATAAATTGAGAGAAGGGAGATTGAGGTGGTTTGGACATGTGAAGTGTAGACATACGGAGGCTCCAGTTAGACAAGTAGAGCACATTAGGTTAGAGGATAGAAAGAACAAAAGGGGTAGACCTAAATTGACTTGGAGGAGAGTAGTACAACATGACCTAGAAGCATTACACATTTCTGAGGATTTAACCCAAAATCGTTCAGAGTGGAGAAAGCGAATCCATATAGCCGACCCCAAATTTTTGGGATAAAGGCTTAGTTGAGTTGAGTTAAGTTTATTTCTATGCTCTTGATGCTATACATACACTAATTAAACTAAAAACTTGAAGTTTGCATTACTTACCTTGTTAGGTGTCTTTGAACTTTCACTTCCTCTCAATTTTCTTCAATTCTTTGATGACCAATCTTCCTCTCAAGTGATTAAATCAAGTTTTTGTGAAGCAAGTATGGAAGGATTTGGGGTTTAATGGTGGTTTCAAAGTTTGAAGCAAGCTTTAATAGAGGTTTACAATGGTGAGGAAGATGAGGCTTTTTACTTTTTTTTTTTTCTTTTCTTTTGTTTTTATCCTTATGGAAGACTCAAAAATCCATTTAATTAATTTATTAATTATATGACTTATGGCATCATGCATGATATCATGCATGATGTCATCTTCCTATACCTTTTTAACTTTTTCATTTTCTCTTTTTTTTTTTCTATTAGTTCTTTAATTTAATTCTCGACTCCAAAATTTTTTTTTCTCCTATTTTATTTGACAGTTAGGTCAGGAGTCAGCTCTCGGGGTCAATTGACCAAATTGCCCCTCGCCTGTTCATCCCGGTTTGCAAATAATCCAATATTTCTTCCGGCTCCCTGACCTAATTATTTGACTGGCTTAACAGTTCTTTTTCGTGATTTTCTCTTTTCCACTGTGTTCATAAGGGTCCTAAGGACCGCAGCGTCACTTTTTACGATTCGAAATTTGAGTTTAAAATGACTTCGCAGTCATTCCCGAGAAGGTCACCCATCGCTGTGACTCTCGGCTCGTTTAACTTCTTCTGTTCTGTTTTTCTTATTTATGCTCAACTAATTGAACATTATTAATTATTTGTGTTTATGGTTTATCTAGTTTTCTTAAGTGTGGTTCTAATCCCCTTAATTGTCCGGACCGACTCCGGTCACCGGAACAGTGAAATATACCAGGCTATACAAATGGGGGTGTTATATCGGTGACACTGATTTTTGTCTGTTTCTCGATTTTTTGTTTTTCTTTGCACTAATTTATTAATTTTTCTTTGATATTTTTAGTGTCAATTACATTTCAATAAATCTTTATTTATGTCTCAAAATTTAATTTCGAGGGTTCTCCGCGGTCCTGGGGTCGGCAACGGCCTTCCTGGTGCGATCACCCATCGCTGCGGTGCCAGCTCATTTAACTTAGCTTCATTTTCTCTCTTTCATTTTTTTTTATTTTTCTTGTATTTTCTTTTTATTTATTTCATCATTATATGCCTGTTCACTATCACCGAAGTGTAGTTCCAGACATCCTGACTTGCCTGGACTGATATTTGGCCACTGGAGCAACAGAACGTACAGAACATGTACAGTGGGGATGTTATAACTCTTCCCCTCTAAATAAAAATTTCATCCTTGAAATTTACCTGATGTGAAGAGCTGAGGGAACTATTGCCTCATTGTCTCCTCGCTCTCCCATGTTGCCTCTTCCGTGTTGTGGTCTCTCTATAAGATTTTCACTAGTGGAATTGTTTTGTTTCTGAGCTCTTTTACCTCTCGTGCCAAGATTCTAATTGGTTCTTCTTCATATGTCAGGTCAGGTTGTACCACAATTTCTTCTGCTGAGATGATATGTGAAGGATCTGATCTGTATCTTCTGAGCATCGAGACATGGAACACATTATGTATCTTGTCCAGCTCAGGTAGTAAGGCTAATCGGTAGGCTACTGGTCCCACACGTTCCATAACTTCATATGGGCCAATGAACCTAGGGCTTAATTTTCCCTTTTCCCGAATCTCAACACTTTCTTCCACGGTGATACTTTGAGAAATACCTTCTCGCCAACTTCATACTCAATGTCTTTTCTCCTCAAGTCAGCATAAGATTTCTGTCGGTCTGAGGTAACTTTCAAATTGGTCTTTATCAGTTTCACCTTTTCCTCTGTCTGTTTTATCAGGTCTGGCCCCACTAGCTTATCTTCACCCAATTCAGTCCAACATACAGGTGTTCTTCATAGGGTGCCATTTGTATGCTAGCTTGATAGCTATTGTTGTATGCAAATTCTGCCAATGGAAGGTATCTGTCCCAGCTTCCCTCAAACTCAATAACACAACTCCTCAACATATCCTCGAGGACCTATCACACATATTCAGTTATTACTATCATTATTATCAGTTTATTATTTGCAATAACTCAATGAGTTTCAAATTTTTATCTGGATTATTCTTTCTGACTGTCCATCCGTCTGAGGATGAAAAGCCGTACTAAAATGGAGTTGTGTGCCCAAGGATTCTTGTAATTTCTTCCAAAATCTAGATGTAAACCTCAGGTCTCTATCAGATATAATGGAAAGTGGAATTCCATGTAGTCTAACTATTTCACTAATGTGCAATTTTGCTAGCTTTTCTAGTGAGTAATCAGTTTTGACTGGCAGAAAATGTGCTGATTTGGTCAACCTATCCACAATCACCCATACTGCATCATGCTTCTTCTGAGTGAGAGGTAAACCACTAACAAAGTCCATAGTGACTCGGTCCCATTTCCATTCAGGTATGTTTATGGGCTGTAACAAACCAGATGGAACTTGATGTTCTGCTTTGACTTGCTAACATGTCAAGCATCTAGTTTCAGGTCATGGTACATTTTTGTGCTTCCTAGGTGCATAGCATACACACTTTTATGTGCTTCTCTCAGAATAATGGTTTTCAATTCTTTATCATCTGGAACACACACTCTTTCTTTATAGTACAGGCACCCATTTTCTTTCACCTCATATTTAGTTTCTTTCCCTTCAGTGATTTTGCCCATAACAGCCATTAATTTCTCATTTGTCTTCTGCCCATCCTGTATCTGTTGTAACAGATTCGGCTTCAATTGCAACTCAGCCAAAATAACTCCATCATGATTTAAGGACAGTTGGGCATTCAGAGATCTTAATGCTACAATAGATTTTCTGCTTAAAGCATCAGCGACTACATTTGCCTTCCTAGGGTGGTAGTCAATCACACAATTATAATCTTTCAGGAATTCAATCCATCGCCTCTATCTCAAATTAAGTTCCTTCTAGGTTGGCAGATACTTCAGACTCTTATGGTCTGTGTATATGTAGCATTTTTCTCCATACAAGTAATGCCTCCATATCTTCAATGCAAAGATAATTGCTGCTAACTCTAAATCATGAGTAAGGTAATTCTTTTCATGTGGCCTTAACTGCCTGGAAGCATATGCGACTACTTTCCCTTTTGCATGAGTACACACCCTAACCCATTGTGTGAGGCATCACTATAGACTACAAAGTCTTTTTCAGACATTGGCTATGTTAACACTGGTGCCTCTATCAACATAGCCTTCAGCCTCTCAAAACTGGCTTGACACTTGTCATTCCAATCAAATTTCATATTCTTGTGTAGTAATTTGGTCATTGGAACAGCTATCAGGGAAAATCCCTTTACAAATCTTCCATAATATCTAGCTAACCCCAAGAAACTTCTGATCTTAGTTGTATTTCTGGGAGGCTTCCATTCCATCACTGCTTCAATCTTTTTGGGATCCACTCTAATCCCTTTAGCTGATACTACATGTCCAAGGAATGCAATTTCATTCAACCAGAACTCACACTTGGACAATTTGGCGTACAGTTTCTTCTCTTTTAGAGTCTGCAGAACAATTTTCAAATGCTCATCATGTTCTGCTTTATCCTTGGAATACACCAGGATGTCATCAATGAAGACCACTACGAACCGATCTAAGTATGGATGGAAGATATAGTTCATAAGGTCCATGAAAGATGCTGGAGCGTTTGTTAACCCAAATAGCATCACCAAGAATTCATAATGCCCATACCGGGTTCTAAATGCAATCTTAGGCACATCTGCATCCTTAACCCTTAGCTGATGATACCCCGATCTGAGATCAATCTTAGAAAACACACCGGCTCCCTTCAACTAATCAAACAGATCGTCAATTCTAGGCAACGGATACTTGTTCTTTACTGTTACTCTGTTTAACTGCCGGTAGTCAACACATAACCTCAGTGTCCCATTTTTCTTCTTTACAAACAGTACCAGAGCTCCCCACGGTGACACACTAGGGTGTATAAACCCCTTGTCTAGTAATTCTTGCAGTTGGATTTTTAACTCTTTCAATTCAGCAGGTGCCATCCTATATGGGGCAATTGAAATAGAAGCTGTACCCGGCATAATCTCAATAGCAAATTCAACTTCCCTTTCTAGTGTTAAACTAGGCAATTCCTTAGGAAATACCTCAGAGAAATCCCTTACTGTGGGTATGTCAGACAAGTTTACCCTGCCTAGTGTCAACCACGTGTGCCAGATAGGCTTCACACTCTTTTCTCAACCATCTCCTTGCAACTGTAGCTGAGATGACATTGGACAAGAAATCTGTCCTTTTACCCACAACTATTATTTCTTCGTTCTTAGCAGTTTTTAGAGAGATTCTCTTCAATTTACAAACTACTATTGCCTGATGATGAGGTAACCAGTCCATTCCCAAAATCACATCAAACTCATGGAAAAACAGTTCAATTAAGTCTGCTAAGAACTCTTTCCCTTGAATCTTCAATGGATAGCCCTTATACACCTTGTTTACTATCACACTGTGGCCTAGCGGATTTGTGACCAGGATGTCTTGGTCACTTTCCTCTACTGGTATTCCTTTTTATATGGGCAGCTTGATTCAAATATATGAATGAGTAGATTCAGGATCCACTAATGCATGCATAGAAGTATTATAAAAGAGGAACGTACCCTTGATGACATCTAGAGCATCCTGTTCCTCCTGTGCCCTTATAGCATAGGCTCTGGCTGGTTTTACGCATACGCTCTCTCCACGCACTCGACACGGTTTACGTGAAGTACTGCCTCAGCCTTACCCGGCCTTTTACCCCTTAGAGCTGGAGGGGCAGGCCTATCAGTTGATACCAGAGTGGATGTAGCAGTTCTGCGAGGACAATCTTGGACTAGGTGGTCTATAGATTCACACCATAAATAAGCACCTATTATCCTCCAACATTCACCCTTATGCCATTTTTGGCAATGTGGGCAAGCAACAGATACTATTGGGGCTGGTCTCCTATACCCTATCCCTGGAGAGCTAGCCATTGAAGGGGTGGACTGGCCTCTCCTTGGTGCAAACTGAGATTTGGGCCTCGTGGATCGACTTCGACTTGGTGCTCTATCAAACTCGAGTAGGTGAACCTCTGAATTTCTTACTAGGGCGTAAGATGCACTGTCGACTCGACCTCTTTCTCTGTGTCCCCTTCTGCTCGCTCATTCATTCTAACTTTTTCAACCTTCAGTGCAGCTTCCACTAACTTGGTAAACTCTATAATCCCCAAGGCTGTAATCATTACTTTAATGTTATCATTGAGTCCTTCCTCAAATCTCTTGCATCTCTCTGCCTCATTAGGGACTATTTCCCACCCATAGCAGCTCAGTCTGACAAATTCTCTTTCATATTTAGCCACTATCAGTTGTCTCTGGCACAGGGTAATAAACTCCCTTCTCTTCTCTTTTAGGTATACACTGCCCACATACTTCTTTTCTGAACTCAGTGAGAAAGAAATCCCAAGTTATCTGTTCTGGTGGCACCTCACTATTTACTGTATCCCACCATTGGTATGCATCATCTTGCAGTAGTGATACAGCAGCTTCCAAATTCTGCTCTGGAGAACAATGAAGTTGTTTCAAGACTCTTCCAATTCTATCCAACCAGTTTTCAGCTGTGATAGAATCATCTTCCCTTTTGCCCAAAAAATCCACTGCTCCGAACTTCCTGAGTCTCTCCATATGAGATTTTGATGTGGAGATGGTGGTGGCATAACTCCTGCCATCTGTCTAAAGAACTCAGCCATTTGCTAAAATGTGGCTGGTGCACGTGGTACTGGTGGAGCAGGTTCCCTCCTGTCTCCTGGTTCAGTCATAGATGGAGCATGACTTTCCACTTCCTCATCGACCGCTCTCTGTGATGTGGAGTCCATATTCTGATCAAAATAACAAATCAAAAGATCTACATTAGAGTCATCTTCACACTTACAATGCAATGCATGATATGCAATCTATCTAGGTCCAGAAATGCCTAAACCATGCTCTGATACCACTAAATGTAACACTCCTCACCCGTTTACAGTATAGCCGAGCAAGGCGTGCTACACGGCGTGTCGAAATACCTAGTCTGTGATTATTTCATTTCCTGAGCTCAATTTGATTTTAAGAAGTCTTTTATGTAATATTCATATCATGCTGATACTATTTTCATACTTTGACAAAATCAGTGTTTCAAAAATGGTAATAAAAATTTGGCAAGGTGCCATCTGTATTCTGGACCAACTGTCCTTCCCAACCTGTTGAAAATAGTTTAATATGATAATATCAAAATCTCAAACATTTCACCATCTCTATTTCTCAGTAAAGTCAATAGACTTTTACAGTCATTAAACAGTTCTATAATACAGTCCATAATAATTCAAATATATCCATAAAATCTTCATATTATTTAATATGTACAAAATATTACAAACTTTAGAGCTTTCATAGCATTACAAAATACAGGGCCGAATTTCAAAAAAACAACAAAAGTACAAAATACAAGATATCCTAAGTCCTACCATGTATTCAATGCAGTGCAGATGACTCTAGACTCCTGTGCAGATCTGATGTCTCACCCGGTCGTAGGTCTGCTGGGCTCTTTAGCTGTGTCTCCAATACCTACGCATTGCAAAAGCAACGCGTTAAGCAATTTTGCTTAGTGGTGCCAAATATAAAGAAATATAGACTAAAATAAAGTAAATAAAGTGTTTACGAATTTATAACATTGATACACTTTGCAGTTGCTGATTCTACTTTTATTTGCTAACATTTCAATATTTGCTAATTTTTGGTAGTGCTGTATGTCAGTAGACTGGATTTAGCTATTTGAATTTAATAGTGCTTGAATTACTGCCCGTGTAGCTTATATACTGACTAGACTGGATAAACGAATATACTGGCACTGGGTATCTAGTACCTCGGGCCGTCACACCATCGGTCACAAAGTGTCTCCCGGTGTGCAAATAGCATGGCTAAAAAGCCATATAGTCAATCTGGCGATAAGCCAATAATAAATACATAATATGTATAGCCGTAGGCTATTAAAGTCACAGTACGATATAATAAGCCGTAAAAACACAGTATGGCATGAAGCCATTTACTGAACAGCTGTCAAAATCCTATTAGCATGCTAACCTATCTAAACTAGTCAACTAGGCAAACTATGGCTTATTATAAATTAATTGTTTAATTCTTCAATTTTTAGAGTTTACTAACTATTATGTAATTCATAAGTCAATGCATATGTTAACCTTTTTAGGTACTATGGATATGTTGTTTCTAGCATCAATATATCACATATTGTAATTCAGTATGCTACCAATATAGTGCAATTTACCATTTTTACAAGTTGGCATTCATTACCAAATTGCTTCAAGCATCATTGTATGTAAATGTTAAATTCTCAATTTTTAATGTGCTAGATTGGTCTAGCTTAAAGTCCTATTTGTCTTGGTTTTTACCTTCTGGTCAAAGAAGCAAAATTGTAGCTCTATGTCTTATTGCACGTGAGGCAAAATTTCAGGTCATTTTGAGTTATATAGACCAAGATATGGTCAATTTACTAAAGCTGGATAGATTGCACCTTTAGTGCAAAATTTGGTCAATTTTATGTCACTTTTAGTTCTGGCAGTTTTGGTATCCGAATTTATGCAAGCTATTTGAGTTGGTTCCGGCCATTTCTGGGCTTTGGTGTCTTCATAAGAATTGTAGCTCTATGTCTAAGCTATCCATGGTAAAAATTTCAGGTCAATTGGACCTGTTTTGAGTAAGTTATGGTCATCCTAATGATTACTGTTCATATGGTCAAAAATCTGGGTTGCAAGGTTGCCATTCCGGATTTGGTCATTTTTAAGGTCAGTTTCTAGGCAAAATTTTGGCAACATTTCTACATGAAAGTTGGCCTATTTGGTGTCTATTTTCACCCTCCATTGGCCTCATACCAATTGGGTTCACAGTTTGGTACTTATGACCTAATTTAAGTACTATCATCAATACACAACCTGCACAAAACACATACACTTCCAATTTGATATTCCTTCTCTCCTCATTACTTCAATATTCAATCAATGACACTTCCATATATATATATATTGTACACAATTCTAGAAAAAAATTTTGGGCAGAACACTCAAGTGCTCAATGCACACAATTCACCATTAAGTTCAACATTCACTTCCACCAAAATTCAACATATCTTAATGTCAATATTACACATACACTTCAACATACTCATACTTCAATATCATTTACACATGCTGCCCACATTTTAACACTATCATATCCCATTAATAAACTTCATATTCACACACAAATTCATGACATTATAGGCTACCAAACATGGGAGTTTGCTCAAAGCATTAAGGTTCCATTTCACACCCTTAATTCAAGCACTACATGCACATACTTAGATTTTAACTTACTACATCTTCCATTTCAGTTAATCAACCATAATTCCCATCTATTAGAGGTAAGAAAAACTCAAATACAACACATATTCATGGCTGCTGAAAATGGACCATTTCATTTCTCAATGTTTTCTTCATTTCTCTTCACCAAAATACTCACCTCAACCTAAACCCAAGGTTTACTAAAGAAAGGGAGAGGTTTTGGACACTTACCCCCTTTGAAGCTTATCAAAACTTCACCAAATCTTATTTTTCTTGTTGCTAATATCTTCCCCAAGGTAAGTAGGGAAGCTTTAAAGAAGGCACCAAGTGGAAATGGTGGCTTGATCATGCACCCATGAAGGTTGCATGTGGGTAGGCCATGGTGGTTTCCATGGTGAGTTTCATTTCGGCAAGGTGAAGTGGGATGAAGAAGATGATGACTCAGCTGTCCCAAGGCTTAGATAAGTGTCCCATGACTAGAGTTAGTGGAGCACTAGGTAATAGTTTAATGGTTAAATAATCAAAGTTTTCTTATTTGCTCATTTAGCTCCATTCTTTTACTATTTACACATTATATCCTATTTTGATTTTTCATGTCATTTATAAAGTGTAATATCATTTATTCTTAATGGACATTGAGGTCAAAAGGCAGCTCTTGGTGTCAAATTACCAAAATGCCCCACTTCGGGTTATACTCCCGATTTTTCGGTGACACCGATTTTTATCTGTTTCTCGATTTTTTGTTTTTCTTTGTACTAATTTATTAATTTTTATTTGATATTTTTAGTGTCAATTACATTTCAATAAACCTTTATTTATGTCTCAAAATTTAATTCTGAGGGTTCCCCACGGTGCTGGGGTCGGCAATGACCTTTCTGGTGCGATCACCCATCACTGCGGTGCCGGCTCGTTTAACTTAGCTTCATTTTCTCTCTTTCATTTTTCCTTGATTTTTCTTGTATTTTATTTTTATTTATTTCATCATTATATGTCTGTTCACTATCACCGAAGTGTAGTTCCAGACATCCTGACTTGCCTGGACTGATATTTGGCCACTGGAGCAACAGAACGTATAGAACACGTATAGTGGGGATGTTACAGTGTCTTCTTTAATTCTCTTTTTAAAATCACTTCATTTGGAGTTTTGTAGCTCAAGTTATGACCTAAATACCATAACTTTCCGGATTGGTCTTGTCCAGAAATTCTGGGCAAATTTTGGTTTTGCCATATTTAGTGTCCTAAATTTGGCTAGAAATTTCAATTGGTTAAGTTTAAAATTTAAGCTTGTTTTCTGCATGAAATTTGTTCTAAATTGTCTAACCTTTCCATTGATATAAATTTCAGGTCAATTGGATATTTCTACAGTGAGTTATGACCAAATGAACAAACATTGTTCATTTGGTCATTTTCCAGGGGCAACTTGTTGGTCACCCAGATTGGGGCAATTTCTAGGTCATTATAACTTGGTTTTCTAGGTAGGATTTCTTCATGAAAGTTGTGTCATTATGTGTCTAGTTTCATCTCCAATTGCCCTTGAACCAATTGGGCTTTTACAATTCTACTTATGGCCTAAAAACCACACTAGACTCAAGGTCCAGAAAATCCTACATAAACACAACACCACACTCCCTTAACTCATTTGGTATCTTCTCAACATATTTCAACAATCATACATCCCAATAGCAATAATATTTTGCTTAATTGCAATAAATAAGACATAGATAATAAAATTCCCAAATGTATCAAACCCTAACCAAATTTATCAAACTTCAAAATTAAATGATGTTCATAGCACTAACCTTGTGTGCTAGCTTCAATCAACCTTCAAGCACCCTTCCCTTCAATCAAACTTCAATTCCCCTCGGTAAACCCTTCTTGGCAAAATTTCTTGCTCTTTCAAGTTTCCAAATTTTCTTGATTTCTTGAATGCTCTCTTCTTTTCAAGGCTAAGTTTTGTGGTTTCTATTGATTTCCTAAAGAAATCATGTGAGAAACTTAGGAATTCAAGCTTTATTTTGGGTGTTAATGGAGGAAAATGTAAGAAAGAGAGAGAGAGAGAGAGAGCAAGGATGGACGGGAAACATGAAGAAGGTGCCTGAATTTTCTGCCCAAAAGTGATTTATATATTAATTAAATATTCAATGGCAAATTTGTAAATAAGTGGAATGGCAATTTTGCAATTACCTTGAATTTCCTAATCATTTTAGTTTGACTATTTATTTAATTATATTTAATTTTTATAATCTCCATTAATTAAACTAATTTAGCTTTATGAGTTAATAAATTTCATTCCTGGTTAATGTGGGACTTTAAAATTTCATTGATCGAATTTTCACTCTTACCGAGTTTTCAGTTCGCCTTTTTCTTTGGTACCCGATAAGTCTTTCTTTTACTCATTTTTAATTAATTGCTCACCAATATTAATTCATATTTTATATTATATAATTCACTTACTTAATTAGACAAGTTGGTCAAAAATCATCTCTAAAGATGAAATTGTAACACCCCTATTTGCATAGCCTGGTATATTTTACTGTTCTGGTGATCGATATCGGTCCGGACAATTAAGGGGATTAGAACCACGTCTAAGACACCTAAACAAGATCTGAACGCAAATAATTAATAATTGCCAAATAGTTAAGTATAAGAAAGAAAAACAAAGCATAAAAAGTTAAATGAGCCGGGAGTCACAGCGATGGGTGACCTTCCTGGGAAATGACTACGAGGTCAATCATAACCCGAATTCTGAACCAGAAAATGTGACGCCGTGGTCCTTAGGACTATTGCAAACACAGTGAAAAAGAGAAAATCACGAAAAAGAGTTGTTAAGCAGGTCAAATAATTAGGTCAGAGATCCGGAAGAAATATCGAATAACTTACAAACTGAATTGAACCAGCGAGGGGCAATTTGGTCAATTCACCCCTAGAGCTAACTCCTGACCTAACTGTCCAATAAAATTGAAGAAAAGAAAATTTTGGAATCGAGAATTAAATTAAAGAACTAATGTAAGAAAAAGAAAATTAAAAAAGTTTATTTACATCATGCTTACCTCATTGGATGACATCATCATGATGTCAAAACTCATTTTAATTTTCCTACAATTTTTTACTAAGTCAAATAAGAATAATACACATAAAATACCTAAAAAGAAAAGAAAAACTATTTCTTGTCTTCTCCACCCAAGTGGCCGGCTTGCTTCTTCCTCTCACCACCATTGAAGAAACTCCATTGCAGCTTAAGTTCAAGCTTCAAAACTCCCACTAAACCTTACCTTGACCTCAAATTAATCCATTAGAACTTTATAACCTCATTTGAGAAGAGGATTAAGTAAGAAAGAAAGAAGGAAAGAAGAGTAGAATTGAAGATTGAACTTCAAAGTTTAAGGTTAGTGAGTTAAATTGAAAATTCTAGTTTATTACTTGTGTTCTTAGTATAAGTAGCTTAGATCTTAACTTAAAACCAAAAGAAAACATGTTGGGGGACCAAAGAGAATTTTTACCAGCCTTAGTTAGGGTTTGAAATGAACGATTTTGATGTGTTTAATTGGTTGTCAAGTTTGAATGAAGTATGTAAACATTGAATGTGCACTTTGAATGCATTGGATATAAACTCTACGTAATTAGGGTTTTGAGCATGTGAAAAATTAGAGAAAAAGTTGAGAATTAGTCAATTGATGTAAATGACCTTATTTGAGTTGAGAAATGGTCAATCGTGACTATTTGTGGTGTGTGTGAATTGCTAGAACTAAGTTTCAATTCGGATTGGTTAGAGTCAATATACAGACAGCTTGACCTAGGTCCCTTTTAGGGACCAAAATGGGAAATTTACCAACCAATTGATGTGAGGTCTATTTGGAATGAAACAAGACACAAAATGGACCATTTTTCATTCAGGAATCATTCCCAGACAATGACCATAACCTAGTGAACAATTAGGCCAAATCCGAATTAGGGCACACTGCCCTGTACAAAAATGACCAAATGAACAGTAGTTACTTAAATGACCATAACTTGGCCTAGGAAGGTCCAAATGACCTGAATTTTATACCAATGGAAACCTGATACATAGCCCTACAACTTTCATGAAGAAAATAAACCCAAATTTTGACCATAACCTATATGAAAAACCACCTGTAGTCATCACACCAAAAACTGCCAATATCCAGAAGATGCCCAGAATTCTGGGTAACATCAAATCTGGCCAACCTTAGGAAAATAGGCATAACTTGGGTTACAAAACTCCAAATCGAGTGATTCAAAAAGGGAATTAAAGCTAAGACAATAAAGAACAACTTTGATGAAGAAAACATAGCCAAATTTCAATAGCAACTTGACCAATGGAATAGTAGAAAACAAGGGACCAAAACTGAAAAATTGTAATTTCTCTTAGGAGACTTAGAAATTGAATTGGCAAATTGGCAATCAATGCCAACAAAATTGACACCCAAAATGTGGTATATGGGTGCAATTGGAACTAATAAACCTATTAAGAATAGAATAGTCAATATTTTGACTTGAATAGTGCCATGAATAATGCCACCATACACAAAATGTGAAAGACCCGAAATTTATAAACCATAATAGGTAGGATAAGTCTGTAAAGAAATTATTGGAATTTAAGTATTAGAAATGGATGCTGAAGCACTTTTAATTTATGTGTTTCAGTTGGAAAGGGATCTTCAAAGGAGAAACGAAAGTTTGAGTAAATTGAGTCGACAAAAGAGGTTTGTGCATAACTAGTTTTTGATTGAATTTGTTTTGAATATTTTACATAATTAAATAATTTTATTTTTCTTTATGCACTATGTTTATCAATTATGGGATTTATTTCATTGATTATTGAAATTGGTATAGCAAGCATGAGTTTAGTTTTGTGAAATATTATTTCAATAATTATTGTATATTGTTTTAGACTGGATAAATTACGTTTTGAATTGTGACGGGCAATTTACATGAATAAAATACAAAATTTTGTTTTGGATTATGATTAGCATAAAAAAATTATGAAATATTGGAATTGATCTTGAATTAATATTGTGATGTGATTTATGCTCACAAAAAGGACAAAGAAATACATGATATGGTTTTATATCTCACTATAGATGCTTGACTAGGTTATTACTCGTCTCTATATCAGTTGTTAATGAGACAATGGAGTTAGCTTTGTTTTGTTTTGAATACCATGGTATGTGCACAGGCTTAGATTCTCCTCTTATTAGAGGTTAGATCTAAGTTTTTATTATTGACCCATCGAAAGTTTCATTATTGTGTTGTGTACTATGCACAATGATTCGACCTCCCCAACCATAGGGAGTTAGAATCACCCCGAAGATGGCTATTTCAGATTAGTATTGCATAGTTAGTGAGATAAAGAATGGGTTTTGATTGATAAGAAATTGTGATTTAAAATGAGATTGTGCACAAATGATTTTGTTAAAATAATTGTTTATTTCCATAATTGCAGGAATTATTTTTATTGTTCAGTTGTGATTTGGCAAATTGAAATTTTCATCAAGGTTATTTTAACAAGTGATTATTATTATTGGCAATGAAAATTTTGACATTTAAAAATTGGTTAAGTTTCGAGATTTCAAAATTTTTTGTATAATTATTGTCAATGTATATTTTATTACATTTTAAATTATAGTTATGGACCACTGAGTTCACCACTCAGCGATAGCTTTGTATGCTACCGCAGGTGAGAGTAGAGATAGAGTAGTTGAGTGAGATTCCTGCAGCTGCACCTTGAAGACTGCTTGTGATTAGCCTCGAGTATATTATAGGTATACCCTTGTATATTAGATTTTGATTATGCATGTAAATATATGTGTGTAAATTATTTAAGCAGTTGTACAAAAACTTTTGTAACATTATTTTGGTATATAATGAAATGCAAATTATTGTAATGTTCAAACTTATTTTTGAGTTTTGTAATGAATGTAAATTAATTTTTTTTTAGTGGAATATGAATGAAGTCATTTAATATTATTTTTTAAGACAATTGAATTGAGAATTATTTTGAATTATGGAGTTGGGAGAAATGATGTTGATTTGTGTTGTGGAAGTGGTTGATTTTGATGAAATAAATTATTGGAAGTGTTTTTACAGGTCTTTGAAGAACTATTTTTCTCAAATATAGATGGCACTCTGCCAAAATTTTTCCAAAATTTGCGTAAAAATAAAACTGTACAAAAATTTTAACTAGTCTTTAAACTTTAAGTAAATGTGTTTAATATCTGCTATAAAAGCTCACCACTTTAAAAATGAACGAAAATTATTTTAAAATCCCTTGTAGTATATTTAATGGGTTACCAATAGGCGAAGTACTGTAATTTATTAGATGTACTACGGGATCATGTTACATCTTACTAAGGGATAGGGTGTGACAGAAATGACCAAAATGCCCTCCGTTTGGCTTAAGGAGCCAAAATTGTCTGTAACGATCTTAAAAATTCTCCTAACTTTTTCTTGGCATTCTAATGCTACCTAGGGCACCGTAACTCTTCTTTGGTATCCCAGAAATTATTTCACGAGATTCCCCTCAGTTTAGCATTACTAGCTACGAAGACAGCAACTTCCCGTTAGGGTCACCCATCACTAGGGCACTAGCTCATTTAACTTCATTGTATTTCATTTCTAAAATTTTTCTTTAATTTTTCTTACTATTATTTGGTCTATTTATGACTCCTCACTCTAGTTTGATTATAGTTCCAAACATTCTAACTGTCCAGACAGACATTGGTCACCGGAACAGTCAAATGCACGAATTAACTAAAGTGAGGGTGTTATAATGTAGGTCTCCTATGTGTTGGGAAAATGTAGGTGAAAGAGCCTTAGCAAGAATGAAGTTGGTGGAAAACACCAAGCAAGCCATTCCTTTAATACGACCAAGGCTAAAGATAGCAGCCATTGGATAAAAGAGCTATGTAGATCTCTGTAGAAGAGAAGTGGTTTTCTAAGAGGGGGACATGGTGCTTTTAAAGATATTTCTAATGAGGGGTGTCATCGAGTTTGGAAATAGACGAAAAATAGCTCTGAGATATATTGAAGCATATGAAGTGTTATAAAGGGTTGAAAATGTATCATATAAGTTAGCTTTGCCACTAGAAATGGAAAGAATTCATCCAGTGTTCCATGTTTTTATGTTGCAAAAGTTTGTATCACATTTGAACAAGGTTATAAGTGAACCAGACATGGAGATTTCAAAAGATCTTTCCTATGTTGAACAACCTATCCAAATTGTAGATACTTAAGTAAGGAAGCTAAGGAACCAGAAGATACCTATAGTCAAGGTTTTGTGGAACCATCACAACATGGAAGAGTGCACTTAAAAAACTCGTGACTCCATGATACAATAATATCCCAACATTTTCTCGGTATGTTATGAATGTTATGTTACGGTTATTATGTGTTTGTTCTAACATTAGATGATGAATGTTCTTAAGGGAGGGAGAATTTAACTCCCACCATTTCCTGATGTTAAAATTTCTATCATAGATGGAATATTCTAGCGAATTCAAAGGTTTTATAAATAGGGGTAAAAGTGCATGCATCTATGTTTATATACATTTGTTGGAGGTATTCAAAAATTATTTAAAAAAATAAAAAAAAATGTTTTAAAGTTTTAATTTCCTAAAAGTTTTTAAGTGTTTATTTTGGGCAAAAGGAACTTTGATAGTCAAAGGATAGACTTTCGACAACCAAAGTTCTTTTTATGGTTCAAATACCCATTTGGACAAAATGGACTCTAACAGCCGAAAGCATCGCTTCTGACAATTGATAGTCCCTTAACTATCAAGGGTATAAAAGGGTCCAAGGCCTATGTTTCTACTTAAAACACTTGGATTTTCTCTACTTCTCTCTCTCTCAACGGCTACAGCATACAAGGAGCTCTTTGAAGAGATTTCCTTAGGTTTTTCAAGATCTGGAGGTGGATTCTTCCCTTTAGAAGTTAAAAGAGTAGATTTAAGCTTTGGGACTTTGATTTTCTCACCTCCAAGCTCCAAGAAAAGAGGTAACATTCTTTTTTTCTTGATCTAATGGGTAGATCTAAGAAAGTTAATGAGGGATTAAGTTTTTAAAGTTGATGAGGGATTAAGTTTTTATAACTTCAATTTCATGAAAAGTTATTTTTAAGATGAGTTTTGAAAAGTTTATGCACGTTAGGTTTAGGGTTATGTGATTTATGTTGAGAATTTGTGTTTTTATTATTAGCTTGGTTATGTTTAAGTGTTATGGGCCTTATATGGCTAGCTCCCCTTAATGGATTGAGTAAAATCCATGTTTATGTTATGTTGAGTTTGGAGAAAACCTAGGATTTGAGTTTTTGATTGATGTATGTGAGAATTAAGCGTGATTTCAAATTGTTTTAGTCCTTAGAGACTTGCTTAAATATTTGGGTTGAGTTTTGGAACTTTTGAATGAGCTTGGGTGTTGAAGGTAGAAGAATTCTGCAGGTTTTCGACTTGGGAATTCTAGAAATTCCCATGTTGGGCTATTGAAAGCTATAGTTTTGGTAGCCAAAGCATGTACTTTCCTAGGAAAATTTAGAAATTTTTTAGGTTCAGCAATCGAAGTCCAAGACTTCGAGTGCCACTTCTAGTTCTAGACAAAAAGGGTTGTTGGAAGCCTAAGACTTCGGTAGTTGAAGTATAAGACTTTGGCAACTGAAGTAGATTCTGCTTGACTTTTTCTCCCTTCTTTTTTAAGATTCCAAAACATGGTTTCATGATTCCTAATGGCCTATAATAAGATGTTTGTTATGTGTATAAAGTTTTAGAGCATTGTATAACTCTCTAGGGGTTTGATTTTATAAGCTTGGCCTTGAAGGACTCAAAAAGTTAAGAATCTAAGTATAGTTACCATTCAAGTTAGGTGGTTGACAGGCTATAAGAGATGAATAATTCTAACCTTAATAGATGTAAAGTTTTTAAATTTAATTTTTGATCATCCTCATGCATCATGTTATATTTATTTAGGGTGTATGTATTTAGAATACAAATATGTTGCATATTTGCATATTTATTGTTGGTTCATTGATGGATGAAGGATGACCCACTGACTCCCCCCATTTTATAACTACATTAAGTTATGTATGCTATGGATCCATAAAAATCCAAGGGGAGATCTTTACGATGCCCTTAGTGCATGGCATAGGTCATGTTTTAAGTAAAAGTCCTGAGAAGCCTTTGCATGAGCCAAGCACATTGGATATATATGTTAAGCAAAAGTCCTGAGAAGCCTTTGTATGAGCTAGGCACATTGGATTCGAGGAGTCACTGGTGACAAGTCCATCCTACATGAAATGTTTATGATGAGAAAACCCATTTGAATGATGCATTGCATATGTATGAAATAAAAGATATAATTAATATTGGTTAGTTTACTTACTGAACTTGTGTAAGCTCATCCCTTTTCCCTAAACCTAGGTACAGGTTTGCAAGATTAGAAGAGTTTTTTGGAGAGAGAGCAATAGAGGTACCTTAAGTGCTCTTCTTCATGTGTGATGTAAGGGTAGATGGACATGTGAAATGTGAATGGATAGTACTATGCTAGTAATTATAGAAAAGCGGAGTTATGTAATGTTTTAAATATAAATGATGATGTTTATAATTATGTTAACCTCTTTTAAAAGTATTTATGTCGAGCCCTTACACTTTAGAGCTTATGTATATTAAGGTTCAAATTATGAATCACTTTTATGTTAAAGACGTTTATGTATGAATGAAAAGGCTAAGGTGTAATGGTTTGCTATACATTTGAGTGTTGATAGTACAAGTGTTAAAGGTATATTTGTAGGTTTTAGGCTTGTTACGGATTTCGGCAGCCTTAAGCTGACCCGATCCCTAGTGCTGATAATGGCCCCTAGTTGAGTCATTACACCCTCTATGTGGGTCCTTAAAATAGTTGAAAAATATTGAAAAACAAAGTAGGCATGCCAGGCTGCTAAGATCCAAAGCCCCATGAGCTCCTTGAAATAAACATTATTCATCACTTTCCCATTTTTCCTCTCTTTTTTCCTTTTGTATTTTTCAAGATTTGTGCATCTTCTTATCAACCATGACTTACAAACCAACAACTTTTTCCTTTCTCGTTTCCCCCTAGTTTTTTCCTTTTGAACTATGTAGCTCACAACATGGCTTTTCTAGCTCTTCTTTTTACTGGTATTTGTGTTTTTAAGGATGATATACCTTAGCATGTGATGGAATCAATCCTTTCCGGCATTGCTTGTGCTTATTTTTCGTTTAATGCAGTTGCTAGTTCATAAAAAAAAAAATTTACAAACCAACAACAATAAATTTGCAATAAATAGAATTTATTTGAAGAAAAAAAAATGAATGAATAGCAAATAACTGCATGTTATTCTTCTTTTATCTACTTAATAATTCTATTAAATACAAAGAAATCATCATTCCACCAAATTCGTTCCATAAAAATGGAACCTAAAATAAGGAATTGAAATCATGTACTGTAGGCACATGAATTTGTTAAAAATATTAGCTAAAAAAAAACCCATAAATTGTCTCCCCCATCCACCAATGCCAATCCATCCAAATGCCTAATTTGTACACATTTAGGAAAGAATTTCTTAAAATGTGTAAAATAAAAATTGAAAAAGAATTAAAAGAATTAAAAGAATCACAAATAACTCGAGCAACCCATCATTGTTTTGTAGTGAATAAAGTGGTGCTTGCAAGTATATATACTAGGTTCTTTACATGTGACTTCCCCATATGTTGGTGCTTTTCTACTTGGATGTCAAGCTCATCTTCAAAATATTTCTAAAGGTGGGGATGGGGGTGGCAGTGGGGGTGATGGTGGTGGTGGAGGTAGTTGGAGATTATGTAACGCCCTCACTTTACGTAGTCCGTACATTCTGCTACTCTAGTGACCTAATGTCTGTCCAGATAAGACATCCACACTTCAGTGATAGTGAGAAGGCATAAAATGATGAAATAAATAATAAAAAAAAGAAAAATTAAGGAAAATAAGAGCAATGAAATGTAATTAGGTTAAACGAGCCAAAAACCGTAGCGATGGGGGACCGCACCGGGAAGTTACGGCGCAGGCAATAGCTGATCCCAGGACTGCGGGGAACCCTCGAAAATAATTTTTGAGACATGATTAAAGGCCTATTGAGGTATAATTGACTTAGAAAATGTCAAAAAAAATTTAATTAATTAGTACAAGGAAAAACAAAAAAATCAAGAAATCGACAAAAATCAGTGTTACCGAAAAATAGGAAATGTAACCGAAAAAGGGGCATTTTGGTCAATTGACATCTAGAGTTGGCTTTTGACCTAAATGTCCATTAAAAATAAATGGTATTAAATTTTAGAAATGCCATGGAAATAAGAAATATTACACATAATATAAATTAAAGGAATATAAGGGCATTAGTACAATTAAGGGAAACTTTGACATATTTTAATGTTAATGGTGGTTAGTGCTCCACTAAGTGAGATTATATATAGTCACTAGAAGACAATAGGATGCCATTTCATCATCTTCATCTTCTCCCTTAAACATTGCTGAATTGTTTTCTCTCCATTTTCCACCATTGTCATCCCTTCATGCAAGCTTCAAAGGTCCATCTTCAAGCCATATTTCCATAAATGGTCTTCATTAAAGTTAATTGTAACACCCCTATGTTCGGTAGTGCGTTCTACTGTTCTTGTGACCAATGTTATCTAGACAGTTAGAATGCCTAGAACTACACTTAGATATGGATGAGGAGACATAAAATAATGAAATACAAGAAAAGAAAATGCAAGAAAAACAAAGAAAAAAATAATAGCAATGAAATGTAACCAAGTTAAACGAGCCAAGAACCCTAGCGATGGGTGATCGCACCGGGAAATTGCGGCGTGGACCGTTGACTAGCCCTGGACCGTGGGGAACCCTGTAAAATATTTTTAAGACATAATTAAAGACTTATTGAAGCATAAATATCATTAGAAATATCAAAGAAAAATTAATTAATTAGTACAAAGAAAAGTGAAAAATCGAGAAAACGACAAAATCCGGTGTTACCGAAAAATCGAGAATGTAACCCGAACAGGGGCATTGTGGTCATTTGATACCCCGAGTTGTCTTTTAACCTAAATGTCCATTAAATTACACTTGAAAAATGTCATCAAAAATTAAATTGATGGTACATAGTTTAAATAGGAAAAATTGGGAGCTTAATGTGAGAAATTGGGAATTTAAGATTAAATTAACATTAAATTTTCACATAGTGCTCCACTAACTCACCTAAGTGGACCACTACACCTTCATTTGGACAGATTGTTCATCTTCTTCCTCACCTCTCAAAATCCAACCGAAAATGGTGAAGAAGAGTCCACCATTGTCGTCCCACCTTGAACTTTCATGCAAGCATGATCGAAGCCATTTTTCCACTAGCTTCCTTCACTAAAATTGCTCTACACCACTTGGGCAGTAGATAGGCAGCAAGAAGATCAAGTTTAGTCAAGGTTTTGAAAACTTTCCAAAGTGGTAAGTAGGTATTTTTGATGCTTGCTTCATTAAAGTTTGTGTGGATGTTATGGGTAGTTGAATTGTGGAAAGATTTTTGGAGTTTGATGTTTTAAGGGAGATATATATTTTTTGCAGCCATGAAAACTCCATAAGAATAGTTTATCCTTGCATGTAAATAATAGATTAAAGTGTTGATGAAGTGTTTATGTGTGTAGGAATAAATTGGGTGATGTATACTAAATGTATGTGAATGTACACTTGATTTTGGAAGCTTGGAAGTTACTTGAGAGAGATGTATGAATTGGCAACTTGAAGTGTGAACCAAAATATGTTATTTCATGGTTTGGTTTATGGAATGATATGGTTGAATTATGGTGCTTGTTATAGCAGCTTGTATATGTGTATAAAGGTTTGAGTTTGGACATGTAAATGAGCTAGGTTATGTGGTTAAATTGTTTGTAATTTGAACTTAGAAGATTGTGGACTATAATGTGCATATTGAGTGTGTTTATAAGCTGCCAAAATGACAAAAAATATGTTGTGAAATGTGTTTATGTTATGGTACAAAACAGAAATGGCATGAAGGAAGTGACTCAGTAAGTGTTGAATGTGTCCTTTGGTATGTAATGAAGAGTATGTTGCAGGGCAGTGTATATTTTGGCTTAGAACCTTAAGTGTGTGGCTCCAATTGGTATGAGACCAATTGGAGGTGAAACTAGGCACAAAAAGTGCCAACTTTCATGAAGGAAGCTTACCAAAATTCTGCTTGGAAGGTAACTTAAAAAATGACCAAATCCGGATTAGTGCATTTAAGGCCTGAAAATTGACCATTTGGGCAGCAGTTAGTGTTTTGGCCATAACTCACTCAAAAGATGTCCAATTGACCTGAAATTTTTACCATGAATATTTGAGACATATATCTACAAGTCTTATGAAGACACCAAAGCCCAGAAATGACCATAAGCAAGTCAAATAACTTCCACAAGTTCGGGTCCAAAAACTAGCTGAACCAAAAGTGACCTAAAAATGACCTAAAGTGACCATTTTGATACATTTTGACCAGCAATAGTAAAATGACCATAACTTGATCTAGTAAACTCAGAATGACCTGAAATTTTGCCCTGCATGCAATAAGACATAGACCTACAAGTTTTTAGTTTTGACCAAAACCCGAAAACTGAGGGAACTAGGTCATCCGGCTAAGTCAAATTAGTATACCGGAATCCGACAAATTGCAATAAAACGCAATATACATGGAAATGAATTGGGTAACATGTACCAACCCTAAAAGGCTACAAATGTGACATATTGGTAACATTAAAACCTAATTCACCTAGACTGCATCGAGGGTCAACATCTTAGGTTGACTAAGGAAATAATAAAATTCAATATACTAAGTGTTAAGCCTTATTCTTAGAGACAGTTTAAATGAGTACTAAAATACTTCAAATTGTGTTTCTCAATTAGCAAAGACTCAGGGAAGGGGAAGGAAACACTGAGTCAGAGCCAAGAGACAGTTATTAGAGGTTTGTGCACAATAATTATTTCTTTTGAATTTTTCAATTGAAATAAATTATGACTATTTATATATTATTTTTTAAAATTGTGAAAATTTGTTTGAATGATATTTGATGGATACTTATTGATTGAAAAGCATTGTAAATGATTTGAAACCACAGCTATCATGTATATTGATTGAATTCCTCGCTAGCTTGTCTAGTGGGATGAATTGAATTCCCTCTCTGGCTGAAGTGTTGAGGTGTGTGCCTATTGAGGATTAATAGAATGAGTACTCATATTTTTGCTAGCTAGCTATGTTTTCCTCATTAGCCATCGGCTTTTGGGACGAATTGAATTACTCACTAGCCATCGGCTTTTGGGACGAATTGAACTTTGAAACATGATTTAAGTTGTGTGTGATTTATTGATATGTATTGTGAGATTGTGAAATGGAATTTAAATTCTTATTGATATTCACTGTCTTTTGAATTTAACTATGTTTTGATTTATTGAGATTTATTGGGATATTATGAATGGAGTTTAAATTCTTTATGACATTCATTATCTTTGAATTTAACTATGGTTTAAGTATCCACTATTTATATGACTTATGATATGTGATTTAAAGTTGTATTTGGTTAATGTTGTGCACCACTGAGACATTGTCTCAGCGATAGCTTTTTATTGCTGTCGCAGGTAGACAGACTGACAAGGCAGCAGACTAGGCTGTTAGTGCTTCAGTGAGAGATCATCGGGTATATTGAGTATACCATATTCTACATTTTGTATTTTAATGTATGTTCACTGTATGTGTATAGTGTTATTGGTTTTGAGCAATTGTAAATTAAAATTGTACATTGAAGTTGTAAAATAAATTGTGAATTATTTTGGCTTGTAAAATTTGTACTATATTTTATCTCAGCCTTTGAAAATACTGAAAAATTATTGTGGATTTGAGTTGAGAAACATATTGTGTTGATTAAATGTTGGAGTTTGAGATTGAGAAATATATTTGAAGTGCTTTTTATAGGTTTTTGAAGAACTGTTTTATTCAAAATACAGATGGCACTCCACCAAAATTTTTACAGAAATTACTAATAATTCAAATGTATTAGCTGTTTCACTTCAGTTCAAAAAATTTTTTAACACCTGTAAATAATGCTCACCAGTGTAAAAAGAAGTACGAAAAGTTTTAAAACCCCTTGTAGTGCATTTAATGGGTTATCAAGAGACGAAGTCGGTAATTCATTAGTTATACTACGGGATCATGTTATGCCTTACAGAGGGGTAGGGTGTGACATGTTTTAGTGGTATCAGAGCTAGTTTTTAAATTCTATTTTCACCTATAATTTGAATATTCTTTGTTCATAGTACAACTGCTCAATGTCATTGTTTGATACATACAGTACATTACATTATAGATATGCACTAACAGGAGAAAATCTCCTTGTGTTATTTGTTCAGGAGGTCTAAGATCCTCGAATTGATTATGGAAGAGGGTGATCGTTCAGTCGATCAATCTATTGAGGCTGAGGTACAAGGGGATGCCCCAGCCCTACACAATATCAGTGGATCAGCAGCACCAGCCCCCTCAATACCGCAGTTTCCTGCTCAGTTCACTCAGCAGATGGCTGCAATGTTCCAACAAATGGCTGGAAATATGCCTACTCAAGTCCCACTACAGACACCAGTGGTACAACCACAGTCCTCTGCTAGGCAGTATGACAAATTAATGAAATATGAGGCTACTGAGTTTAAGGGGACAGTAGATCCTCTAGAGGCAGAACAATGGTTAGAGAGAATGGATAGGGTATTCAAGAAGCTACATTGTACAGAGGAGCTCAGATTTGAATTTTCAATATCTCTGCTATAGGGGGATGCATATGACTGGTGGAAAACCATTCCCCACAGTCTGGTAGAACCTGCAGTGCTAACATGGAATGATTTTTTACGGGAGTTCAGACAAAAATATGTCCCTGATGCTTATGTGGACCAAAAGCTGCAAGAGTTCCTTAGTCTGAAACAGGGGAGTAGATCAGTGACTGAATATGAAAGGGAATTTTCCCACCTGAGCCAGTATGCAGTAAGTCTACTTGCTACCAGCAGGAAAAGATGCAAGAGGTTTGAAATCGGCTTGAAGCCCAGTATCAGATTACAAGTGGTCGGATTCAAACATAACAACTTCTCTGAGCTTGTTTCTCAAGCACTAGAGTTAGAAAGAATTGAATCTAAAGCGGCCCCTGAGAAAAAGAAATCAGAGAAGACAGAGAAAGAGGGAAAGTCAATATAACAGAGTTCCAATGGTCCTACTAGAAAGAGGAAGAACCATGGGGGACATAGCAGAAGTGGTAAGAAGTCTAATAGGGGAAGATATTCGGGACAGAAACCTCCTCTATCTGGTTAGCAGAGTACCAGAGGTTCCTACCCTCCCCGCCAATGTGAAACTTATGGAAGAAACCATAGTGGGGTATGTTACAAGGCTATTGGAGCCTGTTATAACTGTGGAGGCACAGGACACTTTGTCAAGGACTGCACCAGTACTCGCAGAGTTGGACCACCTCCTACTCCTGCAGAAGGGTCAATTCAGAGCCCTGTCACCAAAAGTTCACAACCACCCAGCAGAGGTAGAGGCAGGGGTAGAGGTAGCCCAGCATGCAGCCACGGCACAGTGAAACAATCAGAGCAAGGTAGTGCTCCAGTCAGAGTCTATGCAATGAGACAGAGAGAAGAGGCTGAGACATCTGATGTTGTGGCTGGTACCTTCTCAACCTTTAATCAAGATGTGTTTGTGTTATTTGATCCGGGTTCTACCCAAACTTATGTGAGTACTAGCATCATTGATTGCATTGTTGTTCCATGTACAAAAATGGACTTTGAGGTGCTAGTAACAAGTCCACTGGGACAAGAGGTCAGGGTTAATAAAATGTATAGGGATTGTCCTTTGGTGATCCAAGGACATACTTTTCTATCTGATCTCATTGAAATGCCCTTCAGAGATTATGATATCATCTTGGGCATGGATTGGTTAGCCAGGCATCATGCCATGATTGATCAGAGATCAAGATAGTCACTTTTGGTCTCCTCGATGCTGATGTGATAATACATGGGGAGAGGCAACTACTGCTATCAAACATCATTTCGGATGCACTAGCCAGAAAAATTATCATAAAGGGGTGTGAAGCATACTTGGCACATGTGGTAGACAACTAGTGGGGAGTCCAGCATTGAGGGACATCCCTACAGTATATGACTTTCCAGATGTATTTCCTGATGAATTGCCAGGATTACCTCTAAAAAGAGAGGTGCAGTTTGAAATTAATGTTCTACCTAGTGTGGATCCAATCTCCATAACATCATACAGAATGGCACTAGCAGAGTTGAAGGAGTTGAAGGCACAATTGCAAGAACTACTTGAAAAGGGCTTTATCCGCCCTAGTGTGTCACCTTGGGGAGCACCAGTATTGTTTGTTAAGAAGAAAGGTGGCACTCTCCGCTTATGTATTGACTACTGGTAGTTGAATAAGGTGACAATAAAGAACAGATATCCATTGCCTCGCATTGATGATCTGTTTGATCAGTTGAAGGGTGCAGCTATATTCTCCAAGATTGATTTATGATCTAGTTATTATCAGTTGAAGGTGCAAGAGCAGAGTATTCCAAAAACTGCTTTCAGAACTCGGTATGGCCACTATGAGTTTCTAGTAATGCCATTCGGGTTAACTAATGCTCCATCTGCTTTTATGGATCTGATGAACACTATCTTCAGACCATATCTCGACCAATTTGTGGTGGTGTTTATTGATGATATTTTGATATATTCAAGGAATGCAGAGGAGCATGACAGACATCTACGGATTATACTGCAGACCTTAAGGCAGAAACAGCTATACGCTAAATTATCAAAATGTGAATTTTGGCAGAAAGAAATCTCCTTCTTGGGACATGTTGTGTCAGCTGAAGGGATCAAGGTAGATTCCAGCAAGGTAGAAGCTATACTTAATTGGAAGCCACCCAAGAATATCATAGAAATTCGCAGTTTTCTGGGTTTAGCTGGATATTATCATCGATTTGTGAAAGGATTTTCTATGTTATCTTCTCCACTGACCAAGCTGCTTCGGAAAGATGTAAAATTTTAGTGGACAGATAAATGTCAGCAGAGTTTTGATGAGTTGAAGAGGTGTTTAACTGAAGCTCCAGTCCTTACTTTACCTACTCCGGATAAAGAATACACAGTTTATAGTGATGCTTCTCACAATGGGTTAGGCTATGTACTAATGCAAGATCGAAATGTCATTGCTTATGCATCACGCCAGCTGAAACCGCATGAGAGGATCTACCCAACACATGATTTAGAGCTAGCAGCTATTGTTTTTGCTCTGAAGATCTGGAGACACTATTTATATGGAGAGAAATGCTACATCTACACAGATCACAAGAGCTTGAAGTATTTGGGCACACATAAGGAATTGAATTTGAGGCAGAGGAGATGGTTAGAACTTATTAAAGACTATGATTGCTTAATAGACTATCAACCAGGGAAAGCAAATGTGGTGGCTGACGCCTTAAGTCGCAAGACTATGGCAAGTCTCAGAGTTTCTCCTTTGTCCATGGTACATGAGTTGAAAGCACAGCATGCCAGTTTAGAGATTGATGATGAGGGACATACAGTAGTTGCATAGCATGTACAGCCAGTGTTGATTGATCAGATTATAATGGCTACTCAAAGTGATGACAAAATATCAGAAGCTACTAAAAGAAGTCCAGCAAGGCAAGAAACCTGAATTCTCTGTGAGAGATGATGGTTTATTGCTACATCAGGGCAGAATGTGCATTCCTAATGATGTGGAATTGAGACGAATCATTATGAAAGAAGCACATGAGTCTCCTTTTGCTATGCACCCTGGTGGAACTAAAATGTACAGAGGGCTGAAAGAGCATTACTAGTGGATGGGTATGAAGAGGGATATAGCTGAATTTGTTTTCAAATGCCTAACTTGTCAGCAAGTAAAGGCAGAACATCAAGTACCAGCAGGTTTGTTACATCCATTGCCAGTACCAGAGTGGAAATGGGAATGGATAACTATGGATTTTGTTATGGGACTTCCAAGGACACAGAATAGTCATGATGCAGTATGGGTTATAGTTGACAGACCGACCAAGTCTTCTCACTTTTTGCCAGTTCGGATGGACTATAGCCTGGAAAGATTGGCCAGATTGTATATAAATGAGATTGTAAAATTGCATGGAGTGCCAGTATCGATTGTATCTAACAGAGATTCTAGGTTCACTTCTAGATTCTAGGGTAGTCTTCAGAGAGCCCTAGGGACTAGATTGAACTTCAGCACAGTATTACACCCAAAAACAGATGGCCAATCTGAAAGGGTAATTCAGATATTGGAGGATATGCTACGAGCTTGTGTGATTGAGTTTGAAGGTAGTTGGGATACACACTTGCCTTTGATTGAGTTTGCTTATAATAACAGCTACCAATCAAGTA
Organism: Hevea brasiliensis; assembly: GCF_030052815.1. NCBI lineage: Eukaryota > Viridiplantae > Streptophyta > Magnoliopsida > Malpighiales > Euphorbiaceae > Hevea > Hevea brasiliensis. The sequence goes on along the minus strand of NC_079508.1, from coordinate 35,943,133 downwards.
TTAGGATGCCTCCATATGAAGCTTTGTATGGTAGAAAGTGCAGAACTCCCTTATGTTGGGATGAAGTTGGTGAAAGGAAAATGATTGGGCCAGAAATTGTTCAGCAGACAGAGGAAAAGATCAGATTGATCAGAGATCGACTCAAGGCTACATCAGACCATCAGAAGTCCTATGTTGATCTGAAGAGAAGAGATATTGAATATGCAGTGGGTGATAAGGTATTCCTCAAAGTTTCTCCTTGGAAGTGGATTATGAGATTTGGCAGAAAGGGGAAACTGAGTCCTCGCTTTATTGGACCATATGAGATTCTGGAAAGAGTGGGTCCCTTGGCATATCGGTTGGCATTACATCCAGAGCTAGAAAGGATACACAGTGTATTTCATGTGTCAATGTTAAGGAGGTGCAGATCTGACCCATCTCATATACTATCAGTTGAAGAAATTGAGGTAAATCCAGACCTCTCATATGAGGAAGAACCCATAGAAATTCTGGCTTATGAGGTGAAGCAGCTGAGGAATAAACAGATACACTTGGTTAAAGTGCTGTGGAACCATCATTCAGGCCAGGAAGCTACTTGGGAACCTGAAGAGGATATGAGGAGACAACACCCACAACTGTTCAAAGACTGATGCCAGGTAAAATTTCGAGGCGAAATTTATTTTAAGGGGAGGAGAATTGTAACACCCCTATGTTCAGTAGTGCGTTCTACTATTCCTGTGACCAGTGTTGTCCGGACAGCTAGGATGCCTAGAACTACACTTACATATGGATGAGGAGACATAAAATAATAAAATACAAGAAAATAAAATACAAGAAAAATAAAGGAAAAATAATAGCAATGAAATGTAACCGATTTAAACGAGCCAAGAACCCTAGTGATGGGTGACTGCACCAGGAAGTTGCGGCGTGGACCGTTGACTAGCCCTGGACCGCGGGAAACCCTGAAAAATATTTTTAAGACATAATTAAAGACTTATTGAAGCATAAATATCATTAGAAATATTAAAGAAAAATTAATTAATTTATTAGTACAAAGAAAAGTGAAAAATATAGAAAACGACAAAACTCGGTGTTACCGAAAAATCGGGAATGCAACCCGAACAGGGGCATTGTGGTCATTTGTGTAACACCCTCACTGTAGCAATTATGCACATTCTACTGTTTCGGTGATCGGTGTCGGTCCGGACAGCTAGAACTTCTGGAAAAATATTTAAACTAAAGTGAGAAGTCATAAATAACTCAAATATTAATAAGAAAAATTTAGGAAAAATTTTAGAAATAAAATACAACCAAGTTAAATCAGCCGGTGCCCTAGCGATGGGTAACCTAGTGGGAAGTTGCGGTTCTCGCAACTAGGAGCCCTAGACCCGGGAGAAAATTCATAAAATAATTTTTGAGACTCCAGAGAAGGGTCATTGAGGTTCCTATGGCATTAGAATGCCAAGAAAATACTTAAAAAAAATTTTCAATCGGTACAGACAATCTTGGCACAATAAGCCAAACGGAGGGCATTTTGGTCATTTCGTCTTCGGAGATGATTTTTTACCAACTTGTCCAATTAAGTAAATAATTATTATGACATAAAATAGGAATAAATATTGATGAAAAATAAATTAAAAATGAGTAAAAAAAAGAAGAAAGAAAGATAAACTGACAACTCGGTAAGAGCAAAATTTGGTCAATTAAATTTGAGGGTCCAATATTGACCAAAAATAATAATTATTAATTTAATGAAGCTAAATTAATTTAATTAATTGAAATTATGAAAATTAAAAATAATTATTGAAAAGTCAAATTATAATGATTATAAACTTCAAAATAATTTCAAATTTGCCATTCTACTTATTTACCATATTGCCATTAAATATTTAATTATTATATAGGTTAATTATTGAACAAAAATCTGCATTTTTTCCCTTCTTCTTCCTATCACTTGCCTTCTTCTCTTCTTCTCTAAAATTCTCCATTAAAAACCCAAAATCCAAAGCTTGAAACCCTAAGTCACAACCAAATTTTTTCTTGGAAAAATTATGGCCCACCCTAAACTAAAGCCTAATTAGGAGAAAGCACTCAAGAAAACCAAAAAAAAAATTGAGTTTGGGGCAAGAGGAATTTCAGCCAAGGTGGACCAAGAAGGAGCTTCAAGTTTTTGATTGATTAGAAGGTTGAATTGAAGTTGAGTGAAGCTAAGGAATAATGTTAGTGCTAGAAATTCTCTTGGAACTTAAAATTTATGCAAGTTGATTTAGGGTTTGCTCAAATATGGAATTTTGCATTGTGACTTGAATTTGATGATGTTGAGGTTGATTATTGACTATTAGAAGTGTTATAAATGTGAATTGAAGTTTGGAAGTTGGGTGAAATTGAAAATTGGGAGTTCTTCTCTTATGCAGGAAATTCGGACCTATGAGTCCAGGGTATTGTTTGACCCATAACTGAAGTTGTGTGACTCCAATTGGTATGAGGCCAATTGGAGGTGAAAATAGACACATAATGGCACAACTTTTGTGAAGAAACCATGCCCAGAAAACCAAACCAAGTGGACCAAAAGTTTGCCCTAATCCGGGTGACCTGCAATCTGCCTGGGCAAAATGACCAAATGAACAGTATTTGGTCATTTGGCCATAACTCAATGTAGCAAGGTCCAATTGACCTGAAATTTTACCAGCAACAAGTTGAGATATATACCAACAACTTTCATGAAGAAACCTGACCCAAATTATGACCATAACTTAGTCAAATTGCCAACCAAACTTGAGTTACCAAATCTGGCAGAAACAATTTTACCCAGAATTTTGGGTTCTGCCCAATCCGGCCAGTCATGGTTTTTAGGCCATAACTTGAGCTAAAAAACTCCAAATGGAGTGATTCAAAAAAGAAAATTCAACTAGACAAAATGAGGAACAGCTTTCATGTTGATCAGTTTGCCAAATTCCCAATGTAAAATTGACTAATAGAACAGTAAAAACAAGGCATGAAAACTGAAAATTCTGCCCAATTAACATTAAGCTTGGAAATGGTATTGGCAACCAATACCAACAAATTTTGAATGCAAAATGTGGTATCTTGGAGAACTTAGGTTCAATAAATTTATTATGTATTAAAAAGTCAACAATTTGAGTGAATAGTAATACAAAGACACAAAGTATAATAACTAAATTGGTAGAGGAAATTAAGGTATGAAATTTGGAATCCATGAAACATTCATGGATTACTTGGAATAGAAATAGTAATTTACCTAAATGACTTAATAAATATTTAAGTTATGTGAGTATATGATTAAGATTTGTATTCCCCTTACTAGTAGGTCTAATAAAACATAAGTAATACCACTTGAATATGAAATGAAATTAAACTAGATGGATTGTTGAGTATAAATAGGGCTTATATACCCATCACAAATGGAATTCATAAAATATTAGTAACTCAACTTGAAATATAAAATTTGTAATTACATAAGTAGATTTTTGAATGTATAAATGAGAAAGGAAAAAATGTTTTGAATAAAATGATACATGTGAACCATTGTTTAGAATTGTGATCATATAAATGATCAAATGAATGTAATAATTATAATTGAAATTTATCATGAAATAATGAAGTCATAAAACACAATATATTAATATTTGATGATATTATGTGCCCTTGTATTGCCTAGACACGTGTGTCAGATTGGATAGATTAGCATGCCAATAGGGTATTGTTTTAGCAGTACTGCGAAAGGCATTATGCCTGTATTTATGGCTTTGTGCCCGTATTCATGGCTTTATGCCCGTATTCATGGCTTTATGCCAACATTCATGCCTTTTATGCCTGATTATGTGTTATCATGGCTTTTTAGCCATACTGACTGTATACGTGGTTGACGTTCTGCATCCCATGGTATGACGGCCCGAGACACCGCGGTGTCCAGTGCCAACGACTCGTTATCCAGTTTAGTCAGCCTGTCATAGGTTACTTGGGCAGTGAAATTTATTGAAATAAGTTAAGAATATTAGTAATAAAAAAAATTAGAAATTAAATAAATGAGTAAGATGACCTAAAATAAATTAGATTAGTTATTTATTAGAAAGAATCGAAATGAACTGGACCGATATCAAAATTTACTTATTATGAAATAATCTGAGATAACCTAGAAAGTACTGAGAAAATGCTAAAAGATTAGCAAAGAAAATTATAACACATATAAATATTGCAAATGTGACTTACATGATAATATAAGCATATATTTATTATTTTTAGATCATTTTTCTTTGTAAATTATTACTGTACATTGGCGAAATAAACACTTTCAAAGAAGACTAAATTACGATAAAACATATTAAATTTTAGAATCGCATGTGAAGTATAAATAAATCTTAATTATTTAAATTATGTTTTATTTCTATCTTTATTTGTATATTATTTCCTTGCTATATTATTGCACCACTAAGCAGCAATGCTTAGCACGATGGAATTGTTTCCTCGCGCAGGTACTGAAGTTAAAGCCCAGCAAATACTAAATAGAGATTTTGGAGTTCTGATCTGCAAAGCGTTCAAGGTTGTCACCTCCTCAGCAATGCATGTAGATAGGGCTCACATTAAGCATATCATGTATTTTGTGTATGTTATTTATTTCTTATATTGTAATATAAATTAACAAATTGTAATTAATTTGTATATCATGTAAATTTAGGATTTATTTAATTATTGCGAATGATGTAAATTAATGCAAATTTGAGAATTTTGCTATAAGAATGGAGCATGAATGAATTTGTACAAATGAGTATAGATTTGAATTACATAATGATTTTTCAAATGATGATATGAGTATGGAAATGATTATAAAATTAAAATGTATGGATGAGATTTGAAATATGAGAAAATTATGCGAATGATTGATGAGATAATTATGATTAGCATGGATGAGATTTTTTTTATTTTAAAATATTATTGAATTTCAAACAGGTGAATATTGAAATACGCCAAAGGATAATAAAATAGGGGAAACTCCACTGGTTTCTCCGTAGAAAAAAAATTAATATTAAATTAAACGAGTTCAAAATTATTAAAAAAGTAAAGTAAGATAAGTTAGGGTGCTTCGGCACCGATTGTAACACGCCTTGTTTGGTTACACTATAGTCGGGTGAGGGGTGTTACAATTTGACACCCCGAGTTGTCTTTTGACCTAAATGTCCATTAAATTGCACTTGGAAAATGTCATCAAAAATTAAATTGATGGTACATAGTTTAAATAGCAAAAATTGGGAGCTTAATGTGAAAAATTGGGAATTTAAGATTAAACTAACATTAAATTTTCACATAGTGCTCCACTAACTCACCTAAGTGGACCACTACACCTTCATTTGGATAGATTGTTCATCTTCTTCCTCACCTCTCAAAATCCAGCCGAAAATAGTGAAGAAGAGTCCACCATTGCCGTCCCACCTTGAACCTTCATGCAAGCATGATTGAAGCCATTTTTCTACTAGCTACCTTCACTAAAATTACTCTAAACCACTTGGGCAGTAGATAGGCAGCAAGAAGATCAAGCTTAGTCAAGGTTTTGAAGATTTTCTAAAGTGGTAAGTAGGTATTTTTTATGCTTGCTTCACTAAAGTTTATGTGGATGTTATGGGTAGTTGAATTGTGAAAAGATTTTTGGAGTTTGATATTTTAAGGGAGATGTATATTTTTGGCAGCCATGGAAACTCCATAAGAACAGTTTATCTTGCATGTAAATGGTAGATTAAAGTGTTGATGAAGTGTTTATGTGTGTAAGAATAAATTGGGTGATGTATACTAAATGTATGTGAATGTACACTTGATTTTGGAAGCTTGGAAGTTAATTGAGAGAGATGTATGAATCGGCAACTTGAAGTGTGAACCAAAATATGTTATTTCATGGTTTGGTTTATGGAATTATATGGTTGAATTATGGTGCTTGTTATGGCAGCTTGTATATGTGCATAAAGGTTTGAGTTTGGACATGTAAATGAGCTAGGTTATGTGGTTAAATTGTTTGTAATTTAAACTTGGAAAATTCTGGACTATAATGTGCATATTGAGTGTGGTTATAAGCTGCCAAAATGACCAAAAATGTGTTGTGAAATGTGTTTATGTTATGGTACAAAATAGAAATGGCATGAAGGAAGTGACTTGGTAAGTGTTGAATGTGTCCTTTGGTATGTAATGAAGAGTATGTTGTAGGGCAGTGTATATTTTGACTTAGAACCTTAAGTGTGTGGCTTCAATTGGTATGAGACCAATTGGAGGTGAAACTAGGCACAAAAAGTGCCAACTTTTATGAAGGAAGCTTACCAAAATTCTGCTTGGAAGGTAACTTGAAAAATGACCAAATCCGGATTAATGCATTTAAGGCCTGAAAATTGACCATTTGGGCAGCAGTTAGTATTTTGGCCATAACTGACTCAAAACAGGTCCAATTGACTTGAAATTTTTACCATGAATATTTGAGACATATATCTACAAGTCTTATGAAGACACCAAAGCCCAGAAATGACCATAAGCAAGTCAAATAGCTTCCACAAGTTTGGGTCCAAAAACTGGCCGAACCAAAAGTGACCTAAAAATGACCTAAAGTGACCATTTTGATACATTCTGATTAGCAATAGTAAAATGACCATAACTTGGTCTAGTAAACTCAGAATGACCTGAAATTTTGCCTCGCATGCAATAAGACATAGACCTACAAGTTTGTAGTTTTGACCGAAACTCGAAAACTGAGGGAACTAGGTCATCCGGCAAGGTCAAATTAGTATACCGAAATTCGACAAATTGCAATAAAACGCAATATACATGGAAATGAATTGGGTAAGATGTACCAACCCTAAAAGGCTATAAATGTGACATATTGGTAATATTAAAACCTAATTCACCTAGACTGCATTGAGGGTCAACATCTTAGGTTGACTAAAGAAATAATAAAATTCAATATACTAAGTGTTAAGCCTTATTCTTAGAGACAGTTTAAATGAGTACTGAAACACTTCAAATTGTGTTTCTCAGTTAGCAAAGACTCAGGGAAGGGGAAGGAAACACTGAGTCAGAGCCAAGAGACAGTTATCAGAGGTTTGTGCACAACAGTTATTTCTTTTGAATTTTTTAATTGAAATAAATTATGACTATTTGTATATTATTATTTTAAATTGTGGAAATTTATTTGAATGATATTTGATAGATACTTATTGATTGAAAAGCATTGTAAATGGTTTGAAACCACAGCTATCATGTATATTGATTGAATTCCTTGCTAGCTTGTCTAGTGGGACGAATTGAATTCCCTCTCTGGCTGAAGTGTTGAGGTGTGTGCCTGTTGAGGATGAATAGAATGAGTACTCATATTTTTGCTAGCTAGCTATGTTATTCCTCATTAGCCATCAGCTTTTGGGACGAATTGAACTTTGGAACATGATTTAAGCTGTGTGTGATTTATTGATATGTATTGTGAGATTGTGAAATGGAGTTTAAACTCTTATTGACATTCACTGTCTTTTGAATTTAACTATGTTTTGATTTATTGAGATTTATTGGGATATTGTGAAATGGAGTTTAAATTCTTTATGACATTCATTGTCTTTGAATTTAACTATGGTTTAAGTATCCATGTAACACCCTCCCTGTAGCAACTCCGTACATTCTCTGCCCATCGTGACGATTGTCGGTCCCACAGCTAGAACGTTCGGAAAAATATTTAAACTAAAGTGAGGGACCATAATTAACTCAAATATTAATAAGAAAAATTTAGAAATAATTTTAGAAATAAAATACAACAAAGTTAAATGAGCCGGTGCCCAAGCGATCGGTAACCCAGAGGGAAGTTGCGGTTCTCGCAACTAGGAGCCCTAGACCCGGGTAAAAATTCATAAAATAATTTTTGGGACTCCAGAGAAGGGTCATTGAGGTTCCTATAGCATTAGAATGCCAAGAAAATATTTAGAAAAAATTTTCAATCGGTACAGACAATTTTGACCCGTTAAGCCAAACGGAGGGCATTTTGGTCATTTCGCCTTCAGAGGCGATTTTTGACCGACTTATCCAGTTGAGTAAATAATTATTATGACATAAAATATGAATTAATGTTGATGAAAAATTAATTTAAAGATAGTAGAAAAGAAAAATCAATATAATGCAAATTATGACATCATTATGATGTCAATTAAAAGTTCCCACCAATTACATTTAAACAACCATTTAAGTAACTAATAAAAGAGACAATTGAGACTAAAGAAAATCAAAAACCTATCAGCCATCTTCATCCCTCATTCCAGCCGCACCACCATGGCCATGGAAGCCTTCATCTCTTTCTTCATTCAAGCTTGAAAAATCTCTCTAACCTTAACCCAAAACCCTTAAGTCCCTTCACAAAAATTGGTCACCCAACCTTGCTAAAGTGTTTGGCAGCCTAGAAAAGGAAAGAAAGTGAAGTTTAAGCTTGGAAAATTCTGCCCTACAAGAGGTTAGTGCCTATTTATACACCCATCCCTCTTATTCCATGTTAGAGACTTAAAATGAGTAAGAATTTGTAAATTAAATGAATAGAATTTATGTGTATGTACACCATGTGTTTCAGCAGCCCTAAGGAAGGGATAAGATTGATTATTTTTGATGGACTTAGAGTGGACTAGAGATCATGTTTAAAGTATATATTTATGTGGATAATGAATTAGTTAATTAACTAAGGTAACTTGTGTGAAATTGAAATGGGAATTAGGGTTTTAGGAGTGAAACTTGGACTTTGCTTATGAAATGGTGAGTGAACCTTCTAATGGTCAATTAGTGACTATTTGAGGTAAGTTGACCATAATTTGAAGTGAATTAGAGTATTACAAACTGAATTGGTAGGCTGCCTAGTGAGGGCAGCAAGGGAGGCTGTGAGTCCAGCCTGTTTGGACTGCCATAACTCTGGCTGTGTAGGTTCAATTGGTGTTTGGCCAATTAGACATGAAACTAGACACATAATGGCACAATTTTGGTGAAGAAACCATGCCCAAAAGACCAAAGCAAGTGGACCAAAAACTGGCCCCAATCCGGATGTCCTGCAACCAGATTCTGCAGAATGACCAAATGAACAGTAATTGTTCATTTGGCCATAACTCATTGTAGAATGGCCCAATTGACCTGAAATTTTTACAGCAACAATTTAAGATATAGAAAAACAACTTTCATGAAGAAACCTATCCCAAATTATGACCAGAACCTATCCTATAAGGCAGTTGCAGTCACTGTTCACTGCACTGTAGATATGGTCAGTTCTGCAATTTTTCAATCCGGCCAGCTGTGGTTTTTGAACCATAACTGGAGCTACAAAACTCCAAATGGAGTGATCCAAAATAGGAAATTCAACTAGACAAAATAAGGAACAACTTTCATGTTTACCATTTCTTCAAATTCCCACTGTAACAGTCACTAATGGAATAGTAAAGTTTGGGTACAAAAACTGAAAATTCTGCTCCCTTAGTTCTAAGCTTAGAAATGGTATTGGTGATTAATTCCAATAAGTTTTGAATGCAAAATGTGGTACATTGGGAGTGTTAAAACCAATGTACCTAATTTCTATGCAAAAGTTAACATTTTTGTTGACCAATGAAGTGAATAGTGACCCCAAAACTTGAAATTCAAAAATTGAAGAATTCAAAAGTATCAAATGCCCTAGTATACCTAACAAGATTGGTTTGGATAGTTTGGCATGCCAATAGGGTTCAGTTAGCAGTACTGCACATGGCATTATGCCATTCTGTGTTTTCACGGCTTTTAGCCATTCTGACCTTGTGTTGAGATTTGGCCTTGTGCCTGATGTTATTACAGCTTATTAGCTGTTCTGTTGCACACCGGGAGATGCATATGTGACCGATGGTGTGACGGCCGAGGTACTAGATACCCAAAGGCTGCCTTACCCGTTTATCGATCCGATTCAAAGATAGGTTACTTGGGCAACCAAAAGAATGAAAGTGGATAAAATTAATGAAATAAATGATTATAACAAGTACAAAACAAGTAAAATTTTCGAAACCTCAAATAAATTATAATTTCAATAAATAACTTAAATAAATAATATTTCACAAGTTATATTCAAAACTATGATAAAAATTAATTAAGGTAAAATAGAGTGTGCCGGTACACCGTGTGACCTTGCTTACTCTGACGCATCAGACACTGTAAGGGGTGTCACATTTAGTGGTATCAGAGCACGGTTTAGGCGTTTCTGGGCCTAGATTGAGTCCATACCATGCATTGCATTTGTAAGAGTCGAGGTGACACTAATGCAGATCTGTTTGTCTTTGTTATTTTGAATAGGATATGGACCCTACATCACAGAGAGCAGTTGAGGAGGAAGTGGAGAGTCATGCTCCACCTGCAGCAGCTGAGACTGGGGGTATGGGAGAACCTGCTCCGCCAACTCAAGCAGAGCCTGCTCAGCCTCCACAGGCCATGTTCCAGCAAATGGCCGAATTCTTCAGACAAATGGCTGGGGTAATGCCAGCACCACCACCGCCACCACCTCCACAGCAGAAATCACACCTGGAAAGACTAAGAAAATTTGGAGCAGTGGACTTCTTTGGCAAGAGAGAAGATGATTCTGTTGTAGCCTAGAATTGGTTGAATAGAACAGGCAGAGTTTTAAAACAACTCCACTGCACTCCAGAGCAAAATCTAGAAGCTACTGTATCTCTGTTGCAAGATGATGCATATGAATGGTGGGATACTGTGTCCAATGAAGTACAGCCAGAAATAGTAACTTGGGACTTCTTTCTCTCCGAATTCAAGAAGAAATATGTGGGTAGTGTATACCTGGAAGAGAGAAGAAGAGAGTTCATTAATCTGAGGCAGAGACAGCTGTCAGTGGCCGAGTATGAAAAGGAATTTGTTAGATTGAGCCACTACGGAAGGGAGATAGTCCCTAATGAAGCTGAAAGGTGTAAGAGATTTGAAGAGGGATTAAATGACAATATAAAGATCATGATCACTGCCTTGGGAATTACAGACTTTACCAAGTTAGTGGAAGCTGCAATAAAAGTTGAAAAAGTAAGAATCAGTGAGCAGACTAGAAGAGAGAGACAGCAGAAGAGGGGCCCAGGTCAGTCTAGTTCATCTCCTGCATTTGGGAAGAAGTTCAAGGGTCCACCTGCACAGAGTTCAGGTCAGCCACAAGGTCAGGGTCAGTCTCAGGGGCCCAGGCCACAGTTTACCCCTAGGAGAGGTTAGTCAACACAATCAAGGGCGCTCCAAGGATGGGGTTCAGGGACCAGCCCAGATCTTCTCGCATGTCCACATTGCACGAAGTGGCATAAGGGGAGTGTTGGAGAGTGACTGGTGCTCGCTAAGGTGTGAGTCGACAGAGCATCACCGAGGAACTGCCCACGCAGAACTACTACAATTGCTCCAACACAAGCGCATGCACCTACTCCTGCACCACAAAGGGGTAGGAAATCTGGCAAATCTGAGGCAGTGGGACCATCACAGAGGCCTGCATCTGAGCCAGCAGAGAGGCCTGAGAGCAGACCACCTACCAGAGCCTATGCCATTAAATCTCAGGAGGAGCAAGATGCCCCGGACGTTATCAGGGGTACGTTCTCCCTCTACAATACATCTGTGCATGCATTGGTAGATCCAGGATCCACTCATTCATACATCTGCATCAACCTACCTGTAGAAAGGGGGATACTAGTAGGGGAGAGTGACCAAGACATTTTGGTCACTAATCCATTGGGCCACAGTGTAGTGGTGAATAAAGTATACAAGGGTTGCCCGTTAAGGATTCAGGGATATGAATTTTTGGCAGACCTGATTGAGTTGCCCTTCCACGAGTTTGACGTGATTTTGGGAATGGACTGGTTGTCACGTCATCAGGCAATAGTTGATTGCAAATTGAAGAGAATTTCTCTGAAAACTTCTGAGGGTAATGGGATCACAGTTGTGGGGGAAAGGACAGATTTCTTGTCCAATGTCATCTCAGCCACAGTTGCAAGAAGAATGATGAAAAAAGGCTGTGAAGCCTACCTAGCACATGTGGTGGATACTAGGCAGGCTAAGCCAAACTTGAGTGATATACCCACAGTAAGAGACTTCCCAGAGGTATTTCCTGAAGAATTGCACAGTTTGCCACCGAAAGGGAAGTCAAATTTGCTATTGAGACATCACGGTACAACACCCATTTCTATTGCTCCTTATAGGATGGCACCCATCGAATTGAGGAGTTGAAAACTCGATTGCAAGAGTTGCTTGATAAGGCGTTCATACGCCCGATGTGTCACCATAGGGAGCTCGGTCGTTTGTGAAAAAGAAGGATGGGACTTTGAGGCTATGCATTGATTACCGCGATTGAATAAAGTGACAATGAAGAACAAATATCCGTTGCCTAGAATTGATGATCTGTTTGATCGATTGAAGGGAGCAAGAGTATTTTCTAAGATTGATCTCGGATCGTGGTATCATCGATTGAGGGTGAAGGATGCATGTGCCAAAGATCGCATTCAGACCCGGTATGGGCATTATGAGTTTCTAGTGATGCCCTTTGGCCTAACAAATGCACCAGCGGCATTCATGGACCTTATGAACCGTATCTTCCATCCACACTTAGATCGGTTCGTAGTGGTCTTTATTGATGATATTTTGGTGTATTCCAAGACTAGGGAAGAACATGATGAGCATTTGAGGATTGTTCTGCAAACCCTGAGAGAAAAGAAGCTGTATGCTAAGTTGTCCAAGTGTGACTTTTGGTTGAATGAGATTGCATTCCTTGGACACATAGTGTCAGCTGATGGGATTAGGGTGGATCCCAAGAAAATAGAAGCAGTGATGGAATGGAAGCCTCCCACAAATACAACTGAGGTCAGAAGCTTCTTGGGGCTAGCTGGGTATTACAGGAGATTTGTGAAGGGATTTTCCTTAATAGCTGCTCCAATGACCAAGTTGCTACATAAGAATATCAGATTTAACTAGAATGACAAGTTTCAGACTAGTTTTGAGAAGTTGAAGGCTATGTTGACAGAGGCACCCGTGTTAACACAGCCAGTGTCAGGAAAGGACTTTGTGGTCTACAGTGATGCCTCTCATAATGGGTTAGGGTGTGTATTGATGCAAGAGGGGAAGGTGGTCGCTTATGCATCCAGGCAGCTAAGGCCACATGAACAGAATTACCCTACCCATGATCTAGAGCTTGCAGCAATTATCTTCGCACTGAAGATATGGAGGCATTATTTATATGGTGAAAAGTGCTACATTTACACAGACCACAAAAGCCTGAAATATTTGCCAACTCAGAAGGAGCTCAACCTTAGACAGAGGCGATGGATTGAGTTCCTGAAGGACTATGATTGTGTAATTGACTACCATCCTGGGAAGGCAAATGTAGTTGCTGATGCTTTGAGCAGAAAATCCATGACAGCTTTGAGATCATTGAATGCCCGTCTATCTTTGGTTCGAGATGGAGCTATTTTGGCTGAGTTGCAAGTGAGGCCAAACCTGTTACAGAAGATTTTAGATGGGCAGAGGGTAGATGAGAAGCTAATGGCTAATATGAGCAAAATCCCAGGGGGAAAAGTAACTGACTATGAGGTGAAAGCAGATGGGTGTCTGTATTACAAAGGAAGACTGTGTGTACCAGATGATGGGGAATTGAAGGCCAATATTCTAAAAGAGGCACACACCAGTGTATATGCTATGCACCCAGGAAGTACAAAGATGTATCATGATCTGAAGCTTCAGTATTGGTGGCCTGGTATGAAGAAGGACATAGCTGATTATGTGACTAAATGCTTGACATGTCAGCAAGTCAAGGCAGAACATCAAGTTCTATCGGGTTTGCTACAGCCTATACGCATACTTGAATGGAAATGGGATCGGGTCACCATGGATTTTGTAAGTGGTCTACCTCTCACCCAGAAGAAACATGATGCAGTATGGGTGATAGTAGATAGATTGACGAAGTCAGCACACTTTCTGCCAGTTAGGACTGACTACTCACTAGAGAAGTTAGCAGAATTGTATATCAGTGAGATAGTTAGACTACATGGAATTCCACTTTCCATCATATCTGATCGAGACCCAAGGTTTACATCGAGATTTTGGAAGAAGTTGCATGAGTCCTTGGGTACACAACTCCACTTCAGCACAGCTTTCCATCCTCAGACGGATGGGCAATCATAAAGAGTAATCCAGGTAAACAATTGAAACCAATTAAACAAATACACATATTGAACTGAAATGATAATAATAACATGAAATATATGTCAGGTCCTTGAGGATATGCTGAGGAGTTGTGTTATTGAGTTGGAGGGAAGTTGGGATAGACAACTCCCACTGGCAGAATTTGCATACAACAATAGCTACCAAGCTAGCATCCAAATGGCCCCATATGAAGCACTGTATGGGAGAATGTGACACCCCTTACCCGTGTACAGTATACCCGAATAAGTAATGCCACACGGTGTACTGGCACACACAAATATGCCTTATTTAATTTTTATCATGCTTTTGAATATAATTTGTGAAATATAATTTATTTAAGCCATTTATCGAAATTTTCATTTATTTGAGGTTCCAAAAATTTTAAAGAAAATCCGGCAGAGTACCGGCTAAAAATGGAGAAAACAGTTCTTCGAAACCTGTTAAAAACACTTCCAATATTTGTATTCAATCATCTCAAACTCCAATATCCAAAATCTCAACAATTTTCAATTTCGGTTCTCAACAACCTTTTCATTTCTCAAACATCAATTTCTCATAATGCTCATATACAACAATAAATAAATGCTCAAATTTTGCATTCATAACCATAACTTTCATTATTTACATGAACATCAAAATACATTACATAAGTTCAAATACATATGAGGAAGTAAAAATTAGCTACAAAATATCAAAATGACGCCTAGTGTCCTACCAATGCACTGCAGAAGTTGAGGTGACACGGACACTGTGCAGAACTGCAGGATGGACTCACCCAGTCAGCGGTCTACTAGGCTCACGATCAGTAGCTCCAGAACCTACGCGTGGCAAAAGTAACGCGCTAAGCAATAATGCTTAGTGGTGCAATAATAAAATAGAGGAAATAGCAAGAAATAAATATGTAATGAATGTATATGTTATATTTGTTTGGTATTTGTATATCATTTACTTTGTCCACTTTTATTCATTTGGTTGCCCCAAGTAACCTACACTAGACGACTGGACTGGATAACGGGTAAACTGGCACTGGGTATCAAGTACCTCGGGCCGTCACACCATCGGTCACATATGCATCTCCCAGGTGCAACGGAATAACTAACAAGTCAGTAAACAATATCGAGCACAAGGCCAAGTCTCAATGCAAGGTCGAATGGCTAAAAGCCATAAAATCACGGAATGGCATATTGCCATGTGCGATCGCTAATCGAACCCTATTGGCATGCCAAACTATCCAAACCAATCTTGTTAGGTATACTAGGGCATTTGAAACTTTTAAATTCTTCAATTTGTGAATTTCATGTTTTGGTGTTATTATTCACCTCATTGGTCAACAAAAATGTTGACTTTTGGATAGAAAATATGTACATTGACTTTGGCACTCCCAACATACCACATTTCATGTTTAAAACTTGTTAGAATTGGTCACCATTACTATTTCTAACTTAAAACCAAGAGGGCAGAAAATTTCAGTTTTTGTAGCATAAGTTTGCTGTTCCATTAAGCACTGTTGCAGTGGGAATTTGAAGAAATGACAAACATGAAAGTTGTTCCTTATTTTGTCTAGTTGAATTTCCTTTTTTGAATCACTCCATTTGGAGTTTTGTAGCTCCAGATATGGCTCAAAAACCACAGCTGGCCGGATTGCCAATCTGCAGAATTGACCGTATCTACAGAACATGAACAAAGGATCGTGATTGCATTTTTGAATTGGTTCTGGCCATAATTTGGAGTAGGTTTCTTCATGAAAGTTGTTTTTCTATGTCTTAAATTGTTGCTGTAAAAATTTCATGTCAATTGACCAAATCTACAGTGAGTTATGGCCAAATGAACAGTTATTGTTCATTTGGTCATTCTGCAGAATCAGTTGCAGGGTGTCCGGATTGGGGCCAACTTTTGGTCCTCTTGCTTTGGTCTTTTGGGCATGGTTTCTTCAGCAAAAATGTGCCATTATAAGCCTAGTTTCATGTCCAATTGTCCAAACACCAATTGGACCAACACAGCCCAAGTTATGGCAGTCGAAGTGGACTGAAATTTCAGTCACCCTGCTGCTGTCCTAGGGCAGCCTACACATTCACTTTGCCATACTATTTTTCAGTCCAAATTGTGGTCAACTTACCTAAAATGGTCACTAATTGACCATTAAAATGTTCTCTAACAATTTCCTAAGCCAAGTCAATTTTTCACTTCTCAAAACCCTAATTCCCATATGAGTTTTCACAAATTCCTTATACAACTCTTTCATTCTTTGTATATGTATATGTATACACTTTAAACATAAGCTCTAGTTCACTCTAAGTCCATCAAAACAATCAAAATAATTCCTTCACAAGGGCTGCCGAAAATTCATAGTATGTATACACATAATTCTTGTTCATTTTAGTTACAATTCTTACTCAATTCAAGTTACAAATCATAAAAATAAAGAGTTTTAAGTATCTAATGCACTAACCTTGAATAGGGCAGATTTTTCCCAACTCAAACTTCACTTTCTTTCCTCTTCTTGGCTGCCAAAAGCTTCCCCTAGAGATATGATCAAGTTTTAATGAAAGGAGTTAGGGTTTAGTGGTGTAACAAAGGAAGGAATTAAGCTTGCTTGATTGAACATCAATGGAGGGAGGAAAGGAAGAGGTTTCGGCTGGTTGGGGTCCAAAGGAAGAAGATGACATTTTTCTTTTATTTTCAGCCTCTTTAGTTTGTTTTAAGTGTCTTTGTTATATGGTGATTGGTGGACCATTTTTAAATGACATAATTATGATGTCACAATTCCCATTTACTTACTTTTCTTCTTACTTTTGTTTTCTTATTTTCACTTCTCATTTTTAATAAATTTTTCATCAATATTAATTCATATTTTATGTCACAATATTTATTTACTCAATTGGACAAGTCGGCCAAAAATCACCTCTGAAGGCGAAATGACCAAAATGCCCTCCGTTTGGCTCAACGGGCCAAAATTGTCTGTACCGATTGAAAATTTTTTCTAGGTATTTTCTTGGCATTCTAATGCCATGGGAACCTCAATAACCCTTCTCTGGAGTCCCAAAAATTATTTTATAATTTTTCCCCTGGGTCTAGGGCTCCTCGTTGCGAGAACCGCAACTTCCCTCTGGTTACCCATCGCTTGGGCACCGGCTCATTTAACTCGGTTGTATTTTATTTTTAAAATTTTTACCAAATTTTTCTTATTAATATTTGAGTTAATTATGGTCCCTCACTTTAGTTTAAATATTTTTCCGGACGTTCTAGCTGTCCGGACCGACACTGGTCACCGGAACAGTAGAATGTACGGAGTTGCTACCGGAAGGGTGTTACAACTCTTCCCCTATAATTTAAATTTCGTCCTCAAAATTTACCTGATACAAACAGTTGAGGGAACTGTTGCTTCATCGTCTCTTCACTTTCCCAAGTTGCCTCCTCGGTGTTGTGGTGCCTCTAAAGCACTTTCACCAGTGGAATCTGTATGTTCCTCAACTCTTTCACTTCCCGAGCCAAGATCCGTAGAGGTTCTTCTTCATATGTCAAATCCGGTTGTATTTCAATTTCTTCTCTGGAGATGACATGTGAAGGATCTGAGCGGTATCTTCTGAGCATGGATACGTGAAACACATTGTGAATCTTGTCCAGCTCTGGTGGTAAAGCTAGCCTATAGGCCATTGGACCCACACGTTCAATGACTTCATATGGGCCAATGAACCTAGGGCTTAACTTACCTTTTCTTCCAAACCTCAGTACTTTCTTCTACGGTGACACCTTGAGGAACACTTTGTCGCCAACCACATATTCTATTTCTTTTCTCTTTAGGTCGGCATAAGATTTCTGTCTGTCCGAGGCAACCTTCAAGTTGGCTTTGATTAGTTTCACTTTCTCCTCGGTCTGTTTCACCAGGTCTGGTCCTACCAGTTTGTCTTCTCCCAATTCAGTCCAGCACACTGGAGTTCTACATTTTCTCCCATACAGTGCTTCATATGGGGCCATTTGTATGCTAGCTTGGTAGCTATTGTTGTATGGAAATTCTGCCAGTGGGAGGTATCTAACCCAACTTCCCTCAAACTCAATGACACAACTCCTCAGCATATCCTCAAGGACCTGACATATATTTCACGTTATTGTTATCTTTTTAATTCAATATTTGTATCAATTTCATTGGTTTCAATTGTTTACCTGGATTACTCTTTCTGATTGCCCATCCGTCTGAGGATGAAAAGCTGTGCTGAAATGGAGTTGTGTACCCAAGGATTCATGCAACTTCCCCCAAAATCTCGATGTAAACCTTGGGTCTCGATCAGATATGATGGAAAGTGGAATTCCATGCAGTCTAACTATCTCACTGATATACAATTCTGCTAACTTCTCTAGTGAGTAGTCAGTCCTAACTGGCAGAAAGTGTGCTGACTTCGTTAATCTATCAACTATCACCCATGCTGCATCATGTTTCTTCCGAGTGAGAGGTAGACCACTTACAAAATCCATGGTGAGCCGATCCCATTTCCATTCAGGTATGCGTATAGGCTGTAGCAAACCTGATGGAACTTGATGTTCTACCTTGACTTGCTGACATGTCAAGCATTTAGTCATATAGTCAGCTATGTCCTTCTTCATACCAGGCCACCAATACTGGAGCTTCAGATCATGATACATCTTTGTACTTCCTGGGTGCATAGCATATACACTGGTGTGTGCCTCTTTTAGAATACTGGCTTTCAATTCCCCATTATCTGGTACACAGTCTTCCTTTGTAGTGCATACACCCATCCGCTTTCACCTCATAGTCACCGCTTTTCCTCTCGGGATTTTGCTCATTATAGCCAAGAACTTTTCATCTACTTTTTGCCCATCTAAAATCTGCAGAGGTGTTTGGCCTCACTTGCAACTCACCAAAATAGCTCCATCTCGAATCAAAGATAGACGGGCATTCAATGATCTCAAAGCTGTGATGGACTTTCTGCTCAAAGCATCAGCAACTACATTTGCCTTCACAGGATGGTAGTCAATCACACAATCATAATCCTTCAGGAACTCATTCCATCGCCTCTGTCTAAGGTTGAGCTCCCTCTGAGTTGGCAAGTATTTCAGACTCTTGTGGTCTGTGTAAATGTAGCACTTTTCACCATACAAGTAATGCCTCCATATCTTCAGTGTGAAGATAATTGCTGCAAGCTCTAGATCATGGGTAGGGTAGTTCTATTCATGTGGCCTTAGCTGTCTGGAAGCATAAGCGACCACCTTTCCCTCTTGCATCAATACACACCCTAGCCCATTATGAGAGGCATCACTGTAGACCACGAAGTCCTTTTCACGACATCGTGTGTTAACACTGGTGCCTCTGTCAACATAGCCTTCAACTTCTCAAAACTGGTCTGACACTTGTCATTCCAGTCAAATCTGACATTCTTGTGTAACAACTTTGTCAGTGGAGCAGCTATTAAGGAAAATCCCTTCACAAATCTCCTGTAATACCCAGCTAGCCCCAAGAAACTTCTGACCTCAGTTGTATTTCTGGGAGGCTTCCATTCCATCACTGCTTCTATTTTCTTGGGATCCACCCTAATCCCATCAGCTGACACTATGTGTCCAAGGAATGCAATCTCATTCAACCAAAAGTCACACTTGGACAACTTAGCATACAGCTCCTTTTCTCTCAGGGTTTGCAGAACAATCCTCAAATGCTCATCATGTTCTTCCCTAGTCTTGGAATACACCAGAATATCATCAATAAAGACCACTACGAACCGATCTACGTATGGATGGAAGATACGGTTCATAAGGTCCATGAACGCCGCTGGTGCATTTGTTAAGCCAAAGGGCGTCACTAGAAACTCATAATGCCCATATCGTGTCCTGAATGCAGTCTTGGGCACATCTACATCTTTCACCCTCAACTGATGATACCCTGATCTGAGATCAATCTTAGAAAATACTCCTGCTCCCTTCAACTGATCAAACAGATCATCAATTCTAGGCAACGGGTATTTGTTCTTCACAGTCACTTTATTCAACTGCCGGTAATCAATACAAAGCCTTAAAGTCCCATCCTTCTTTTTCACAAACAGCACTGGAGCTCCCCATGGTGACACACTGGGGCGTATGAACCCCTTATCAAGCAACTCTTGCAACTTAGTTTTCAACTCCCTCAATTCAGTGGGTGCCATCCTATAAGGAGCAATAGAAATGGGTGCTGTACTCGGCAGTGTCTCAATAGCAAATTCAACTTCCCTTTCTGGTGGCAAACCGGGCAATTCTTCAGGAAACACCTCTGGAACGTCTCTTACTGTGGATATATCACTCAGGTTTGGCTTAGCCTGCCTAGTATCCACCACATGTGCTTGGTAGGCTTCACAGCCTTTTCTCATCATTCTTCTTGCAACTGTGGCTGAGATAACATTGGACAGAAAATCCGTCCTTTCCCCCACAACTATGATCTCATTACCCTCAGAAGTTTTCAAAGAAATCCTCTTCAGTTTACAATCAACCATTGCCTGATGACGTGACAACCAGCCCATTCCCAAAATCACGTCAAACTCATGGAAGGGCAACTCAATCAAGTCTGCCAAGAATTCATACCCCTGAATCCTTAACGGGCAACCCTTGTACACTTTGTTTACTACTACACTGTGGCCCAATGGATTAGTGACCAGAATGTCTTGGTCACTCTCCCCTACTAGTATCCCCCTTTCTACGGGTAGGTTGATGCAAATGTATGAATGAGTGGATCCTGGATCCACCAATGCATGCACAGGTGTATTGTAGAGGGAGAACGTACTCCTGATGATGTCCGGGGCATCTTGCTCCTCCTGAGCTCTAATAGCATAAGCTCTTGCTGGTGGTCTGCTGTCAGGCCTCTCTGCTGGCTCAGATGCAGGCCTCTGTGATGGTCCAACAGCCTCAGATTTACCAGATTTTCTACCCCTCTGTGGTGCAGGAGCAGGTCTGTCTGCTTGTGTTGGAGCAGCTATAGTGGTTCTGCGTGGACAGTTCCTTAACTGATGCTTTATTGACCCACACCTTAAGCAGGCACTAGTCACTCTCCAACACTCCCCCTTGTGCCACTTCAGGCAGTGTGGACATGCAGAAGATGCTGGGGCTGGTCCCCTGAACCCCATCCCTGGAGAGCTACCCACTGATGGTGTGGACTGACCTCTCCTAGGGGTAAACTGTGGTCTGGGCCCCTGAGACTGACCCTGACCTTGTGGCTGACCCGAACTCTATGCAGGGGGACCCTTGAACTTCTTCCCAAATGCAGGAGCTGAACTAGACTGACCTGGGCCCCTCTTATGTTGTCTCTCCCTTCTGGTCTGCTCACTTATTCTTACTTTTTCAACCTTTATTGCCGCTTCCACTAACTTGGTAAATTCTGTGATTCCCAGGGCAGTGAGCTGAATCTTTATGTTGTCATTTAGTCCCTCTTCAAATCTCTTACATCTTTCAGCTTCATTAGGAACTATCTCCCTTCCATAGCGGCTTAATCGGACGAATTCCTTCTCATACTCAGCCACTGACAACTGTCTCTGCCTCAGGTTAATAAACTCTCTTCTTCTCTCTTCCAGGTATACAGTACCCACATACTTCTTCTTGAATTCGGAGAGAAAGAAGTCCCAAGTTACAGCTTATGGCTGCACTTTACTGGACACCGTGTCCCACCATTCGTAGGCATCATCTTGCAACAAAGATATGGCAGCTTCCAGGTTTTGCTCTGGAGTGCAGTGGAGTTGTTTTAGTACTCTGCCTATTCTGTTCAACCAATTTTCGGCTGCAACAGAGTCATCTTCTCTCTTGCCATAGAAATCCACTGCTCCAAACTTTCTTAACCTTTCCAGGTGTGATTTCTGCTGTGGAGCTGGTGGTGGTGGTGGTGCTGGCATTACCTTGGCCATTTATCTAAAGAAATCAGCCATTTGCTAAAACATGGCCTGTGGAGGCTGAACAGGCTCTGCCTGAGCTGGCGGAGCAGGTTCTCCCATGCCCCCAGTCTCAGCTACTGCAGGTGGAGCATGACTCTCCACTTCCTCCTCGACTGCTCTCTGTGATGAAGGGTCCATATCCTATTCAAAATAAGAAAGATAAACAGATCTGCATTAGTGTCACCTCGACTCTTACAAATACAATGCATGGTATGGACTCAATCTAGGCCCAGAAACGCCTAAACCGTGCTCTGATACCACTAAATGTGACACCCCTTACCCGTGTACAGTATACCCGAATAAGTAATGCCACACGGTGTACTGGTACACACTAATATGCCTTATTTAATTTTTATCATGCTTTTGAATATAATTTGTGAAATATAATTTATTTAAGCCATTTATCGAAATTTTCATTTATTTGAGGTTCCGAAAATTTTAAAGAAAATCTGGCAGAGTACCGGCTAAAAATGGAGAAAACAGTTCTTCGGAACCTGTTAAAAACACTTCCAATATTTGTATTCAATCATCTCAAACTCCAATATCCAAAATCTCAACAATTTTCAATTTCGGTTCTCAACAACCTTTTCATTTCTCAAACATCCATTTCTCATAATGTTCATATACAACAATAAATAAATGCTCAAATTTTGCATTCATAACCATAACTTTCATTATTTACATGAACATCAAAATACATTACATAAGTTCAAATACATATGAGGAAGTAAAAATTAGCTACAAAATATCAAAATGACGCCTAGTGTCCTACCAATGCACTGCAGAAGTTGAGGTGACACGGACACTGTGCAGAACTGCAGGATGGACTCACCCAGTCAGCGGTCTACTAGGCTCACGATCAGTAGCTCCAGAACCTACGCGTGGCAAAAGCAACGCGCTAAGCAATAATGCTTAGTGGTGCAACAATAAAATAGAGGAAATAGCAAGAAATAAATATGTAATGAATGTATATGTTATATTTGTTTGGTATTTGTATATCATTTATTTTGTCCACTTTTATTCATTTGGTTGCCCCAAGTAACCTACACTAGACGACTGGACTGGATAACGGGTAAACTGGCACTGGGTATCAAGTACCTCGGGCCGTCACACCATCGGTCACATATGCATCTCCCGGTGTGCAACGGAACAGCTAACAAGCTGTAAACAATATCAGGCACAAGGCCAAGTCTCAATGCAAGGTCAGAATGGCTAAAAGCCATAAAATCACGGAATGGCATATTGCCATGTGCAGTGCTGCTAACTGAACCCTATGGCATGCCAAACTATCCAAACCAATCTTGTTAGGTATACTAGGGCATTTGAAACTTTTAAATTCTTCAATTTGTGAATTTCATGTTTTGGTGTTACTATTCACCTCATTGGTCAACAAAAATGTTGACTTTTGGATAGAAAATATGTACATTAACTTTGGCACTCCCAACATACCACATTTCATGTTTAAAACTTGTTAGAATTGGTCACCATTACTATTTCCAACTTAAAACCAAGAGGGCAGAAAATTTCAGTTTTTGTAGCATAAGTTTGCTGTTCCATTAAGCACTGTTTCAGTGGGAATTTGAAGAAATGACAAACATGAAAGTTGTTCCTTATTTTGTCTAGTTGAATTTCCTTTTTTGAATCACTCCATTTGGAGTTTTGTAGCTCCAGATATGGCTCAAAAACCACAGCTGGCCGGATTGCCAATCTGCAGAATTGACCATATCTACAGTAACATGAACAGTGACTGTGATTGCATTTTTGAATTGGTTCTGGCCATAATTTGGGGTAGGTTTCTTCATGAAAGTTGTTTTTCTATGTCTTAACTTGTTGCTGTAAAAATTTCAGGTCAATTGACCAAATCTACAGTGAGTTATGGCCAAATGAACAGTTACTGTTCATTTGATCATTCTGCAGAATCAGTTGCAAGGTGTCCGGATTGAGGCCAACTTTTGGTCCTCTTGCTTTGGTCTTTTGGGCATGGTTTCTTCAGCAAAAATGTGTGATTATAAGCCTAGTTTCATGTCCAATTGTCCAAACACCAATTGGACCAACACAGCCCAAGTTATGGCAGTCCAAGTGGACTGAAATTTCAGTCACCCTGCTGCTGTCCTAGGGCAGCCTACACATTCACTTTGCCATACTATTTTTCAGTCCAAATTGTGGTCAACTTACCTAAAATGGTCACTAATTGACCATTAAAATGTTCTCTAACAATTTCCTAAGCCAAGTCAATTTTTCACTTCTTAAAACCCTAATTCCCATATGAGTTTTCACAAATTCCTTATTCAACTCTTTCATTCTTTGTATATGTATATGTATACACTTTAAACATAAGCTCTAGTTCACTCTAAGTCCATCAAAACAATCAAAATAATTCCTTCACAAGGGCTGCCGAAAATTCATAGTATGTATACACATAATTCTTGTTCATTTTAGTTACAATTCTTACTCAATTCAAGTTACAAATCATAAAAATAAAGAGTTTTAAGTATCTAATGCACTAACCTTGAATAGGGTAGATTTTTCCCAACTCAAACTTCACTTTCTTTCCTTATCTTGGCTGCCAAAAGCTTCCCCTAGAGATATGGTCAAGTTTTAATGAAACGAGTTAGGGTTTAGTGGTGTAACAAAGGAAGGAATTAAGCTTGCTTGATTGAACATCAATGGAGGGAGGAAAGGAAGAGGTTTTGGCTGGTTGGGGTCCAAAGGAAGAAGATGACATTTTTCTTTTATTTTCAGCCTCTTTAGTTTGTTTTAAGTGTCTTTGTTATATGGTGATTGGTGGGCCATTTTTAAATGACATAATTATGATGTCACAATTCCCATTTACTTACTTTTCTTCTTACTTTTGTTTTCTTATTTTCACTTCTCATTTTTAATAAATTTTTCATCAATATTAATTCATATTTTTGAAGGAACGGAAGCGTGAAAAACACAATATTATACCATTGAATTCAAAAATTTTCACCTAGGGTCACATGCACCATGCAAGATTTATTTTTATCTATTTGATTTCAATGATAAACAACATATTAAAACTCTTTTAATATGTTTTTGGATCTGTATTTGCCATTTAAGATTTTAAAATTAATCAGATTAATTTTAGAACCCTAGATTAAATTAAGAACGATTACACTAACCTCTTGATGTGCTGCAGCGTGTCTGCGCATTTGAGATTCGTCTTCAGGACACCAGATGTTGTCCCTCTAGCTTGTCCACACCAAGAACACCTATGGCAGCCCTTGAACAGCTTCTAAAGCCTTTTCTATTAATTAGAAATTCAAGTTCTGCCTTTTAAGAGATTAGAGATGCAAACAGGACACTAGAAACAATTTCTAGTGTTCTTAATTCAAGAGATTGATGGCTAATCTCTTTGAATTGATGAGAGATGAAGAGAAATAGCTGGAGAGGCTCAAAGTGGCGTGACATATGAGAGGAGAGGCTGCTGGTTATGTTTTCTTTTCATAACCACACTTAAATAGCTAGGTTAACACATTAAACCCTTGCCACATGTCACCCTTTGATTAGCTCTAGGTTTAAGTGACCCAATCACATTGTGCCAAGTGTCAAACCTATATTTAATCTTGATTTTAATCATCTTACATGATTAAAAATATTTGGCAAGCTTATGTGTTATGCCATGTGTCACCATCTCATGGTGCCACGTGTCACACTGCAAAATGACCAAAATGCCCCTGTGTCTTAATTTTGAGTTCTTAACCCAAAATAATTATTTTCTTCTTCTAATTAATTTATATCAAATATAAATTAATTAATTAATCTCTATTAATTAATTTCTCATCAATTAAATTCATATTTAAACACTTTAAATATAAATTTAATTTATACTACACATCCAATAATCTAGATTTGGTTTCAAGTCATGCTAGGGACTTTGCAATTTTATTGCAAACCAAATCTATTTAATTAATCAATTAAACTCTTTAATTAATTAATTAAATCATATTTAAATAGGTGATAACTTGTGTATGTGTGTGACTTACTAGGCTCATCACTAATTGGCAATGAGACATGATATCAACTCTTAATATCATCAGAACTCTTTCTTACCATAAATGATTTCTCTAAATCATTTTATGAACCTCATAGACCATGGTTAACACCTAGCATAGCATGCCATGGCCACCCAATTAGTAATAAGATTTACCTTAAATGAACCTATAATCATATGTTACCATGCACTAGAATCTCTGCATACAAAATCCCAACTCAAGCTGGAGTCATGGTTTATGTCAAACTCCATTTGCTATGAATATTATGTTCTCTTTTAATTCCAGTTCTTGATTAAAAGATTTTTCTCATCAGAAACTCTTTTCTGAATAAATCTATCTGTCCTGGCCAGGAACTTGAAACATCAAGAACAATTAAATGAACATAGGATTTTATCTCTATTTACTTATAGGAAGATTCCATCTTGATCAACACCTACCTCCATATATAACTAGCAGAGCCAACACATGCCCATATACCCATACATAGTACAAGTATGAAAGCGAGATCAAACTCAAACTACCTATATACAAGATAACTGTGCTATCTCGTGTCTAAAGATTATATGCATCGATATGATGTATGACAAAACATTGACAAGAGTAAACTCCATGTGCTTGTCATAAGTGTCACTGGTTCGGCCTACTTATCATGTATAAGTGCCTATCATGTTTGTTATATGGCATGAGACTCACCATTCCATCTTATTTATATCTCATATAAATAACTTGGGAACAAACATGAATACAATCTTTCTGGATAAGTCATGTCCTTATTATGAAGTATCCTCGATTGTGAACCTATTTATGATACTTTGTGCTAGAAATATTATCACTCATATTCTTAACAACTTAAGAATAATATTTCTAACAAAATATCAATGGACCTTTTCTATTACACATAAATATATTATGTAAACGGAAAAGTGGAAATGCCTTTTATTAATAAAATTATGTACAAGATACATACTAAATGATATGCTCTAGGGCATACTACTAACAATCTCCCACTAGCACTAGAGCCATTGATTACAATACCTTATACCTATCTTCTCAAGATGTCGGTCTAACTGAACTTGTGACAAAAGCTTAGTGAATGGATCAGCTGAATTTTTTAGCTGATGTTATATTTTCTGCATGGCTATATCGCCTTGCCCAACTATATCCCTGATAATGTGGTAGTGCCTTTCTATGTGTTTGGATTTTCGGTGAGACCTTAGTTCCTTAGCTCAGTATGATCGCTCCATTATTGTCACGCAGTAGTGGAACCGCTGACTCAATGGAAGGAACTACCGTAAGTTCTCACACGAACTTCTTTATCCAAACGAGCTTCCTTTGCAAGATCTCGATGCAAAGAATATACTCACTCGACCTCGAGTGGAATCTGCAGTCATGCTCTGTTTGGAACTCTTCCAACTGACTGCACCTCCATTACAAATGAACACATATCCAGAGGTAGACTTTCTATCATCGATATCTGATTGGAAATCAGAATCAGTATAACCATCCATTTGCAAGTCTCCACCTCCATAAATCAAGAATAAATCCTTAGTTCTTCTCAAGTACTTAAGGATATTCTTGATACTATCCAGATGTTCCAACCTCGATTGGATTGATACCGCTAGTCAAACTAACGAGATATGCGATATATCCGCCTAGTACACAACATTGCATACATTAAACTTCCAATAGCCAAGCATATGGAATCTGGCCATCTTATCTCTTTCTTCAGGTGTCTTTGGAGACATCTCTTTAGAAAGGTGGATACCATGTCTCACTGGTAACAATCCTCTCTTGGAATCAAGCATGTTAAACCTCTTTAACACCTTTTCCAAGTATAGACTTTGGGATAAACCAATTATTCTTTTCGCTCTATCTCTATAGATGCGAATCCCAAGAATATAGGTTGCCTCCCCTAAGTCTTTCATGGAGAATGTATTTGACAACCATACCTTTATAGTCGTCAACATACCTGTATCATTACCCATCAACAGTATGTCATCCACATATAAGACTAGGAAAGTGATAGCACTGTCACTAACCTTCTTATATACACATGGCTCATCCTCATTTTTGATAAAACCAAAAGATTTAATGGCTTCATCAAAACGGATGTTCCAACTCCTCGAAGCTTGTTTCAACCCATAAATGGATCGCTTTAGCTTGCATACCTTGGAACCATCTTGGGATTCAAATCCCTTAGGTTGTTCCATGAAAATGTTTTCTTCAATGTATCCATTAAGAAAAGCTGTTTTGACATCCATCTGCCAAATCTCATAATCATAGTATACAGCTATTGCTAATAAAATCCTAATTGATTTAAGCATGGCAATAGGCGAGAAAGTCTCCTCATAGTCTATTCCTTGCCTTTGGCGAAACTCTTTCGCTACTAGCCTTGCCTTATAGGTCTCTACCTTTCCATCAGAACCAATTTTCTTCTTGAAAACCCATTTGTTCCCTATAGGTACAATACCTTCAGGTGGGTCAACAAGATCCCAAACTTGATTCTTATACATGGAATCAATCTCGGATTTCATAGCATTAATCCATTTTGAAGAGTCTATATCTGATATAGCTTCTTCATAGGTAAGTGGATCATCTCCATGATCTACTTCTTCATGAGTAGACAACTCTTGTTCTTCTTCATGAAGAAAACCATATCTCACTGGTGGGTGAGATACCCTGGTTGTTCTACGAGGAACAGATGTAGATGTTTCATCAATGGGTATAGGTTGACTAGATGGATCTATATCCATCCGACCGCTGGTTGGTCAGAATTCTCCAATTCTAACTCTATTTGCCTTCCTTTGCCTCCTTCTTGAACAAACTGTTGTTCAAGAATGTGGCATCTCTACTTATCACAACCTTTTGTGAAGTAGGCAAATAAAAATAATATCCAAAACTATCTTTTGGATATCCAACAAATCGACCTTTTTCTGATCTGGTCTCCAATTTATCAGTGTTCAGCTTTTTGATATAAGCTGGACAACCCCAAATCTTAACATGCTTAAGACTTGGTTTTCTTCCATGCCATATCTCATAAGGTGTGGAAGAAACTGATTTTGATGGAATCCTATTCAGAATATATAAAGCTGATTCTAATGCAAATCCCCAAAAGGAGATTGGCATATCAGTATAGCTCATCATACTACGTACCATATCCAATAAGTACGATTTCTCCTTCGGATACACCATTCAGTTGTATGCGTTCTGGAGGAGTCACCGAGAAACAATGCCATGCTCTCTCAAGTATTCATCAAATTCAAGATTTCAAATATTCACCTCCACGATCTGATCGAAGAGCTTTAATATTTTTTCCTGTTTGATTTTCTACTTCAGATTTAAATTCTTTGAACTTTTCAAAGGATTCATGTTTGTATTTCATCAAATACAAATACCCAAACCTTGATTTATCATCAGTAAAGGTAATAAAATAATGAAAACCCCCTCTAGCCATTTCTTTAAATGGACCACATACATCACTATGTATTAGCTCCAAAATATTTTCAGCTCTTAGCCCTTGTCCAACAAAGGGTGATCTAGTCATTTTGCCTTGAAGGCAAGATTCACAAGTTGGAGTAGGCTCAGAGCCCAATGAGGATAGAATCCCCATTTTCTCCAATTTTGCAATCCTATCTTCTGCAACATGACATAACCTTAAGTGCCAAATATATTTTGAACTTGAGTTGGTTTTCACCATACTGGCAATGGAAACACTTTCCTATTGGCAATGGAAACACTTTCCTGTTGGCAATGGAAACACTTTCCTGTTGGCAATGGAAACACTTTCCTGTTGGCAGTGGAAACACTTTCCTTTGCCTTCATCAGCTTTAGTCTTCCTTTTCTGTTTAGCTATTTTCTTGGAAGGACCAGGAATCTGAGATTTCTTTTTCTTATTGCGCTTCTTCTTGTTGGACTTTCCAGTAGAAGAAGATGCAATCAAAGCTACCTCTTTTCCTTTATTGCCCGGCATATTCTTTTGGGCAATAACCAGCATGTTGAGTAATTCAGCTAAGGTGCATTCCTGTTTAGTCATATGGAAATTTGTCACAAATTTTCCCAAAAGACCCAGGAAGGGACTGAAGGATCAAATCCGTCTGTAGTTGGAAATCCATGTTGAAGTCAAGATGTTCCAACTGCTCAATCAGCCGAATCATCTTGTGGACATGATCCCCAACATTCTGTCCCTCAGACATCCTCATACGGAATAACTGTTTAGATATCTCATACCTAGCATTCCTGCTGTGCTCACCATACAACTCTTGTAGGTGAAGGAGGATCTCACTAGCACTCTGCATGTTCTCATGTTGCTTCTGTAACTCATTACTCATGGAAGCAAGCATGTAACACTTAGCTCTCATATCATGCTCCTTCCACTTGTCCAAAGTATCATGTTCCTCTTGTGTGGCCTCTGGAGGTAAGGGACCAGGAACATTTGAATATAGAACATATCCTATATGTTCAAGGTTCAGGACAAGTTTCAAATTTCTTAGCCAATCGCATGATTAGGTCCTCTCAACTGTTGTGATCAAGTATGCTTGCAAGGATATTGGATGGTGGTGGTTGTTTTGTGCTCATTTTTATCGTAAAATTAACTGAGAAAATAACCAGATTAATTAGTAAATGTATCATGTAATTAACCAAAATGATTATGGTCTTTTAATCAAATTGGTCCTCCCACTAACTTAGCGAATCCTACACTTCCAAAGTAGAAAACGGAAATCCTAGTTGGATGGATTTCTAGTGGGTGATTGAATTCTTATAATTCTATTGATCATCCTCAGTACATCCATTATTAGAATTACAATAAACTATAAGTGAGCAACTCCTTGCCCATCACATCTCATGTGAGGTTCAATCCTTTTACTAGCCCCTAATGCTCAAAATCTCAGGTACATCCAAGATTGACTTATCTTGCATTAGTTAAGTTGATCCCATTGAGCCAGTAATTATGCAAATAATTTTAATGTCCTCAGGTACATCCAATATTGGCCACCAAACCATTTACATATTTACAACATCTCATGCTTAACAATTATTCTTAAGAAAATCTCTTAAATTAATTGCATCTCATGCAACTATTTAAAATTTCTTAAAATAATTGCCCCAATGGAGGGCTTATGTTATAATTACTTTAATTATAGCATTTCCAACTTAATCATTTGTTTGGAAGATTTTATAGCCATCCTAATTACTATTAAGGTCTCACTTTGCACATTATCCATTTAGCATGCATATATCATATAATTGCATACATTCCCATACATCTCATGCATTCATGGATAAGCAGTAAATATGGTATGATCATGGACTTTCTAAGGGATTCAATTCTGAGCCACCAAGAATTGAATCAGGGCATTCCTAGGTGCATTTCATTCATTCATTTTACAAGAGTTGCTGAAGGAGTACATAATCAACACTTGATCTTGAATTCCTCCCACTGGTCCCACCAATGCTCTTGACCTCCTTGAACTTCTTGCAATCCAATATTACATAGTAATCCTTGGCATACCAAGGCGAATTTACAAGAACTTAAATAAATGAAATTACAACCCAAAAATATTACAAACTTAATAATACATGCCCAAAATAAATTAAAATAAATTAATTAATTTACAATCCCAAAGAAACATAAAAGAAATAAATCCAATCACATTGGTCTTTTATAGTCCATGATCATCCATCATGCATATCACTATTTAACAATTAAATAAAACATACATACTTAAATTAAATTGAATATCTCATATTCAACTTAAAAATCCAGATTTGAATATGATTCAAATAAATTTAAAAATTCAGATTTGAATCTCATTCAAACAAATTTAAAAATTCAGATTTGAATCACATTCAAACAACTTCAAAAATTCAGATTTGAATCACATTCAAACATTTTTTAAAAAATCAGATTTGAATCACATTCAAATATTTTTTAAAAAATCAGATCTGAATTTTATTGAATCAATTTTAAAAAATCAGATTTAAATATGATTCAAACAACTTTAAAAATTCAGATTTGAATCACATTCAAACAACTTTTAAAATTCAGATTTGAATCACATTCAAACAATTTTTAAAATTCTGATTTGAATCATAATTTAATTGTGTGATTAAAACAACTAATTAAACACTTTAATTAGTCAAAGAATAGGCCTTAGATCATATAACAATTGCAGAATTAAAAGCCAAACCTTGAACCAACCATGGAACCATTGTTGCCGCCACCAATGGTGGCTTCTCCATGTGTGACGCCACATCTCATGATCCAACCAGCAATGAATCTCTTGATCTCATGATCAAACACATAATTAAATTATATAATCAACAATCTAAATGGCAAATATAGTGGCTCTGATACCAATTGAAGGAACGAAAGCGTGAAAAACACAATATTATACCATTGAATTCAAAAATTTTCACCTAGGGTCACATGCACCATGCAAGATTTATTTTTATCTATTTGATTTCAATGATAAACAACATATTAAAACTCTTTTAATATGTTTTTGGATCTGTATTTGCCATTTAAGATTTTAAAATTAATCAGATTAATTTTAGAACCCTAGATTAAATCAAGAACGATTACACTAACCTCTTGATGTGCTACAGCGTGTCTGCGCCTTTGAGATTCGTCTTCAGGACACCAGATGTTGTCCCTCTAGCTTGTCCACACCAAGAACACCTATGGCAGCCCTTGAACAGCTTCTAAAGCCTTTTCTATTAATTAGAAATTCAAGTTCTGCCTTTTAAGAGATTAGAGATGCAAACAGGACACTAGAAACAATTTCTAGTGTTCTTAATTCAAGAGATTGATGGCTAATCTCTTTGAATTGATGAGAGATGAAGAGAAATAGCTGGAGAGGCTCAAAGTGGCG
Organism: Hevea brasiliensis; assembly: GCF_030052815.1. Classification (NCBI taxonomy): domain Eukaryota; kingdom Viridiplantae; phylum Streptophyta; class Magnoliopsida; order Malpighiales; family Euphorbiaceae; genus Hevea; species Hevea brasiliensis. The sequence goes on along the minus strand of NC_079508.1, from coordinate 35,910,178 downwards.
TGACATATGAGAGGAGAGGCTGCTGGTTATGTTTTCTTTTCATAACCACACTTAAATAGCTAGGTTAACACATTAAACCCTTGCCACATGTCACCCTTTGATTAGCTCTAGGTTTAAGTGACCCAATCACATTGTGCCAAGTGTCAAACCTATATTTAATCTTGATTTTAATCATCTTACATGATTAAAAATATTTGGCAAGCTTATGTGTTATGCCATGTGTAACCATCTCATGGTGCCACGTGTCACACTGCAAAATGACCAAAATGCCCCTGTGTCTTAATTTTGAGTTCTTAACCCAAAATAATTATTTTCTTCTTCTAATTAATTTATATCAAATATAAATTAATTAATTAATCTCTATTAATTAATTTCTCATCAATTAAATTCATATTTAAACACTTTAAATATAAATTTAATTTATACTACACATCCAATAATCTAGATTTGGTTTCAAGTCATGCTAGGGACTTTGCAATTTTATTGCAAACCAAATCTATTTAATTAATCAATTAAACTCTTTAATTAATTAATTAAATCATATTTAAATAGGTGATAACTTGTGTATGTGTGTGACTTACTAGGCTCATCACTAATTGGCAATGAGACATGATATCAACTCTTAATATCATCAGAACTCTTTCTTACCATAAATGATTTCTCTAAATCATTTTATGAACCTCATAGACCATGGTTAACACCTAGCATAGCATGCCATGGCCACCCAATTAGTAATAAGATTTACCTTAAATGAACCTATAATCATATGTTACCATGCACTAGAATCTCTCTGTTACAAAATCCCAACTCAAGCTGGAGTCATGGTTTATGTCAAACTCCATTTGCTATGAATATTATGTTCTCTTTTAATTCCAGTTCTTGATTAAAAGATTTTTCTCATCAGAAACTCTTTTCTGAATAAATCTATCTGTCCTGGCCAGGAACTTGAAACATCAAGAACAATTAAATGAACATAGGATTTTATCTCTATTTACTTAGAGGAACAGATTCCATCTTGATCAACACCTACCTCCATATATAACTAGCAGGAGCCAACACATGCCCATATACCCATACATAGTACAAGTATGAAAGCAAGATCAAACTCAAACTACCTATATACAAGATAACTGTGCTATCTCAGGTCTAAAGATTATATGCACTGATATGATTTATGACAAAACATTGACAAGAGTAAACTCCATGTGCTTGTCATAAGTGTCACTGGTTCGGCCTACTTATCATGTATAAGTGCCTATCATGTTTGTTATATGGCATGAGACTCACCATTCCATCTTATTTATATCTCATATAAATAACTTGGGAACAAACATGAATACAATCTTTCTGGATAAGTCATGTCCTTATTATGAAGTATCCTCGATTGTGAACCTATTTATGATACTTTGTGCTAGAAATATTGTCACTCATATTCTTAACAACTTAAGAATAATATTTCTAACAAAATATCAATGGACCTTTTCTATTACACATAAATATATTATGTAAACGGAAAAGTGGAAATGCCTTTTATTAATAAAATTATGTACAAGATACATACTAAATGATATGCTCTAGGGCATACTACTAACAATTTTATGTCACAATATTTTTTTACTCAATTGGACAAGTCGGCCAAAAATCACCTCTGAAGGCGAAATGACCAAAATGCCCTCCGTTTGGCTCAACGGGCCAAAATTGTCTGTACCGATTGAAAAATTTTTCTAGGTATTTTCTTGGCATTCTAATGCCATGGGAACCTCAATAACCCTTCTCTGGAGTCCCAAAAATTATTTTATAATTTTTTCCCCGGGTCTAGGGCTCCTCGTTGCGAGAATCGCAACTTCCCTCTGGTTACCCATCGCTTGGGCACCGGCTCGTTTAACTCGGTTGCATTTTATTTCTAAATTTTTTACCAAATTTTTCTTATTAATATTTGAGTTAATTATGGTCCCTCACTTTAGTTTAAATATTTTTTCGGACGTTCTAGCTGTCCGGACCGATACCGGTCACCGGAACAGTAGAATGTACGGAGTTGCTACCGGAAGGGTGTTACAGAGAAAATGTAGAACTCCAGTGTGCTGGACTGAATTGGGCGAAGATAAACTGGTAGGGCCAGACCTGGTAAAACAGACTAAGGAGAAAGTAAAACTAATCAAAGCCAATCTGAAGGTTGCCTCAGACAGACAGAAATCCTATGCCGACTTGAAAAGAAAAGAAATAGAATATGCGGTTGGCGATAAAGGGTTCCTCAAGGTGTCACCGTGGAAAAAGGTCTTGAGGTTTGGAAGAAAAGGTAAGTTGAGCCCTAGGTTCATTGGCCCATATGAAGTCGTTGAACGTGTGGGACCAGTAGCCTATAGGCTAGCTTTACCACCAGAGCTGGACAAGATCCACAATGTGTTCCACGTGTCTATGCTAAGAAGATACCGCTCAGATCATGTCATCTCCATGGAAGAAATTGAAGTACAACCGGATTTGACATATGAAGAAGAACCCATACGGATTCTGGCTCGGGAAGTGAAAGAATTGAGGAATAAGTAGATTCCACTTGTGAAAGTGCTTTGGAGGCACCACAACACCGAGGAGGCAACTTGGGAAAGTGAAGAGACGATGAGGCAACAGTTCCCTCAACTGTTTGCATCAGGTAAAATTTCGAGGACGAAATTTAAATTAGAGGGGAAGAGTTGTAACACCCTCCCTGTAGCAACTTCGTACATTCTACTATTCCGATGACCAGTGTCGGTCCGAACAGCTAAAACGTTCAGAAAAATATTTAAACTAAAGTGAGGGACCATAATTAACTCAAATATTAATAAGAAAAATTTAGAAAAAATTTTAGAAATAAAATACAACCAAGTTAAATGAGCCAGTGCCCAAGCGATGGGTAACCCAGAGGGAAGTTGCGGTTCTCGCAACTGGGAGCCCTAGACCCGGGGAAAAATTCATAAAATAATTTTTGGGACTCCAGAGAAGGGTCATTGAGGTTCCTATGGCATTAGAATGCCAAGAAAATATTTAGAAAAAATTTTCAATCGGTATAGACAATTTTGACCCGTTAAGCCAAACGGAGGGCATTTTGGTCATTTCGCCTTCAGAGGTGATTTTTGGCCGACTTGTCCAGTTGAGTAAATAATTATTATGACATAAAATATGAATTAATATTGATGAAAAATTAATTTAAAGCTAGTAGAAAAGGAAAGAAAAGAAAAATCAATATAATGCAAATTATGACATCATTATGATGTCAATTAAAAGTTCCCACCAATTACATTTAAACAACCATTTAAGTAACTAATAAAAGAGACAATTGAGACTAAAGAAAATCAAAAACCTATCAGCCATCTTCATCCCTCATTCCAGCCGCACCACCATGGCCATGGAAGCCTTCATCTCTTTCTTCATTCAAGCTTGAAAAATCTCTCTAACCTTAACCCAAAACCCTTAAGTCCCTTCACAAAAATTGGTCACCCAACCTTGCTAAAGTGTTTGGCAGCCTAGAAAAGGAAAGAAAGTGAAGTTTAAGCTTGGAAAATTCTGCCCTACAAGAGGTTAGTGCCTATTTATACACCTATCCCTCTTATTCCATGTTAGAGACTTAAAATGAGTAAGAATTTGTAAATTAAATGAATAGAATTTATGTGTATGTACACCATGAGTTTCGGCAGCCCTAAGGAAGGGATAAGATTGATTATTTTTGATGGACTTAGAGTGGACTAGAGATCATGTTTAAAGTATATATTTATGTGGATAATGAATTAGTTAGTTAACTAAGGTAACTTGTGTGAAATTGAAATGGGAATTAGGGTTTTAGGAGTGAAACTTGGACTTTGCTTATGAAATGGTGAGTGAACCTTCTAATGGTCAATTAGTGACCATTTGAGGTAAGTTGACCATAATTTGAAGTGAATTAGAGTATTACAAACTGAATTGGTAGGCTGCCTAGTGAGGGCAGCAGGGGAGGTTGTGAGTCCAGCCTGTTTGGACTGCCATAACTCTGGCTGTGTAGGTTCAATTGGTGTTTGGCCAATTAGACATGAAACTAGACACATAATGGCACAATTTTGATGAAGAAACCATGCCCAAAAGACCAAAGCAAGTGGACCAAAAACTGGCCCCAATCCGGATGTCCTGCAACCAGATTCTGCAGAATGACCAAATGGGCCATAACTCATTGTAGAATGGCCCAATTGACCTGAAATTTTTACAGCAACAATTTAAGATATAGACAAACAACTTTCGTGAAGAAACCTACCCCAAATTATGACCAGAATCTATCCAACAAGGCAGTTGCGATCAGCATTCCTTTGCTTTGTAGATATGGTCAGTTCTGCAATTTTTCAATCTAGCCAGCTGTGGTTTTTGAACCATAACTGGAGCTACAAAACTCCAAATGGAGTAATCCAAAAAAGGAAATTCAACTAGACAAAATAAGGAACAACTTTCATGTTTACCATTTCTTCAAAATCCCACTGTAACAGTCACTAATGGAACAGTAAAGTTTGGGTACAAAAACTGAAAATTCTGCTCTCTTAGTTCTAAGCTTAGAAATGGTATTGGTGATTAATTCCAACAAGTTTTGAATGCAAAATGTGGTACATTGGGAGTGTTAAAACCAATGTACCTAATTTCTATGCAAAATTCAACATTTTTGTTGACCAATGAAGTGAATAGTGACCCCAAAACTTGAAATTCAAAAATTGAAGAAATTCAAAAGTATCAAATGCTCTAGTATACCTAACAAGATTGGTTTGGATAGTTTGGCATGCCAATAGGGTTCAGTTAGCAGTACTGCACATGACATTATGCCATTCTGTGTTTTCACGGCTTTTAGCCATTCTGACCTTGTGTTGAGATTTGGCCTTGTGCCTGATGTTATTACAGCTTATTAGCTATTCTGTTGCACACCGGGAGATGCATATGTGACCGATGGTGTGACGGCCGAGGTACTAGATACCCAGTTCCAGTTTACCCATTTATCCAGTCCAGTCGTCCAGTATAGGTTACTTGGGCAACCAAAAGAATGAAAGTGGATAAAATTAATGAAATAAATGATTATAACAAGTACAAAACCAGTAAAACATCGATACATTCAATACATATTTATTTTCTGCTATTTCCTTTTATTTTATTATTGCACCACTAAGCATTATTGCTTAGCGTGTTGCTTTTGCCACGCGTAGGTTCTGGAGATACTGATCGAGAGCCCAGTAGACCGCAGACTGGGTGAGTCCATCCTGCAGCTCTGCATAGTATCCGTGTCACCTCACCATCTACAGTGCATTGGTAGGACACTAGACTTCATTTTGGTATTTTGTAACTAACTTTTATTTTCCTTTGTGTAAATGAAACTTATGTAATGTATTTTGATGTTCATGTAAATAATGAAAAATTATGGTTATGAATGGAAAATTTTGAGTATTTATTTATTGCTTATGTATATGAGTACCATGAGAAATGAATGATTGAGAAATGAAATTGAAGAATATTGAGATTTTGATATTGGAGTTTGAGAATGATTGAATATGATTATTGGAAGTGTTTTTCACAGGTTTCGAAAAACTGTTTTCTCCATTTTTAGCCAGTACTCTGCCAGATTTTCTATAAAATTTTCGGAACCTCAAATAAATTATAATTTCAATAAATAACTTAAATAAATAATATTTCACAAGTTATATTCAAAACTATGATAAAAATTAATTAAGGTAAAATAGAGTGTGCCGATACACCGTGTGACATTGCTTACTCGGATATACTGTACACAGGTAAGGGGTGTCACAATCCACTATTTATATGACTTATGATTTATGATTTAAAGTTGTATTTGTTAATGTTGTGCACCACTGAGACATTGTCTCAGCGATAGCTTTTTATTGTTGTCGTAGGTAGACAGACTAACAGGGCAGCAGACTAAGCTGCTAGTACTTCAGTGAGAGATCATCGGGTATATTGAGTATACCATATTCTGCATTTTATATTGTAATGTATGTTCACTGTATGTATATAGTATTATTGGTTTTGAGCAGTTGTAAATTAAAATTGTATATTGAAGTTGTAAAATAAATTGTGAATTATTTTGGCTTGTAAAATTTGTACTATATTTCTTTTATCTCAGCCTTTGAAAATACTGAAAAATTATTATGGATTTGAGTTGAGAAACATATTGTGTTGATTAAATGTTGGAGTTTGAGATTGAGAAATATATTTGAAGTGCTTTTTACAGGTTTTTAAAGAACTGTTTTATTCAAAATACAAATGGCCCTCTACCAAAATTTTTACAGAAATTACTAATAATCCAAATGTGTTAGCTGTTTCACTTCAGTTCAAAAAAATTTTTAACACCTGTAAATAATGCTCACCACTGTTAAAAGAAGTAAGAAAGGTTTTAAAATCCCTTGTAGTGTATTTAATGGGTTATCAGGAGACGAAGTTGGTAATTCATTAGGTATACTACGGGATCATGTTATGCCTTACAGAGGGGTAGGGTGTGACATTAATCCTCACTTTGCAAGGAAGAAGTTGATACTAAATTTAAGAGATTTTGGCGAAGATTTAACAAGCTCCAATAATAGGTAAGTGTTCAAATTTCTTTCTTTCTTTAGTAAAGTTTGTGGGAAGCTTGAGATAAGTAAATTGATGAAGAAATTTTAAGGTTTTGATGAGTTATTATTATGTACTATTTTCAGCAGCCATAGTGATGAAAGAGCTTTGAATTGTTTTCACATGAATTTAAAGGGTATTGATGTTGATTGAAGTAAATAAAAGTTCTAGTAGGTTAATTATTGGTGTATGTTGAAGTTGAGTACTTGAATTGGAAATTGATTTTGAGTTTGAAATTTTCTGTGTAATTGCTTAAATGGACAGCCATGGAATTGTATGTTAAATGAACTATTCTTACATGTATTATGGAGAATTAATGTTGATTAATGTGATTTAAGATGTTAGTAAGTTAACTTTATGTATATGTGATGATTGACCAAGTGAAAATTACAGCTTGAAAGCAATTATGGGAGGCTTTACAATTCGGCAGCTTGTTAACTTCTTAAAGAATGCTGGAATTCATGAAGTTGTTTTATGAACTGTGGTCTAAAAGATTGCTAAATGTGTATGTAAATTAGTGGTGAAGTTATATGTTATGGTAGTGGTGAAGTTATATATTATGGTTAGGAGTGATTATGTGTATATATTGTTAGAATTGGATTTGGTGAATTGGAATTGTAATTAGTGTATTGTCAATTAGTCATATACTGCCCAAATTAACTATAATGTGAAGTGAGGAATGGATTTGGTACCATACCAAATTAGAATTGGTATGAGATTTAGCAAGTAAAAATGCATTTGTTTGGTATTGAGGGAAGTATACAAGGGCAGTAGCTAAATTTGAGCTATAAGTGTAAAATTGTGATTCCAATTGGTATGAAACTAATTGGAGGCAAAACTAGATACAAAATAGGCCAACTTTCATGTAGAAAGTAGACCTAAATTCTGTCCGGAAAGTGACATGAAAACTGACCTAATCTGGATTTGCAATCTTTCAAACCTAAAAATTTACCAATTGAACAATAATCGCGGAAATGATCATAACTCCTTGTACATAGGTCCAAATGACCTAAAATTTACATCGTTGGAAAGCTTAACATAGGGCTACAACTTTGGTTAAGACCACAAAGCCTAGAAATGACTTTAGGCAGGTCAATTTGCTTACAAAAATTCGGTTACAAAATCTGCCTGAATCGGAAATGACCTAAAAGTGACCTAAACTTTGCAATAAGAATACAATCTGTCCAGCATTAGTAAAATGACCATATCTTGGTCTACACAACTCCAAATGACCTAAAATTAGTGCCAAAAGTTCAATAAAACGTAGATCTACAATATTGGTAATTTGACCAAAACCCATAAATTAAGGAAACTAGGCCAATTAAGTTGATTAAGTTGACACACTAAATCTGGAATTGGTACAATTGACCATTAAGTCCAGAAAATTTAAATAGGCATATCTCCCACAAAAAGTCTCCCAATGTAATGAGGTATACCAATTTGGAAAGCTAAGAAAGAGACCTAAAATTTTGTTTTAGACAACTTCCTCAAATTTTAAATGTATAAGGTCAGAATTTAAGGTCAAAGCCATTGACCTAATTGAGGACCATGCCAATATTCTGTCTATAAAGAATTCTATAACACTTGAAACATGGTAAGCAAAATTTCTGGTTGTCCCTAAGACATAGGACAACAATACTTTTGAAGAATGCTAGGCCTCAATATGATTACAAATAGTCCAAATAAATTAGTAAAGTCAGAAATGAAAATGCCTAAAAAGGAAAATAAAATTTAGATTTGACCTAGTTATGGTTAATTGACCATAACTTGAGCTATACAACTCCAAATGGAGTAATTCAAAAAGGAAATTAAAGAAGACACAATGAGAAACAATTTAATGAAGAGAAATCTGCTAAATTTACATTGTAGCTTGGCCCAATAGACAGTAAACATTGGCCATGAAATCTGAATAATTGTAATAAAATGCAATAAGCTTTGAAATGAAATTGGCAACATATGTCAACATGTGAGGAATGTAAAATGGAACATATTAGTGACATTAAAACTAATTCACCTAGTGTGCATTAAAGGTCAATATTATAGGTTGACTAATGAAAGGAATAGCATCAATAAAATTTAATTATTGAACCTTATTATTAGAAACAATTTAAATGAGTATTGAAACACTTTAAATAGTGTGTTTCAGTTAGAAGAGACACTGGTAAGGAAAAAGACCCACTAAGTCAAGGCCAAGAGGTAACTCATCAGAGGTTTATACACAACTAGTTTTTAATTGATTTTGTTCTGAATATTTCTTATGATTAAATGACATTATTTTCTTTATGTATTATGTTTATCAAGAATTGGATTTAATTCAATGATTATTGAAATTGTTATAGTATGTATGAATTTAGCTTTGTGAAATGGTATTTCAACAAGTATTAAGCATTATTGCAGATTGAATAAATTATGTTTTGGAAAATTGTGATAGAATATGTTTGAATTGTGATGGGCAATTTGCATGGAAAAAATACAATTTTATGTTTTGAATTGTGATGAGCTTAAAAATTATTGGATATTGGAATTGACTTTGAATCGAATTGTATTGTGATTTATGCTCACAAAAAGGATAAAGTGATTTATGATATTATTTTATATCTCACTATAGATGCTTGACTAGGTTATTACCCGTCTCTCTCAGTTTTTGAGAAGACAGTGGAGTTAGCTTTGTTTTGATTACCATGGTACGTGCACAGGCTTAGATTCTCCTCTTATTAGAGGTTAGATCTAAGTTTTTTGTTATGGCCTTTTCAAAAGTTTCATTATTGTGATGTGTACTGTGCACGATGATTCGACCTCCTCAACCATAGGGAGTTAGAATCCGATTCGACCTCCCTGACCATAGGGAGTTAGAATCACTCCGGAGATGGCCCTTTTGGATTAGTCTTACATAGTTAGTGAGATAAAGAATGGTTTTTGAATAGTAAAGAATTTCGATTTCAAATGAGATTTATGCATAATTGATTTTATTGAAATTAATCTTTATTTCCATATATTATTGGAATTACCTAAAATGTTTAGCTGTGATTTGATAAATTGAATTTCTTGATCAAGTCATTTTATACAAATGATTTATATTATTGGTAAAGAATATTTTGATTTTTGAAATTTGGTGAGTATTCAGATTTCCAAATTATTTGCTGTAATTTTGCTAAGATATATTGTACTATATTTTAAGTTATAGTTGTGCACCACTGAGTTCACCACTCAGCGATAGCTTTGTATGCTGTCGCAGGTGAAAGTAAGGATAGAGCAACTGAGTGAGAATTCCTGTAGCTGCACCTTGAAGACACTTTCAGATCAGCTTTATGTATATCATAGGTATACCCATGTATGTAACACCCTTATGTTCGGTAGTGCGTTCTACTGTTCCAGTGACAGTGTTTGTCTGGACAGTTAGGATGCTTCGAATTATATTTAAATATTAGTGTGGAGATATAAGGTAGTAAAATACAATAAAGGAAAATAAAAGAAAAAAATAAAGGAAAAATAAAAGAGAGAAAATGGAACTAAGCTAAACGGACAAAATCGTACCGATGGGTAACGGCACCGGGAAGTTGCGGCGCGGGCCGTTGACTAACCTTTGACCACGGGTAACCCTAGAAAATATTTTTGAGACTTAAATAAACATCTATTGAAAAATAAATGGTATTAAAAATGTCAAAGAAAAATTAAATAATTAGTACAAAGAAAAATGAAAAATCGAGAAACCGATGAAAATCGGTGTTACCGAAAAAGCCGAAAAGTAACCCGAATAGGGGCATTGTGGTCAATTGACACCCTGAGTTGCCTTTTGACCTAAATATCCATTAAAAATAAATGATATTAAACTTTGAAAATACCATGAAAATTAAAATGGTGGTCCATAATTTAAATAGTGAAAGAAAAGAGGTTAAACGTGGGAATTATGAAAATTTTGATTAAACAAATATTAAAAATTATCTTAGTGCTCCACTAACATCTTCAAAGTGGACCATTAATCAAATTTGTGGCAGAAGATTCCTTCATCTTCTTCCTTGAGCCAACCAGCCAAAGTCCCTTGGGAGAAAAACTCCATAGCCGAAATCTTCCAAGCTCCATGCAACCCACTTTGAGCCATCCTTTCCACTAAGTCCCTTCTTTAAAGTTAATCCTCACCTTGCAAGAAAGATTTTGGTAGCAATTTTAAGGAGGTTTGGTGAGGTTTTGGTCAAGCTTTAAAAGTGGTAAGTGAGTATTCTCCATTATTGTTTCATTAAACTTTGAGTGGATATTGTGGTGAGTTATTTTGTGGAAGAAGTTTTGAAGTTTGATGATTTAATGGTGGTACACCATTTCGGCAGCCATGGGAACTCACCATGTGTAGCTTGTTTTCATTTGTAAATAGTTGTTTAAGATGTTGATGTAAGTGTTTATGTGTATAGAAATGATTTAGACAATGTATATTAAGAGTATGTGTAATTGTGCACTTGGTTTTGGAAGCTTGAAAGCAATTTGAAGGAGATATTTTCCATGAGGTGAATCAGCAACTTTAAAGTGTAGTTAGAAATGTGTTGTTTCATGGTTTGATTTATTGAATTATGTTGTTTATGGTGGCAGCATGTATCTGTGTATAATAGATTGGAATTGGATATGTAAATGGGGTATGTTCATGTGGTTAAATTGTGTAAATGGACTTTGGAAAATTTTGAGTTAAAATGTGTATGTTGAGAATGGTTACAAGCTGTCCAAAATGACCAAAATGTGCTGTTAAGTGTGTTAATGGTATGGTACAAACCAGAATTGGCAAGAAAGAGTTAGCTTGGTAAGTATAGAATGTGTAATTGGTAAGTAATGAAGAATGTGTAGTAGGGTAGTGTATATTTTAGCTTAGAACCTTAAATGAGTGACTCCAATTGGTATGAGACCAATTGGAGGTGAAACTAGGCACAAAATGTGCCAACTTTCATGAAGGAAGCTTACCTAAATTCTGCCTAGAAGGTGACTTGAAAAATGACCAAATCCGGATTAGTGACTTGAAAGCCTGAAAATTGACTATTTGAGCAGCAGTTAGTTTTTTTTACCATAAATTACTCAAAATAGGTCCAAATGACCTGAAATTTTTACCATGAATAGTTTAGACTTAGATCTACAATTCTTATGAAGACACCAAAGCCCAGAAATGGTCAGAACCAAGCCAAATAGCTTGTACAAGTTCAGGTACCAAAACTAGCCGAACCAAAAGTGACCTAAAAATGACCTAAGCCTACTATTTTAGTGTATTCTGTCCAGCATTGGTAAATTGACCATATCTTGGTCTATACAACTCAGAATGACCTGAAATTTTGCACCGCATGCAATAAGACATAGACCTACAAGTTTGTAGTTTGGACCAAAACCCGAAAACTGAGTAAACTAGGTCGTCCGGCTAGGTCAAAATAGTACACCAAAATTTGGTAAATTGCAATAAAATGCAATATACTTGGAAATGAAATTGGTAACATATACCAACACTCAAGGGCTATAAAATGTGATATATTGGTGACATTAAAATTGACTCACTTAGAGTGCATCAAGGGTCAATATTATAGGTTGACTAATGAAATGAATTGAAGGGAATAGTACCAAGAAAATTTAAATATTGGATTTTATTGTTAGAAACAAATTCATTGAGTACTGAAACACTTTAAATTATGTGTTTCAGTTAAAAAGGATATTAAGAAGCATAAGGAACACTGAGTCAGGGCCAAGAAGCATATATCAGAAGTCTGTGCATAATACTTTTTATATTCACTGCTTTTACCAGAAAATTTATTTGGAGAAATGAGTTATGAATAATTTTTTATTGTTTTGGCTTTGGGAATATTATTTGGAAATTATTATGTTGCCTACTTTGCAAATGGAAATTTTGAGATAAAATGTGATTTGTGGTTTGTATGAAATATTGTGATTTAGAATTATTTTGATTCACACTTGGCATGACAATATTACTAAGTTCCTCCTCCATTTATGGGGTGAGTATGACTATACTCCTCCCTCTTTGACTTGTTAGTCTGAGGTGAGTATGGATGAGTACTCATTAACTAGCTAGCCACCTCCCTCATTGATTATGATTAGTGGGGTGAGTATTCCTTGTTGTGATGTACACACGGCATGTTCGAAAAAATTTGTGTCATGACCTAAGTTGTGTTATTGATTGGCAACACTGTGTTATTCAATTGTTTGATCATATTTGTGTTATATGAGCTTTAAAAAATTGTGAATTGTTTGGATTGTAAATTGTCAATAAAAGTTTTAAAATCCCTTGCAGTATATTTAATGGCTTATCAGTAGACGAAGTTTGGTAATTCATTAGGTATACTACGAGATCATGTTATGCCTTACAGATGGGTAGGGTGTGACAATGTACATAGGTTTTGATGTATGCATGTAATAATATGTATGTAAATTATTTGAGCAGTTGTATAAAAACTTTTGTAAAATATTTTAATATGTAATTAAATGCAAATTATTGTAATGTAAATTTGAGATTTTATTTACCTGTATAGTTTTGTAATATTAATTTTGAGTCTTGTAATCAATGAAATGTTTCTTTTATGATGAGGTTGGTTTGAAAATGAATTGATTTGATTATTGAGATTGAATTATGAGATGAAATGAAGTTTATTGGATTTGTATTTGAGAAAACATATTGGGAGTGTTTTCCTTTTTAGGTTTGAAGAATTGTTTTCTCAAAATAGAGCCGGCACTCTGCCAAAATTTTGAAAAAAATTTTTTGTAACACCAGATTTTAATCGATGATTTTGTCCTTGACCAAAATTTCACTTAAAGACTTTTTAAGAAATATTCAACGTTTCCACCACTATTTAATTTCACGAAAATTATTTTAAAATCTCTTGTAGTATATTTAATGGGTTACCGGTAGGCGAAGTACGGTAATTCATCAGGTGTACTACGGGATCATGTTACATCATACGGAGGAGTAGGGTGTGACATGTTTAGTGGTATCAAAACAATGGTTTTAAAGTAAATTTTGAACTGTGAATTTGAAATCTTTTTGTCGGTAAATACAACTGCTCAAATGTTTGATACATATAGTACATTTGAATCATAAATATGAACTAATGAAGAGAAATCTCCTTGTATTGGTTGTACAAGAAATAGAAAATCCTGTGAAAAGATATGAAAGAGAAGAATGAGACAATAGAACAGTTTTTAACGGCGGAAGTACAAGGTGAGGCCCCAGCCCCTCAGAGAGTTGGAAGCCCGACTTTACAAGCCCCTCCTGTACAAATTACTATACAAATGGCCCAGCAAATGGCCACTTTCTTTCAACAAATGGCTGATAATCTGTCAACCCAAGCCCAAGTTGTAACACCCCTAATTGCATAGCCTGGTATATTTCACTGTTCCGGTGACCGGTGTCGGTCCGGACAATTAAGCGGATTAGAACCACACTTAAAACAACTAGAGAAGCTATAAACACAAATAATTAGTAATGTCCAATTAGTTAAGTATAAACAAGAAAAACAGAACATAAGAAGTTAAACAAGCCGAGAGTCACAGCGATGGGTGACCTTCTCGAACGCATCACAAGTCGTTTTAAACTCAAATTTCGAACCGTAAAAAGTGACGCTGCGGTCCTTAGGACCCTTATAAACACAGTGGAAAAGAGAAAATCACGAAAAATAACTATTAAGCCAGTCAAATAATTAGGTCAGGAAGCAGGAAGAAATATGGAATTAATTACAAACCGGGATGAACCGGGGGCAATTTGGTCAATTGACCTTGAGAGCTGACTCCTGACCTAACTGTCAAATAAAATCGGAGAAAAGAAAATTTTGGAATCGAGAATTAAATTAAAGAACTAATAGAAAAATAAATAGAAATAAAAAAGAAAAAGAAAATAAAAGAAAAAGTTAATTACATCACCTTATGACATCAAAATGATGTCAAAATTAATTATTTTAATTCCCACAATTGTTGACCCATTCAAATACATAAAACAAGACATAAAATACATAAAAACAAAAATATCAACCTTCTCCTACCTCAAAGAAAACGGCAGCCATAGTCTTTCCCAAACCCCACCATTGATCCTCCATGAAAGCTTGAATACAAGCTTTTAAACACCCATTTGACCCTACCTTACCCTAAATTCTCCCATAAAAACTTGATTTAATCACTTGAAAAGAAGATTGGTCATCAAAGAAAGGAGAAAAGAAGAAAGAAAATTGGAGAAAAGGGGAGTTAGAAGTTGCTACACAAAGGTTAGTGATTTAAGTTGCAAATGAGTTTATTACTTGTGTTTATAACTTAGTTAACTTAGAAAAATGCTTAAAATGAAATAAAAATTTGTTGAGGGAACATGAATAATTTTCAGCCAGCATGTATATGGGAGTATATTTGCATGGTTTGATGGATTTAATTGGGTATATGAACCTTAGTTAGTTGAATGACTATGTTTAGAGGTATGGAATCAAGTAAATGCATGAGGTTAGTGAATTAGGGTTTGGACATTAGGGTTTAGAGACCAAAAATGTGAAAAACTTGTAAATGGTGTCTTTGACCTAATGTGAAGTGAAAATTGATCATTTGTGACCAAATGAGGTGTGTTAGAAATGTTGGAATTAAAAGCCAATTTGGATTGGATAAGGTCATGTGCTGGTAGCATGACCAAAACCTCCTTTGAGGGACCAAAAATGAAATTTTACAAGTCCAATGGATATGGGACAGATTAGGGATGAAAATAGGCACTAAATGACACAATTTTCATTTAGGAAGTCTGCCCAAAAAGTGACTAAAACCTAGTGAATAAAGTGATCGAAGTTGAGAAATCGCAGGCTGCCACTGCACAAACTGGCCAAATGAACAGTGTTTGTTCATTTGGTCATAACTCAAGCTAGGAAGGTCAAAATGACCTGAAATTTTACCAGTGGTTAGATGAAATATAAACCTAAAACTTTCATGAAGAACACCAACCCAAATTATGCCATTAACCTAATCAAATTACTGAACAAAGTTGGTGACCTGAATCTGTAGACTGCAGATTTGCCATTTGAATAGTAAAGTTTCAATGGCTATAACTCTCTCTAGAAAACTCCGATTTAGGCGATTCTTGAACCGATGGAAACCTAAGACATATTAGAACATTTCATATGAAGAAAATTAGACCAAATTATGGACCTAACTTGATCAAATTGCTGAACGAAGTTGGAATCAATAATCTGCCTGAATAAAATTCTGCAGCATGAACAGTAAACATAATTTGCTTATAACTTGAGCTACAAAACTCCAATTGGGGTGATTCAAAAAGGAGAATAAATTTAAGACAATAAGGAATATTTTCTATGAAGAAAGCTTTTCCAAATTCCAACAGTAAACTGACCAATGAAACAGTACAATTAGGGACACCAAAATTGAAAATTTGGCAATTTTGCCTAAAAGGCCTAAGTTTTGAGAAAATGACCATAACTAATAAGTTTAGTGACCAAAATGTGGTATGTGGGTGAAGTTGGAATTCCCATACCTATTAAGCCTTAGAAAGTCAACAAATTGACTTGAATAGTATAGTGAATAGTAACCCGAAGCGCAAAATTTCAAGAACGTCGAGTTTAGCACGTTAGAGATAGGTAAAAATGAGACTAAATTTATTTTGGATTTATGTTAAGTTCTAGTACTGAAACATTGTAAAATTGTGTGTTTCAGTTGAAAAGAATAACGGGAAGGAACCCGAGGAACCAAGTCGAGGTTAAGGGGTGACTCGCTTGAGGTTTGTGCACAACATCACTATGCTTTAAAATGTAGTGATAAAGTGAATGAAATATGTATTTTACATTTGCTTTGAATTGTTGAAAATTTATTTATGAGATTAGTTATGATGATTTTTTACTTAAATTGTTGAAAGTTATTGTGTATATTTGAAATGACAATGTTTAGCAAATTGTTAAGATAAGTTTTGAAACCACAGTGTCATGACCATATATTTGAACACCTCACTAGCATGACTAGTGGGGGTAATTAGCTTCGAATTTTGATTCCTTCTCTGGAGAAGTGTTGAGGTGTGCCAGTAGAAAAGGATGTGAATGGATATCCATATATTTGAGCTAGCTAGCCTTGTGATGAGATTTCTCTTTAGCCTCTGGCTATTAAGATTCTATTTGTTTCGAATGGCATGATCTAACTGTGGATTTTATGAAATGTGATTTGATACTTCAAAATGAAATTGTTTGGGATTAAAACCTCATAAATTATGTTTTGTGTTTAACTCGCATGCTCAGTTCAAATTTTGAATAAATGTGATTTAAGTTTTGAATAAAGATTATTTTAGTATGTTGTGCACCATTGAGTCCTAGTACTCAGCGATAACTTTTATTGTTGTCGCAGATACAGAGACTAGAAGAGCAACAGACTGAGCTGCTAATGATTAAAGATCATTCTGCTTAAAGTTATCGGTATAATTTATACCCTAATTGTAAATATTTCTTTTAATGTATATATTGCACATAAATGTATGGACATGTAAAAATGGGCCTTGAGCAATTTGTATAAAATTTGTATAAAGTTGTAATATATATTGTAGTTTGAAATTCTCTTAATGTAAATTTTGTAATGATGTATCTAAATTGTTTTGTTTCTAATGAATTATGAATGGAACTATTTTATTTAATTTGAATGAAATGGATTGCTAGTATTTTGATGATCATTGGATAGTGGATTTGAAATTTGAAAGTTGATAAATGTGTTGAGAAATTGATTGAGATTGAGTATGAAATTGAAGCAGTTGTTGAGGAAAATTTTTAGAAGTGCTTTTTACAGGTATTTGAAGAACTGTTTTCTCAAAATACAGAGGGAACTCTGTCAAAATTTTTATAAAATTTGCGTAAAAATAAAATGGGCCAAAAATATTAACTAATTTTAATTTTAACTAAATGTTTTAAGTACTTATTAGAAAATGCTCACCACTTATCAAAAGTAAGAAAATTGTTTTAAAATCCCTTGTAGGGTACTTAATGAATTATTGGTATGTGAAGTTCGGTAGTTCATTAGGTATTCTACGGGATCATGTTATGCCTTACAGAGGGGTAAGGTGTGACACAAGTACCAACCCAACCCCCACAAGAGCAGCATGAAATAGAGAAGAGGGAGAGACCTATGAGTCAGAGCTCAAATAGTAAATTGGGAAAAAGTAAGAATACTGGAGAGCCTAGTGGTTATAGGTCTGATAGAGGCGGATCTTCAAGGCAGAGGCCACCAAGGTCCAGTCATCGAACAACTAGAAGTTCATATCCTCCTCGCATCTGCAACTCTTGTGGCAAACTACATGGAGATATTTGTCATAAGGCCACTGGAGCCTACCACAATTGTGGTGAACATGGACATTTTGCTAGAGATTATACTAGAGCACCTCGATCTGCTCTCCAGAGTTCACAGACAGTCGATCAGAGTCGAGATAGAAATAGAGTTGATGCTTCTTACAACCATAACATAGTGAATCAACCTGAATATAGTAGCGCACTAGTCAGAGAGTCCACTATGCACCAAGGAGAAAGAGCAGAAGCTTTAGATGTAGCGGCTGGTAAGTTCTTAAGTTTTAAAAAAACAATTAGTTATTATTTGATCCCAGCACTACTTAGTTGTGTGTTAGTGTTAGAACTATATGTTTTGTTGCTATTCCTTTATATGGGAATAAATTTTGATGCATTAGTGATTAGTCCTTTAAGATAAGGATTGTGATGATAAGTGAAATTAGTTTTGAAGAGTTTATCAGCGGAAAGTATTTTCTAACACACCATAAATTATAAAGCTAATTGAAGAACTGTTTTCTCAAAATACAGCTGGCACTCTGCTGAAATTTTGAAAATTTTTTTTTGTAACACTAGATTTTAATCGATGATTTTGTCCATGACCAAAATTTCACTTAAAGGCTTTTTAAGAAATATTCAACGTTCCCACCACTGTTTAATTTCACGAAAATTATTTTAAAATCCCTTGTAGTATATTTAATGGGTTACCGGTAGGCGAAGTACGGTAATTCATTAGGTGTACTACCGGATCATGTTACATCTTACGGAGGAATAGGTTGTGACAGAAGATGTAGTTGCAACCACTATTGTTGTGCAAGTTTGTGGCAAATTTTGGTAACTAAATCCTCCAAAATCAGAAATGGAGGAGGTAGAAATATTTCTTTGAACAATGGTGGTAGTAGGCATAAAGGGTTGTTCTAGATAAAAGAGAAATGTTCTTCATTTCGGAAAGTCAAAGAAGCCAAGCAATCTAAATAGTTCTCACTTTCAAGGCTGATATGATAGTTTATTGTTCATTTGGCAAAATTTTGCTAACTCATATGCATGTGTAGTTCAATTTCAGGCCACATGTAATTTTGTTTTTAAATGGTATGTTTTTTTTTTTTTTTTTTGAGTTGAGGTGTAAGATAAAAAAAAAAAATGTTCGAGTGTCTATTAGGTAAAAACGCAATAATTCGGGTGTCTAGAAATGTACCATTATAAAACATAAAACCCATTAATTCTTATTATTTAAGTTTAACTATTATATTATATTAATTTATTTTATTTATAATCATTAAATATATATATATATATATATATATATATATATATATATATATATATATATATATATATATATATATATATATATATATATATATATATATACACACACACACATACTTAATTTTACTTTTGTAGATCTTTTATGCCTATTAAAAGTATCAAAAAGTTACTTATTTTAAAATATAATTCAGGAAAGAAGTTGAGCCCACCATTTTTTGAGAGTAATAGATATTCTCATCTTAGGCTATGATTTCTGATCAAAATTCAATTCCCGGTCCTACCCCTCATCATCATCATCAACAAACAACAAGAAGAAGCTAAATAATTAGAAAATATCAAATTTTCATAAATAAATTTAATTTTAGTAAAAAATTTAATTTTATAATTTAATTTTAAAATTTTGACCATTAAATCATTTGTACTTAATTAAAATTACTTAAATTAAACTGAATTTTAAATATTATTTTAATAGAAAATATTAAGCTCATTAATAAAATGTAAATATTTTTTTAATCAACCTATAATATTAACAAAATATTTTTTTAATCAACCTATAATATTAACAATCTAATATATTTTCAATTATTAAAATTTAAATATATATGAAAGTTGTGCCTGAATTAATTATATTAAAATAAAAATAAATGTAAAAAATTAGATTTTTTTAGTCATCGCTCATTATTATTATTATTATTATTATTATTATTATTATTATTATTATTATTATTATTATTATTTGAAAAGAAAAATATGAAGTCATTATAATTTTTATTTTTTAGCCAATTTAATTTATATAATAATGAGTTTAATAATTTTTAAATTAAATATTTACATTTAAATTTATATATTTATTCTTTTAATTATATATATAATTAATTGAATTTATCTAATTTAATGATTAATAATTAACTCTTACATTTGAAATAAATAAGAAAGTTTGAGTTTGAATAAATAAAATTAAAAATAAGTATAAAAATTTAGACTTTTTTTAGTTATTGCACATCAACATCATAATATTTACAAAGTACAAGGAAGGAGTATATACAAATGACTTTCATAAAATTTAAATTAAATATTTATATGTAAATTATGTAATTATTATTTTAATTACATATGTTTAATTAGTCAAATATTTATATTTAATTTTTTTTATGGGATATTTATATTTAATTTAATAATTAATAATTTTATTTTTATATAAAATTGAGTGTCTTTGAATTCAATTAAAAAACTATAAGTGAAGGCAAGTCTCAGAGCAAGTTGATACATGACATAACACGTGTCAGTAGGTAAGCCAAAGACCCAACACATAACTGGTAGTCACGTCTGCGTTTTGAAGATGCTCCACCATCCCTCCAACTTCCGTTAATTTCAAGACCTTCTCTTAAGCCTCCCAACCACCCTCTCTCTATATGGAAACAAACTGAAATAAGAGAAAAAAAAATAATAATAATAAAGTGAAAAATAATTATTGTTTAGTCCCTCTTCATGGTCTATTTTGAAAAATATAATGTTAATCTCTATATTACTATTCTATTTATGTTTTAGTTTGTTATATTGTATGATTATTTTGGGCGTTTTTATTAATTTTATTCAGTTTTTTTATTTTTTAATTATTTAATTTGAGTAAAGGTAATATTTTTATTTTAAAGGTATTGATTAATAAAATTTAATTTAAACTAAGTAGAAGATTAAAGAATAAATAAAATAAAAATATAATAAAATGTCAAATTAATTAATTATTTTTTAAAAATAAAAAACTAAGTAATTAATTTTATGAAATAAATAAATTAAATAATAATTAAAAAAGCTCACAAAAAGATTTTTTTTAATAAAAAATTAAAAAATTTAAATTTAAATTTAAATTTAAATTTATTAAATAAATTATATACCTTCATCCACTAAATTATAAATTATATGATCAGACAATGAAAACTTTGGTTAGGTAGTTAGCTAGTGATGAGTTTGCTGATATAAAATGGGTAATAAAAATTTATGAAAGATAAAAAAAATAAAAACAACAGCACTGGTCAGGTTGTCCAATCTCAAAAATCAAAGGCATCTCGCAATTTTAGCTTCCTTTAATCCAGATCCGCAACTTTCTCTCTCACCCTTCATTTTTAACCAAAGCTTCATTTCATCATCATAATATTTTTCATTTTTTTTCTTATTTTTAGATTTTCCGTTATTGTCCCCCCTTTCCATCTTCTAATCTATGCATGAAAAATTATTTGTTTATTTTTTTTAAATTTTTGAAAACAGAAGGAAATTAAAAACACACCAGAATTCCTGCATAAGACATTGGATTGTACTTTATATTTTATTTTCTTTTATTTTCTTTTGTTATTTTACAATAAACATAAAATAAATGTATATAATGTAATCTTTATGTTCAATGCCGGAATTCTGGCCTCGGTTTTGATTTCCTTGTCTTCATCTTCTTCTTCATTGTTCTGTTCATTCTTGCAGACCATATTTTCCATTTACATTCTTGAATTCAAATCAAATCAATTCTTGTTTCTCCTTTGAATCCTTTATTTTCCCTTCTTGGGTTTCAAGATTGAAGGGTTTTGGAATTCTCTGTGCATTTGATATCCTAAAGATTTTTTGGATATTTTAAGGTGCATTGATTTGTGAGATTACCAGGAAAAGAAAATGGTAAATTTGGGTTTCCAGCATAAATGCTGTGAAACCCACTTTGAATGATATTGCAAAGGGTAATGGTTTCTGCATGTATTCAACAGGAATTCCCTGTTAGGCTGAGGTGAGATTATTATGGGCTGCATCTGCTCCAAAGGAGCTGCAGATGAAGATATTAACATAAACGAAAATGAAAGAGATAAAGAGAAGCAGAATGAATTTGACAAATCATCGGTGCAATTGGTTGCTCCAGCACTCTCCAAGAAGGAGGAAGATGATTTTAGCCGCAAAGATGGATCTGTTCGTCGCGTTTCAAAGCCAGGGGCAGCCATTGTTCCATTAGAAGGTGGAGGAGAAAAGAATATAAAGATTGTTCATAGACCTTCAATAGGTCGTCATCATCAGAGAAGGGCAACAATGGATTTTGGTTCCAGTGGATGCCACAACCATCTGGGTAGGATTGTTAGCATGCCCCATGGGCCTGAAGGGGAACTAATTGCTGCAGGTTGGCCACCATGGTTAACCTCAGCTGCCGGCGAAGCCATCAAAGGTTGGCTTCCTCGACGAGCAGATTCCTTTGAGAAGCTAGACAAGGTTAGTGCTTACCATAATTTTTCTGACCTACCATAGAAATTGGGAATTTTTAATAACTTCGTTAGGATTTCATTTCTCTCTTTTGGGTTAGCAGATTGGACAAGGAACTTACAGCAGTGTATATAAAGCCCGAGACCTCGAAACTGGGAAAGTTGTTGCAATGAAGAAAGTTCGATTTGTGAATATGGATCCTGAAAGTGTACGTTTCATGGCTAGGGAAATCCATATCCTGCGTAAACTTGACCATCCAAATATCATGAAACTTCAAGGTATAGTCACTTCCAGGATGTCTGGAAGCTTGTACCTTGTCTTCGAGTACATGGAGCATGATCTTGCAGGACTTGCAGCAACTCCTGGCATTAAGTTTACAGAACCACAGGTACCTTTTTTTGGGAACTATGTGACTTGGAAGATTATTGACAGTAGATTGTATGATTTTCCGGGGACATTTATGTGATTTTCTTGCAGATTAAATGTTATATGCAACAACTTTTTCGTGGCCTTGAACATTGTCATGACCGTGGGGTACTACACCGAGACATCAAGGGTTCAAATCTTCTGCTTGATGATAATGGAGTTCTCAAGATTGGAGACTTTGGTCTGGCAACCTTTTTTCAACCTGATCAAAGTCAGGCTTTAACAAGTCGTGTCGTCACCCTCTGGTATAGGGCACCTGAGCTTTTACTTGGTGCTACACAATATGGAGTAGCCATAGATTTGTGGAGCACTGGTTGCATTCTTGCTGAGTTATTTGCAGGGAAGCCTATTATGACAGGAAGAACAGAGGTATTTTTGTGAATACTTTTCCAATTTATCATGAATCAGTAGTAGTAAAAATTATTGATGATAAATCATTGCTCTGCTAAATTATTGCAGGTGGAGCAAATGCATAAGATTTTTAAGCTTTGTGGTTCGCCCTCTGAAGACTACTGGCAGAAAACAAAACAGCACCATGCAACTAGTTTCAAACCACAACAGTCTTACAAGCGTTGTGTCACCGAGACATTCAAAAACTTTCCCCCTTCAGCTCTGTCTCTTGTTGATAAGCTCCTGTCAATGGAACCAGAAGCTCGGGGTTCTGCAACTTCAGCTCTAAGGAGTGAGGTATACTTTCGAGGTTTTATTTAATTAGCCTCTCAAATTTCATTTTGCTGGCTAAAAGCCTTATTATGATTGGAAATTAATATCTAATATGCAGTTTGCCTTCTCAGTTCTTCAATACAGAACCCTTACCTTGTGATCCATCAAGTATTCCAAAATATCCTCCAAGTAAGGAATTGGATGCAAAGGTTCGAGAAGAAGAAGCAAGAAGGTATGCCATGCACATTCTTTTGAATTGTGTACAATTGTTTCTTGGTTGATTTGGATTCGACAAGGGTTCCAACTTGTCACTTTAGTACCGCTGAGCCAAAGCTCATTAATGAATTATGTACATAAGTTCTCAGAAGTCTAGATTTTCTTAAGCATCGATCCTCTGTTTTACTTTCAGGAGAAGAGCAGAGGCTAAAGGACGCGGAGCAGAATCTATAAGAATTGGTACTAGAGATCTTAAGAGAGACAATTCACCAGAATTCATTCCTCAGGGGCAGACAAAAACTACAAGCACAAGTTACAAATATGATATCCAAGAAGATGCTGGTTCTGGTTTCCGAATCGAGCCTCCCAGAGTGGCTAATAAGAACAGTGTTTTATCTCAGTCTAGTTCAATGATTCATCCTGTAATAGGATCATCGTTAAATAAGAATGTAGGCTCTTCAAGACATAAAACAGAAGTGAAGACCCAGAAATCTTACATGCCTCAGGCTGCTGTAGACATCTCCAACACCTCTCTTGAGAAGGATGAAAGAGTGCCTGCCAAAGATTCTATGGTAAACTAAGCATCTTGTTTTTCTGCATATTTTTTACATTTTCCATTATTTTTTTTCCATCAATTTTTTATTACTAGCAACCAATTTAATGAAATTGGAAACGTGGTTTCAGGGGTATGTTCCCAGGAAAAACAGGATTCACTACTCTGGACCATTGATGCCTCCTGGAGGAAACATTGAGGACTTACTTAAAGAACATGAGAGACAAATCCAACAAGCTGTTCGCAAAGCACGTCTCGAGAAGTCTGGAACCAAAAGTAACCTTGATGGATAGATTCATCAGCTACATGAGTGATCAACAAAATTACTCAGACTCTTACATCTTGCAAGGAAGAATCCTTCTTTCTGGTGTCTATTTTACTCACCTGCAGAACACAATTGCAAACCAGCAGAACTTCCAGGGAGACAATAGCATTGCATTGCTGGGTTTGACTAAGATATAGCTGATTGTACTTGAGTAGGCATTGCCAGATAACTCTTTTGCAGTGATATTTTTAAAGGAAAATACAATTGTGTATGAAGCAAGAAGGTTCTTTTTGGTATTATTTGAATATTACAGTTGAAAACGGTGGGAATTTGCTTTGCAAAGTGGATCGGGCTTGTTGGGTAGTAGCTGGTTATCATACATTGTATAGTATCCAATATCTTCTTCCAGAAATCATTGTATTTAATCATGAGGGAATAGATTGGTTCTGGGTGTTCATATTTTAAACAAGGTCTGTGATCAGTTCCTATGATATCTTATTTAATTGGCTTCTTCAAAATATAGATTGTCAAAAGATGATATTGATCTTTGGATCTATATTCTTATATCTCAACGTAACTTTATCTTGTTTGCTAGTTAATTACATGCTGAAGCTGCAGCTAATATTGTTTGCTGGTTCAAAGTTATCATAAATTGGTTTAACAGTACTTAGGGATGGCAATCAGGTATCAGACCAAACCCATTAAGAAGTGTTTGAGTAGTATATAATTGAGTTTGAGACATGTTTAAATTTGAAAAATATCACCCGTATAAGATTCAGGTCGAGTGTTAGTTTTATATGTTGGATACTTATTACTCAAATGGTTTATATAAATAAATAATTAAAAAATATATATTTTATGTAGATTGTTCATTGAAATATATAAAACTAAATGACTTCATGTACTATTTAGGTATGAATAATTGAGTTTAAGATGAATTCGAATAATTTACGATAAATTTAATCCAAATTGAATTCAAATAAGCTAATTTTCACAGATATTTTATTCATTATTACCTGTACTTATTATAGTTCTCTTAATATTGTGAAATTACAAGTATAAATTTCATTCACACGTTTAATTCTTGGTGTTTAGATTGAACTTGTAATTATATGATAATTTGGTTTTGTGATAGGAGCAAGGTCATGATTGTGTAAACAGATTTGGAATCTCTTAATTAACAAGACTTTGCAAAATATCTTAATCGATATAAATATAAATTATATTTTTGTCCACAATCTTAAATATAACATATCTAATCAAAGAAAGAAAAATGTATGGCATCAAATCCAAAGTCTTGTAACATCAAGTATGCTTCCACTTAAAATGTGCTTGGCAAAAGAAAAAAAAAAAAAAATCTAAATGGTTCAAACACATTGCAAGGTCAAGGATCGACCCCGACCAATCAAGAATCTTCTCTTTTTTTTTTTTTTCTTCATGATTTTTTTTTTCTTTTCTACGATGAAGCAATTGGGTCAAAAGAAAGCAGAGATGATTAGGGCACTATAACATGGGCAAATTTGATTCCTGATGATTAGAATGTTGACCCATCAAAAAGTGTGTTTCTTTTGTGAAAGAGTATATAGCGCCTATATATTCCTTTGGTGCTCTCATTAGGCTTTGAATATGAATTTTCCACTAACTAATTAATCTTCCTAATGATACGAGAATTTACATCCTCTTCTTATTTTGGTGCCATTCAATCTTCCACAAGGTTTGTATTCATTAGTTCGATTTTCTTTCCACATCATATTGTTATTTTAAGCTCATTGATCTTACACCCATCTCTCTCTCTCTCTCTCTATATATATATATAGAGAGAGAGATTTATTTCAATCATACTTAGTACCTTTTAAAATTATGAGATTTCAAATTTAAATTTTCATTATAATTAAAATTATGAATTTTTAAATTTTTATCCATATGTGTGTGTGTTTTTTTTTTTTTCTTTTAATACTGCAATTAGATGATTTTTTTAATTTTTTCTCATGACTATTTTTCTAACATGGAAATTAGATGATACCACTGGTTTTATGCAACGCTCATATTTAACATTTTCTTGATAATGCAATTTGATGGTATTGTTTGTTGATTTTATGTATTTTATTATGATATATTCACCTCTTTAATTTGTTCATAGCAATTACACTGTAAATTTTAACCCTGGTTTCTAAATTAGGGCCTTGTCACGAAATTTTAATCGTAATATAAAGTGCATCAACTTCAATTTTATACACGTAAAACTCCATCTCACCTGGTAATAAAGGTTTCCCAATTTATTATGTTGATGTGGCATTTTAATTATTTTAAAAAAATTAATTAAAAATATTTACACTTCAATTTTTTTCTCTCTTCTTGGCATCCCTCTCCATGGTCTCTCTCTCTTCCCTTGCTCTCTCCCTCTTTATTCTCTTGGTCTTTATACTCCCCATCTCTCTCCTCCCTCCACACCCCCCCCCCCACCCCCCCCCCCCCTCTTAATAATGCTCGCCTAATCCTCAAATAAGTATGATCAAATACTCTCACGTGGACTCTAACCAACTCTCCAAACGTCAATGTTTCCTTGGGCCTCCTTTCAATCACTGATGTGTCGCTATTGCTTTTTCTCTTTGTCAAACCCAACTTCATACCCAACGCCTTCTTAACTTTAATTTACCAGTTGATGTCATTGTCATTAATGACTGCTACAATAAAAACAACAATGTTCAAGAAAGGAGCCAATGCCTTATCAATTTTCCTCTCAAACTAAGGGATGTAAATAAATGGCATTCCAAGAACTTTGGTAAGCATTAATTAAAATTTCATAGGCAAATTATCGAATAAAAACATAAAGTTTTATCTATAATTTTGGTAGACAAGGTAGGTTGAATTTTATCTAAAATTTTGATAGACAAGGTAGGTTTTCACAAGCAATCCCATAGTTGGATGGCAAGTAGAGGCAAAGGATGTGGTAGGAATGGGGTTGGCGATGCGAAACTCTAATCAAAATTTGAAGGAGATATGAAACTATCAAATTCTCTACTCTGAGAATATTTAGAGATTGAGGAAAAGTTAGATGTAAATTCATAGCAAGGAGCAAATTTTGGTTTTAATTTCACAATAGAATTCCAGATGCATTTGAAGTTGTTTGTGGAATGCTTAATTTTGTAAAAGAAGTTATTAGAGGAGATGGTGGCATTCCAACCTTATTTGTTTTCTTCACAATTGTGCACCTCTATATCTAACCACCTATGTGATTTCACCTGCCAAGTTTGATTCTTTGCAAATAGTCGGTAGTGATTGTAATTGACGTTTTGAATGAGATTTTGCAAATTCAATTGTTAAGCAAAAAGATGCTAAAGACAATGTAGTTGATATTTTGATTAAAAATTTTGCAATTTTTAAATTCAATTATAATTTAGATTTGTTGTTATGACTATTATGGGACAATCCATGATGATAGAGAGGGCCAAAAGAAGGGGGTGTTAGTTGGGTTTAGATTTGCCATTAGAGGACAAAGATGAAGAGACTAAGAGAGAGAACAAAGTGAATGAGAGAGAGTGAACAAAGCGATCAAAAGATAGTATAGATAGAATGAAAATGAGATACAAAATGCAAAGGATAGATGGGTAGAGATTGAGCAACGAGAAGAGAAAGAACGGGTTTAGAAGAGAGAGAATAGAGAAAAAGGAGATGGAAAATATTTTTTTCTAACAAGTACCACATCAGCATAGTAATTGGGAAAACTTTTGATAATAGGTAAGAAGAAATTTAATGTGCATCAAATCAAATTTGGATAGGTTTTATACTATAAATTGAAGTCTAGGAATGACATTACTATAGTGCCTTAAGTTCATGGATGGCAAATGAAATTTACTCAATAATTACATGTAGGAGCAAAAGATAGATCGATTTTATTAGCTTCCTTATCACTATAAAGTTATAAACTTTTTCTACCTTTATTAATATATACATTTTTATGGGTGCTTAGCATATTGTTCCCTTTAAAATTATGATATTATTTTTTCACTGTTATTTTTTTTTTTTTGAGATATTGCATCTTTTTTAATAACATAAATTTTCATTAGTAGTTAAGGATGAAGCCAAAGAATGTTTATTAAGGTCAATAATAATACATCAATAAAAAAATTCATTTGTATTATGGTGAGTTTTACAATCAAGTTTGAATAGAAGTAAAGCGAAGAAATAAGAAGAAATAAGAATAAAAGAATCCAGAATGAGAATTGCAACTTTGAACTTTTGGAAATTTAGCTAGAAATCTCCTCTAGCAATCTTGCCAAATTGATATCTTCCTTGGTCTTCATAAAAGTAAAGTGCTTGCTTGAATGTAAAATGTCGATTCCCCTTTCAATCCTAACTTTTATATTTATATATGGTGTAAAAGCCCTTATTTCAGAGTCCTAATAGCCTTAGAAGTCTCCCAGAATGAGTCAAAAAGAGGAAAAGTCAAGTTGGGATTTCTATCTGAAGACTTTGCATGGCCCATGTAATTTACCTTCTTTATATGGGTCAGGGCCGTGTAATTTTCTATTGCCCTTTTCATTAAATTTCATTTATACAAATGATTGCATGGGGCACAGGGGATTGCACGAGTCTAGATGCATGAGCCATGTAGTTTATGTTCTACAGTACCATCTTGCACGGTCTGTGTAGCTTATTTACATGCTTGATGCAATGCTTCTTGCTTCCAAATCTAGACTTTTAGCCTCTAGTTCTCTTCCAGACTTATCCTTAGCTCTTGGGATTCATTGATACACCTGTTATAATATAAAAATCGAGGATTGGTTGAATTAACATGTTTTCCAAAATATAACAAAAAATACTTAAAACTATGCAATACACTAGCTAAACATGAATGAAAGAGCAACAATTACTATCCTTAAATGCCTATATAATGCGAATGCATCAAATACCCCCAAACTTAGTTATTTGCTTATCCTCAAGCAAATTGAAATTCAAAAATCATTAGGCAATCTTGTCTTATAGAGTCGTAAATAAAACTCATTCGGTTTCCAATCATGCTCTTAACCACCACATTCCAATTGCTCTCCTTTAAGGCATGAAGAATTTAGTGATTACTTGAGAAAATTAACTTTTTGGATGAAATTTCTATCAATCAATCCCAAGTATACAATCATTAATAAGTCACAAGGAATTATTATACTTAGATAGATTCAAAGAAACAATCACCAACTAAAGTGCCTCTATTGTGGATGAATTTATGAAAAATGAGGAGATTTATATCCAACCCCATAGGCATGCCTCAATTCTCTATCCTCACTTATGTAGTATACACCATCAAAAGATCAAAAGGCATTTTTATAAGGTTATAATGGGGTTAAATGGTAATAATGTGGCAATCAAAGAAAAAGAAGGAAGGTAATTAAAATATGAGAGGTATTAATATGTAAAAGATCAAGATACACTAGAATTTCTTTCTTTTTATTCACGGAGAGTAGAAATTTTATAATTTGGCTTTAATGCTAGCATGCTTTTTGATGGTTGAACAGGGGCTTTTATACATAATTATTTGAATTTGATGCTTTTGTCCCACTTTAATGCCTACCTCCAAACTCATTCTTTTGTTAGTCAGGAGGAAAACTCTTTATAATTCATCTTGCAAACTAGCACTTCTATTTTTATTTCTTTCTCCACTCTTTATCTCCCCGCCCCCCTCTCCTCACCCGCTCCCCCCCCCCCCCCCCCCCTCTCCCTCTTTTTTTTATATATCTAGTTTACTTCTCATTTCTATAGCTAACCCCTCTTTTAAGGTTAGGATAATTGTTTGGGCTAAGGGCTAGGTAAATACTGTGAGTAAATAAGGAAAAATTTTATGGTAAAAACATAGGCTCAAATTGGATATAAAGGATAATCTAAATTTAAGGATGGTTAAGGCTGTAATAAGTCTATATCAAAGAATGCCTACATCATTTCTTTGTCAAGTGTATACTAGAATTTCACCTTGATAGATAAAAAAAAGATTTGTTCTATGGCTGGTGAGACATGCATTAGTTGTTTCAAGCTTTAAGAATTTTTAAGATAATCAAATTCTATTTATGACAGATTAATAGTTGTGAATTTAGTTTGATTAACTTAACTTTAACCACAAAGTGATTTTTACAAGCGAATCACTTAAAGACTTTGAGCCTATCTGGTATGTTTAATCCAATTAACCCATGAGAGAATGATTATTTGATTTTCAAAGTGTTAATTATGTTTTTAGAGACCAAAAAAAAAATTATGGTGTAACTGCAAAGTTAGGCTTGAAAGGGTGAAAATAAAGTAAAACAAAAAATAAGGTAAAACTAAGGTGAAATAAAATAAAGCAAAGCAAAGTAAAGGCAAAACTTTGTTCACCCCTAAACTCATCCTTAACATTGTCCTTAATGTCAAATGTAAATAATGCATGCTGAATTGTAAAGATTATAGACATTTTGTAAAATATTAGAGCTTATCTATTATTTTATAGCAAGAGTTAAACAAAATAGAAGCTAGGCTATAATCATGATCCAAAATAGACTTTATGGTACTAGAATATTTATATACTAGTTATCCATAAGCCATTACATGAAAATATTAGTACTACTAGATATTAAAGCCTAATCTAGAATTTTGCTAATGGGAAGGATGATCCACTATTGCAGTTTGCAAGAAGGATGTTTAGCTTGTCATGTGCCCCCTGTAGACTACCTTCTAAATGCTTGACCACTAAGCAATGTTTTCTCCATCCTCCATAGGTATGCCAATACGAGATTTGATGTGGTGGGTTGTAGTGCTAGCATTAGGGGTGGAACACTAGTTAGGGAAGCCTCTAAAGGTGGATCTATAGCTTCCTGCTACTATTGTGGCTTAGTGGGTTGTGTTTGTTCTGTCTGCTATTCTATTCTTGCCCATGGGATTATGCTTCCGTCCTTATCCAATAGGAAACACCAATTGCCTGCACATTCCCATGGAGACTATTACGGCCACATAAATTTAGGTTATTCTCGTGATGGGATGTAACCAAGAATGTGCTGGGATAAAACCAAATTGGAGGGCAATGGCAGTGATTAGTCCTCCATTGGCAATGTTTCCTATTTATTAGTAGGAAATGCACCGAAAGTGTTGGCAAAGGAAGAAGCTGGTGCTACAATTTCTTTTGTTTACCATGTACCATAGAAAAAATAATTCATTGGCATTAACAACTCCCAAATTGTCTCCTCTCCTTGTTATGGTTTGAGCCAATAATTAATGGGGGTATCTAAGGGTGGGGATGGTGAGTCCTAAGGATTTTGATCTACTGGGTTAGTATTCTTGGGCATTTGGTGCAATGGTGCACTAAAAAAAGACACTATTATATACATCCTAGTTTGCAGATATTTTATGAAACCCTGATTATCAAACTTAAATATAGCATTAAACTCGTCCATGTTCATCAATCTTTCAACTTTTATATGGTGAAATTCAATATGCCCTCTCTCTTCCCAACTTCCTGGCCATAATGTTGTTTTGAAACTACCCAAAAATTCAATGGTTAAGTCCTTGTAAGTTGGGTATTTCAAGGTAGTAAATCTTATCCATCCAATTCTTTTAAGAAAGATATTTACTTGTTCTCTCAACCCAATTTGTTTTAAAACAACATCGTCTTGGTATTTGGTTGAGATTACCTTTCTTTTGGGGTTGATGTAAGAAGCTTTGTGGTTGTCATTCCGGAATGCCAGGCAAGTTCCAATTATGGTTCTTACAATGGGTTTGCTGGTGGGTTGTGGTTGGGCAGCACTTTATACTTATTAGTTATTGCTCATATAAGGCCTTTGTCGAGGAGAAGGTGTTAGTTCACTTATGTAGTAGGAGGAAACGTGCCCCACTACTCATTTTTTAGCTCCCATTTATATGAAAAATTGGCAGTTAGCGCTAGGGTTTTGAGGGTTTGAGAGATTAAGAGAGGGAAATTGAGGGAGAGAAAGATATTATGGAGAAGTTTTGAGACTTATGGAGGGCATTATGTCACTCTTGTGGGCAAAAAGGCAATTTTGAAAGTTGGTGCTCCATCGTGTGAAGGGATGGGATTTTTAAAAAAAAAAAAATTACCTTTTATCAAAATTGCACAGGTCATGCACCCTTGCATAGATCTGGCTCATACAATTTTCTACTGCATTTGAAAATAATGGAAAAAGGTTTGAATGCTTGCATGAGCCATGTGCATTGCATAGCGCAAGCCCTCTGGTAGCCTAAGTGCATGGCCCATGCAGTGTCACATGGGGCAGACCTGTGCAACACTTAGCTCTGTGGGTTTTCTTGGTTTTGGGTGGTATTATACCACCTAAACTCATGTAACTCATTGTTTTTGCAACTTGTATGCATAATTCTACCCTTTTTAACTCTATATTATTGCATATTCCCAGTGAATTTTGTGCAATGTATGGAGTTTCTGGATGTTCCTAAGGAAAGCACCTGGCTATTGACATTCTTACAGTTTATGCACAATGAATGCAATTGAAAATATCAAAGCAACATAAAAATTATTGAGTAGGGTAAAAGAAGCCTCCCTTTTTTGTGCTTGTTGTCCTTGTGTGGTAAATGCTTGATTATTCAATCCCTCTCTTGCATCTTGCTATTTTTGACCTAAAATATTTTTTAAATATCAAGATTGAGTTTTTGGAGAAGGTGTAAAGTAAAATAAATTAAGAAAACTTTAAATTTAAATGAAAAGAAACTTGGGTTACCTCCTAAAAAGTGCTTATTTATAGTCTTTAGCTCGATTCTACTATTTACTACTATGGAGCAGATGGATTGCCAAAGGAGTATGTGACTCCTTTTTTAATAGGCTTTCCTATGAGCTATGGCTTCAAACATTGTCCATTAACCTTGAATGCACCTAATGATTCACTTCATACTTTTACAGCGCCATAAGGGAAAACTCGCAGAACCTTAAAAGGTTCGAACTACCTAGATCTCAATTTTCTAGGGAATAATTTAATTCTGGAATTAAATAGTGAGACTAGCTCTCCTTCTTTTGAATTCTCTTTCATTATGTGCTTGTCATGCCAATTTTTGGTCCTTTATTTATAGATTCTTGCATTTTTATAGGCATTTTGCCTGATGTCCTCTAGCTCATTTAGTTATAAAAGTTTCCTCTCTCTATCACTTTTTAAGTCAAAATTTAGGGTCTTTATTGCCCAATGGGCATTGTGTTCTAGCTCAACAAGAAGGTGGTATGATTTACCATAGACCAAACAGAATTGGGTGGCTCTAATAGGGGTCTTGAATGCTATTCAGTATGCCTAAAGTGCATCATCCAACTTCAAGAGCCAATATTTCCTTGAATGGTTCACTGTCTTTTCTGGAATTCTCTTCAACTCCTTATTAGAAATTTCAACTTGCTCGCTAGTTTGTGGATGGTAAGGTATTGCCACCTTATATGTCACTCCATATTTCTTTAGGAGTGCTTTGAATTGATGATTATAGAAGTAAGTCACTCCATATTTCTTTAGGAGTGCTTTGAATTGATGATTATAGAAGTAACTTCCTCCATCACTAATTATGACTCTTAGATTACTACACCTTATGAAGATAAACTTTTTGAAGAACTTGATTATAACTCTTGCATCTTTGGTTGGTAATGCTATTGCTTCTACCTATTTGGACACATAGTCAACACCAACTAAGATATATTTATTCCTATATAAGGATAGAGATGTACCCATAAAGTCTATTTCCCATACATCAAAGATGTTTACCTCAAGTATTCCATGCAAGGGCATCTCATTACTTCTTAATATATTTTTGGTCTTTTGGCATTGGCCACATGTGATTATGAAATTCCTTACATCTTGAAATAAGGATGGCTAATAGAAACCTAATTACATTATTTTTGTAGCTGTCTTTGAAGTGCTAAAGTGTCCCCCTTAAGGTGAGGAATGGCAATGTTTGTGTACACTTTTGACTTCCTCCTTTGGAATGCATCATCTGATAAATCCATCATTGTGCCTCTTATATAGAAGTGGTTCTTCCCAAGTGTAATTCTTTAAATCAAATGGAAACTTTTTCTTCTATTAATAGGATAGTTCTGGTGGTAAAACCCTGCGTATAAGGTAGTTAACGATATATGTGTAACATGGAGGTTGAGTTATGGATAGGAGGTGCTCGTCTGGAAAGGAGTTATCCATTGGTATCTCATCATATGGATCTCCCTTTTTTTCCTACTTAAGTTTTGAAAGATAGTTAGCTACCACATTTTTAGTTTCCTTATTGTCCTTTATTTCTAGGTTAAATTGCTCTAGGAGAAGTATCCAGTGGATTAGCCTTAGTTTTGCTTCTTTCTTGTTCAAGAGGCACCAAAGGGCTGCATGTTCAATGTACACTATGACTTTTGACCAATAAGTAGGATATGAATTTGTGAATTGCAAAGACAATAGCTAGAAACTCCTTTTCTGTAGTGGCATAGTTGACCTATGCATCATCAACCAATTTACTAGTATAGTAGATTGCATAGACTTTTCTATCTTTTCTTTCTCCAAGGATAGCTCCTACTACATAGTCGCTTACATCGCACATTATTTCAAATGGGAGATTCCAATCTGGAGGTTGTATAATTGGTGTCGAGATTAACACTTCCTTAATCCTACAAAAAGATGTAAGGCAATCTTCATCAAAATTAAAGGACACACCTTGGTTTAACAAATTTGTTAAAGGCTTAACTATTTTGGAGAAGTCCTTGATGAATCAATGATAAAAGCCTACATGTCCTAAAAAGTTTTGCTCCCATTTAACTAATGTAGATGGTAGCATTTTTTTGATAACTTCTATTTTTGTCTTATCCACCACGATGCCTTTTTCTGATACCAGGTAACCAAGTACAATAACCTCGCAATGATGAAGTGGCATTTTTCCCGATTAAGTACTAGTTTTGACTCCTCACATCTTTGTAACACTTTGAAAAGGTTAGGTAAACAATCATTAAAAGTAATTTCATAGGCAGAGAAATCATCTATAAATACTTCCATAATATTTTTAATAAAATTAGAAAATATATCATCCATAAATACTTCCATAATATTTTTAATAAAATTAGAAAATATAGCCATCATACATCTTTAAAAAGTAGTGGAGGCATTACATAACCCAAAAGGCATTCTTCTATAGGCAAAAGTGCCTTAGGGACAAGTAAAGGTTGTCTTTTCTTGGTCTTCAAGGTGGGTTGGGATTTGGAAGAATCCCGAGTACCATCTAGGTAATAGAAATATTAATGCTTAACTAATCTTTCAAGCATTTGTTCAATAAAGGAAAGAGGGAAATGGTTTTCCAAATAACACTATTTAATTTCCTATAGTCAACGCACATATGCCACCCGATGATTATCTTAGTAGGAATTAGCTCATTGTTTTCTTTTTTATCATAATGATCCCACCCTTTTTAGGCACCACATGCACTAGACTCACCCATTTACTATTAGAAATAGAATAAATTACTTATGCATCTAATAGTTTTAGGATTTATTTCTTTACTACTTTTTTCATGTTAGAGTTGAGTCTTCTTTGGCGTTCAATTGTGGGTTTACTATTTTCCTCTATAGGTATTTTATCCATGAAAATGGAGGGGCTTATTCCTTTTAGGTCATCAATGTTGTACCCTATGATCTTTCTGTGGGTTCTAAGTTCCCTTAATAATTTCTCTTCCTCTAATTCAGTTAAGCTAGCATTGATAATTATAGGAAAAGTAGAGTTTGGGCTAAGAAATGCGTACCTGAGAGTGGAAGTGAGAGGTTTCAGTTCTACTTTAAGTGATTACTCTTCACTGGTTAGGGCTGATGTGGCTGAAATTCGCTTTAGCTCCTTAATTTGTGATGCTTGAGCTGATGGTGTTAGCGGGTTTGCTTTAATATTTGTGCACAGGCTGCAATTTCCTCATTTTCATCTTCAATAGTGTCGTTATGCAAAATAAAAGCTTATAGAGGATCTTTTGGATATGTATTTTTAAATTCTTCCTCTACCAATTCATCAATAACATATACCCTTAAGCATCTGTCCAAATCTAGTTTTTGCTCCATAGCTTGGAACAAGTTAAACTCCACCTTCTCTTCTCCTACCTTGAGAGTCAACTGATTATTTTTTGCATCTATAATAGCCCTAGTGGTTGCTAAAAAGGGTCTTCCCAAGATTATGAGAATTTGAATATCTTTTTCCATCTCCAGGATAGCAAAGTCAACAGGTCTAAAAAACTTACTTACCTTGATCAGAACGTTCTCCAATATGCTAATTAGATATTTGATAGATTTATTAGCTAGTTGTAAGGAGATAGTAGCTAGCTTCAATTCTCTAACGTTCAGCTTTCAACAGATGGAGAGTGGCATAAGACTAACGGTTGCTCCCAAATCACAAAGTGGTTTGTCAATTGACATGCTACGTGTCAAACAAGTGATAGAGAAACTTGTATGATCCTTTAGCTTTAAAGGTAGTTTGTTTTATAGTATTGCACTGCATTCTTCAGTGAGGGCTACAGTCTCATAGTCATCAAGCTTCCTCTTGTTGGATAGAATTTCCTTCAAAAATTTAGCATAGGAAGGCATCTAAGATAGAGCTTCAATGAAGGGAATGTTGATGTTAAGCTTTTGCAACACTTTCAGAAACCTTCCAAATTTCTTATCTAGTTTAGCTTTCTAGAATCTGTGAGGAAAATATAATGGAGGTAGATATGGATTTGGTAATTCTTCTTATCCTTTTTTTTTTTCACTATCCTTTTCTTAGGTATCTCTTCTTCCCTTATTTAAGTGCTATTTTCATTAGAAGTTTCATCTACTTACTCTTGCTTATCTTTTATCTTCTAGTTTTTTAGCACC
This sequence comes from Hevea brasiliensis, assembly GCF_030052815.1. Classification (NCBI taxonomy): domain Eukaryota; kingdom Viridiplantae; phylum Streptophyta; class Magnoliopsida; order Malpighiales; family Euphorbiaceae; genus Hevea; species Hevea brasiliensis. The sequence goes on along the minus strand of NC_079508.1, from coordinate 35,872,880 downwards.
TTTCCACTCCTTAAAATGATTGCCTTGCACTGCTCCTTTGGGTTTATCTCATATTAACTAGGTAGTTTATCAATGGCCTTGCTAGAAGAACTAGCCTGCTTAGCAATTTGATTCTCAAGTATTTTGTTACGAGTAGAAAATTGGTCTATTTTTGGAGGTAAATTGCTTTATCATTTCACTTTGCTACTATTAGGTTGTTAAAGAGCTTTCCATTATGGATTCCAAACATGCCCTGGGATAAGATATTGATACTAATAGGTTTCTGCAACACCATCTTCCCAATGAGACAATGTCCAGTTTTAACATCATTCGCCAAACCACCTTCAAGGTTCACTGCATTCACTTACTCATTAGTCAAATGGAAAAGTTCCCACAATCTTTCCAACTCACTCATCACATCTTGTACACAACACAAAATGCATTAGTTGTATCTCGCCATAATACCTTATAAAAGAGGGAAAGAAAGAGCCAAAACAAGATCCCAAACATGAAAGGCAAACATTAGCCCTAGCAAGATACCTACCCAGAGACAAAAGAGAGAACTCCACATCTTGTGGGATACTTCTACTTAAGCCACTTCTTTAACAACATGCCACTACACGATGAAAATTTAATGTTGAAGGTAAAATATGAACATGATGCTGAAGATAATTAACACCATATGATACATAAAATCTTATAATCAAAAGTCTTAGCAATATTATCATAAACATTTAATGGTATGTGATGTGTCCTAGTTAACACTAGCAAGTGCACTAATCGTTCAAGTAATAAATTGATGAGAAAGAGTATCGCCCTATGAGGATCAAAATCATTATTTGCAATCAAGCTAATACTACCTAAATGTTATTTGAGAAATTGATAATTTTGAATTTAACTAAAACAAAAACTAACAATAAAAGTAAAAGTAAATAATTATATTAATTAAAGAAACTTTTTATGATAAAAGTGTTAGGGTTAGATTTCACCGTCAACTATTTATGAAAACCAATCCAATACAAGTTTTATATCATGAGATGGTAGGATTCAATATGGCCAATTGTCCTTTTCAAGTAGAATATTCATCTAGGCCACTGGTCCCTATTCAGGTAATAAGAATCTAGATGCATATAAAATAGGAATCCTTTACAGTTAATTCATCATATTCAGTTATGAGTTAAATAGACCACACAATATTTCTAAGGTCCTTCTTCAGGTAGCCTAGTCCTAATATGATATGCAATACTCTTTATAGAAATCAAGTATGCATTCAAAAGATAAATTAATTCTAGTTTCTTTGTTCGAACCTTATTAGAACAATCAATCAACCAAATAAACACAAAACATCAAGATTAAATGTTGCATAACCTCATGAAAATAAAATTAATGCATTGAATAAAAAAAAATCATAACATAGGTTTATGATCCATCATTCCCTAACAAAAGCTTCTACTTCATCTTAGAGATGGTAGAACATGAGAAAAGAAGAAAATGCATCATAAAAGCTTAAAGAACAATAATAAAGGTCAAACTCTAATTGTAAGTGCATCTCCAAGCTTCAATCTGTAAAAATCTTCTCCCTCTCGCTCCTAATTGTGTGGCCAAGGACCTGTCCTTAGACTCCCCCCAAAGTGATTCTCAATTCCAATCTCTCCTTCTTAAATAGGGTAATCTTTGCCTTATTTAGACTTCTTGTAGCCTTAGGATACTCTCCTCCAAATAGGAAATAAATCAGATCAGTAATTAAAATTTGTACAACTCATTGCACACAACCATGCTTATGTCTGCACCATGACCTTGCCTGTGGTCAAGCTCCTGCACAAATTTTGATCCACGAAAATATGCTTTCAATCTAGTAAATTTGCAATTTCTTTCCTGCACAAATAAGAGTCTTTCCTAACAAAAATAAATGCTAAAAAGTAAAATTTCTAAAATAACTAAAAGAAACAAACACTAAAAACTAAAAACTAAACAAATAACAAAAAATAATTAAAAACCAAATAAAATTAACTAAAAATAGGTAAAATAAATAAATAAAAACACATAAAATTATATATTAAAACCCACCTTTTAGTATGCAGTTATTGTTAATCATTTTTAATATTAAATTTTCAATAATTTTAAAATTAATATTGTTTAGTTCTATATTTATTATAGTGAGTATCCATATTGGCTTCCAATATTGAAAATGATTTTGCTTGACTCTTAAACTCTCACCTTTGAATCAATATGAAAATTTCACATTATTAATTTTCAATTTCATTTTGTCATTTGGAATAAGAAACTTTGCATAGTTTCTTACAAATTTAATTATCATTAATTCACAATCACTTAACAAAATTAATCGAATTGATAAAAATGGGAACACTTTTTTTTTTTTATCAATAAAAGTTTAATTACGAGGATAATTCTCTAAAATTATCTATCTTTGTCGATGTGAGAAAATATACCATTAGAATCGTTTGAAGAGAAAACTTGATGTTAATGTCTGAAAACTATCCTAAAAATACTCATAATTGTAAATACTTAAAAAAAAAAAGTAATTCACTATCATAGCTAACTTGCATTTGGCATCATCAATGTTTTATTCTCTCAATTTAAAGTGCCTAATTTTGAAACAATAGAGCTCGATGAAAAAGTGGTTCATAAAGGAATATATATATATATATATATATATATATATATATATGGATTTAAATTTAATATAAATAAATTTGCATCAATCCATTTATGACACTTTAAACATTAAAGTTTAATCAAGTTGATCTATTAAACCAAATAAAATACAATAATAATATATATTAATCAACTTAATATATTAATAACTAATTTTGTTTTGATACATCTAAACTTATTATGACCCATTTTATTGGCAATTAAAAATACAATTTTACCCTTAGTATCCTATTACTAACTTATACTTTCCTTTTCATAGCATTCTTGACATTAAAAGAAAATATAAGTTGTTGATAAATATTATCCTTATTTAAAAAAAAAAATAATGTTATATATAACAAACTACATAACCAACTAAAAGAAAATGGAATTTAACTCAGACATTGTAGTTGATTTCACTATAACTAGTCAATTTATATCTAAATAAATTGTATGATATTAAGAAAACAAAATTATATCGTGATTCTAAATTCCTTATGAATATTGTTAATGTTTGAAAATAAAATTTTTGTTTGTTTTTAGCAATAAACTAAAACAAAATATGTATATAAAAATTTAGAATTGATTAAAAAATAATATCCTTGAATACTTACATATAAGCTCAGAATATTTATAACTACGTTGTTGTGGGCTATTTAAATTTGCTTTTTTATTATTTTGATATTTCAGAAAAGATGATTATTAATCACCTTCAAGTTCTTAAATTCTAAAAATTATGAAAATTTAATTTCACATTATAATATCGTATAAGATCTTCCCAGCCATTTATTATATGTATATATTAAAGTTTTAAATTAGAGACATAATCTATGAATTATAGTATCATAATAAAGAGAGAAAAAAAAAATTGTGAGAGTGTAACAAAAGTCTCACATTGCTAGCTGGCAAAAGAGAAGGAAAAGTCATACTTGTAAAAGCATGTATAGCTCCTTTGCAAACTAATAACTTTTTATGTTAAATAGTTTAAAATGTTAATAAATGGGATAATAAATTAATATTATTTATTAAAACCTATTTATTAAACAAATTATATGAGATGAGCCATTTAATTTGTTTAATAAAGTAATTTATTAATTAAATGGATTGCATAGTTGTGTCATGTTGTGTTGTGTGATTTATTTAATAAATAAATCATGTTATTGTTATAATTTGTGTCGTGATTAATAATTGTAGCATGTGTTTAGTTTTAAAATGAGACACAATCCATTTAAACAAGGAATGAAGATTTTTTTTTTTTTCTTTGGGGTTTTGATTCTCTAATTTAATAATTTTTTTATTTGATGATATAAATATAAAAAATCACTATTTTTTCGGTTAATTTTATTATTTTTACTAATATTTTCATTTCTTTAAAGCTCTTTTTATGTATCAATAGAAGATTTAATAGCTACCGCAATTCCTACTTTCTCATACGGAATTCTAAGTTTAGGAGTTGCTTGGAATGCTGTCAAGATATTATTATCTTTGGTTTGATAATCAGAGTATAATAAGTCAATTTATAATCTTTAACATTAACCTTGAATCCAACATTGGGTATTAACCCTATATGCAGGTGCACTTGTGAAGCTAAATATAGTTAATTAATATTTTTTAAATAAATATATAATTGAAATATATAAAAATATTATAATTTAAACATAAGTTTATAAGATTATAAACTCGCACAATTCGAGCTCAATAATTTTTAGTCAATTAAATTTAGTATATAAATTTATATTGAGTTCCAACTAAATTTAAACTTTAATATAAATTTTAATAAAATATAATCTTAAATAATACTTAATTAAGTTTGAATATTTTAATTAAACTCCACTCAATTGGATTTGTTTCTCCTCTAATAACCAAAAGTTGAAAAAATAAATTAAATAAAAAGATAAGTTATTCTTGCAAATCAAAAGCCAAATTTGAAGAAACCAAGATTCCATGGAAATCTAATAATTAAACAAAAATGTAATATCAAGAGAACTTAAGAATCAATGAACCAATAAAATTCAAGAGATTAGATTCCCTCAACTCTACTTTTTATAATGCAGAATACATATATTAACTAAAAAATTTTTTAAAAAAATAAAAAAATAAAACAAGATGCTTTCTGTTGCTGTGTGCCTCTTTCCTATAATTTCATTTTATACACCATGCATTTTAATTCATCCATTGCTACATAACATTAATTCTATATTCTAATTCTATATTTCTTGTTTTACAAAAAATATTTTTTTAAAAAATATTTTTTACATGTATTTTTTAGCATTTGATACATTTAAGTAAATTGATCAATAAAAAATATTTTCACGACCAAATAAAAAATTAAGTCATTTTTAAATAAAATAATTTCCTTTTTTTTAAAGAGAAAGTAATTTTTCAATTTATAGATTTTGATAATCTTTTTAAAATATGAAAATATTTATATATGCATGAAATAAATACATATCATTAATTTAATATTATAATTAAATAACAGAAAATAATTTCATGAAAAACATTTTTTAGAAAATATTTTTCATATATAATTTATTTTCTATGAAACAAATAAATCATTAATTAATTTTTTCATATATCTATAGAATCCATCCTCCTATGGTGAGGTGGTACACATGTTTAATATGATAAATTTGGTTTTTATCATTTCAAATTGCTGTGAATTTGAATTGCTAATTAAGTTATTATAAAAAATATTTTAAAAATAATTTAAATAAATTTAGAAGTTATATAAATTATTTTAGATTAAATCACCCAATATAATAATTTTAAAAAATAATTTAAAAATAAATTTTGTAGATTTAAAATTTAAATTAATTTAAAATAAACTTAAATGAATCAATTTGTAATCAAATTGTACAACTCGTTGAATTGACTTTTAATTTTATAAATTCCTTGAACAAGCTTAATTAGATTAAGCCATAAATTATCGCCTCAACATAAAATATCCCATTAATAAGTTATTACATATTTGATATGATCTAACCTAATGTAATGAAGTGCCATTAAATAAAATTTTAATATATTAAAATTATATTTTATTAATTTATTATATTATATTCAATAATCCACAAGAGGAAAGTTGATATGCGTTAGTTCATGGCGAAAAAGCTGAGGCAGGCCTATTTGTCATTGGATTGGTACTTTGTGATCTCACATTGATTATGTAGTATATATAAGTGTAGGTTATATAGAAATAAAGAATATGTTAAAATTTTCATAATTTTAATAATGATCTATTCTTATTACTAAACCAAGAGCGCGTGTATTTTATCTAAAAATAAATAAATTATTTATAAGAAGCAAACTTGTTAATTAAATTGATCAATCTCATGTAGAGTTATTAAATTAATTTTTAATTTTATAAAGCTCTATAATATAACTAATGAGTCAAATCAAAATTTACTATCTCAAATAAAAAAAATAAAATATTTAATTAAAGGAGCGAGAATGTAATAATCTAATAATAATGCAATTGAGAACCATGCATGCAGCCAATCAGAAGTAGGTATTCCTTTGCTTTTAAAAGTATAAACAGTAAGGAAATCTTCATTTTTTTTATTTATTTTGAGATTTTTTTTATATTTTAAAAATTATGTATTAGGACTCATAAAAAATTATAAAATAAAAAATAATGAAGCATGCGGCCGTCTATTAGCCAATCAACATTAAACTATTAGATTTTTTAAATTTTTTGTATTATTTTTTATTTAAGAATTTAATTTTATTTATATAAAAATATAATATATTAATTTATACTTTATTTTTATATTTTTCTTTCTATTAATGAAATATTTTTTAAAAAAATTATTAAAAGAAAAGATTATTTTGCACCCATAAATTAGCTTTCATTGAATTAAATAAAAAAAAATGCATGGAGTTGAAGAAACAGAAACAAGTAGGAAACATCCTACCAACATGAGAGACAGTCTTAAAGTGAATAATATTGATACCCAATTTCTTAAATGAAAGTATCAATTCCTTACTGTACCGTAAGATATGATTAACATATATAATTATATTTATATATATTCTTAATATTCATTGCCAGCGATATGCATATGATTTTTTAAGTTCCTTCCAAGCCAAACATGATTAATAGTTGTCACCAAGCTCCTTTTGTTACGAACAGATTTCTCAACCTATAAGAACGTTGGATTTATGGGAAAAGGATTCCTATGTGGAAATCAGAAATATTTAAAAATTGAGATAAAAATAAAAATTAATGAGAAGAGAAAAGACAGCTGAGATAATTAAATAAATGAAAAGATTCAGAAAATTATGATGTGATTTATGATTTGATGGATAAATGGATGAAGAATATTTTGTGTCATTTTAGTATAGTGCATAAACGGAGATTTAATTTAGAATTGATTAATGTTTAATCGAAAAGAATATAGTATCAGAGACTCTCAATCATTATCTTTATTTATTAATTAAATATTTTAATACAAGGTGAAGTGCACTTATGTGTATTTATGCATCAAATTCAATAGACATTCACATGCATAAATGTGTTAAAAATATAAAATTATTTTTAAAATTACTTATAAATTTAAACTTTTAAATTAAGTGATTTGTTGATATCTAATAATGAATTAGTTCTATTTTAATTTTTCCATTTTAACCATAAAATATTGTTTTTATTAAATAGAGTTATGCCTAAAAAAGTATATTTAATTTATCTTGTTGAAAATAAAATTTTTCTAAAATTAAGTTAAAACATTTTATGATTAAGAATATTTAAATTATAGGAGTGCTTATAAAAATATTAAATTGTGTAGTGAAGAAAATGGATGGGCTAAGCAAGTTAGGTAAATAAATTATATTTGAAATTTTTATTTTTGTTATATATATATATATATATATATATATATATATATGATTTAGTCCTTAAGTATTATTGTTATTATTAACAATTATTATTATTATTAACAAGCTAATCTATTTTTAAAAAACCCATTAAAATGTTTCTAAATTTTGATTTGGTAAAATATTTTAATCCTTGTATTCATTTTTTAAATATATTCCAAAATATTTCTTTAGTTAAATTTTAAATAAATTGGTGTTTAATCTTTAAATTTTATCATTATTAATACTTTTACCAATTTATTTAAAAAAATAAAATATCAGTTTTACAATAGTATTTTCATTTTTTCTTTAAATATTAATAGTTAAATGAATTGAGGGATGAAAGCTTTGAATAAAATTAAATTTAATGAGTTTCTGAAAATTCAAAAATTAATTTGTTAATAATAATAATATCTAAAAATTAAATTATAATTCACCTTAATAAAAAAAATGTTCAAATATCTCATTGGGCATCCACTGTAAAAAAATCACTGAAAGCAATCTAATTGCATATATGGGAGATTTTTTTTTTTTTTTTAATTGCATTCGAGAACCCATTTGTCAATTTCAATTCCCAATATTCTTTTATGTACAGGTTGAAGGATTTGTGAGAGAATATCCAGATGTCAGCTATATACTGTCTTTGGCTGGAAGCAGGTCTCATCCTGAGATATCAAAGGGAATAACATTATATATGTCTTTCAGGGTGTTTCTATTGAATATGGACGTGATTTGATGTTTCAGAAGATTCTCAATCTGTCTTCAAAGTTAAGATGAAAATGAGTGGAGGGAATGGGGGGGTCCTAACATCTACTTTTTAGGGTTTTCGGTTTTCTTTGTGGGGAATCATTATGTAATGGCAAGTATCCAAATTTCTCTTCAAATTATTTTCTATTTATTTTCTTACAAAACAATGGATTATTAATATGGTTAAATCAAAGGCTTATTATGGCTAGAGAAGGCTAATCTTTTTGCATTTTTGTATCTTATAATTTTGTCACAATTTAAAAGTTAGTTGTAAATTTATTTCTCGATTAAAATTAAAGTTTGGAAACTAATGTATCAATTGATTAGCAAGAGTTTGCAATTCTAATTCGATTTGTGATCTGTCTGAGAATTAAAATCGAACTAAATTGAAATTTCGATATGATTTTAGTTTGATTTAGTTTGGTTCTCAATTCTTAAAATAATTTTATGTAATTAGTCTCTTAAAAAGTCATATTTAAATTAGGATTTAAGTTTTAAATTGAGTTATTAATATATAATATATCATAGAATGTATTTTTAGTTATTTTTAAATTATGTAATATGTAATTATAAGGTGTATATATAATTTAGGATTAAATATATTATATAAAAATAATATATCATATAATATACATTTTAATTATTTGTTAATTATGTAATATTTAACTATAAGATATAAATATAATTAAGAATTCACATATATATAATATAATAGTATATTTATAATTAAAAATTATAAGGTACTTTAATATATTTATAACTAAAATTATTAAGAAAATATAGAGAAATAAAATATAATATTATATTGTATTTAGTTTATATATATATATATATATATATATATATATATATATTGAAGGTATATAATATATCTAAAAAATATAAAAAAAAACATATATATAAATTCGGTTCTTAATTCAATTCGGTTTCAATATGATTTCGGCTCGGTTCTGAGTGAAAAAGTTGAACTAAACTAAAGTATTAAAAAAACTTTGATTCGGTATGATTTTTATTGGTTTTGTTCTCTCAAGAACCATACACAGTCTTATTGACTAGGATGAAAATATTAAATTTTTAATTGTAGAATCCATGCATATGGCTCATAATTTTTTTGAAAAATAAGGTTTAATTATAATTATGTGAGCTTCGCATTTAAAAAGAAATAATATTTTCGTCCTAATCAGCTATCACATGAACACTTCCAATTTTTATTATGACCATTAAATAAATTTAATGCTAATCTTTAAAATTGAGATAAAATTATTAAAATTGAAATAATTGGACATAACTATAAAAAAAAAAACTTAGAAAAATAAAATTTTCTTTTAGTATTAGACTTGAATCAAATATGAATAAGCTTTGAATATGATGGCATAATTGAAAACTCAGGCCTAATTTAATTATTCATATATTAAGCCTATAATGAATTAAGTATAAGCAAAATTTTCGATCATATAAGTTGTGTATAACAGCTAGAAAAGGAGGAAAAGCACACACAGTTTCTAACGCATGATAGCCTTAAAAAACACATACGCACACGCACACACGAGGCTGCATCACATGTAGAGAGCAGAGACGTGAAAGGCCAAGAAACAAGGAAAAGAGAAGTGGAATAAAAAGCTTCATTGGTTGATGAAAGAAAATGGCCTGCACATGAAAAAGTACTTGCATGCCTACTAAGACTCTTACATTTATATATATATATATCCCCACACAAAAACCTTCGATACTCTTATTAAATCTCTTCAAAGGACTATTCATTGGGTGCTCCATGCAGTCATGTGAGGCTGAAAAGGAACAATAGGGTTTTGTTATTATTAAAAAAATATTGATTTCATACTTAAGAAAAAAAAAAAAGAAATAATATAACCTCAGTTAAGAGTAAAGGCAGCAACATGTTCCACCTTTATACTCAGTGCTTGCTGCGAAGTGAGATATCGATGAGAAAGAATCTGTACACATACGGGACTATATATATGCATATATGTCGTGGAAGCTCTGTAATAAGTAGGAAAGCAATATTTAGACAACTTCTTGAGAGATCAGGGAGGATTTGCAACAACCTCAAAGCTAGTTCAAACTAGTGGAAGGTTGTCTGCAGGAAAGAGTAAAAAATAAAAAAAACAAATAAACTAGCTAGATAATCTTTTGTATCAAGAAAGAAGGAAAATTCTTAGTTCAAATAGCTTATTAATGGCTCGAGGAAAGGTTCAGATGAAGCGCATAGAGAATCCGGTGCATAGGCAGGTTACTTTCTGCAAGCGCCGATCTGGACTCCTTAAGAAGGCTAAGGAGCTCTCTGTGCTGTGTGATGCTGAAATTGGAGTTTTCATTTTCTCCTCCCATGGGAAGTTCTACGATCTGGCCACCAATGGGTACCTCTCCCTCTCTCCCCTCTCTTTCCTTTATTCATTTATTTATTTTCAATTGGCTGCCAGTAAGACTAAAATTCGAGACTCACAACCCTGGAGTAGTCCTACCCTTTTCTCATCATTAAAGAAAATAATCTCACAATATATAAATAAAGAGACTTAAATTCAAGACCTTCTCACCCTCTTTATTTTAAAGGTGGAAAAAAAAGTAATTAAGCTACCACTAATTATCATTTAGAGGTCGAGTGATTATCTCATAATATAAAAAAAAAATAGTCTAACTAGTTTAAATGAGAAACTAAACTAGTTTGTTTGTGTTAATAATCAGAAGCATGCAAGGGCTTATTGAGAAGTACATGAAGGTCACCGGAGGATCACTGCAGCCTGATGAGCAAGCCAAAGAGTCGACACAGCCTCTAGTACGTGTAATAAATATCTGTGTCAGTGAGTTCATTCTCTTTTCCCCATAGAGAAAAGTTAGACAAAGAATATCTTAAACAAAAGCTTATTTTGGCATCAGATGCTGCTTATAATGCTCCTCAACCTAACATGCAACTTGCTAATTAATCCCACTAATCTTTTAGGGTGTAAATCCAAATTTATTATTTTTTTAAATGAGAGTTTAAATCCTGTCCTTGTGATTTTTAAATAAATAAACATGTCGGTTTGAAAAATATAAAATTAAGTATTTATTAAAATCGTTTATAAAATTGTAAAATCTTAAATTTAAATTTCAATAAAAAAAAATTGTATCAAAAAATTATTTAATTAAGTAGTCAGTGAAAATGAGAACTTACAATTGAGTAAAGAGAAATTTACTAATGCTTACTGAAATTATTGTATATATATATATATATATATATATATATATATATATATATATATATATATATAATTATGCAAAATATGTAGATATAATATTAATTTATACTATAATGTAAATAATATTTGACAATAGTAAGAATAATTGTAGTGGTGCTATATACGGTTACAAGTATAAGAATGACACATGTTCATTATACTATTGAAGTTATCACTTCTTTTCAAACTCTCTCTTTTCTACGTCGATTAACCAATGAAATTCAAATTTATGAGTGTCTTTTTAGTTGTAGAAATTTCTTTAGAAATTCAAATATGAATGGTTTTTCTTATTTTTATTATGTAAGATATAAAATATATGATAAAATTTATTTATTAAATATATAAATTTTAAATATTTATTTTATAAATTTATAATAAATCTAATTTAAATAAAATTTTTTCTGAATATATAATGATATTTTTTAATAATAATAATAATAATAATAATAATAATAATAATAACAACAACGCCTATTAATAAAAAATCTTTTATTTTTAATTAAATCTTTTAATTTTATCAATTTTTATCTATAAATATTGACTTGCCTTTCAAATTTAACAATCAAATTAATTTACAATTAAAGTGGCCTGAATAAACTGATATGGAATGCTGATTAGATTTTTTTTTTAAAATTTAATTTATGGGACACAAAATTCTTTGAAAATTTTTTAATTAAAATAAAAATTTAGACTAAGAAAAATTGCTTAATCAAATCTTTTTATAATTACTAAAAATTACCCAACACAGAAATAAGCATATATGCCTAATAAATATCAACAAATGTTGAGTGTAATGATAAGACCCACTGCGTTATCAATAAAAAATTTAGGTTTGATTATTGGATAAAATATTATTAGGTGGGCAGTAACTTCGAAAGGATCAATATTACGTGGATCATAAATAGACAAAGAGAACTTCTAGGAGACAAAAAATAAATAAATAAATAAGAAAACCTTTATTGTGGTTCTTTTACTTTTTTATTTTTATCTTTTTTGTTCTTGGTGTGCATCATATTGCTTAATTAGTTCCATTAAGGACAAAGTAATTTATATATATTATATGATTATTAGGATGCAAAAGAGGAGATCAACATGTTGAAGAAAGAGATTGAGATACTCCAAAAAGGACTCAGGTATATATTAATTACCAATTAATTAGTTTTTTTAATATAGTTTAAAATTACTTAATTCCTAGAATTAATTAGTTATTTTTCAACATATCTTAAGCAAATTCACATGTTCTATATATGAACATATATAATCAATACAAAAAATACATAAATGAGCACATTTCTTGTGTCCAATAAATATATATTAAATAATGATTGAATAATAAACAGATATGTTAACAGGTACTTGGTTGGAGGGGGAGCTGCCCATGCTCAAATGACAATGGATGAATTACTCATTCTTGAGAAAAATCTTGAAATTTGGATTTGCCACATTCGCTCAACAAAGGTACAATATATCAACAATTATTATTAATTATATTCTTCAAATTAATTTGGGTGTAGTTAATATAAATTTAATCTCATATAAGAATGAATTTTATAATTATTAAATTAACTATTTATATTAAAATTTATGTAAAATTAATTAAAATATATATAATAAATAAATAAATTTAAATATAAATATTTAATCTAACTGTTATTAAATTAATTCTTAAATTAAGTTAGAGTAGCCAAATATAATCAACTTTATATTGGATATTGTATTTTGATTTTTTTAACGAGTGCAATATTACATTTTTTTAAATTCAGTAAATATGCTTTACATCACTAATTTTGTATAAAAATTATTAAAATTACATTAAAATATATAAAAGACGCAGTATGACATTAAAAATATAATTTTTTTTATATTTCTGATGCAAAATTAGCAATAAATAAATATATTTAATGAACCTTAATAAAAGTAATATTGCCTTCATTAGAAAAATCAATTTTACTTATATTAATTATCATTAGTTCTCTAAAAAAATTCATTAATTAAAATTTGACTAATTATTACCAAATGCTACACAGATGGAGATAATGTCTAAAGAGATCCAGCTATTGAGGAATAAGGTTAGTCCTCAAATTTTCTTTTTCTTTTTTTTTTTTCTGATTATTAAATATATAAATATGTTTTGAATTGTTGTTCTATTAATTAGCAAAAATTTTCATGTTTATGAGTTAGTTTCTTTCCCTCCTCAGTGATTGGCTTACAAATTACAACACCCTTGTAGTTGTAGGGAAAAAAATAATAATAATTAAGCTTCGTTTGTTTCATGGCAATTCTTTAACGGTTGTTAGAGTTTGAACTCCTAAGGCTTAGAGTTTTTCAATAGTTAATGTTTGATATGATTTTAATTTCAGCTGCTTGAATCAATAAGAACTAACCAATTTCGTAAGTTTTTAGATTCAGAATATGTGTTTGAATTTTTTTTTTAATTTGATATTACACCTTTAATTTTTAGATATTTAAATTCATGCCCAAATATGCTTTTATCAACATTCATCAACTATATATATAGAGATTCATAAATATACCCAATAAAAAAAAGAAAATAAGAAAAAATTATGTTAACAAAATTAAATTTTATAAATTTAAATTGCTCAACATACTTTCTTAATTTATTTTTATATGTCGTATAAGGTTTTTGTTTGATGATTAAGGAAATAATACAATCACTAAAATTATAATAAAATACTTTTTAATTTAAGTAAATTACATTTTATCTCATCTAATTAAGAGAGAGGAAAAGATGTTAAAAATGAATTTTAGAAAATTATTCAAATAGTTGTTATGTTTACTAGAAATAATGATAAAATTGGAAAAAAAATAATTAATAATCCTTTATTTTCTCAAAGCAACATAAAAAAATTCTAAAAAATAATAGATAAAAGTTAAAAAAAAAAGTATTATGATATTTATGAATTTTGTGTATTTTGTTTATCGAGTTTTTTTTTTTAATTTTTTCCAAATTAATAATTATAGCAAAGATCAGTTTTTTTTTTCTTTAATGTTGAGGCTTGCAACTTGTTAAGATGATAACATAATCTTAATTTGATACAATAGTAAATTATTTTATTTATTTATTTGTTGTAGGAAGGAGTACTGAAAGCTGCAAATCAATATCTCCAAGATAAGGTATTCAAACACTTTCAACTATAATGAAAAATTTATTTCTGAAATATATGAATAAATTTTACCCTTTTTTTTGTAATTTTTTTTGCAGATAGAGGAGACTGTTGAGATTACTAACTTTGAACCAATGACTCCATATCCACTAACTATACAAAATGACATATTTCAATTTTAGAAATAGTGTTTGATGGGGTTGACTGGCTATTAGTATGCAGAAGTCATTAATATATATATATATTTGTGAGATGTTTTGCTTAAGCACTTGAACTTCATGGGTTGTCATAATATCAAGTTATATATGAAGAATCCAGGTTGCTTAATTATGAGAGATTGGAAAATTCCTAATAATATTATCCTTAAATAAAATACTTTTAGTTTGCTTTTTTTACTGACAGGTTTAATATAATTAATGATGTAGTTTGATGATAAGGTTTTTTTTTTAAAAATTTTTTTTGGCATTTTATTCTCTCACAAACAGATTATTTAGTTATATTTTTAAATGTAAAAAAAAAATTTCTTAAATCCGATATATTACAAATCCAAAAGAAAAACATTTAAGATATATGTATTTAATAGTTAAATCTCATCGTATATTTTGTGTTTTGAGTTTATGATAGACCGAGTTTAAGTAAGAAAAATACATTAATTATAAGAGATAGATTAAGCTATGCATTTAAAGGATTTTTTTGCCTAAATTTGATCTATCATGAAATCAAAACTTATATGCCGGGTGAAATTTACCTATTAAATGTATGAATTCTATGTATTTATATCTTAAATTTATAATAAATTGAATTTAGATAAGAATTTTTTACTGACAATAATTCTTAAAATAAAATATTTTTTTTCTGGCTAAACAACAAAAATTCTAACTATTGAAGGTGTAATATCAAATTAATACAATAATGCTCCTACTCCATAAAAAAAAAAAAATAATAATAATAATAATAATAATAATAATAATTAAAAATAAAAATCCTAACTCAAAATTACCTTACCATACTGCTAAAGAGGGGTTGCTCCACCCCCAACTATCAATTGGTAGTACAAATAGTAAATACAGCACAATGTGAGGGACTTGTATGCGAAAGACTCCGCTTCGCTCACCACTTTGCACATACAGTCTCCTTCATTTTGAGCTTTTAGGTGTCCAGTTATACTTATAATATGAGCCACTCTAATTCAGCTGTGCCATGTTGATAAACATAAACAAGTAAACTAAAAAAAATAAGAATGCTGATATGTTGAGTTAGTTGAACAGTAGTATCAAGATAGGAAGTCGAGTTCGATCTCCGATTAGAGTCCAGTCAACCTAAAAATATAGGATGCAATATCAACCACTTATAATGGAAATATATATGAACAAGAGTTTTTTTGCAAAAAAAAAAAAAAGCATTGATGTCCTCAGGTATATCCTTCCATGATCTATCAGGAAAGAAGAATGTATCATTGGTAAAGTAAGGATTGCACTACATAAGCACCAGTGTTCTTGCCAGAAACTTAAGGATTGGTTTCAAGAAATGGATGTAATCAGTATAACCAATTACAGGATCAGGTGTATATAATGTTTCACTGTTGTACTTGTTGAGAGGAGCATTAAGCTCAAATCTCCTTGGCAAATCAGGATTGACTAGGAAAATACAACAATAAGCAATAAGATCTGCATGGTTTTCTGTTATAGTTTTATTTCCATCTTCCCTTTCATAACCTCTGGCAGCAAAATAAGAGAAATTATTGCATACAAGCGGTACAACGTATAGATTTTAACTGTTCACAATGGTTGTATTCTAAAATTTCTCAAAAGTACCTTCAAAAGCCTTTCTCATGCAGAAGACTGTTTGATCTGAACATTCAGATTTTTCTCCCACTGTTTTCATTCTTGGCTCAACCATGTCGCAGTAAAGAATTCCATATTTATTCAAGGATTCAGCCATGTGAACTCCTAAAGCTTCAGGATTTGAGTCTCCAGATTCCATAAAGTTTGCAAATGAAGATAATCTGACACCATCTTTATCTACTCCCATCTCTTCGCCTACAGCTTCAACTACCTCCAAAGCTATAGATCACCATATTGATCAGTATTGACCGTTCACCTTATCTTTCACAAACTGATCAATTAGGTAACCATGAGACCCATGGATCTCAACTCTATCCAAACCTGTAAATCAAATAAGTAGAAAAATAAAGGAAAAATGAGAGTATTTAAATGGGTGACTAGTTGAAGCACTGCTTATGATTGTAAACTTGAAGAGCCAAGAAAGAGTTATAAGTGTTATTTTAGAATAAAAGCCTACCAGCTTCCATAGCATTCCCATCAGTGCTATGGAACAACAATGCTGTTACCAGGAATTTGAGAGGTCAAAGGCTTGTGTCTATACAAGAGACTGTAGCCTGACCATTTGGCTGAAAACCTTTAATGACCAACAATTGATGTAAAATCAAGATCCAAACAAAAAGAATACTTCATAAAATAGAGCAATTTTATGCAAACGTGAAAAGAATAACTGAGCATGATTAAAATTACCAAAAAACTAATAAAAGGAAATGAACCACACTGACATTTGGAATTAAAATTCCTTCCAGAAAAATAAGAAACTTCACTAAAACAAGATTTAACAAAAACCGTTTTCCCATGTCAAAAACCCATATCACTAATACAGATTAGATATCTGGTTCTACAATGATTCAACTGATCTCTTCGCTTAAAACAATTTGTCTCTTCCCATAAAAGTATAAAAGTTAATGGATATAAAACAAAGTTGATCCACTTACTCCCAGCCAAACAATTGATGCCATTGACATCAAAGTTAACTGTAGACAAGTTTATTCCACTTTTGTTGTTGTTGTTTTTTTTTTTTTTTTTTATAATTTCTTTTTTGTAATTCCTAATTGATTGTTGACTCAGCTTTCTTTTAAGTACAGCAATTGGTATCATTTCATTAGATTTAAAACATAAAAATATCATTTGGCTACTACAGGTTAACCAGCAACAATAATTGAGGCCAGAATTATGACAGAAGCCATCTGGCAATATCAAGTTCAGCCGGAGTGACAAAACCATACATATTTAAGCGATGGCAACAAGGATAAAAGTCCAAGAGCACATCTGAACTTGAAACTCTTCCAACATGCCAAATTTGACAAAAGAATATATCACCTTTGGCATGACCAGCATCCACAATAGGTTTCCATCCGTCAACTTGGTCTTTGGTCCAAATACCAAGAGAAAAGCTGTACTTTTAGTAAATGGAAACTACCGTTGCTTCAGCTATAAGAAGTTCTGAAAGTTGAACGATATCATCAAGCTTCAAACTTTGTAAGCTAACAACGAAGTTAGTGAATATAACTCTGTCCTTGTAGCCATGAAAAGCACTTTAGAGAAAGCATAGACATGATTAGCTTCCTATAAAATCATTAAGCAACTTGGAAAGACCTCACCTAGACCTTGTTTATCATATACAACTTAACTCAACTAAGGTTTTATCCAAAAAATTTGGAGTTGGCTATATGGATTCGCTTTCTCCACTCTAAACGATTTTGGATTAAATTTCAGAAATGTGTAATGCTTCTAGGTCATGTTGTACTATTCTCCTCCAAGTCAGTTTAGGTCTATCCCTTCTTTTCTTTCTATCCTCTAACATAATGTGCTCTACTTGTCTAACTGAAGCCTCCGTATGTCTACGCTTTACATGAATAAACCACCTCAATCTCCCTTCTCTCAACTTATCCTCAATTGGCACCACTCCTACCTTTTCTCTAATACTCTCATTACGGACTCTATCTAGTCTAGTATGGCCACTCATCCACCTTAATATTCTTATCTCTGCAACTCTTATCTTAGACGCATACGACTCATTCAGTGCCCAACATTCACTACCATATAACATGGCCGGTCGTATGGTTGTACGGTAAAATTTTCCTTTCAACTTATTAGGAATCTTGTGATCACATAAAACTCCTGTGGCATGTCTCCACTTCAACCATCCAGCTTTAATCCTATGACTAATATCCTCCTCACATCCTCCATCTACTTGAAGGACTGAGTCGAGATATTTAAAGTGACTACTTTGGGACAGTACCACTCTATCCAAACTAACTCATTCTCTATCACCAGTTTGGCCTTCACTAAACTTAAAATGCATGTATTCTATCTTTGTTCTACTTAACTTAAAGCCCTTTGACTCTAGAGTACTTCTCCAAAACTTTAGCTTTCTATTGACTCCTCCTCTCGTCTCATCTATCAGAACAATATCATCCGTAAACATCATGCACCAAGAGATACTATCTTGTATATGTTTTATCAATTCATCTAAAACTAATGTAAAAAGGTAAGGGCTTATAGCTGATCCTTGGTGTAATCCAACTGAGATCAAAAAATCTCTTATGTCCCCTCCCACTGTCCGCACAATAGTATTTGCTCCTTCATACATATCTTTTAACACTTGTATGTACCTAATAGATACTCTCTTTTGTTCTAATACTCTCTATAAAATATCTCTTGGAACACTATCATAAGCATTCTCTAAATCAATAAAAACCATGTGTAGATCTTTCTTCACATCTCTATATTTCTCCATCAAGCTTCTAAAGAGAAAGATCGCTTCCATAGTTGAACGACCGGGCATGAAGCCAAATTGATTAGGAGAGATAAAAGTATCATGATATAGTCGATGCTCTACAACTCTCTCCTACAACTTCATAGTATGGGTCATGAGTTTAATTCTACTATAATTTAAGTAACTCTTTTTGTTTTCCTTATTTTTTAAAATAGTTAGTAAAATACTCCTCCTCTATTCATCAGGCATTTTCTTTGAGTTTAAAATTTTATTAAATAATTTAGTTAACTATGCCACTCTCATATCTCTCAAACACTTTCACACTTCAATTAGTATTTTATCGGGTCCACAGGCTTTACCCACTTTCATTCTCTTAAGTGTTTCTTTTACTTCCAAAGATCTAATTCTTTTAGTATAATTCACATTCTTTTCTATTATTCTGTAATCTATATTCATGCTATTATCATTTTGACTATTATTAAAGAGATCATCAAAATAAATTCTCCATCTTTCTTTAATGTCTTCATCTTTCACTAACACTTTTCATTCTTTATCCTTGATGTACCTAACTTGATTAAGATCTTGGCATTTCTTTTCTCTCTTCCTTGCTAATATATAAATATTTTTCTCCCATTCTTTAGTTCCAAGTTTCTCATATAACTTTTTAAAGGCCTACGCTCTTGCTTGACTAACTGCATTTTTTGCTTATTTCTTTGTTATCTTGTACTGTTCATATGCCTCATTATTATCACATTTAGGTAATTTCTTATATCATTCCCTTTTTCTCTTCACTGCCTTTTGTAATTCCTCATTCCATCACAATCTCTTTTTTTAGGGTAGTCCATGTCCTTTAGACTCTCCAAGTACTTTTCTAGCTAACTTTCTAATCTTTGATGTCATCTGTATCCACATATCATTAGCCTCCATATCTAGCTTCCATGCTTCGGACTCAAGAAGCTCATTTTTGAACTTCACTTACTTTACTCCTTTGAACTCCCACTACTTTGTTCAAGCTATACTATTTTTTCTGAACTTACTTAAATTGATCCTAAACTTGACATCCAAGACCACTAACCGATGTTGACTTGTTAAAACCTCTCCTGGAATGACCTTGCAATCCTTACATAGAGCTCTATTTGTCTTCCTGGTTAAGAGAAAGTCAATTTAGCTTCTATGTTGCCCACTTTTGAAAGTCACTAAATGTGACTATCTTTCTATAAAGTAGGTATTTGTTAGTATTAAGTCGTATGCCATAGCAAATCCATGATATTTTTTTCTTCCTCTTTTCGACTGTCAAAATCAAAACCTCCATGAACATTCTCATAACCTTGTCTATCACTTCCTACATGTCTATTCAAATCTCCGCCAATGAAAACATTCTCTTCATTCGGTATGTGTTGCATTAGATCATCCATATCTTCCCAAAACCTTTGTTTACTCTCACTATCTAATCTTATTTGTGGGGCATAAGTACTAACCATATTTATTGTTTCTCCTTCTACTACTAACTTTACTAGTATAATTCTATCTTCTACTCTTTTCACAGCTATTACAGCGTTTTTCAATGTCCTGTCTATAATTGTGCCCACTCCGTTCTTGTTTCTCTCCTTTCCGGTAAACTACAGTTTATACCTTGAATTACCCACTTCCTTGCTTTTCTCTCCTACCCATTTAATCTCCTGAATGCAATCAATATTTACGCTTCTCCTTTCCAAAGTATCCACAAGCTCCATTAATTTTCCTGTAAGTGATCCAATATTCTAAGTACCAACCCTGATCCTCCTCCTATCCTGTTCCTTCCTAATTGGTCTCCTTATATGATATCTTCTATTATTCTCTATGCCTATCTTGTATTCTGTTCCACTATCTGTTCTACTATTTATCCTATGGACTAACTTCTTTACCCACATCCATGATGTGGGAACCCTTACTCATTTAACACCACACCTGGGCACCGGCATGGCGCGTAGCTTTCGGTTAACGCCCTACACACTTGCATATTTCTCATTACACCCAGGCTCCAATGTAGCGCGTCTTAAGTAGAGAACGCCCCAACGTTTATATCATTTAAATTCATATCATAAGGTGTGACGAAATTTTTACGCTGGTTGTCACCTACCGCAACCCTACTCCTTTATTCGGACTTGGGACCAGCTAAGCGAAAACTACTTAGGTGGAGTTACCTTGTTTATCATATACTCAATATATATTTTATCATATACTCAACCTATATTTTATATAAATATTTGCATCTTACTTATTTTACATATCTACACATATTATGTCTTACCTAAATAGATCCATCCTAGATCAAATAAACAAATATGTGAATTCCTTCTATTTTATATATGAACTATAGCATCTTGAATCCAATAGATCGGATCTAAGTAGAAAATTCTCTATGTTCTGGGCAAGAATTTCGTATCAACTTAATATACGACAACATGGGCTGCATTTAATTTGAGACCTCGTCTCTAAGATCTCTAAGATCTAATGATAGAAAATGAAAATTTGGCTTTTATACAGAAGGGGATTGCTGATAATAGACAAAAAAAGACTAAACAAAATATTAAACCATCTAGGACTCCGCCGACATTCGTTCCATATAAATTGGATGCAGATGCAAAAAGCGATACACAACAGATCCACATCCCCAAAGCATCATCGCCGAACAACATCAAAACCCAGTAACCAAAAAGCATAAGGAAATCAAAATAATAAGGACATTAGTCTTACCTATAAGAAAGATCGAACTTCCCCATCTTGTATGGTGTAAAAGGACGAATAGTGGGAGATGGAGCAGACATGGTAATGTTATTCGAGTTCTCTTCTTCTTGCTGTAATTTGCTTACAATTATCACTTACAGAGATTTAAAAGACTTGTTTATTTTTCTTGTCTGCCGAAAAATGAAAATCAAATGAAAGTAGAATGTAATGGAAAAGCCCAGAACGGGAAGTGGGTGTTTAAAGAAGCCAAGAACATAGAAGCAGGCGGCGGTCTCTTGGGTTAAAAAGCAAAAGAAGGGTCCAAGCATTCAACCTTGATAGATGAGAAATCGAAGAGGGTCCTGTCAGTCCCAATGGCACCGGCAACAATTGCTCAATGTTCATCTCCCTCTGTGCTTTAACGTACATGTCCAGATGACTTTTACTGTTAGCTTTGCTTATTGGAGTGCAATTACCGATTTAGTTTCCTTGGAGGAATAAGTTATTTTTGAGGTTTAAAAAAATAATTTATCAATTTAATGTGAAATTAAAATTATTATTTAAAATAATATAATGTATAAAAAATGTCAATTGGCATTTGTTCCATAAAAATAAGTTCAAAAACAAACATGAATTTAATTGGCTTGTTTTATATTAATATGAAATACAACAACAATTTTTTTTTAATATAAGAAAGTAATATTTTAAGCTATGAAATGATCACTTTCTATTAAAAAAAATTAAATTATTATTTAATTTCTATATTTTAATAAAATTAATTATTTAATTTTTATATTATGAAAAATATACTATTTAAGGGTAAATAGCTACTATTTATCAACTGAAAGTTAGTCGATACTTACCAACTAAACGCGTTAGTCAGTAAAGTATAAATTAAATTTTAATTTTAAAAATGTACCAACTAAAACATTTGGTAGGTAATATTTTTTATTATTTAAAATTGAATAGTGACAAAAAAATTTGTAAGTAAATTTAGTTGGTAAAGACAAATAGCTATTATTTACTCACTAAAATTTAGTTTGTAATTACTGACTAAATAGATTTAGTCGGTAAATTATCATTTTATATTTTAATTTGGAAAAAAAATTGATTAAAAGGTGTGGTCGGTAATATTTTTAATTATTTAAAATTAATTACGGACAAAAAGAAATATTAGGTAAATTATGTATTTATTTTAATTAAAAAAAGTACCAGCTATATATTTTAGTCGGTATTTTTAATTTATATGTAATTTTTAATTTTTAAAAATTTTTAAATTTATTATAATTAAGTCAAAAGTTAAAAAATAATAAAAAATACTAATAATACATAGCAGCAAATAATAATAATAATAATAATAATAATAATAATAATATTATTATTATTATTATTATTATTATTATTATTATCCAAAATAAAAATAATTTCTGTGTATAAAAAATTAATATAAAATCCATAACAGTAAAATAAAGCATACTAAAATCTAATAAGTCAAATATAAAATTCAAAACTCTCAATTTTGTGGAGATGGAAGCAGATGTGTTGGTAGGTCTCTGACTAATCTCATCATCTCCTGCATCATAGAGCATCTAATGCATTCCATATTTGTCTCCATTTTCAACTTCATTTGATCTATTCGTTCTGCCATAGCTTGCCTCTTATCCTCAACTTGTTTCTACAATTTTTATAATCGTCATTGTAAGGCAGCATTTTGATAATTGCATTTTGATAAGGCAGCACTTTGCTAGAAGATGCTCCAACTAAAGGGTAAACAATAGGCAATTCAAATCCAAGGTCATACACCTTTCGTCTCTTCTCCCCGCCTCTGATAACATCCAAATAAAGTTGGCTCTCATCGATGTTGTCAGGTGTGGCTTGTATCAACTCCTCCATCCTAGTGACTATAGCGTCCTATATGTAATAAAAAAATGAAAATAAATTGTAATTAATTCATCATATAAAACAATAAAAAATTATAGTTAAATAAATTAAAGAGTATCATACATGCATCTCCTTGGATTTTTGGTCCACAAAAGTTTCTTTGTTATACTTTCGGGTGTGAGTGTGGACAAACAACTCAGTCAAAGTTGGCTCTCGACCTAGTTCTTTCTCCTAAACAAAAGATAAACAGTTATCATGTAACACCCCTTACCCGGTCTACAGTTTAGCAGAGTAAGGAATGTCACATTCTGTGTCAGAGCATCTTATCTTATCTTGTCTTATTCATTATTAGCTTTAATATCATTATATTTTAAACTCAATCATTTCAATTCATATCTCATTATGCCTTCATCCACTCATATAAATTCCCCATAATCATTCATGTAGAAAATCATCTCATTTCATTTATAGAGTTCAAGTACATAAGTTATATAACTCATATACCATCCCAAAATTAATTACAAACTTTCTTATTTACAATGCTCAAAATGAATACATATATCTGATATCCATAGGCCCTACCAAAAGGAATAGCTGAGGTGACCACTCTCCTACTGCAGATCCAATCACTACTGGGCTCTATCTCTAGTACTTACGCATGAAAAATTAACGCGCTAAACATATTGCTTAGTGGTGCAATAATATAATGAAAATAAACTAAATAAATAGTAATACATATTTCATATGTATGATATCATAATAGAAATGCATGTCATGATTTATGAGTGTTTTACAGTTTATTGGTTATTTCCATTTATTTGTTTGATATTCAGTCAAATTAACTCATTTCATTACCCAAGCAACCTATAATAGATTGTTAAAAACTGGATACACGGGAGTATACTAGTTAGACACCCCATGTGCCTATTATGTATACATCTGTCAGGCATAAAGCAAGCAGGCAGGCATAAAGCCAGTAAAATCATGTAGGGCATAAAGCTAACGGGAAGGCATAAAAGCCAGAAGAATAATCATATCTGAATACATTGTCTATCAATTATCAGTCATGAAATAGGCTCAAAAGCCAAGGGCAGTACTGCATTTGTAGTCCCAAATTGACATGTCAATCGATCCAACTCATACACATAAGTCTAGGCATACAAGGGCAATTTTAACATCTTTATACTTATTATTTCATTTCGTGTGTTATTTATGCTCATTGCATTAGTACATTATTCATAATGGGGACATAAGTTCCAATCACCTATTCATGTAGTTCATGTGATCATTAATCCACTTATATCAAGTTATTATCACTTTTCAAGTCATTTTTGAAAGTTTCCTAAATTTCCAGAATTGATGTCATAGCTTCTTCTAACAATTTGGCTAAGATATAGATTCAATTTGGACTCACTTTCTTCATGAAAGTTGTTCCCCTATGTTTCAACTTTAATTTCCTTTTTGAATAATTCAATTTAGAGTTTTGTAGCCCTATATATGGTCAAATTACCAATGTTATTGCAAACATTGAATTATGCAGATCAATGCTGTTAGAATTTTTACCAAAATTTGCATCTCATATCTGAGCATCTTAGGCTCAAATTTTGATTCGAGTCCCTAAAATAAAGTTTTACATCCTTGTTTTAGGTTTCCAAATCAATTTAATTCACCTCAATTGAAGTTTTTAGAAGAAGTTATGACCTATTAAGTGTTCGGAGGTCATAAGGCAAGTCTGCTGGATTTCAGGAATTCCAGCTTTGTCATTCTAACTTTTCCTAACAATTTCTCTAAGTTTCCCTAGGATTTGGGTTCTGGCCAAAAGAGAAAAGTTTTAGTTCTATGTCTTATGAGAATTTTGCCTTTGAAATTACTGTGTTTGCAGTTTTGTAGCTTGAGTTATGTTATTTTTACCCAAACCAATTAGATATCCAAAATTCCGGTTTTCCAGGTTTGGTTCTTGTACAGGGCAGATTTATTGGTCCAAATTTGTCTAGTAATTTGGTAGAGTTAGGTTCATAATTTGGCCTTAAGTTCTCCATATGAAATGTTCTCCTATGTCTTAGGTTTCCATAGGTTCAAGAATTTGGTCAATTGGAGTTTCCTAGAGTGAGTTATGATAATTTTAAGATTACTATTCATGAGGTCATTCTGCACAGTCCATAATTGCCACTTTCGGATTCAAGGTTGAATTAAGGTAATGTATGGTCATTTTCTAGGCAAGCTTTCTCCATGAAAATTGTGGCATTATGTCTTAGGTTTCATCTCTAATTGGCCTTACACCAATGAGAGCTATGTAACTCTACTTATGCTCATCCAAAGCTGCTGCACTCAAAGGTCTAGAATTTCAGCATTTGACCAACTTCCAAATTCATTAGTTTCACTCAATAACTAACTTCATTTCATACTCAACATACATAATTTGGTCAATATTTAGCATCAAAGACATTAATTTCATGCCATAGTACAAAATCCCTAATTTTCCAAAACCCTAATTCCTACATACTCTAAATTTCATGCAATCACTTGCCATTCAACATACCAATCATGTATAACACTTTACCCAAGCTAGAAATCAAGTTTAATTTCAATTCAACACATCAAACCCTCCATCCATAAGCTGGCAGCAAATCACTCCCCTCATACATGCATCATTCCCCTCATACATGCATCATTCCCTTCAATTCTCATGCAATTTTCCCATATTCAAACTTAAATTCAAGCAAATTACAAGAATTTAAGATGAAAGTGCACATACCTCCCTTGAGAGATTTTTCCCATTCCCAAAACTTCAGTTTCTCTTTTTCTTTTTGCTACAAATTACTCTAACAAGATCAAGTGGTAAGTTTTATTGAAGGTGGCTATGGGAAATATGGAGAGGAAGTTAAGAGATTAAAGCTTTGGAAGAGAAACAATGGTGGAAGGGAGATGGGGCAAGGGTGTCGGCCAAGGGAAAGCAAAAAGAAGAAGATGGCTTTTCATTTAAGGGTTTTTGTCTCTTACTTATATAATTATCCAACTTTTTAATTAAATTTTCAATTATTTTAATTCTAATCTTTTTTTTTCTTTTAACAATTCACTAAATCCCTTATATGTCCTCTTTTATTTTCCCATACCACTTTCATATTTTTAAATTCATTTCCAATATTTTAATCTTACACATTTAATTGTCACTTAGGTCAAAAATCAAATCTGGGGGTGAATATACTAAAATGCCCTTCATTGAGTTATAGTCTATCTTTTCATTGATACCGATATTTTTCATAACCCAATGATTATTTGATTTTTTATTCTGCTTATTTTTAATTATTTTTTATTTTATTTTTATTCGTTAAACTGGCTTTGAATAGTACTATTCACTAACAAAAAATGATACTAAT
Organism: Hevea brasiliensis; assembly: GCF_030052815.1. Taxonomy (NCBI): domain Eukaryota; kingdom Viridiplantae; phylum Streptophyta; class Magnoliopsida; order Malpighiales; family Euphorbiaceae; genus Hevea; species Hevea brasiliensis. The sequence continues at coordinate 35,845,763 of NC_079508.1, read as the reverse complement.
TAGAGCTCAAGAAATTTGGGGTGTTACAACTCTTCCCCTCAAAATGAAAATTTCATCCTTGAAATTTACTTGATGTAAACAGTTGAGGAAACTGTTGTCTTATCATCTCCTTGCTCTCCTAAGTTGCTTCTTCAGTATTGTGGTGCCTCCAAAGTACTTTCACTAATGGAATCTACTTGATCTACAGTTCCTTGACTTCCCGAGCTAGGATCCTCACTAGTTCCTCTTCATATGTCAAATCAGGCTGCACATCTATCTTCTCTATTGATATGACATGTGAAGGGACTGATCTATATCTTCTCAGCATAGAAACATGGAATACGTTGTGAATCTTTTCCAGCTCTGGTGATAAGGCTAATCTGTAGGCTACCAGACCCACACGTTCAATTACCTCGTATGGACCGATAAACCTAGGGCTCAATTTGCCCTTCTTCCCAAACCTTAGCACCTTCTTCTATGGTGATACTTTTAGGAACACTTTGTCTCCCACTTCATACTCTATGTCTTTTCTTTTCAAATCTGCATATGATTTCTGCCTATCTGAGGTGGCTTTCAAATTCTCTCTGATGAGTTTTATTTTCTTCTTATTCTGTTTCATAAGATTTGGCCCCATAATCTTGTCCTCTCCCAATTCTGTCCAACACAATGGGCCTTGCTCCTCCTCCCATATAATGCTTCATATGGAGCCATCTTTATACATGCTTGGTAATTGTTATTATATGCAAATTCCACCAACAGAAGGTACTTTTCCCAACTTCCTTCGAAATCAATAATGCAGCTCCGAAGCATATCCTCAAGCACCTATCATATATTTCATGTCATCACTATCATTCTTTTAACAATCATAATTATTCGTTTAGAGGTTACCTGAATCACTCATTCTGACTGTCCATCCGTTTGAGGATGAAAAGCTGTACTGTAATACAATTGAGTGCCTAATGCCAACTATAGCTTCCTCTAAAACCTTGAAGTCAACCTTGAGTCTTGGTCAGATATGATTGATGTCGGCACCCCGTGTAGCAGAACTATCTTAGCTGTATATATTTCTGCTAGACGCTCCAGTGAATAGTCAACTCTAACTAGTAGGAAGTGAGTTAACTTAGTCAACCTATCAACAATCACCTAGATGGTATCATGCTTCTTCTGTGTCAGTGGTAATCTAGTGACAAAGTCCATGGTGATGCAATCCCACTTCCACTCTAGCAAGGATATGGGTTGCAACAACCCCGATGGAACCTGATGCTCAACTTTAACCTGTTGACATGTCAAACATCTAGCCACATAGTCATCGATATTTTTTTTCATACCGGGCCACCAATAATGTGTCTTCAAATCATGATACATCTTTGTGCTCCCTGGGTGCATAGCATGAAAATTGCTGTGTGCCTCTTTCAGGATGTTCTTCTTCAATTCTACATCATTTGGTACACATAATCTTCCTTTGTAGTACAAGCACCCATTTTCCTTCATCTCATATTCAGTCTCCTTCCCCTCTTTAATTTGGCCCATGATGGTTATCAACTTTTCATCCTGCTTCTGTGCCTCCTGTGTTTGCTGTAGCAAATTTGGCTTTACATGAAACTCAGCTAAAATAGCTCTATCTTGAACTAGAGACAAGTGGGCATTTAAGGATCTCAAAGCTGCTATAGACTTCCTACTCAGAGTATCTGCTACCACATTTGCCTTTCCAGGGTGATAATTAATCACACAGTCATAATCTTTCAAGAATTCAATCCATCTTCTCTATCTCAGGTTGAGCTCCTTCTGGGTTGGCAAATATTTCAGACTTTTGTGATCCGTGTAGATGTAACACTTTTCACCATATAGGTAATGCCTCCATATCTTCAGAGCAGACACTATTGCTACCAACTCCAAATCATGAGTAGGATATTTTTTCTTATGTGGTTTTAACTGTCTAGATGCATAGGCCATTACTTTCCCTTCTTGCATCAAGACACTCCTTAGTCTATTATATGAGGCATCACTGTAGATCACATAGTCTTTCCCAAATACTGGCTATCTTAACACAGGTGCTTCTGTAAGCATAGCCTTCAGTTTCTCCAAACTAGCTTGGCATTGGTCATTCTAGTCGAACTTCACATTCTTGTGTAGCAACTTAGTCAATGGGGCTGCTATAAGGGAGAATCCCTTCACAAATCTCCTTTAGTACCCAGCTAACCCTAAAAAGCTTTTGACTTCTGTTGTATTCTTAGGAGGCTTCCAGTCCATTATAACTTCAATTTTCTTTAGATCCACCCTGATCCCATCTACTGATACAACATGTGTAAGGAAAGAAATCTCATCTAGCTAGAAATCACACTTGGACAATTTTGCATACAACTTCCTCTCCCTTAGAGTCTGCAGAATAATCCTTAGATGCTCATCATGCTCCTCTTTGTCCATAGAATACACCAATATATCATCAATGAAGACCACTATAAACCAATCCAAGTAAGGATATAAGACACAGTTCATCAGGTCCATGAATGCTGCTAGTGCATTTATCAGCCTAAATGGCATCACTAGAAACTCGTAATGCCCATACCGAGTCCTAAGAATATCATTTATCATATTTTTCTCTTTATCCCATATTTCATGTTCTTTGGAATGTTTATTTCCATGGGATCTTTCCGTTTCCTTAACCTTGATATTCAACTTCTTTAATTTTTTTCAGTGCCTAAGTAACCTTAAATCAAACTGTTTGGACTGGATATGCAGATTTTATTGGCGCTGGACACTCGGTGCCTTAGGCCGTCATATAGTCTAACACATCAGTGCCTACCGGGTATGTAAATATAATTAAACATAAAAGCCAAAGGAATAATCATATCGGACACTCGGTGCCTGCCAATGATTATTCAAAATGATCATGAACATGGGATAACCATATCAGACACTCGGTGCCTGCCAATGGTATCCAGGCATAAAAGTCAAATGCAATATTGCTAATCTCATCCCTTCTTGGCATGTCAATCTATCCAACCCTTACACTGTTGTCTAGGCATACTCAGGCTAACTTATCATTATTAGTAAGTCAACATTCTCATTATTTCATCATTCATTCATCATGGGAGCATAGGTTCCAAAATATAATTTCACATGTCATGCATATTTTTCATGCCATTGGCATTCATTACCATTCATATTTTGAACCATTATGTTGACATTTCATAATTTCCAGATTTATTGTCTCAATTTCTTTAATAATTTTGACCAAGGTACAGTAGGAATTAGGCCATACCTTCTCTATGAGATTTGTAGATCTATGTTTTAGGTTTATTTTTGCATTGGAATCACTTAATTTGCATATGTGTAACTCAAGTTATAGCCATTCTACCAAAACTGATCAGGTGACCAATTTCCAGTTTTAGGGCATTCTAAAATCTAGGCAGATTCTGGACCTATTTTATCAAGCTATTTTGGATAGGTTGTAGTCATAATTTAACTTTGTGTTCTTCATATGAATTGTTCTCCTATGTCTTAGGATTACACAAGCTCAAGAATCACTCAATTTGGTATTTTGTGGAGTGAGTTATGGCTAAATGATTAACCCTAGTTCACGGATGTAGCACCCTACAGATTTCAGGTTTCTAGGTTTTCAGGTCAGTATTACACTCAATATCCAAGTGTTGTACACCCAGAATTTGTGTAAGGTCTCTAAAACAAAGTTGTAGGTCTATATCTTAGGTTTTTATAACATCTTGAATCACCTCAATTGGATTTATACAATGAGAGTTATGCCCTATTTACTACACGGAGGTCATAGGGCAATTTACTGGAATTGCAGGAAATTCCAGTTTTAGCAATATAGATTTACTCTAGGAATTTGACCAATTTGCTCTAAGAATTTAGTCTAGACCAAAACGCAAAAGTTATAGGTATGGGTTTCAACTTTAATTCAGCTTTAGTTTCACAATAATTGGAGTTGTATAACTCAAGTTATGAGCATTTGAACTTACTAGACTCAAGCTGTCCAAAACCAGTTCCAAGGCACAACACCACATTCACTCAATGGGTTTGCCATATCATCAACATGTCACAATAATTACGTACCAAATAATCTTTATTTAGGCATAAACACATCAAATAGGTTACAAGAATTGAAAACCCTAATTTCATGAAACCCTAATCCAATTTACCATAAACTTTAAAAACAATAAGTTCCATAGCACTAGCCTTTGTGCATAAGCTTCAATCAACTTTAATTTGCTTCCAATTCAACCAAAACTTTTCTCTTCCAACTTGTCTTCCCTTGACAAAATTCCCCTCCTTCAATTACACCCAAGATTTCAATCAATTTCTAAAGAAAAACCCACATTCAAGCTTAAATTTCATGAATTCACTAAAATCAAAGCTTAGAACATAGCTTACCTTGATTTGGTCAACACCTCCTATTCACCAATCTTCCAAAATCCTTGAAATTCTTGTGTGCTTTCTTTAATTTAGGGCTTAGTATGAAGTTTTCACTCAATTTCCTATAAAAATCATGGGGGAAAGCTAGGGTTTTAGAGCTTGGATTGGACTTTAATGATGGAAGAAGGAGAGAAAATGGGAGAGAGAGAGAGAGAGAGTGAGTATGGCTGGCCACTTGGAGAAGATGAAGAGGTTTTCTCCTTTTTTTTTTTTTCTTTTATAGATATTTGTATTAATTTATTGTCTAATGGAATTTTTGTAAATAAGGGGAATGGCAAAGTTGTAAATAAGTTGAAATCTTTAAGCATTGAATTTTTACTTTTTGTTAATTATACTTACTTTTACTAATCTTGATTAATTTAGCTAATCCATATTTATTATTTTTATTTACCTCACTTTTGGTCAATTTTGAGCTCTTAAATTTAATTGACCAAATTTTTCTCTTACTGGGTTTGTGTTCATCTTTTTCATAATACCTGATAAGTCCTTAATTTCATTTTTCAATTTAGCTTTTAATTTGCTTATTTATGCTTATTTCTTTTCATTTTATTAACTTATTAATTCATAATAATATCTTATTTAAATCTTAATTAAGGGTCTTACAAGGTCCTGCATGAGTTTGGAGTAGCAACTGAATTCGCAGTCACTTTTCAGTAGGGTCACTCATCGCTATGTCTTGTGCTCATTTAACCGATTTGTACTCCACTTCTTTTATTTTTCTTCAACCTTAATTGATCTTTATTTAATTTAATTATGACTCATCGCTCTAGTTTAAGTGTGGTTCCAAACATTCTAGCTGTCCAAGTAGACTTTAGTCGCAAGAACAGTTGAATGTATGAAACTGCCTATAGTGAGGATGTTACACGGGGGCATGTACACACCACTCTAACTGCAGATAGGGTTAAGGTGTAACAGATAATATTTGAATAGATATAAAAAGAGATTATTTTATAATTTTACCTAAAATATAACTATATAGAATAATTTATGAATTAGTATTGAGTAGCTCATTGGTCTATACACACAAACTGGTAATACTATAATTTTATATGTATATCATTCATATAATTAAAATATGTCACATAATAATCACAATAATAAAGGATTATAATTTAAGTCATTAAGTATTATATATCATGCTTAATAAAATAGCTTAATTATTAAGATAAATCATTTTAATTGCTTAATAATAAAGTAGCTTATTATAATGCTAATTACTTGATGAAATAATTTAAATTATCATAATAGGACTATTTAATTTAAAGGTTGTATTTTATAATAAAATAACTTTTATAATTTAAAGTTTAAACTATTAATTTTGAAACAGCTTTCCAATTAAATATAAAAAATAATTAAAAATTGAAATTATATTAAAGTGAAAAGGCCCGATCCGAAGATTTGAATGTTATGTACTCAATTCAACTCAATTAAGCCTTTATCCCAAAAAAACTGTTATGTACTAAATAACTAATATCTATATAATTAGAAATTGAATTATATTAAACATAGAAGACAAAACAGAATAGGAATTTACAATTTAAAATTGAAATTATAAAAGAAAGTAAGGCTAAATAGAATAGGAATCTAGGCTAATAAAAATTATATTAGAGAAAGAAGACCAACAAATTAGTAATGCATGATCTGAATTTCGAACTTTGTACCAGTATCTATATAATTACAAATTGAATTATATTAAAGAAAGAAGTCAAACAATAATAGGAATTTTAATTGAAAAATTAAATTATTAAAGAAAGTAAGACTAAATAGAGATTATGTCCCTTTATGTTCCTAACAAAAGAGGAACTTTAATGAAACATTATCTTTTAATTAAAAAAAAAAAGGCTGAATTGCAGTTCCAAACTTCTAATGTTCTAATATAAATCTCATTCTTCACTATTTTAAGGAATAATAGTTTTCATAATTATAAAGAAGCCATTTACAAAACTTCATCTTCTCTTTTCATAAATATGGTGTTTGGAAAAAAATAGGCTAGAATTGAGAAAAAATTCCATTGAAGTGCATGAAGATGCAAGTGATGAGAGTGAAGATGTAGAATCAATTGAGAAATCAAATCTCAAAATTGAAAAAGCATCAATGCAAAGACAACAAGATTTATCAACAAAGCCATTGTTGAGTGAAGTCAATGTAATTGGAGCATCCAAAGGAAAAATTTAGGAGGAATAAAGTGTTGGTCATGCAAGCATTACAACAATCAATTCAACAGCTCATACACAAGAAATCACTATCACTTTTTTGGAGCTCCACTAGGGAAGAAAGCAGGAATTCAACGTTGCCCAACACTCATGAAAGATAGGGTTAGATATGACAAAGTGAGAAGAATAGTTGAAGAGGCAGAGAAATCAGGTGTGTCTTCATCTCTAAAAAATTCCACAATCAGCACAAAGCCTAAAGCAATTATTGTTAAAGCTAATCCTATAGCAAGTGCTTTTAACGTAATGGAAAGGGATATAATGGACTTAAAAGTGATGAGAGTGCTATGTGCTAATGGAATTCCTTTTAATGTTCTACAAAATCCTCAATTTTGTGAGATGGTTATAGCAATTAACAATGCCCCTAAAGGATATAAAGCTCCCTCTTATGCAAAGGCAAGAATTATATTACTAGATGAATGTAAAATAGATGTTGAGAAACACTTGGCTCTGGTCAAGGATACTTGGTATACTCAAGGGGTGTCTATTGTTTCTGATGGGTGGTCAAATGTTAAACATCAACTTTGATTAATGTTATCGTAGTTAACAGTCGAGAAGCTATGTTCATGTACGCTGATGACTTTTCAGGCATAGAAAAAATAGGTTATAGTTATTCATCTTTGAATTTTAGTTATTTTGTAGAAAATAGAGCATTAAATTATATTAAAATTATTCTAAAACCTTTTTTTTTAGGTAATGCTATAGTAGAATACTTACTCAAGGCTATTGAAGAAGTAGGGCTTTTTAATGTTCTTCAGGTTATTACTAATAATGCATCAAATTGCAAAGCTGCAAGAAAAGAGATAGAGAAGGTATATAAACACATTTTTTGGTCTCCTTATGTTGTTCATACTCTCAACCTGATTTTCAAGGATTTTGCTCAAAAGTTTGATTGGTTGAATAATACTTATAAAAGAGGGAAATGCATTGTGAAATACATTATCAATCACACACAAGCATTATCCATCTTTAGAATACAATCAAAGTTAGAATTGCTAAAAGTAGCAAAAACTAGATTTGCTTCACATTACATCTTGTTGAAAAGGTTGTTAGTTTGTATAAAGGCTCTTGCAACAACTATTGTTCTTAAATCATGGAAGGAGTGGATGAAAAATGGGGATAAGAAAATGAGGACAATGGGTGCATTAGTTGTTGAAACAATTAGTGATGATGATTTTTGAGAGGAAGTAGAAAATATAGTAGCTATAACTAAGCCATTGTATCTGTTTATTAAGTTTAGTGATGGTGAAGATCTGAAGTTAGGAGAGATTCATGAAAAAATGAATAGCATGCTTGGAGAATTAAAGAATATAATAATAAATAACAAGCATAAAGATAGTTATGAACAAATGGAAGCCATTGTATTATAAAGGTGGGCCACGATGAATATTCTTATGAATTGTCTTGGTTTTGCTCTCACACCTAGATTTTATGATCATCACTGCTTAGATACACCAACTCTTGGAGGAGTATCTAAAAGGGCTCTAAATCTTGATAAAGAAGTTGTTTTAGGTGTTATGGATGCTTTTGGAAGGATAATAGAAAATGGAGAAGAAGAAAAGCTTTTACATAAACAATTTGCAATTTTTCACATGAAGAAAGGGATATACAGTATGCCAACAACTCAAATTAATGCTGTAACAATGGATTCAATTGATTGGTGGTCAACATATGGGTCTGAAACTCTAGAATTAGCAGAGGTAGCAAAAAAGGTATTATCTCAACCAATTAGTAGTTCTTCAGTAGAAAGGAATTAGAGTACGTACTCCTATATTCATAATATTAAGAGAAATAGATTAAACTGTATAAGGGCAAACAAATTAGTGTTTATTCACTCAAATATTTGCCTTTAATCTCACTTTTTTGAGAGTTATGTAATACGACCTCATAAAAGATGGGATATGGATCCAGAAAATTCATATTTGGAGGATTCAGTTATAAAACTAGAGGACATGGGATGGAGATCATTATAAGATGATGATTTTGATGTCGCAAAGACCACTGATGAAGATGAAGATAACTACACCAAAAACAAAGGAAAAAAGCAAAGAAAAAACTGAAATTGATTCATAGTAGCCTTTTTTTTTTTCTACATTATTGGTTTATGAACTTTTTTTAATTCAATTGTGTTTTAGTGCCTTAATATATGTTGCATTTGGAATTATATTTTGTGTTATGAAATGCAATTATATTTGAAGTTTGAACTTTATTTTGTTGTCTATTTTGATTTGATATTTAGTAGTTTTATTTGATATTTAGTAGTTTTTCTTTATATTATTTCAATATTAATATGATAGCTATTCAATTTCTAAAATTGACAAAATTAAATAAAAATTGGACAAGATAAAAAATTGGTAATGATAAAAAGTATAAAAGATAATCATTTAACACTCAACGAACCCAAAATATTATCCAAACGTACAGCGTCCCGAAAGAGTGAACCGACTAAGCTTACCCTTGAAGTACCAAAAATAACCAAGTGATGTATCACGTTCTCGTTCTCGTATCACGAACCGCTGCATACCATGTTCCAGGTAACTATGCAGCCAATTGAATTGGTTACTAAATTGATTGCTAAATCGATTAACAACTAATTTTAATAGATGCTATTTTTTTTTCTAGTGATTTATTTTCTAAAAAATATTAGATTTTGTCCAAAAATAAAATAAAATCTTAATTAATTAGAATTCAAGTGTTGATCATGGTACAAATGTTTTAAATTAATTGCATTACTGAATAAAAAAGACTTATTAGAATTGCTGTAATATACAGGTTATCTTCTCTAATTTTTTTGTGTTTTATGTTATATAATGCTGTTAATATTTTATTCTCTTTAAATATTGAATACAGAGTTTAATTTTTTTTTTTTTTTACAATTAGCATGTTAGGGTCCTTTGAAATGGATCTGGTTATGGGTCTATGGATGGAATTTTCTATATAGGCAAGTGAGGGTAAGGGGGAAGGCTTCTCTTTGCGACTATGGTAGTGATGGCTCAAGCTCATTAGAAAGAACTTGAAAATCTCTTAAGTACTCAACAACTTTGGAAATTTTCTGATCTATTTTATTATTTCATTTTGCCATCTTAAATAGCAGCTGGTGGGATAACCATTTGACTACAACATCATGGCTGATAACGACACTCCCCTTGTCCAAATCACGCTTGTCCTCAAGTGTGAAATGCAAGAAGCTTTACCCTCTCTGTTAGATCAATATTAGGAATTGGCACAGATTCAACCTTCTCTTCTCCGTTATCAGTTGACTAATTCCAAAACAATTTTTGCATAGATTACCTTTGACTAATGGCTCATCACAATTGAAACAAAGCCTTTTTTGCCATCGTTCTTCTATCTCAGCTCTATTAAACTGTTTCACAATTCTGGTGGTGTGAGGAAGTGAACTTGCCATTGTTTGCGTTATATTTTATTGGTTCTCCAAAAACCTAAGAGAAGACATGCTTTTGCACATATGTAATCTAGACATTCTCATAGCTATTGCTATTGCTAAGTCCGGAGGTTGATGAAGCTCCACTTCATCGGCAATGTACTCTTGTAAGCCACTAAGATAAAGCTGCACTTTTTGTGTTTGGGTCAAGGTTCTTACCCTGGAAGTGAGTGCCTCAAATTGAGTCTGATAGTCAACCCCTGAACCCGTTTGTTTCAACTTTGCTAACTCACCCAATTTGTTGCTCCAAATTGGTGGTCCGAAGCGCAGATGACATTGGTTCTTGTAATCATTCCATGAAGGGTCAGGATTGTCATTTAGCAATTGAAGGAACCAGAGCTGGGCAATTCCCTCCAGGTGAAAAGAGGCTAAATTCACTTTTTCATCATCTCCAATCTGTTGATAACGGAAAAAAATGGCAGCAGCTTAACCAACGTAGAGGATACTTTTGGCCATTAAATCGAGGAAAATCCAATTTGGTGAATTTAGGAACGATAGCATTACTGCCCAAAGATTCCAAACCAGTAGAACCAACAGTGCCTTTTGCCTTTGAAGCCCGACTATGTCCACTAATCTTTAGAGACTTAGCTGTTTCTTTAGCACTAGTGACTTCACGGGTAAGAGTTTCCAATTTGGAATTCAATTCTTCTTGTCGTGCCTTATTGGTAGCCTGCTCTATGAGGAACAAAGCCAAAATCCTGTTAAAGTTGTTGTTGAATTGAGTTGCCCATAACTTCTGGCTTTGATACCAAAATGTTAGGGTCCCTTGAAATGGATCTAGTTATGGGTCTATGGATGGAATTTTCTGTATAGGGAAGTAAGGGTAGAAGGAAAGGTTTCTTTTTGCCACCTTTGGTGGTGATGGCTCAAGCTCATTAGACAGAACTTAAAAATCTCGAGTTAAGTACTCAACAACTTTGGAAATTTTCTGTTTTTAATTTCATTCTGCCATATTAAATAGCAGCTAGTGGAATAACTTCCTCCTACAAGAGGGGAACTGGAATAGAAGATGGAACAAAGTGGAGGCACTACCTCCTAAAACTTAGGAACTGAAATACTACTAGAAAACATCAGAAAACAAAATATAAATATTTGAGAGGATCATGGAATCATGGCTAAATCGTAATTGCTGGGAAACCATTTGACTACAACATCATGGCTAATAACATGGTACTTTATCCTCCAGACACTATAGGAAAAGAAATCGTTCCAAGCGCTATTAAACCACCCCAGCCATACTTGTATTTAATTTTGATTTTATTTTTACCCTTTATTGTTTTGAAGACATTGAATTAATGTATCCTTTTACTGTCTGCTTTGCTCACCAAATGTGCCACTGAATAGGTACTACAAAAATCATTAGGGCAATTTATACTATACTATTTTTTACTGATATTGTATCATATTTTTAATAAATTATTTTAAAAATTAAATTAATTACTCTCTGCCAATTAATTTAGTGAATTATATAATTCTTCCATTTATCTTTTTATTAGTCAACTATTAAAAAGCTAGTCAAAGTTTAAGACTTTATTTTTTTCACAAGAAAATATGCATTTTTTAGTGTCTGGGGTAATAAAAAAATAGGTTAACGGAAAATATTTTCTTAATTAAATGAAAAATTATGATTTTTTTTTTAAGGAGAGAAAGTCATTTTTTATTTTTTATAATTTGATAATCTTATTAAAATATAAAAATATTTATATATACATGACATAAATGCATATCATTAATTTAATATTACAATTAAATAATAAAAAATATTTTCATAAAAAATATTTTTTTTTTGAAAATATTTTACATGACACATATTTTTTATATATAAGTTCTTTTCAATGAAATAAACAAAGCCTTACTTGATTGCAATATTAAACTAATGGTATGTATTTATATTAATATTTTCACATTTCAATAAAATTATCAAAGTTCAGAAAATAAAAATTTTTAATTTTTCCTTTAATTATAAAAATATTTTCTGTTAACTCATTTTCCCAAGTGCTCTAAACGCTAGGAAATGTGAAAAATATTCGGTGAAACAAACAAAGCCTACAATTCATCTAAAATTTCAAAGATAGCCATATTAACAAAATTCAATAAAATTTACTTAAATAATCATTTTCAAACAAATTTTTTAATGAATATTTTTGAAATTTCATATCTATTTTAAATTTTTAAACACATTTATAACAGTTAATGAAATAGTGGAGAAATAAATGATTTACTTATGTAAATATGCCTTATATCAATTAGTTTGATGTTTAAACAGCAGTGACCTACTAATAGTTATGATCTATCTAACTTCAGGGAGCAAACACTAATTCATTCATATTATTAAATGGGTGAAATGATCGATTGTCCCATTTTTTGAATTCTTTGATATCTTATATTATAAGATGGGCACTTACTTATGAACTATTAATTCAAATAACACCACTAAAGACTTACCAATACAACAGTCTCATCTTTATTTGTTGCTTAAATTTATAAAATAAATAAATAAGATTATATATATAGACTATACTTCAAACTGAATTTGGAAACGATTCTAATTACCACTAAATTAATAGTAGGTGCTTTCATAACCTAATATTGGTATCCAATTTTTTTTACCTTGAAAATTGGATAGCACATTTGACATTAAAAAGGGAGGAGGGGAAGTTAGAAGCTAGGAAATTATCAAGTAGCTTAGCTAAGCAGCGAAAATGGAAATTGGCATACATCAAAGATAGGAAAAAAAATTCCCTCTTTTTGTTGGATTTTTCATCGTTAGACCTAATTCACTATGAACTTAAGATATAAGATGTATGATAAGACTTGCTTATTAAATATATGAGTTCACATATTTATATATTAGATTTATGATAGACCAAGTTCAGGTAAAAATTTTTTCTTTTTTGTTAAGATTCTTTGTGGGTTTAAAAATAAAATAAAAAAAGAATAAATTTTAATAATTATTCTTGAACTTATATTGTTGTAATATTACAGTTTTTTAACTTTGAAATATAACATAAAACTATCCCAACTTTCAAATTTTATATAGTGAAATCTCTCTAACTTCCAATTACTCATTTTCTAGTTATATACTAATATGAACAGGTTCAGCGTAGCGCTTAGTCAGTATTTCTCTCTCCTTTCTTATGCATAATATAAAATTATTCTCTATATATGTGAAAAATTATTTTCTCTACAGAAAGAAGGATGAATCAATTTATTCATGACTTGAAAGAGGAAAGAGAAATGTTGAATAAGCGTTACGTTGTAACTATCCAGGTCAGCGTCTCACTGAAAAATCGATAATTAAAAGCTAAAGCGATTTGACTATATAAAATTTAAAAGCTGATGGGTTGTAATGTTACAACTAAGAAAGAGACACTTTAAAATAATATATAATAGGCCGGACATGATCAATGTAGCCTATATTTATTATTAGGGTAAAGATGACAATATTAATTTGCCTTGTTCTTGAATGGGTGCAAATGTATCAGAGTGTAATTACTGCAACGGAAGAGAACAGCTGAATGCATTTACTTTTCATCAACCGCCAAGCATACCTTGGCTATTAAAGCTCCTTTGTTCACACTCGCACAGAACCCAGAAGCCCTTTTACATTACAGAGCTTGATTATATTCTCAGCTCTCTCTCTCTCTCTCTCTCTCTCTCTCTCTCTCTCAGAGATGGCTATCTTGATGAGGGTATGTTGGTTGCTGGTGTTTGCCATGGTTTTTTTAAGGGTAGGTTCCGGCCAAAATGTAGACCCAGTTGGGCCAGATGGTGGAGGGAGAAGAGAGATGGTGCCTGCTATGTTCATATTTGGAGACTCTCTTATTGACAATGGGAATAACAATGACCTTCCCTCCTTTGCCAAGGCTAACTATTTTCCATATGGTATCGATTTCAATGGAGGTCCTACTGGTCGTTTCTCCAATGGCTACACCATGGTTGATGAAATAGGTTCTCTTTTCTTCTGCTTTCTGTTTTTTCTTTTTATATATCAAATTTTCTTCCATTTTAGTTTATTTCTTGTTAGCTTCCACCACTTGAGTTTGAGTATAGCAACCTGTCTTTCTCTTTCACTTTTAAAAAAATCCTTTTGAAAGGGAATTATTCAGCTTAAACACGCATGCATGTGCTTTTCTTCCTCTCATTTAACCCACTTTTAATTAAACTACTTTTTTTTTTAATGGAAAATTTATTATTCGGTTCATCTATTTTAACAAAATTAACTATTTGGTCTTTCCATCTTAAAACATGCATTAATTAGTTCTCTATATTTTAGTTCTATTTATTTTTAGTTTCTCCGCTTATTTTAGGCGTTAGTTTAAATTTTATTCGGTCACTATAACTTGAAAAACACAAACTGTATAGCTCATTTATTTTCCATACCTTCAATTGCTTACCCGTATAATAGTAATTTCCCTCTCCTTTAAATATATTAACAAACAGAAAGTTTAATATAAAATGGATGAACAAACTAAAGAGTATACGGATAAAATTATATGATTAACTAATATATTTTTTAAAATAAAATGATTAAATAGTTAATTTTGTTAAAATAAAGAGATTAAATAATAATTTTTTCTTTTTTTTAATTGGATCTAACCCTTTAACCTTAGGATATTAATTGTCCCACCTATCCTTATACATATTTTTAAATTTATGGATTTTATATTCTAAATTTTAAATCAAACATTTAAAATTCAAATTTCAAATTCAAATCCTAGAATCTAAATCAGTTTTCATTAATGTGATTATAAGAGTTATGAAATCTGTTTAGTACACAAATGTATAAGGTTCTTTTGGCAAAAAGAATTACATCTCTTGTTTAGCTGGAATAACACAATTACATTAATCCATCTAAAGAAGGTTAAGTATATAATGACAATTATTTTGAAGATGAATATGATAATATGGTATACCTGGACTTATAATGAATGTATATATACAGCTGAACTGCTAGGACTTCCCTTGATTCCTCCATACTCTGAGGCATCTGGAGATGCTGTGCTTCATGGATTAAACTATGCCTCTGCTGCTGCTGGAATCCTTGATATCACAGGCAGAAACTTTGTAAGCATCTGTATTACACAACTTACAGAGTTTGAGATAATATCGTCAATTTTTCATGCACTTTTCCTCGATCTTTTATCATATTCCAAGATTGATTTTTTATTGTTAGAATCAAACCTTGAATTGTATATGTGTAACATCATTTTCTTTGATCAGGTGAGTCGCATACCATTTAATCAACAGATAAGGAACTTCCAGAATACACTTAATCAGATCACAGATAATCTTGGGGCAATGGGTGTGGCTAGGGCAATTGGGAAGAGCATATTCTTTGTGGGAATGGGTAGTAATGACTATCTTAATAACTATCTCATGCCCAACTACCCAACCAAGAATCAGTACAATGCCCAACAATTTGCTGATCTCTTGGTTCAACAATACAATCAGCAACTCACGGTAACATTTCATTTTCATTTTCATTTGAATGCCATCTACAAATAAAATATCTCTCACTAAATGCATTTGCTTTCTGTGATTAAATTAGGACAGACCCTTTATAATCTTGGAGCAAGGAAATTTGTACTTGCAGGATTAGGATTAATGGGATGCATTCCGAGCATCCTGGCGCAGAGCCCTGCAGGACAATGCTCTGAAGCGGTTAATCAACTGATTCTACCCTTTAATGAAAATGTCAAGACTATGATGAACAACTTCAATACCAATCTCCCAGGTGCAAGATTTATTTACCTTGACGTTACACGAATGTTTCGAGAAATCCTAGCCAACTCTGCCGCTTATGGTATGATATATACGTTTGTCTATTGTATATAACGTAAGAAGTTCTAAGTAGCTAACGTTGGTTCCAATGCAGGATTTAGTGTAATCAACCGAGGGTGCTGTGGCATAGGGAGAAATAGAGGTCAGGTTACATGTCTTCCACTCCAGACTCCTTGTCCGAATAGGGAACAATACATCTTCTGGGATGCATTCCACCCAACAGAAGCTGTGAACATTTTAATGGCGAGAAGGGCTTTCAATGGGGATACAAGCTTTGTGTATCCTATGAATATACAGCAGCTAGCCAATCTTGAACTTGAGTCCAACTAATATTAAATAAAAAAAAAAAAAAAGAAGCTAATCTTCCCCTTTAAGCTATTATTATTCATCTAGAGAGATTAGTATGTGCACTATATCTTGGATAATCAAAAGACAGTTGTCTGCTACCTATGTCTTTGATTTTTGGTTATGATATCATCATTTTATATATATAAAAAAAAAATTACGTTTGAGGGCTTTGAGAATAGTTGATTTATGTGGTTCTGTCTCTACTTTGCAAAAAGAGATTATTTCAATAGCTCAAACCCATGATCTCAAAATTATAACCGTAGGAACTTTACATACTTAAAGTCACTTTTTTTTTAACACAAAGGATATTTCGCTAATGAAATATGGGTTACAAGGCCTAAGCCCACTAAAGAAAGCAACCCAGGTCCAGAAAAGACTCAAATTCGAAGGAAACATGGATCTCTGAACTAAACGGGTATGAATCGGAGACTATTTTGATCAACAACTCAACGGGGAACTATCATCATTTTACATTCAGAAATTTTGGATAATTCATTAATTTATTTAACGTTTATTACTCATTTACAGCAGCCACCAAGAAACTACGTGATATGAATTAAAGAAGAATTGAACTAGAAAAAGAGAAGAAAAGAGAGAAACACCGAAGAATAAGCAAAAGAAAGAGGCTACAAAATAATAATAATAATAAGAAGAAAAGATTAGCAACAAACCGAATCAGTTATTAATCCATTAAAATCGATTGCTAATCAATTTAGTAACCGATTCGATTGTAATAAGCCTAGTTAAAATTAAGTAATTGACAACCAAATCAGTTGCAAATAGCAACTAACAACCAAGTTGGTTGCTAAGTTAATTAAACTTAAGAAAATAAAATTTTGATAAAAAATTATCGGTTGCTATTAAACATAATCAATTATAAAAAATTTGGCGCCTTTAATTTTCTAATTTTATAACCCTTTTGTAAATCTGATTACTATTTATAAATAATTTAGCAATCGAAAAGTCAGTTGTTAATTTTTTTAAAAATTATAAACAAAATTAAATTTTCAAAAAAGAAATTAAAAATTCAAATAAATAAAATTTTCAAAAATTACTTAAATAATAAATTATTAATGAAAATTAGCACTAAAATTAATATAAAAATATTACAAAAAAATTACTAATAATAACTATTATTAAAAATATTAACAAAAAAATTAAATATAAAAACATATTTATAAGACAAATTAAAAAAAAATACCATATATATGTATTATAATAAAAAAAATTATTAAAAATTAAGACTAAAAATAATTTACTAACAAAAAATATATTTGTACAAAAATTTTTATTTTACGCCAAAGAAAAACAAAATTAAATAAAAAAGATGAGAAAGAAAAAGAAGAAGAAGAAAAAAAATGAGAAAGAAAAAGATGATGAATAAAATAAATGTAAAAGAAAAAAAATGATGAAAAAAATGATAAAGGAAAAGATGATGAAAAAGAAAATAGATGATAAAAAAAAAAGATAATGATAAAGAAAATATATGAGAAAGAAAAAATAATAAAGAAAATATATTAGAAAAGAAATAATTATATATAAAATAGATGAGAATAAAAAAATGATGAAGAAAATGAGAAAAAAGAAAAGAAAAGGGAAAAAATTATTAACGGAAAAAAAAATGAGTAGTAGCTTATATAAGCGGATTAGCAACTGATTTTAGCAATTGATTATCAGTTATTAATTTATTTTAAAAATTGGGCAAAAATTTTGATGAGAAAATTTTACAACCAATTCACAATTGATTATTAGAGCAGCTGATTTCAATTTGTTGCAAATAAAAAAAAAGACGAAAATTTTTGGGAAAAAAAAAATCAATTGCAAAATATGTTGCTAATAATAACCAAATTTAATTGATTTCAAAAATCGATTGCTAGTAGCAATCGATTTGCAAATCAATTGCAAATAAAAAAAAAAGAAAAAAATTGGACAAAAATTCTTAGAGAAAAAAAATCAGTTATAAAATTGATTGCTAACAAATCGGTTGCAAATCAAAAAAAAGAAAATAAAAAATTGAGTGGGAATTTTTGGATTGCAAAATCAGTTGTTTAGCAATCCATTCACAAATTGGTTGCAAATTAAAAAAAAAATTGGTTAGGAATTTTCAAGGGAAAAAAATTTAGCAATCGATTTAAAATTAGTTGCAAAAATTAGTTATTATTAGCAATCAATAAGGAATCGATTACAAATAAGAATCGATGCTAGCAATCGATTGCAAATCGGGTACTAATTTTTGCAACTGATTATAAATTAGTTGCTAATTTTAGAGTCAATTAAAATAATTCTTTAATTTAGCAACCAATTCCTTAAATCGGCTGCCATTACCAACAAATTTTAAAATCAGATGCTATTAGCAACAGATAATCAACTGATTTCTTTATCAGTTGCTAATCGTATATTTAAGATTTTTCTAATATTGATTAATAACTGATTTAGTAACTAATTATAAATCAATTACTACTACCAACCGATTTTAGCAATCAATTATAAATCGGTTGCTAATAACAATTGATTTAATAATTGATTATTGAATTGATTGCTAATTTTATTTTAAATTAACTATTTTACAAAAAAAAAAATCGAAATCCCAAATCAGTTTTAAAATTAGTTGTAAAAAACAACCGATTTCAGTCAATTATAATAATCGGTTGCAAAACTAATTGTTTTTTATAGTAAGAATTTCAATGAGAAGAAGAAGACAATGGGAGGGAAAAAATGTCATTCCATCAATCAAGATATCATAATGGGTATCCAATATAAGAATCATGCTTATTATAGCCTATTACACATGTAGAATTGATAACTATTTCCTAATTGATTTCCATTGATGCAACAAACTATAACAATAAACATAGTCCTCTCAAGAAAACCTATAGAAATGGTATTGTATCATTACCTTCCCCTCAAAAAGCTCCTTGTCCTCAATGAACTCTAAAGAATGCAAAAATGGCTTGTTGGCATATTCTCACACTTGGCTTTTTATTGATAGGAAACATATTTTCTTACTGTGCCTTTGCCCCATTTCATACTCATCTTCCTTGAGTGTTATGGGATTACAAGACCTTAGCTTACAGTCTTAAGTTTCACATCAGCAAACTTGACTCGTGTTTCAAGAACTAATTCAATTCCTTGTTCTTTATACCATTTTGCAGAAGGAATAGGTTCCTTAGAGATTATACAGCCTTGAGAGACCTCTCTTCATATGAATTCAAGAGCTGCATACCTAACAGCTACTGCATCTTCATCAGCATCATCAGCACAAAGAGCAAAGCTTATTTCAACCCAAAGTTCCTCTAATTCTTTTTCATCTTTTGATTTCTCCACCAGAGCTTGTTCTATAGTTCCAAATTTGAATTTGTGGAAGACTTGGCTCAATGAAAGACTCATCATCATAAGGTAGAAACTTACAATACCAATCATCACCACCAATATTCACACCAGGGGCTTCCTTCCTTTTCCCATTCTTTACCTTAACATCACTCTTGGTCACAATGTTGGCATTATAATTGAAAAAATTCACATTCAAATCTTTAATATTATAACATTTTCTAATATTTTCCAAGGAAAAAGATGCTTATAAAATAAGGGCAAAATCTACATTTTGACAAGCCTCCACAAGAATACCAATTGCTGGAGTATCTGAGGTCAAGTTTCCAAAAAGCTCCTGACTCTTCCATAGTTCTTGACACTTTCCTAAGTCTTAACTAAACAAATCCACTCCAAACTCACCCTCTATCTTAATTCTTTTGGCTCTAAAATCAAAATCAAGTAAAACATTGCTTGGTTTAATATCCCTATGAACCACTGGTGGATCACATCCAAGGTGCAAAAATTCAAGGGCTTTTACAACATCAATAATAATACTAAACCTTCTTTTCTAACTTAGGCTCAAATGTCCATCCCTAAATAGAAAATTTTCAAACTTTTATTTAGCATATACTCATAAATAAGCAAATGCTTATTCTTTTCAAAATAGTAACCCAAACAGTAAGCGATAAATGCACTTATTCTTTTCAAAATAGTAATCCAAACAAAGTAAGCAATAAAGGAGATCTTAACCCACTAAGAATATGTAACTCATTTTAGAACTCTCTCTTATTGTGCAAAATCCCACAAGTGCACAGATCATTAACAAATAATATAGTAGTAAATGAGCATCGTTCCCATGAGGAACTTAGGAAGTACTAAACTAAACATGAATTATAACTATCTAGACTACCAATTATAGTGATGAGCATCTAACTAAGTTATTCTGAATTAATGAAATAAAGGAAAGTTAATAATTCGACTAAAGTAATCAATTAATAAAAGGCAATTCCAAAATTAGAGGTTCACACTTCAACCTATTATAGATCTAATCTCATTTACTTAATAAATTAGAAAGTTATTACTTTCAAGGAAATTAATCCTATACTATCTTAAGTCTTCTTTCAAGGCACCCAATATGTATCTTAATTAACCTAAACCCTACTTTCGAGGTGATCAATCTTAATTAAGACCCCTTCAAACTCTTTGATTAATTATGAATTCTATATAGGATCTTAGCTTATCTCTAGGTTAAAAATCCTGAGTTTAATATCCTGATTTTTGGATATTAATCTTCACCTTTCAATCCTTCAATTAATATCTAGAATCATGACTAAATGGAGCTCTACATACAGCATGCATTAAGAACACAAGAAATTGAATCAAAGAACGAATCTCTAAATTTATTAAATATAATCAATGTAAATCCATAATAAAATTGAGAGTACTATATCCCTAATCCTAGAATTAAGAAAACTACTCACTCGTGGTAATTTTAACAATCAACATCAAAATAAAATAACAATAACAAAACATCTGAAGAAATAGAATAAAGGAACCCAAATAGATGATTCTACAGCTTTGAACTCTTAAAACTTCGGCTGTAAATCTCTCCTAAGAACCATGAAGCAAATTTCTCCAAATTATTGAAAATCTAAGTTAGAATGTAAAAGATGTGATCCCTACCTTGATTTTGACTTCTTGTATTTATATTTGGCATAAAAGCTCTCAATTCAGAGTCTTGGAGGCCTTAGAAGTCTTTTTGAGTCGAGTGAAATAGAGTTGGAGTTGAATTAGAGTCGGAGCTAGAGCAAATTACACGAGGCAAGCCATGTAACTCTCTGGAGCCTTGGAAGCCTTCATCAATTGGGGTGGCAGAAGATAACATGGGCTAGGGACCATGACATAGGGTCCCTTACACGCCCCATGTAAATGCTTTCTCTTAGCACACTTCTAGTAGCTTGTTACATGGGGCAGGGCTTCCCAGTGTATGGCCTATGCTTTTCTCCTTAGTGCTAAACTTGCTCTTTTTGACTTCCAAACTTGTCTAATTATGTTCTAGGCCTTTGGACTATATGAAATCACCTAATAAAACACAAAAATCAAGAAAATAAGCCAGAGTAACTCAAAATCCTAAAATGTAATGAAACTAACTAGAAATTTTGCAATTAACTAACAAAATATCAATGAAATGTAATAAGAAGTACCTTAAAATACCTACATAATACATGTGTGTCAAATACTCTCAAAGTCAAATATTTGCTTGTCCCCAAGCAAATTAAGACTAAAAAACACATTAAGGTCCTTTGCGTTCCTAGAATTGCAAATAAAAACTCAATTTTCATGCAATTGAATCCTCATTAATCGACATTCTAATTCCTTTCCTTTAAGGCATATAAGAATCAATGATTTCTTGTTAGAAATCCATCTCCATCATAAAGTGTCAACCAATAGTCCAATTACAAGATTATTAATAAGTCACAAAGAAATTGTCTCAATAAGACAGATTCAAGAAACAATCACTAACTTAAAATGGCTTTTATCATAAATGATTGTATATAAGATGAAGGAGTATATTCCCAACCCTATAGGCATATCTTAATTTTCTATCTCCACTAATGTAGCATACATTTTTTAAAAGATCAAAAGGTCTTTTATAAGGTTGTAATGGGGCTAAAGGGTGATTGATGTGGCTATCAATGAAAAAGGACTAAGGAATGCAAAATATGAGAAGAAACATCTTATAAAAGATCAATACACACTATATTTTGACTTTCCTCTTTATGTGTGGAGAAAAGGAACCTTTTAAGAATTTTGATTCCTAGTGCTAAGTATACTTCCCTTGGTGCTTTGATAGGGACTTTTGCAATTAATTTGACTTTTATTTGTGCCTTGTGTCCTATTTTTTTACCTACCCCCAAACTTATTCTTTTTACTAGTTTGGAAGTGAGCTTCTCTCTCTCTCTCTCTCTCTCTCTCTCTCTCTCTCTCTCTCTTTATAGCATACTTGTGCTTGTCTACATTCAATCCTTCCCTCTTCTCAATTTATGTCTAGTGTGCTTTTCACTTTGCATTTTGACTCTTCTCATAGGGTTAGGATAAGTGTTAAGGATAAAATATATGCTCAAATTGGCTACAAGAGATAATTTAGATTACGGGTGGCTAAGGCTTTGATGAGGATAATAATAATGAATGACTAAATTATCTCTTTTTTTAAGTGCATGCTAGGATTTTACCTTGATAGATCAAAGAAATCTACTCTAGGGTTAGTAAGGCATACCTAAGCTTGTTCATATTCCAAGAATTTTCTCCTAGCTTTGAAAATTTAATGTAACAAACAAATAATTATGAATTAGTTTAATTAGTCTTGCTCCACTTAGGAAAAATTTTCACAAAGAAGTAGTTAAAATCTTTTACATTCAGTCCATTAACCCATGAAAAGACAATTATTTACTAATTGAAGTTGTAATCATATTTCTAAGGAAAGTTTGAAAAATTTTGAAGATTTTTGAAATTTTGATGCACAAGTATAATATGCAAATGCAAAATTTAACTAAAATGTATGAAATTACACACACCCCCAAACTCACACTTGACATTATCCTAAATGGCAATATAATGTTCAATTTTTAACAAAATAGACTAGTGCTAGGCCTATAACTATACAAAATGTAAAAAGTATCCTAATCTAGTTATCCTAATCTAGAATGTTTTCGAAGGGAAGGAGGGTCTACTCTCTTCTTGTCTCTCCAGGAGCATATAAAGCTGGTTGTAAGCTTCATGGATGTTGTTCTCTAGGTCTCTGAATCACTGTGTGAAGGTGTGCTTCATCCTCTATAAGAATGTAAGGATAGGATCAATGGGAGGTGGTGTGAAGGGTAGGACTCGAGTTGGTAAGGCCTAGAGTACTGGGTTTAGTCCCTCATGCTATTGCTGTTCCTCGGGCTGCTGCTCCTCTGTAGGCTGCTGCTAGGCACTTGATGACTCTCCTCATTCCCATGGCTATGCTCTGTGTATCACATTGCCATGTTCATCCATAAGGAGGCACAAATCTCCTACTCTCCTATAGATTCCCATGGAAATGCATATGGTTGCATCTATCCTCATCATCCCTATGATAGGATGCAACTTTACATGGATAGGTGCAAAGCTACAATGCATAGCTATGGCAATAATGAGACCCCCATTCACTATATGCCATGTGTTCTAGTGCGAGATCCTCCTAAAGTGCTAGCATAGGAAGTACCCCATGCTACATTTATGGCCATGTACCATGCACCATAGGAAAAATAGCTCATTAGTGTTCACCACACCCAAACTGTCTCCTCATCCCATGATGGTGTAAGCTAAGAGGCGGTGGAGAAATCATAGTGTCGGGTTTTGTGAGCTTTAAAGATTTGGAGTGGCTCAGATGGTACTTCAGTGCATTTGGCATTATTGTCCTTCAAAAGGTGATGTTTTGTACACTGTCCTATTGATGGGAATTTCTTGTAGGCCATTACTGTCAAAACTAGATATGGCATTAAACTCATCCATGTTCAATGCTTGATCAAAGTTAGAATGGTATCCATCCCCTATCGACTTTGTCTATGGCCTAAAGGTTTGCTTGGAAACTCCCCAAAAACTCCAATTTAAGGTTATGCCTCCACTTACACCTTTAACCGTAGTTGTTCCAAAAGATTGCTATCAAGATACATTTTTAGGGTAATCTTGCATGTCCAGATTTGGAGGGAGTGGGCTTTATGGTTTACATCTTTGAATGGCCAAGCCAATTCTTAGTCTTAGCATGGTGGTGCTCTTGGTGGTGGTTGTCATATGGGTTGTTATTGTGGTTATTATGGCATGGGTTATTCTCCTTCCTTCTTGTAAGTTTGTAGAGTTCTTGGGCACAATGGAGGATAAGGAGAATCATCTCTAGCATGGGAGGATGAGGGGCAAGGGGTAGCACATTTCTTTGAAGCCACTAGAAAGGAGGTTTGGTTTCTTGAAATTAGGGTATGGAAGAGGATTTTATGAGGGAAAGGGATCTGAGAGAGTTTTGGGAGAGAGAGAAGTGTGTTTATGTGTTTTAAGAAGGGTTTTGGTGTTTAAATAAGGTTTATAAGTCGATTGGTAGGTGGGTGTGACTTTTCACATAAAATAATGCAAACTTAAAAACACTATTATAATAATTTACATGAGCATGTAAGGTTACACGGGTCACCCCATATAACTTTCTGGACTTGTGTTTTCAAATTTTTTTAACCCATGGTTACACGGGACATGCTTCTCTGCACAAGGAACCCCGTGCAACTTTCTTGAGTGCTTTTGTCTTTCTAATTTTGAGCTTTCTTTGTTACATGGGGTGTGCTTTACTGCACGAGGTGCCCCTTGTAACTCCCTAGATTAAGCATTTTCTAGTATTCATTGTCCTTCTTATCATGTTAGGTTGTGTTTCACTTCACTAACTAACTATTGGAAACTCTATAAAATAGCACTTCATATGCACAATGATACCGTATTCAACTTTTATTCTTATACTAATTTGGTTCTAAGTATGTTAATGCAACACAAAATTAGCATGTTAGGAAACTTCCTTGATTAAAATTCACTTCTCTTGTGTAGTTTTATGCCTTTGTTCCGGTCCATTCTCCTTTAGGCTTCTTGCTTCTCCTTTCTTCACTTGAAATAATTCAAGGTTAGAGTTTGGTTAAAGGTATGCAATAAAAGAAAAGAAATGCAAAATAAGAAAAGAAATTAAAACTTTAAGACTTGGGTTGCCTCCCAAGAAGCACTTGTTTATAATCTTTAACTTGGCTATACTATTGGCTCATTGAGGGATAGGTGGATCAGTAAAGGACTGTGTAGCTCCTTTCTTAATAGGTTTTTTGAAGATGTATGACTTTAGGCATTGGCCATTGACTTTGAATGCTCTTAATGTCTCACTCCATTTCTACTATTCCATAAGGTAAGACTTTTAGGACTTTAAAAGGTCCGGCCATCATCTTAACTTTTCAAGGAATAGCTTTAATCTAGAGTTGAATAGCAAGACAAGGTCTCGTTCTTTGATCTCTCTTGTTATAATGTGCTTGTTATGCTAGTTCTTTGTCCTTTCTTTGCAAATCTCTGCATTTTCATAGGCATCTTGCCTAATTTCTTTCAATTCATTGAGCTATAGAAGCCTCTTTTCTCTAGCACTCTTTAAATTGAAATTCAGTGTTTTTATTGCCCAATGAGCCTTTTGTTTAAGCTCAACAAGAAGGTAGTATAATTTCCCAAAGACTAAGCAGAAAGGGGTAGTTTTAATAGGTGTGTTGAAGGCTATACAGTAGGCCTACAATGCATCATCAAGTTTCAAAGACCAATCCTTTCTTGAGCGATTCACTATTTTCTTAAGTATCCTTTTCAATTCCTTATTTGAAATCTCTACTTGCTTGCTTGTTTGTGGGTGGTATGGTGTTGTCACTTTATGAGTCACTCCGTATTTTTTGAGCAGTGCTTCAAATTGGCTATTGCAAAAGTGACTTCTCCCATTATTGATTATGGCTCTTGGTGTCCCACACCTTTTAAAGATGTACTTCTTCAAGAGTTTTATGAATCCACTCCAACTAGGATATACTTGTTCTCTAGTGAAGATGGGAATGGCCCTATGAAGTCTATCCCCCATACGTCAAAAGCTTTACTTCAAGTATTCCATGTAGGAGCATCTTGTTTCTTCTTGAGATATTCTCGATTTTTTGACATTGACCACTTGTAAACACGAAATTCCTTACATCTTTGAAAAAGGATGGCCAATAAAAACCTGCTTGCATTAGCTTGGCTACAGTTTTTATTGTGCTGAAGTGTCCTCCATAAAGTGAGGAATGACAGTGTTGGAGTATGCTTTCAACTTCCTCCTCTATAATGCATACATCTCTTATATAACAGAGACTCTTCCTAAGTGTTGCATTATCTTAGCTGTAGTTATTATTGTGCTAAAGTGTCCTCCATAAGGTGAGGAATGATAGTGTTAGAGTATGCTTTTAACTTCTTCCTTTGGAATGCATCTTCTGATGAGGCCATCATTATATCTCTTATATAGTAGAGGCTCTTCCCAATTGCAGTCTTTTATGTCAAATAAAAACTTCTTTCTCTGTTGATAAGACATATTTGGTGGTAGAACTCTGCATATAAAATAGTTGATTACGTCTGGATAACATGGGGTTTAAGTTATGGACAAGAGGTGCTCATCTGGGAAGGAGTCATCTATTGGCACGTCCTTACCTGTGTTTCCCTTTTCTTTTTGCTTTAACTTAGAGAGATGATCAGCTACTATATTATTAGTTCCCCTCTTGTCTTTAATTTCTAAGTCAAATTTCTGTAGGAGAAGTATCCATTGGATTAGTCTTGGCTTTACCTTTTTTTTTCTTCAAGAGATACCGAAGAACTGCATGGTCTGTATTTATAATGACTTTTAATCCAACTAGGTAGGATCTAAATTTGTCAATTACAAATACAATAAGCAGAAACTCTTTCTCTATAGTTGCATAGTTGATCTGTGTGTCATCAAGTGTCTTGTTGGCATAGTAGATAGCATGGATTTTCTTGCCTTTTCTTTGCCTAAGAATTGCTCCTAATATATAGTCATTTGCATCACAAATGATCTCGCATGGTAGTTCCCAGTCTGGAGGTTGCATTATTAGTGCAGAAATTAATAATTTCTTTATCCTTCAAAAAGAAGCAAGGCATCTTTCATCAAAATCAAAGGGTACATCTTGATTTAACAAGTTTGTTAATGGCTTAGCTATTTTGGAGAAGTCTTTTATAAATCTTTGGTAGAAACCTGCATGTCCCAAAAAGTTTCGCACTCCTTTGGCTGATGTTGGAGGTGGCATCTTTTCTATGATTTTGATCTTTGCGTTGTCCATCTCTATGCCTCTTTCTAAAACTAGATGACTAAGAACTATGCCTTCTCAAACCATGAAGTGACATTTCTCCCAATTAAGTACCAGGTTTGATTTCTCACATCTTTGTAACACTTTATAAAGATTAGTCAAACAGGCATCAAAAGTAATGAAATCATCCATAAATACCTCCATTGTGTTTTCAATAAGGTTAGAGAAGATAGCCATCATGCATCATTGAAAAGTAGCAGGGGCATTACATTGACTAAAAGGCATTCTCCTATATGCAAAAGTGCCATAGGGATAGGTAAAAGTGGTATTTTCTTAGTCTTCTAAGTGAATTAAGATTTGAAAAAATCCCAAATATCCATCTATGTACAGGAATTTGAATGCTTGGCTAGTCTCTCAAGCATTTGATTAATGAACAGAAGAGGGAAATGGTCTTTCTAGGTGACACTATTTAATTTCCTATAATCAATACACATTCGCCAACCGGTGATAGTCTCCGTAGGGATTAGCTCATTATTATTTTTTTTATTATAGTCATCTTACCCTTTTTAGGTACTACATGTACCAAACTAACCTATTTACTATCAGAAATAGGGTAGATTACATCTACATCTAATAGTTTCAAAATTTCTTTTTTAACTCTTTCTTTCATGTTTTGGTTAAGTCTCTTTTGGTGTTTTGTAGTGGGTTTACTGTTCTCTTTCATAGGTATCCTATGCATACAAATGGAAGGGCTAATTCCCTTTAGGTCCTCTATTTTATCCCAATACTCTTCCTATGAGTTCTTAATTCTCTCAATAGTTTTTCCTTTTCTTGCTCAGTTAGACTAGCACTAATTATTATAGGAAAAGTAGAGTTTGAGCCAAGAAATACATACTTGAGAGTGAATGAAAGGGGTTTGAGTTCTACCTATTATGCTGCCTTTTTATCATTAGGTGCTGATATGGTTAGAGTTTGCCTTAGCTTCTCTACTTGAAGTTCTTGAGCCAATGGTAGTGGTGGGCTAGCTTTTAGTGATTGTGCGATTGCTGCAATTTCTTGTTTTCATTTTTTATAGTACCGCAGCGCATAATACAAGCTTCTAGAGGATCTTTTGGATATCTCTTGTTAAACTCCTTTTTTACTAGCTCATAAATTATATCAAATCTTAGACACTTGTCCATGTTTGGCTTTTATTTCATGGCATGAAACAAGTTACTCTAGTTCTTCTTCTCCCACTTTGAGAGTCAATCACCCATTTTTAACATCTTTGATTGCTCTAGCAATTGCTGAGAAGGGTCTTCGTAAGATTATAGGAATTTGAACATCCTCCTTCATCTCTAGAACAACAAAGTCGACTAGTATAAAGAATTTGCCAACCTTTATTGGGATGTTATCCAGAATTCTTATTAGATATTTCACAGATCTGTCTACCAATTGCAAAGAAATTATAGTTAATTTAAGTTCTCCAATGTTCAACTTTTGACAGATAGATAGGGGCATCATACTAACACTTGCTCCCATGTTACAAAGGGCCTTATCAATGTTCATGTTGCCAATGAGACAAGGTATTAAGAAGCTTCCAAGATCTTTTAGCATTAGAGGCAGTTTGTTTTGTAAGATTGCACTATATTCCTATGTGAAAGCCACTGTCTCATAGTCAACTTCTGTGAAGTTTGAAAGTATCTCCTTTAAGAACTTAGCATATGATGACATTTGAGATGGAGCTTCTATGAAGGGAATATTGATCTAAAGTTTCTGTAAAACTTCTAAAAATTTTTCAAACTGTTTGTCTAGTTTAGCCTTCTGGAATCTTTGAAGAAAAGGCAATGGTGGTTGGTAGGGCATAAGTAGCTCTTTCTTTTCTTCTTTCTTTTCCTTACCTATGTTAGCTTGTGTCTTTTTTTCCCTTTGATTGAGTCTCGATTTCATTAGGGTCCTCTTCTATTGCTTTTTCTGAGTTATTTTTAGCCTTTGGTCTTCTAGTATCTTGCCACTTCTCAAGGTAACTACCTTGCATTACTCTTTTAGGTTCATCTCTCGCTGACTATGTAGTTTACCAATGGCTTTGCTTGAAGAAATGGCTTGCTGAGCAATCTGGTTCTCAAGCATTTTATTGTGTGGCGAATTGGTCCATTCTAAAAGTTAGTTGTTTGATCATTTAATTTTGCTATTACTGAGCTATTAGAAAACTCTCCACATAGATTCCATAGTCAACTTTGGCTTAGGCTGTTGATGTTGAGGAGGTGATGGTGATGGTTGTGTCGCATTCTCACCTTTATTTTGAAAACCTAGTGGTGTTTGCCTGTATCCTTGCTGTCTATTAATCGGCTGGTTTAGTTGGTTCTGCAAGTTTATCTATGAGAAATTTAGATGGTTCCTCCATCTAGGGTTATAGGCGTTAGAATAAGGATTGTTGACTACCTTCTGATTGAACTTTCCACTATTACTCACATACTTCATCTATTCTGTGGATGGCTCACTATAGTTGTTGCATTTTGAACTTAGGAGTCCTCCTCCACAATTTTTGTAGGGATGATTGTTGGTTGTAATTGCATTGGCTTACATTCTATAAAGCCTTTTTGAAAGCTGATCAAATTGAGCATTAATCATGCTAAAAGCTTTTATTTTTAATACTCTAGCTATTCTACTTATGCCCTCTCTCTCATTTGACCACTCTTAATTGTGATATATAACTCTCCAGAAGTTTAAGAGCCTTTGTGGTTATTTTCTCCATCAGATCTCCACTGGCTGCTGAATCTATTGTGCTCTTTGTCGATGGTAATAGACCATTGTAGAAGTTCTGAATTAGGTGCTAGTCTTGGATGCCATGGCGTGGGCATTCCCTCTAAAGATCTTTATACCTTTCCCATGCATTATAAAATAATTCATTATCCTTTTGCCTAAATGTGTTCACTTTGGTTCTCAGTTTAGCAGTCTTCATAGTTGGAAAGTATCTTGCTAAAAAGGTTTGTGAAAGGTCTGCCCAATTGGTGAATGGTCTTATAAGTTGAGATAATAACCACTTTCTTGCTTTGTCTCTAAGAGAAAATGGGAATGCTTTGAGCCTAATAGCATCCTCAGAAACACCATTCATCTTGAATGTCGCATAGAGCAAGGAAACATTAGAGATGATAATATGAATCTTCCATTGGTAACCCTCCAAATTATGTCAAAATCATTTGGAGCCATGCCAATTTAAGCTCGAAATTATTTGCATCTATTGTAGGTTTGGTAACACTCAGTTGGAATCCTTGAATAGTTAAGGCTCCATAGTACCTTAGGTGTTTTGGCCTGTTATCTGCCATGGTTAAAGTTTCTGCTTCTTATTGCTTCTTCCCCCTCTTGATGGCTCTGAGAATTTTGTCTATCTCTAGATCCAATTCAAGTATATCTTCAGGTTTAGTTTTGGTCATAAACTAAATAGAAGACCTGAAATAGAAATAAGAAAAATAGAATAAAATTACTAATAAAAATTAAATAAAAAAAATCTAAATTAGCTAAATTGCCTATCATCTAATATCAATGAAAATTCCCTAGTAATGGCACCAAAAACTTATTGTGCAAAATCCTGCAAGTGCACAGATCATTAATGAGTAATAAAGTAGTGAGTGAGTATCGTTCCCATAAGGAACTTGGTGAGTACTAAACTAAACAACAATTATAACCATCTAGACTACCAATTATAGTGATGAGAATCTAAACTAAGTGATGAGAATCTAAACTAAGTTTTTGTGAACTAATGAAATAAAGGAAAGTTAACAATTCAACTAAAGTAATCAATTAATGAAAGCAATTCCAGAATTAGGGGCTCACACATCACCCTATTATAGATCTAATCTCATTTATTCAATAAATTGGAAAGTTGTTACTTTGAAGGAAATTAATCCTATACTATCTTAAGTCCACTCTCAAGGCACTCAAAGTGTATCTTAATTAACCTAAACCCTACTTTCATGGTGATCAATCTTAATTAAGACCTTTTAAGCTCTTTGATTAATTATAAACTCTATATAGGATCTCAGCCTATCTCTAGGTCAAAAACCCTAAGTTCAGTATCCTGATTTTCCAATATTAATCTTCACCTTTAGGTCCTTTAATTAATATAGAATCATGACTAAGTAAAGCTTTACATATAGCATGCTTTAAGAACACAAGAAATTGAATCAAAGAACAAATCTTCAAATTTGTTAAATATAATCAATGTAAATCCATTATAAAATTTAGAGTGTTATATCCTTAATCCTAAAATTAAGAAAACTATTCACTCATTGCGAGTTTAACAATCAACATAAAAATAAAATAACAATAACAAAACATTTGAAGAAACAGAACAAAAAAACCCAGATAGATA
Source organism: Hevea brasiliensis (assembly GCF_030052815.1). NCBI lineage: Eukaryota > Viridiplantae > Streptophyta > Magnoliopsida > Malpighiales > Euphorbiaceae > Hevea > Hevea brasiliensis. The sequence continues at coordinate 35,814,056 of NC_079508.1, read as the reverse complement.
ATTCTACAGCTTTGAACTTTTGGAGCTGCGGCTGTAAATCCTAAGAACCTTGGTGCAAATTTCTCTAAATTTTTGAAAATCTAAATTAGAATGTAAAAGATATGGTCTTTGGCTTGATTCTAACTTCATGTGTTTATATCTGGTGTAAAAATCCTCAATTAAGAGTCTTGCAGGCTTTAGAAGTCTTTCTGAGTTGAGCGAAATAGAGTTGGAGTCGAATTGGAGTCTAAGCTAGGACGAATTACACGGCCAATGTATTATTACACGAGGCAAGCTGTGTAACTCTTGGGAGCCTTGGAAGCCTTCATCAATTGGGGTGGCAGAAGATTTCATGGGCTAGGGACCATTACACGGGGCCCCTTACATGGCCCATGTAAATGCTTTCTCTTAGCACACTTCTAGCAGCTTGTTACATGGGCAAGGCTTCCCCAGTGCATGGCTTGTGCTTTTCTCCTCAGTGCTAAACTTGTCCCAACTTGTCCAATTGTGCTCTAGGCCTTAGGACTGTATGAAATCACCTGATAAAACACTGAAATCAAGAAATTAAGCCAGAGTAACTCAAAACCCTAAAATGCAATAAAATTAACTAGAAATTATGCAAATAACTAACAAAATGCCAATGAAATGCAACAAAAAGTATATTAAAATATCTATATAATACAAATGTATCATCTCTCTCTATTTGTAAAGATAGAGTATCAGAAGACATTTCTGAAATGGAATTTACAAAAAGCTTCACAACTTCATGATCTTCATAGGCTCAAATTCCTTTTTCTAATGGATTGCCCACCATAAAATGCCAGCACATGTTCCTCATTGTCTGCTTCCTCAATCCCAAAAGTTTCTCTATCAATAACTGAAGGAACAGAAGCGTGAAAAACACAAGTTTATACCATTGAATTCAAAAATTTTCACCTAGGGTCACATGCATCATGCAAGATTTATTTTTATCTATTTGATTTCAATGATAAACAACATATTAAAACTCTTTTAATAAGTTTTTAGATTTGTATTTGCCATTTAAGATTTTAAAATTAATCAGATTAATTTTAGAACCCTAGATTAAATCAAGAACAAGCACAGTAACCTCTTGATGCACCGCAGTGTATTTGCGCCTTTGAAATTCATCTTTAGGACACCAAATGTTTTCCTTCTAGCTTGTCCACACCAAGAACACCTATGGCAGCCCTTGAACAGCTTCTAAAGCTTTTTTCTATTATTTAGAAAATCAAGTTCTTCCTTTTAAGAGATTAAGGATGTAAACAGGACACTAGAAACAATTTCTGGTGTTCTTAATTCAAGAGATTGTTTGCTAATCTCTTGGATTGATTAAAGAAGAAGAAGAAGAGAAGAATGAGAGCTTCTAGGTGGCGGCACCAAGGGAGTGGCTGCTGCTTGTGTTTTATTTTTTTCATAACAACACTTAAATAGCTAAGTTAACACATTAAACCCTTGCCACATGTCACCCTTTGATTTTCTATGTTTAATTGACCCAATCACATTGTGCCAAGTGTCAAACCTATATTTAATCTTGATTTTAATCATCTTACATGATTAAAAGAAATTTGTCAAGCTTATGTGTAATGCCATGTGTCACCATCTCATGGTGCCACATGTCACCCTGCGAAATGACCAAAATGCCCTTGTATCTTAATTTTGAGTTCTCAACCCAAAATAATTATTTCTCTTCTTCTAATCAATTTATATCAAATATAAATTAATTAATTAATCTTTATTAATTAATTTCTCATTAATTAAATTCATATTTAAACACTTTAAATATAAATTTAACTTATACTGTACATCCAATAATCCAGATTTGGTTTCAAGTCATGCTAGGGACTTTGCAATCTAATTGCAAACCAAACCTATTTAATTAATCAATTAAACTCTTTAATTAATTAATTATATCATATTTAATTAGGTGATAACTTGTGTATGTGTGTGACTTACTAGGCTCATCACTAATTGTCAATGAGACATGATATCAACTCTTAATATCATCAGAACTCTTTCTTACCATAAATGATTTCTCTAAATCATTATATGCACCTCATAGACCATGGTTAACACCTAGCATAGCATGCCATGGCTACCCAATTAGTAATAAGGTTTACCTTAAATGAACCTATAATCATATGTTACCATGTACTAGAATCTCTCTGTTACAAAATCCCAACTCAAGCTGGAGTCATGGTTTATGTCAAACTTCATTTGCTATGAATATTATGTTCTCTTTTAATTCCAGTTCTTGATTAAAAAGATTTTTCTTATCAGAAACTCTTTTCTTATTAAATCTATCTGTATTGGCCAGGAACTTGAAACATCAAGAACAATTAAATGAACATAGGATTTTATCTCTATTTACTTAGAGGAACAGATTCCATCTTGATCAACACCTACCTCCATATATAACTAGTAGGAGCTAACACATGCCCATATACCCATACACAGTATAAGTATGAAAGCAGTATCAAACTCAAACTACCTATATACAAGATAACTATGCTATCTCAGGTCTAAAGACTATATGCACTGATATGATTTATGACAAAACATTGACAAGAGTAAACTCCATGTGCTTGTCATAAGTGTCACTGGTTCGGCCTACTTATCATTTATAAGTACCTATCATGTTTGTCATATGGCATGAGACTCACCATTCCATCTTATTTATATCTCATATAAATAACTTGGGAACAAACAGGAATACAATCTTTCTAGATAAGTCATGTCCTTATTATGAAGTATCCTCGATTGTGAACCTATTTATGATACTTTGTGCTAGAAATAATGTCACTCATATTCTTAACAACTTAAGAATAATATTTCTAAAAAAATATCAATGGACCTTTTCTATAACACATAAATATATTATGTAAACGGAAAAGTGAAAAAGCCTTTTATTAATAAAAATATATACAAGATACATACTAAATGATATGCTCTAGGGCATACTACTAACAATCTCCCACTAGCACTAGAGCCATTCATTACAATATCTTAGACGTATCTTCTCAACATGTCGGTCTAGCTGAGTCTGTGACATAGGCTTAGTGAATGGATCAGCTAGATTTTCAGCTGATGCTATTTTTTGTATGGCTGCATCGCCTTGCCGAACTATTTCTCTGATAATGTGGTAGCGCCTTTCTATGTGTTTGGATTTTTTGTGAGACCTGGGTTCCTTAGCCTGTATGACTGCTCTATTATTGTCACAGTGTAGTGGAACTGCTGACTCAATGGAAGTAACCACTGCAAGTTTTGTCACGAACTTCTTTATCCAAACAGCTTCCTTTGCAAAGATCTCGATGCAAAGAATATACTCGACCTGTAGTGGAATCTGCAATGCGTGCTCGCTTTGAACTCTTCCAATCGATCGCACCTCCATTACAAATGAACACATATCCAGATGTAAACTTTCTATCATCGATATCTGATTGGAAATCAGAATCAGTATAACCATCCAATTGCAAGTCTCCACCTCCATAAATCTAGAATAAATCCTTAGTTCTTCTCAAGTACTTAAGCATATTCTTTACAGCTATCCAATGTTCCAAACTTGGATTGGATTGATACCTGCTAGTCAAACTAACAGCATATGCGATATCCGGCCTAGTACACAACATTGCATACATTAAACTTTCAATAGCCGAAGCATATGGAATCCTGGCCATTTTATCTCTTTCTTCAGGTGTCTTTGGAGACATCTCTTTAGAAAGACGGATACTATGTCTCACTGGTAACAATCCTCTCTTGGAATCAAGCATGTTAAACCTCTTTAACACCTTTTCCAAGTATAGACTTTGGGATAAACCAATTATTCTTTTCGCTCTATCTCTATAGATGTGAATCCCAAGAATATAGGTTGCCTCCCCTAAGTCTTTCATGGAGAATGTATTTGACAACCATACCTTTACAGTTGTCAACATACTTGTGCCATTACCCATCAACAGTATGTCATCCACATATAAGACAAGGAAAGTGATAGCACTGTCACTAACCTTCTTATATACACATGGCTCATCCTTATTTTTTATAAGACCAAAGGATTTAATGGCTTCATCAAAACGGATGTTCCAACTCCTCGAAGCTTGTTTCAACCCATAAATGGATCGCTTTAGCTTGCATACCTTAGAACCATCTTGGGATTCAAAACCCCTAGGTTGTTCCATGAGAATGTTTTCTTCAACGTATCCATTGAGAAAAGTTGTTTTGACATCCATTTGCCAAATCTCATAATCATAGTATGCAGCTATTGCTAATAGAATCCTAATTGATTTAAGCATGGCAACAGGCGAGAAAGTCTCCTCATAGTCGATTTCTTACCTTTGGTGAAACTCTTTCGCTACTAGCCTTGCCTTATAGGTCTCTACCTTTCCATCAGAACCAATTTTCTTCTTGAAAACCCATTTGTTCCCTATAGGTACAATACCTTCAGGTGGGTCAACAAGATCCCAAACTTGATTCTTATACATGGAATCAATCTCGGATTTCATAGCATCAATCCATTTTGAAGAGTCTATATCTGATATAGCTTCTTCATAGGTGAGTGGATCATCTCCATGATCTACTTCTTCATGAGTAGACAACTCTTGTTCTTCTTCATGAAGGAAATCATATCTCACTGGTGGGTGAGATACCCTGGTTGTTCTACGAGGAACAGCTGTAGATGTTTCATCAACGGATATAGGTTGCCTAGATGGATCTATATCTATCTGATCTGTTGATTGGTCAGAATTCTCCAATTCCAACTCAATTTGCCTTCCTTTGCCTCCTTCTTGAACAAATTGTTATTCAAGAAATGTGGCATCTCTACTCACCACAACCTTTTGTGATGTAGGCAAATAAAATAATATCCAAAACTATGTTTTGGATATCTAACAAATCGACCTTTTTATGATTTGGTTTCCAATTTATCAGTGTTCAGCTTTTTGATATAAGCTGGACAACCCCAAATCTTAACATGCTTAAGACTTAGTTTTCTTCCATGCCATATCTCATAAGGTGTGAAAGAAACTGATTTTGATGGAATCCTATTCAGAATATACAAAGCTGATTCTAATGCAAATCCCCAAAAGGAGATTGGCATATCAGTATAGCTCATCATACTACGTACCATATCCAATAGGGTACAATTTCTCCTTTCAGATACACCATTCAGCTGTGGCGTTCCTGGAGGAGTCAGCTGGGAAACAATGCCGTGCTCTCTCAAGTATTCATCAAATTCAGTACTCAAATATTCACCTCCACGATCTGATCGAAGAGCTTTAATACTCTTTCCTTTTTGATTTTCTACTTTAGATTTAAATTCTTTGAACTTTTCAAAGGATTCATGTTTGTATTTCATCAAATACAAATACCCAAACCTTGATTTATCATCAGTAAAGGTAATAAAATAATGAAAACCGCCTCTAGCCATTTCCTTGAATGGACCACAAACATAACTATGTATTAGCTCCAAAATATTTTCAGCTCTTAGCCTTTGTCCAACAAAAGGTGATCTAGTCATTTTGCCCTGAAGGCAAGATTCACAAGATGGAGTAGGCTCTAAGCCCAATGAGGATAAAATCTCCATTTTCTCCAATTTTGCAATCCTATCTTCTGCAACATGATATAACCTTAAGTGCCAAATATATTTTGAACTTGAGTTGGTTTTCACCATGGCATTACATTCTTTTATATCACTTACATTCAATTTGTGTTTGTCATTATTATCCAAATAATAAAGACCATCATTCATATAACCCGAACCAACATATTTATTTTCAAAATAAATATTGCAAACATCATCTGTGAACTGAAATTCATAGCCATTTCCAGTCAAACTATATATAAAAATGATGTTATTAAAAGCATTAGGTACATATAAAATATTATCCAAACACAAAACATGTCCAAACATGTAAAAAGATTTAGATCCTATGGCTAAAGCTTCAACAGTTGAGCCATTGCCAATCCGGACTCTAACATCTTGAGAACGCAAGCTGCTACTACTTGCTAGCTCCTGCATATCATTAGAAATGTGAGAACTGGCACCAGTATCTAAAACCCAAGCTGTGGATTAACTATTAGTATCATCAGAATCTAAATAACAAGATATGGACATACCTTCCGAAGGTGTATTCTTCTTGTCCTTCAGAGAAGCAAGATACTCTGGGCAATTCCTTTCCAAAGGCCCATCTTTCCGCAAAGGGAAACACTTTCCTTTGCCTCCTTCAGCTTTAGTATTCCCTTTCTTTTTAGCTATTTTCTTAGAAGGACCAGGAATCTGAGGTTTCTTTTTCTTATTACCCTTCTTCTTGTTGGACTTTCCAGTAGAAGAAGATGCAATCAAAGCTACCTCTTTTCCTTTATTGCCCGGCATATTCTTTTGGGCAATAACCAACATGTTGAGTAAACCAGCTAAGGTGCATTCCTGTTGAGTCATATGAAAATTTGTCACAAAATTCCCAAAAGACTCAGGAATGGACTGAAGGATCAAATCCGTCTGTAGTTGGAAATCCATGTTGAAGTCAAGATTTCAAACTGCTCAATCAGCCGAATCATCTTGTGGACATGATCCCCAACATTCTGTCCATCAGACATCCTCATGCGGAACAGCTGCCTAGATATCTCATACCTAGCATTCCTGCTATGCTCAACATACAACTCTTGTAGGTGAAGGAGGATCTCACTCGCTCTCTGTATGTTCTCATGCTGCTTCTGTAACTCATTACTCATGGAAGCAAGCATGTAACACTTAGCTCTCATATCATGCTCCTTCCACTTGTCCAAAGTTTCATGTTACTCTTGAGTGGCCTCTGGAGGTAAGGGACCAGGAACATTTGAATCTAAAACATATCCTATATGTTCAAGGTTTAGGACAAGTTTCAAATTTCTTAGCCAATCAGAAAGATTAGGTCCTGTCAACCTATTGCGATCAAGTATGCTTGCAAGGATATTGGATGGTGGTGATTGTTCTGTGCTCATTTTTATCAGAAAATTAATTACAGAAAATAACCAGATTAATTAGTAAATGCATCATGTAATTAATCAAAAAGATTATGGTCTTTGAATCAAATTGGTCCTCCCACTAACTTAGCGAATCCTACACTTCCAAAGTATAAAATGGAAATCCTAGTTGGATGGATTTCTAGTGGGTGATTGAATTCTTATAATTCTATTGATCATCCTCAGATACATCCATTATTGGAATTACAATAAACTATAAGTGAGCAACTCCTTGCCCATTACATCTTATGTGAGGTTCAATCCTTTACCTAGCCCCTAATGCTCAAAATCTCAGGTACATCCATTATTGACTTATCTTGCATTAGTTAAGTTGATCCCATTGAGCCAGTAATTATGCAAATAATTTTAATGTCCTCAGGTACATCCAATATTGGGCACCAAACCATTTACATATTTACAACATCTCATGCTTAACAATTATTCTTAAGAAATTCTCTTAAATTAATTGTATCTTACGTAACTATTTAAAATTTCTTAAAATAATTACCCCAATGGAGGGCCCATGTTATAATTACTTTAATTATAGCATATCCAACTTAATCATTTGTTTGGAAGATTTTATGGTCATCCTAATTACTATTAAGGTCTCACTTTGCACATTATCCATTTAGCATGCATATATCATATACTGCATACATTCACATACATCTCATGCATTCATGGACAATAAATAAATATGGTATGATCATGGACTTTCTAAGGGATTCAATTCTGAGCCACCAAGAATTGAATCAGAGCATTCCTAGGTGTATTTCATTCATTCATTTACAAGAGTTGCTGAAGGTGTACATAATCAACACTTGATATTGAATTCCTCCCACTGGTCCCACCAATGCTCTTAACCTCCTTGAACTTCTTGCAATCCAATATTACATAGTAATCCTTGGCATACCAAGGCGAATTTACAAGAACTTAAATAAATGAAATTACAACCCAAAAAATTATTACAAACTTAATAATACATGCCCAAAATAAATTAAAATAAATTAATTAATTTACAATCCCAAAGAAACATAAAAGAAATAAATCCAATCACATTGGTCTTTTATAGTCCATGATCATCTATCATGCATATCACTATTTAACAATTAAATAAAATATACATACTTAAATTAAATTGAATATCTCATATTCAACTTAAAAATCCAGATTTGAATATGATTCAAATAAATTTAAAAATTCAGATTTGAATATCATTCAAATAAATTTAAAAATTCAGATTTGAATCACATTCAAACAACCTTAAAAATTCAGATTTGAATCACATTTAAACATTTCTTAAAAAATCAGATTTAAATCACATTCAAACATTTTTTAAAAAATCAGATCTGAATATTATTCAATCAACTTTAAAAATTTAGATTTGAATATGATTCAAACAACTTTAAAAATTCAGATTTGAATCACATTCAAATAACTTTTAAAATTCAGACTTAAATCACATTCAAATAATTTTTAAAATTCTGATTTGAATCAAAATTTAATTGTGTGAGTAAAATTCTAATTAAACAATTTAATTAGACATAGGATGATTTTTTTAGATCATACAATAATTGCAAAATTAAGAATCAAACCATGCGCACCATGGGATACCCAAAGAGTATGCACCAAAGATGGAAGATCAAGCATGCCGCCATACCTTTTGATCCAATCAGCAATGGATCAATCATCTCATGATCAAAACACACAAATAAATCATATAATCAACAATCTAAATGGCAAATATAGTGGCTCTGATACCAATTAAAGGAACGAAAGCGTGAAAAACACAAGTTTATACCATTGAATTCAAAAATTTTCACCTAGGGTCACATGCATCATGCAAGATTTATTTTTATCTATTTGATTTCAATGATAAACAACATATTAAAACTCTTTTAATATGTTTTTGGATCTGTATTTGCCATTTAAGATTTTAAAATTAATTATATTAATTTTAGAACCCTAGATTAAATCAAGAACAAACACACTAACCTCTTAATGCACTGCAGTGTATTTGGCCTTTGAGATTCATCTTTAGGACACCAAATGTTGTCCCTCTAGCTTGTCCACACCAAGAACACCTATGGCAGCCCTTGAACAGCTTCTAAAGCTTTTTCTATTATTTAGAAAATCAAGTTCTGTCTTTTAAGAGATTAAGGATGTAAACAGGACACTAGAAACAATTTATGGTGTTCTTAATTCAAGAGATTGTTTGCTAATCTCTTGGATTGATTAAAGAAGAAGAAGAAGAGAAGAATGAGAGCTTCTAGGCGGCGGCACCAAGGGAGTGGCTGCTGCTTGTGTTTTATTTTTTTCATAACAACACTTAAATAGCTAGGTTAACACATTAAACCCTTGCCACATGTCACCCTTTGATTGGTTCTAGGTTTAATTGACCCAATCACATTGTGCCAATTGTCAAACCTATATTTAATCTTGATTTCAATCATCTTACATGATTAAAAGATATTTGGCAAGCTTATATGTAATGTCATGTGTCACCATCTCATGGTGCCAAAAGTCACCCTGCGAAATGACCAAAATGCCTCTGTGTCTTAATTTTGAGTTCTCAACCCAAAATAATTATTTCTCTTCTTCTAATCAATTTATATCAAATATAAATTAATTAATTAATCTTTATTAATTAATTTCTCATTAATTAAATTCATATTTAAACACTTTAAATATAAATTTAACTTATACTGTACATCCAATAATCCAGATTTAGTTTCAAGTCATGCTAGGGACTTTGCAATCTAATTGCAAACCAAACCTAATTAATTAATTAATTAAACTCTTTAATTAATTAATTAATTAAACTCTTTAATTAATTAATTAAATCATATTTAATTAGGTGATAACTTGTGTATGTGTGTGACTTACTAGGCTAATCACTAATTAGCAATGAGACATGATATCAACTCTTAATATCATCAGAACTCTTTCTTACCATAAATGATTTCTCTAAATCATTTTATGCACCTCATAGACCATGGTTAACACCTAGCATAGCATGCCATGGCTACCCAATTAGTAATAAGGTTTACCTTAAATGAACCTATAATCATATGTTACCATGTACTAGAATCTCTCTGTTACAAAATTCCAACTCAAGCTGGAGTCATGGTTTATGTCAAACTCCATTTGCTATGAATATTATGTTCTCTTTTAATTTCAGTTCTTGATTAAAAAGATTTTCTCATCAAAAACTCTTTTCTGATTAAATCTATCTGTCCTGACCAGGAACTTGAAACATCAAGAACAATTAAATGAACATAGGATTTTATCTCTATTTACTTAGAGGAACAGATTCCATCTTGATCAACACCTACCTCCATATATAACTAGTAGGAGCCAACACATGCCCATATACCCATACACAGTGCAAGTATGAAAGCAGTATCAAACTCAAACTACCTATATACAAGATAACTGTGCTATCTCAGGTCTAAAGACTATATGCACTGATATAATTTATGACAAAATATTGACAAGAGTAAACTCTATGTGCTTGTCATAAGTGTCACTGGTTCGGCCTACTTATCATTTATAAGTACCTATCATGTTTGTCATATGGCATGAGACTCACCATTCCATCTGATTTATATCTCATATAAATAACTCAGGAACAAACATGAATACAATCTTTCTGGATAAGTCATGTCCTTATTATGAAGTATCCTCGATTGTGAACCTATTTATGATACTTTGTGCTAGAAATAATGTCACTCATATTCTTAACAACTTAAGAATAATATTTCTAACAAAATATCAATGGACCTTTTCTATTACACATAAATATATTATGTAAATAGAAAAGTGAAAAAGTCTTTTATTAATAAAAATATGTACAAGATACATACTAAATGATATGCTCTAGGGCATACTACTAACAATAACACCATCACAATAATCACCACAATTGTAACACCCCTATTTGCATAGCCTGGTATATTTCACTATTCCGGTGACCGGTGTCGGTCCAAAAAATTAAGAAAAGTAAAACCATGTCTAAGACACTTAGATAAGCCCTAAATACAAATAATTAGTAATTGCCAAATATTTAAGTACAAAGAAGAAAAACATAACACAAGAAGTTAAATGAGCCGAGAGTCATAGCGATGGGTGACCTTCTCGGGAAGGACTGCAAGGTCAATCTAAACTCAAATTTCGAACCGTAAAATGTGACGCTGCGGTCCTTAGGACTATTGTGAACACAGTGGAAAAGAGAAAATCACGAAAAGGAATTGTTAAGCAGGTCAAATAATTAGGTCAGAAATCGGGAAGAAATATCGAATAACTTGCAAACTGGATCGAACCAGCGAGGGGCGATTTGGTTTATTTACCCCTAGAGCTGACTCCTGACCTAACTGTCTAATAAAATTGGAGAAAAGAAAATTTCAGGATCAAGAATTAAATTAAAGAACTAATGGAAAAATAAAGGAAAAAGAAAAAGAAAAGAGAATTTGAATAATGACATCACCAAATGGCATAAGATATGACATCAAAATTAATTTTAATTTAATTAACCAATTTGACTAAGTCAAATTTTGCATAAATACACAAAATGAAAAAATAAAATAAAATAAAAGGACCCATCTTCTTCCATTTTCGTAGCTCTCTCTCTCTCTCTCTCTCTCTCTCTCTCTCTCTCTCTCTCTCTCTCTCCTAATTCTCTCTCAAATTTCCACCATGAAAGCTTAATGTCAAGCTTTCTAAACCCTAAATTCAACCCTAAATCCCTTACTTCTCTTAAAGAAAAGTTGTTATTGAACCTTGGGAAGAAGCTTGAGCAAGAAAGAAAGAAGGAAAAAGAGAAGAAATTAGTTGAGTGAAGTTCAAGTGGAGGTAAGCAATTTACTTTGAAATTTTGGTTTCTTATTTGTGTGTTTAGCTCAAGTAACTTAGAGTTTAACTTAAAATCAAAAGAAAATATTTATTGGAGGACCAAATGTGAAATTCGTCCAACTAGGGTTAGGGTTTGTTATGAATGAGTTTAATGGTTTTGAATGCCTATTTGAGGTGAATTAGGTGTGTATAACATGAATATACACTTTAAATTGCATTAGATTGAGCTTTGTGTGTAGCTAGGGTTTTGAGCATTTGAAAAATTAAAGAAAAATTTGAGAATTGGCCAAATGATGTTATTGACCTTATTTGAGATGAGAAATGGTCAATTGTGACCATTTGTGGTGTGTATGAATTGTTGGAAACAAGTTTAAATTCGGATTTGAGATGGTCAATCTGCAGGCAGCATGACCTAGGTCCCTTTCAGGGACCAAAACTAAAAATTTACCAACCCAATTGGTGTGAGGCCAATTGGAAATGAAACTAGACACAAAATGAAATATTTTCATTTAGGAATCAGGCCTAGAAAGTGACCATAACTTAGTGAATAATTAGGCCAAATCCGAAATTGGAAAACTGACCTGTACAAAAATGACCAAATGAACAGTAGTTACATGAATGACCATCACTTGGCCTAGGAAGGTCCAAATGACCTGAAATTTTACCGGTAGAAAGCCGAGACATAGCCCCACAACTTTCATGAAGAAAAAAAATCCAAAATGTGACCATAAGCTGTCCAAAAACTCACCTGTAATCAACCCACAAAAACTACAATTATCCAGAATTTGCTCTGTCACAACTTATCCCTGGTAAGGCATGATATGTTCCCGTAGCATACCTAAGGAATTACCGAACTCCACCTACCAATAACAAATTAGTTATACTACAAAAGATTTTAAAACAAATCATAGCTTTTTATCTTATCAATTCTTTTGTGGAAAACTGCATGAGAATAGTTAAAATTACATGTAAACATTCATTGGAAATAATGATAGACTAAATATTGCAAAAGTTACATTTTCATAAGTCTCAAAGTAAAATACAAAATAGTTACAAACTTAAAATGCGATAGCAATGCAATGCTTTTAAATACAAACTGTCAATGTCCGTACATCCATACATATAGGTACAAAATACATCAAAAGGAAATTACAGGGGTATACCTATAATATATACCCACAAACAATACTAAAATACTGCTTCCAAGTCTCTCACTCGGCAGCCTTCTCCTTTCCCTTACCTGCGACAGCATAAAGAAGCTATCGCTAAGTATATAACTCAGTGGTGCACAACTAATAACTTTAAAACTTAAGGTAAAACACAATTTGTCAAAGCATAATAAATCACATTTTTCTTAAGCATGAAAACTTCACTATAGTTCTAAGTCCATAAGAGCCATTTATTAGAATAACATTGCAAATAAGAAATCACACTTCATAAATCACAATTCACAAAGCATTAGTGTTAACAATATCAACACACAGTTTAGGCCATGACACAAAATTTCATGATCAATGCCGTGTTGTACACCACGACAAAGCAATCTCAATCTCACTAACCGTTATTAATGAGAGAAGGGCTAGCTAGCTAATGAGTACTCATGTAGTCTTACCCCACTAACCGTTATTAATGGGAGACATAATCAATATCAATTATCAACCCCAAGTAGCCGTTACTACTGGAGGGTTTCGAAAGGGACTGTCATGCTAACTGTGGTTTCAAAACAGTTTCCAAAAATTTCCTACTCAACAATCACATTTATAAACTAATAAACACATTTAAATTCATCATAATATCCATATAAAGCTGGCAACACCCAAATTTCTAAAATACAAGAGAAAAACCATATTTCAGTCAAAGTAAACTTGTTCAAAGCAAACTCATTGAAATAAACACATTCCAAGCAATTTACAAGTTTAAAAATGAAGAAAAGGTTAGTTGTGCACAAACCTTCAATGCTCTCCTTTCTCTTTATGCACTATTCCTTGTCCGTCCCAACCTCTTTCTCTACTGAAAATACACAAATAGAATGTCTCAATATGCATCTCAATTGCTGCTAAGAACTCATTACATGAATGTCTAATGCATCCCAAATTAGCTTTGCAAATTTTTAAAAATTTTGGTTTTGGACAACTTGGTGCCCCAATTTTTTAATCCAATTTTTACCTAGTTTTGATCATAATTTGATGAGGTGTTCTTCATGAAAATTGTTTATCTAGGTCTTAACTTTATTTTCCTTTTTGAATCACCTAATTCAAAGCTGTGTAGCTCAAGTTATGCCCAAAACACTATTACTGTTCATGTCACTATTTATGCTGCAGATTTAGTTTTGGCAGATTTATCGATCCAACTTCGTTCAGCAATTTGATCAAGTTAAGTCCATAATTTGGTCTAATGTTGTCATACGAAATATTCTACTATGTCTTAGGTTTCCATCGGTTCAAGAATCGCCTAAATTGGAGTTTTCTAGAGACAGTTATGGCCATGCAAATTTTACTGTTCATATGGTAAATCTGCAATTCTGCAAATTCAGTGATTCAACTTTGCTCAACAATTTGATTGGGTTAAGTCCATAATTTGGCCTCAAGTTCTTCATATGAAATGTTCTACTATGTCTCAGGTTTCCATCGGTTCAAGAATTGCCTAAATCAGAGTTTTCTAAAGAGAGTTATGGCCATGCAAAATTTACTGTTCATATGGTCAAATTCTGCAAGTTCCAGATTTCTATCTCCAAGTTCAAAGCTCATTTCGAATAGCTTAAGGTCATTTCGGGGCAGGGTATCTTCATGAAAATTCTAGCCCTATGTCTTAAGTTTTGTTTCCATTTGGTTTCACACCAATTGAAGTTGTATAGCTCAAGTTATGGGCTTTCAAACACAATGAATTTAGTGTGCAAAATTCTGCCCTAAGTTAAATTTTTCATTTCTTCAATTACTTCCACTAACCAACCTCAATTCACATTTAATTCGCCCAAAATGACTATAATTTAGCATTGACACATCAATGGCACTTCCTAACACAAACCCCACAATTTTCAAATACCAAAATTTATAATTTTCCCTAATCCTATCATTTCATTAACTCCATTCATCAACCCACTGTCAATTCAAACTAAATAAACTTCAAATGACCATAATTTAACACTACACACTCCAATTTCACTCTCTAGCACCAAAACCCAATTTTCCCATGAATCCTAATCTCCCATAATTAAATTTATACACATTTCATGCAATTTCTTTGCTCTAATTATGCATACTACTTCAACTAAGCTTGATTTCATCATCATTTTCATTGAAATATATCAAACCCTAATTTTTCTCCAATTTGGCCAAAACCCTAGTTTATGTTCCATGCATGTTTCCTTTCATTTTCTTACGAAATTTCATCACAACACTTTGACTAGTGGTATCTATTTGTTCCTCAACTGTTTTACCTCATATGCCAAGATCTTTATGGGCTCTTCATCATATGTCAGGTCTGGATTCACTTCAATCTCCTCTACTGGCAAAATGTGAGAGGGGTCTGATCTGTACCTCCTCAACATGGAGACATGGAAGACATTGTAAATCTTTTCCAACTCCGAAGACAATGCAAGTCTATATGCCAATGGACCCTCTCTTTCTAGAACCTCATACGGCCCAATGAAGCGAGGACTTAGTTTCCCCTTTCTACCAAACCTCATGATCCTCTTCTATGGGGAAACTTTTAAGAACGCCTTGTCACCCACACTGTACCGAATATCTCTTCTCTTTAGGTCAATGTAGGACTTCTGTCTATCCGTTGCAACTTTGAGTCTTTCTCTAATGAGCTTAACCTTTTCTTCTGTCTACTGCACTAATTCTGGGCCAATCAACTTCCTCTCGCCCACTTCATCCCAACACAAGGGAGTTCTACACTTTCTGCCATAAAGTGCTTCGTATGGAGGCATCCCAATGCTTGATTGATAACTATTGTTGTAGGCAAATTCAATTAAAGGCAAGTGTATGTCCTAACTCCCTTCAAACTCAATTACACAAGCTCGAAGCATATCCTCCAAAATCTGAATGATCCTTTTAGATTGGTCATCTGTCTGTGGATGGAATGCAGTACTGAAGTTCAATCTAGTTCCTAGGGCTTTTTGGAGACTACCCCAGAATCTAGAAGTGAAGCTTGGGTCTCTGTCTGACACAATAGACACTGGCACTCCATGTAACCTCAGCACATCATCAATGTACAGTTTGGCCAATCTTTCCAGGCTGTAATCCATCCTCACTGGCAAAAAGTGTGCAGACTTGGCCAATCTATCAACAATAACCCAAACTGCATCATGATTCTTTTGTATACATGGAAGTCCTGTCACGAAATCCATAGTGATTCTTTGCCATTTCCACTCGAGAATTGGCAATGGCTGTAGCAACCCTGTAGGCACTTGGTGTTCTGCCTTTACTTACTGACAAGTTAGGCATTTGGCAACATATTCTACTATGTCTTTCTTCATTCCTCTCCACCAATAGTGCTCTTTCACACTTCTGTACATTTTGGTTCCACCGGGGGCATTGCAAAAGAAGAATCATGTGCTTCCTTTAAAATGGTCTGCCTCAGTTCAACATTCTCAGAAATGCACATTCTGCCCTTATATAACAACAAGCTCTCATCATTTACTGATAATTCTGGTTTCTTGCCATCCCGAGTCTCTTCCATTAACTTCACATACTTATCATCCTTCTGTGCAACTGCTTTAATTTGTTCTGCCAGCATTAGCTTCACTTGCCAAGTAGCTACCATCTGACCATCTTCATTAATCTCCAAATTAGCATGCAATGCCCTTAACTCATGCACCATGGACAATGGAAAAACCCTCAAACCAGCCATAGTCTTGTGACTTAAAGCATCAGCTCCAACATTAGCTTTTCCAGGCTGACTGTCCATCAAACAATCATAATCTTTTATCAGCTCTAACCATCTCCTCTGCCTCAAATTTAACTCCTTTTGTGTGCCCAAGTACTTTAAACTTTTATGATCTGTGTATATATAACATCTCTCCCCATATAAGTAATGTCTCCAGATCTTCAAGGCAAAGACAACGGCTGCCAGCTCCAAGTCATGCATAGGATAATTCCTCTCATGCGGTTTAAGCTAGCGTGAAGCATAGGCAATGACATTCCTGTTTATGCTGCAGATTTAGTTCTAACAGATTTATCAATCCAACTTTGTTCAGCAATTTGATCAAGTTAAGTCCATAATTTGGTCTAATGTTCTTCATACGAAATATTCTACTATGTCTTAGGTTTCCATCGGTTCAAGAATCACCTAAATTGGAGTTTTCTAGAGACAGTTATGGCCAAGCAAAATTTACTGTTCATATGGTAAATTTGCAATTATGCAAATTTAGTGATTCAAATTTTCTTAGCAATTTGATTGGGTTAAGTCCATAATTTGGCCTCAAGTTCTTCATATGAAATGCTCTACTATGTTTCAGGTTTCCATCGGTTCAAGAATCGCCTAAATCGGAGTTTTCTAGAGAGAGTTATGGCCATGCAAAATTTACTGTTCATATGGTCAAATTTTGCAGGTTCCATATTTTTGTCTCCAAGTTCAAGGCTCATTTCGAATAGCTTAAGGTCATTTTCGGGGCAGGGCATCTTCACAAAAATTCTAGCCCTATGTCTTAAGTTTCGTTTTCATTTGGTTTTACACCAATTGGAGTTGTATAGCTCAAGTTATGGGCTTCCAAACACACTGAATTCAGTGTGTAAAATTCTGCCCTAAGTTAAAATTTTCATTTCTTTAATTACTTCCACTAACCAACCTCAATTCACATTTAATTCACCCAAAATGACTATAATTTAGCATTGACACATCAATGGCACTTCCTAACACAAACCCCACAATTTTCAAATACCAAAGTTTGCAATTTTCTCTAATCCTACCATTTCATTACCTCCATTCATCAACCCAATGTCAATTCAAACTAAATAAATCTCAAATGACCATAATTTAATACTACACACACCAATTTCACTCTCTAGCACCAAAACCCAATTTTTCCATGAACCCTAATCTCCCATAATTAAATTTATACATATTTCATGCAATTTCTTTGCTCTAACTATGCATACTACTTCAACTAAGCTTGATTTTATCCTCATTTTCATTGAAATAAATCAAACCCTAATTTTTCTCCAATTTGGCCAAAACCCTAGTTTAGGTGCCATGCATGTTTCCTTTTATTTTCTTATGAAATTTCATCATAATCTAACTTAATTTAAGGTTTGTATAACAAAATGAGCATTAAAGAACTTACCTCTTGATGACTTCCTTCCAACTCCCCAAATCTTCAATTTTCTTCTAATCTCTTATTTTTCCTTTCTTTTAATCTTTAAATCAAATATTAATTTGATGCTCTCTACCAATTAGATGCAAAACCCATAGAGGAAAAGCAAGGAATTGAGTTTTGAGAATGGGTGTCAATAGAGAAAGAAGGAAGAAGAAGAAAGAAAGAAAGAGAGAAGGAAAGAGAGTGGGTGGTAACTAAATGAGAAAGAAAGGGAGGGTTTTGTCTTCTTTTATACTTATTTATTCCTTTTTAATTCATTTAATGAGTTGTCCAAAGCCTATTGGTCCCTTAAATTTTAATTAGGTCAAAAAATGGAATTTAAATTCTAGATTTTTGCCTCTTTTATTTTCTTTTCACTTTTACACTAATTTTTCCTTCAATATTTCTTCATAATTTAATATTTTATTTTTATTTAATTTAATTTACATTTTGGTCAAAAGTCAACTCTTGAAGTGAATTGTCCAAAATGCCCCTCATCGGGTCATAATCCTTTTTTTTTTTTTTGATACCCGTTAAATCCTTAGGTCTTTGGTTCACTTGAATTTTTATTGTGTCTATCTCAATTAATTTTTTATTTATTTTTGGTCCTCAAGGTGTCTTTGAATAGTACTAGTCACGGACCAAAAATGGTACTATTCATAACTCGGAGGTTCGGGGTGTTACATGCTCAGAATTCTGGGTAAAACCAAATCCGGCCAGCCATGTTCAAATGGCTATAACTTAGGCTACAAAACTCCAAATAGAGTGATTCAAAAAGGAAAATAAAGTTAAGATAATAAGAAATAACTTCTATGAAGAAAACTTAGCCAAATTTTCATAGCAACATGACCAATGGAACAGTACAAAATAAGACATCAAATCTGGAAAATTGAAATTTATACTTAGGAGACCTAAAATTTGAAGGAACAACTAAAACCAACAAAATTGATAATCAAAATGTGGTATGTGGGTATAATTGGATTTCCCATACCTATTAAGCATTAGAAAGTCAACAAATTGACTTGAATAGTGTCATGAATTGTAACCTCGACATGAAAATTTCCAAGAACGTAAGTTTAAGCATATTGGGGTGATAATTGAGCATATATGAATTTAATTATTGGATTTATTGTGAGACAAGATACTGAAACACTGTCAATGGTTTGTTTCAGCTAAAAAAGACCCGAAAAATCTAAGGGACTGAGTCAAGACTTAGAGGCGACTCACGTCAGGTTTGTGCACAATTAATTATGTAATTATTTTCTAAGTGAAAATTTGACTTGTTATGCTTTATGGATACGCTGTATTATTTATAAATTGTGTTTTCATTTTGTGACTGCAACAATGACTTTAGAAATTGTTTGGAATCTTTCCTAAATTATTTGAGTACTTTGTTTTGAATTGATTTTATGTTTACACTTAGCATGAAAGTACCACATTATTTCTCCTCCATTTATGGGGTTGAGATCATTTATTTTCCTCCCTCTCTGTCTTACTAGTTGAGGTTGTAGATCGGATGAGTACTCATTAGCTAGCTAGCCACCTCCCTCATTGATTTCGATTAGTGAGGTTGTAGATTGCTTTGTTGTGGTGTACAACGCGACATTAATCGGTAATTTTGTGTCATGGCTTAAGTTGTGTATGAATTGGCAACACTGTGTTTATTAAATTATTTGACCAAAATTGTGCTATAATGAGTTTTGATAATTTGTGAAATAGTTAAATTGTGATTTATCAATGAATATTTTATGTACTACGTTTCGAGTTTTATTGTGCACCACTGAGTATTTTTATACTCAGCGATAGTTTATTTTGCTATCGCAGATAAGGACAAGTAGAAAGCAGCAGAGTGAGCTGCTATGGAGATAGAGGACTACATTGACCTTTTTGGTACGGGTATTTATTTATACCCTTGTAGTTATTTTGATGTAAATATTGTAATATCATATGTATTAATGTAAAGTTGGGCAGTTGTACAGTAATTTGTAATATAGTATTTTGGATTTTCTTTTTGTAAATTAAGATATGTATTTATAAATTAAATATTAAATGCAATGTGAATGAATTGATGAGATATTTTGAAATGTCAAATTTTGATTGAATTGTGGACTTGAATTGCATTATGATGAACTAAGTTATTTTGGTGATTGGGAGTTGTGAAAACAAATATTGAAAGTGCTTTTTACAGGTTTTGAAGAACTGTTTTCTTAAAATACAGACGGCACTCTGCCAAAATTTTTACTAAATTATGGAAAAATGAAAATGGATAAAAAATTTTACTAGTTTTGAAACTTCAATTAAATTTTTTTAATTCCTACTAAAATGTTCATCACTTTCAAAAAGTAAGAAAATGGTTTTAAAATCCCTTGTAGGGTATTTAATGAGTTATCGGTAGGTGAAGTTCGATAATTCATTAGGTATTCTACGGGATCATGTTATGCCTTATAGAGGGGTAAGTTGTGACATGTTTTAGTGGTATCAGAGCATGGTTTTTCAATGAATTTTGACTATATATGTGAATATTTCTTTGATAAGTACAACTACTCAAGTGTCTTTCATTGATACATATGACATATTTACATCATGAATATGCTCTAACGGAGGTCAACCTCCTTGTGTTTGATCTCAGGAAGTAGAGAATTTTTGAAAATAGAATGGAAGAGGGAGATCATTCTGTGGAGCAATCTGTCGAGGCTGAGGTCCAAAGAGAAGCCCCAGCACTTCAGAATGTGAGTGGATCAGCCACTCCAGCTCCTACTCCAGTACCACAGTTTTCTGCTCAGTTTTCACAGCAGATGGCTGCATTTTTTCAACAAATGATGGGAAATGTGCCACCCCAAGTTCAAATGCAAGCACCTACAGTACAACCACAGCCCCCAGCTCGACAATATGAAAAACTAATGAAATTTGGGGCTACCGAGTTTAAGGGCACTGTGGATCCATTGGAGGCTGAACAGTGGCTAGAATAGATGGAAAGAGTATTTAGAAAACTGCAGTGTGCCGAAGAATTAAAATTTGAATATTCAGTATCTCTTCTACAAGGGGATGCATATGAATGGTGGAAGACCATCCCCCACAGCCTAGTTGAGCCACCTGTGCTAACATGGATAGACTTCCTAAGGGAATTCAGGCAGAAATGGGTTCTCGATGCTTATATAGATATGAAATTGCAAGAATTCTTGAGCCTGAAGCAAGGGGACAGAATAATAGCAGAATATGAATGAGAATTTTCAAGGCTAAGTCACTATGCTGGAAGCTTAGTCTCCATCCCCAGAGACAGATGTAAGAGGTTTGAGGCTGGGTTGAGGCCTAGCTTAAGAATGCAAGTTGTGGGATTCAGACACCAGAATTTTTTTGAGCTGATTTCACAAGCCCTGGAACTGAAAAGGATAGAATCAGAAGGGATGGTGAAGAAGGGCACTCAAGAGAAAGAAAAGACTGAAAAGGCTACGGGCCAGGCTACTGAGAGTGGTTCTGGGAAGAGGGAATAGTTTGGGGGATCCAGCTCTCGTAGATCTGGCAGAGGTAGATTCTCTAACCAAAGACTACCCCGGTCTGGTCAGCAGACCCAGCAGGCATCTTGAGGAGCTTTATTAGTCCATCAGTGTGAGACTTGTGGTATAACACACGGTGGGGTGTGTTTCAAGGCCACCGATGCATGTTTCAACTATGGAGGGAGTGGATATTTTGCTAAGGATTGTACTAGTCCGCGTTGATTTGGACCTCCTGCCACATCTGAGGGATCAACCCAAGTCTCTGCACTTAGAGGGCCACAGCCAGCTGGTCGAGGTAGAGGCAGAAGTAAGGATCCTGGTAACACTCCTGGAAGTCAGAGTACTATTAACCAGCCATAACCAAATGGAGCACCAGTTAGAGTCTATACAATGCGTCAGAGGGAGGAAGTTGAAACATCAGATGTAGTAGCTGGTATTTTCTCTATCCTTGACCAAGATGCATATGTGTTTTTTGATCCTGGCTCCACACATTCATATGTCAGTGCTAGTGTGATGTGTTCTACTACTATCCAGTGTGTACAAATGGACTATGATGTGCTAGTAACTAGTCCATTAGGTTAGGAGGTTAGGGTCAACAGAATCTATAGAGACTGTCCTTTGGTGATCCAAGGACATGTTTTTCTATCAGATTTGATTGAAATACCCTTCAAAAATTATGATATTATCTTGGGCATGGATTGGTTAGCTAGGCATCACGCGATGATTGACTGTAGACTGAAGACAGTCACTTTTGGTCTTCCTCTGTACAGTGATGTGGTAATACATGGGGAGAGGCAGTTACTGCCATCAAACATCATTTCGGCTGCACTAGCCAGAAGAATGATCAGAAAGGGGTGTGAAGCATACTTGGCACATGTGATAGATACCTAAGTGGGGAGTCCAGCACTGAGGAACATCCCTACAGTATGTGACTTTCTGGATGTGTTTCCTGATGAATTGCCAGGATTAACTCCAGAAAGAGAGGTGCAGTTTGAAATTAATGTTATGCCTAGTGTGGACCCAATCTCTATAACACCATATAGAATGGCACCAGCAGAATTGAAAGAGTTGAAAGTGCAGTTGCAAGAGCTGCTTGACAAAAGCTTTATCCGCCCTAGTGTGTCACCTTGGGGAGCGCCAGTGTTATTTGTTAAGAAGAAGGATGGCACTCTCCGCTTATGTATTGACTACCGGCAGTTGAATAAGGTGACAATAAAGAATAGATACCCATTGCCCCGCATTGATAATTGTCGATACCATATTTTGGTCGATCCCTGAAATCAATAGACTTTGAAATCGATCTCCAACGCCAAGTCTACATGTCGTTCAGTTCATTTCCGATCTCTCTTCATAGGGATCAAACCGACGCCAAGCCTCATTGCCAGCTAATCACACTTTTGATCTCTCTTTACAAGAAATTAAACCAAGTCTCAATCCTATCCGGTCTCTCAAATCAATTACCGAGTTTTTTGGCCAGTCAATCACATTTCCAATCTCTTGTCTAATGAAACCAAACCAACGTCAGGTCTTCATGCCACCAGTCTTATTGCCGATCTCCCTTTTAAAAGTTTGGGGGATAATCGTTTGACAAAGTTAAGGTTCCAATCCGGTTTAATGATGATTTCGATCTTAAGGGTTCAAATCAAGTTTCCGATTTTAATCAAGTCCCGTTTGGCGTTTGTCCTCAATCGATCTCATGCTTACAATGTTTTTCGACCTCTTACACTTAGATTAATAATCACTTTTAGTTGTTGTTCTAATATGTTCAGACAATCAAGTGCTTATGCAACTAAGATACTTTCCGATCTCATCCAATCATTGAACAAAAAAGGGATTTCATTTCATTTCATTTCAAATTAAAATATATGCAAGTCATTCGGCTAGAGGATCACCTCCAGCCTGTTCTACATTTTGTTCGCCTCCTCTATCACCCTCGACCTCCTCCTCACTATCCTCTTCGTCTTGGGGAGCTAAGTCCACCATCCAGTAGAAGTCCTCATCGGGATAACGCTTCCTGAGCTCGGCCAAGAGATCCCCATAAGCGTTCACATAAGTGCCGGCCTCCCTTGTCACTGCCTCTTCTTCTTTTGCTTTGAGTTCTTCAGTGAGGCGAGCAACTTCAGCGGCTCAGAGCGCCCGAACCTTTTCAAGAACATGAGCTTGCTCGGCCAGCTTATCCTCGTAGAACTTCATCTACCCCTCAATTTCAAATATGTAGTTTTGAGCGGACGAAAGTTGAGATCGGAGGGAAGCAGCTTCCTGACCCACCTTCTCGACCTCCTGCCTCAAGCGGTGAGCCTTCTCCCGGATAATGTGTTGGTTCACCAAGCTCTCCACGCTCAGACTCATAGTTTGGGTCAGGATATCATCGAGATTGTTCGGGGTTAGCCTATCCCGACCCTCCCGAAGGCAGATGGAGGCCCCCAAAACCTTAGCTAAACCCAGATTCTCCCGAACAGTTCGGTTCTTCTCCAGGGAATGGATCAGCACTTGAGCGTCGCGAGAGAGGGTCCTCGAGGTAGGTTGGGAAGGACCTCCTTCCGCACTCGAAGCAACTGGAGGGGGTGGTGGCAGCTCTTCTTGACGAGGAGGAGACCGAACCACTTCTATGTCAGGTATCAGCGGTCCTGAGGGTTGAGACGAATCTCCTTGCATCTCCCCGGGATCATGCCTGGGCATCTGAAGGGCCTTGGCCCGCTTCATCTCCCGCACTTTCTGGGAGACCTCTCTCTTCCGCTTTCGGCTCTCCTTGGAAGCCTCGCCGCTTGCCATACCTGCACAAAAAAAAGGTCAGTGAGATCGCTAAGGCCCAAAGATCAGAGATATAGAAAGTACCGAGGCCGAGGTCAAAGAGCTGAAGCCTGCGTTCTTGGCCGGTGACCAGCTGCATAGTCCAATGATGCAGTTCGGCTGTCACTGCATCTAAACAAGAGAACTTCTCTCTGGCCTCCTGATCTTTCAGTCCCATCACCATTAGGCCTTCTTCCCTATTCAGGATGATGCGCTTCGGAAGTAAGGGGCCCTGGTGCAGCCAGCTGCGTGAGAAACCCTCAAAGCCGTTCAGAATTTTGCTCCTCAGAATAAAGAAGCGATTCTTCCAATTCTTCAGGGAGGAGGGCAGATTGGTAAACAACCCACAATGTGGCTTCGCCTGGAAGAACCAATACTCATCGTCCTTTCGACGAGTTAGCCTATGTAGTTTGGTGAACACCTTAGCTGTAGGACTGAGTCCTTTGGCTCGGCAAAGGCCTCTGAAGGCTACTAGGATTCGCTATGAGTTCAGGTGAACTTGGGCTATGCACACTTGGTGAAATTTTAGAACTTCCTTGAAGAAGTCGTCGAGAGGGAACCGCAGCCTGGCTTTTAATTGCTCTTCGTATACCATGATCATATCATTCTCTTCGAAGAAGTGATCGGCTTGAAGATCGCTGTGACACTTGATGAGTTCGTATGAATCGGGCTGAATGTTATACTCTTGGCTGAACGACTGCAGGTCGGTTTCTTGAAGGATTGATGGCAGCTCGTCCATGGGGAGGTTTTCTCTCCCTGAAGAATGTGTTTTCCTCGAGGGTGCTGCTTGACCATGGGCTGGAACGGAGGTCCTAGGAGGTTCAGGTCGCCCGCTCAGTCCGACCACTTCTACCTCATCTGACGACCATGAGATCTGAACGGAAGGGGGGCTTGCCGCTCTCTGACCCTCGGCGCCGCTCATTTTCAAAAAAAAAAAAAAAAAAAAGAGAAAATTTAAACTAAAGAAGGATCAAAACCCTTACCGGAGTGTGATCGGTGTCGGAAGAACTTGAAGAAAATGAGAGGATTTTGGAATCACTCGCGAGAGGCTAAAAATGACATAAGGAAGCAACTGGCTGACCCATCCCCTATTTATACCCGTCTGAGCATTTAATGCTCACAGTGTCCCAAGCGGCGCATCGGTTAGCGGGATTCGCCAGCTTTTTCTGACACGTCTCACAAATATTCTAGAAATTCCATAATTGAATAAGGAGAGATCGGCTGGTTAAAAGACCGGCAGATTAAGGTGGTTGTTTGGAATTACAGATCGGCTAAGGGCTATTCAGTTAAGAATCGGATCGGATGAACACATCAGAGATCGGAAAATAACCAATGCAGTAATAATAAAATGATAATTGACAAAATAAAATTTTATTTCCAAAAGGTTAAATTACATCATTTGGGCGATCTCCAGAGATCGGGTTACATTAAAAGTCGGATTACATCATTTTGGGCGATCTCAAGAGATCGGGTTACATTAAAAGTTGGATTACATCATTTGGGCGATCTCTAGAGATCGGCAGTACATCCCATCCAATAAAGACCTATGTCAAAGCCTAGTCTCGTGGCTGAATCAAAAGATGTGTTAGACCAGCCATCAACATCGGACAGATGTATAGCTCAGATGGGGGGATTATGACTCTCATGAGGATGAGAAAGGTCGTCATCAATGTTATCGCTCGAAATCGAGCCGCTGTCAGAACATCCAGTGTGATGAGAAGCCAAAAGAGCTTCGAAGGGCGGTCACCAATAATAGGAGGGAAATTAGCAATCTTCCCGCTCGAAATCAGTTCGCCGATCATATCGATCGACCGACTCGAGGTTGACACGATCGATATTCTCGATCTAGATCGGTGAATTAGTCCAATTCTCTCACTGTCATCAAATATAGCCATAGTGATTTGCTGGTCACCAAGGTCGTAAATTTTCAGTTGATCAACAAGGCGAACAGCCAGAAATAGATCAAAAGCTGCCATCATAGCTGGAATTGTTGCCAGAGTAGCTAGAACAGGAAAAGTGAGAGAGAAAGAGAAAAATGAAATGCGGAAGGATTTCCATCGAGGGTATATATAGAGAAGTTCTGAGCATTTATTGCTAGCAGAAAACGAAGCGGACGCCTCAAAAATCGAAGATAAAGGAGAAACTAGAGTAGGAGAGATCAGAAGAGGGGGGCCCAGCATGAGAGATCGAAAAAGGATCGTGTTAGAAAGATCGGAAGGGAGGGGAGATCGGAAAGCAAGGAGAATAAGACAACTTCCAATAACTGTCGTCATAATCAGAGCCGAGGTAGTTAAAGCGTTGCAGACGAGATCTCCACCGCACACCTCATTTGCAGAATCGCCCACATTACTGACAGATGCCAGAGTATGTCATGACAGTCCTGTACATCCCAATCTCCACCATTGATCTTACTTGTAAGGATGAGCCCGGAGCCCTTGGATCAAAGAAAAAGACGACAAGACCGGTGCCTTTTATTCCCAGCCCTCGGATCGCCCTGAACAAGAAAATTTGGAACCGTCAGATTAGAAGAGAAAAAGGATAGATATTCTGAAAAGGATCTTAGCCGTTCATTCTGATTCTCTTTAATTCCCAAGCATCAGATCATGTCCTTTAAAATCCAAACCTTCCATCTCCCTCAAAGAAAATCCTGACCCTTCATTGGGAGCACCCGGTCCCTATAAATACCTACATGAAAACTGTTGAAGGGAGGACGCAGAAAAGGGGTGGTGATTATAGTGGAAAGGCTCTGAAAATTGATTCAGTTTTGATTCTCTTATTTTTAAGCTACAAAGACTTTAGAAACCAGTTTTCTAAAGTATTTTCTTTGGAGAAGTGTTGGACACTGGAACTCTTGATTTCATCTTGTTCATTGCTCTGTGATACCTTTTTTTTAAGTTTCAGTTCTGTTTTCACCACCTTTATATCCGCTTTTATTTTCTGAGCTCAATTTCATTCATTATCATTCCGGCTCGATTACATGTTAACTAGGCATTCGTCATTTCAAGGCAAGCATTAGTCCCCAGACTATTAGCCCGAAACTCTGCAACATTCACGACTCCATAGTTAGTTCAATAGGTTCAACTTCCTGCAAGTTAGTGTCTGAACCGTTGCCTTATCCAGTGTTCGTCTTTATTTTCTTTTTATGCTCGCAATTTTCGTTAAAGTTTGTCTCATGTCAGAAGGTCCCACGTGGGTGGTTATTCTCGAGTTTATCTTTGATATATCAGTTCATGTTATTTATTTGTTCTTGGTCTTTTATTATTTCCTAATGTAGATGTTCTGGTTACGGGTAACGTATAGGTAGTTTGATAAAATGATGGGTAGCAGTATCTCAACATAAGAGTTTTTTTTTTTTAATAAACGTTCGGATAATAAATCAGAGAGTTATGAAGTCGAACCACTAGACTAGCTCAAGAAGATGACTGGGTAAAGGTGGGGGGTCAGAGTAAAATTGAATTTCATACTAGCAAATGAAATAGAGCAAATGTTGCCTGCCGAAAGGTATTGGTAAGGCGATCACATAGGAGGTCGGTAAAATTCAGTCTGGTATCCCCTATCTAGGCACGAGGCACCAATGAGTTAAAAGAAGCCTTATTCGGGTCCCCGACATCTTCGAATGTTAGAACCCTTAGTCTTAGGCTCTTATGATGTGTAGCTGTAATCAAATTTTATGAGGTCGAAAAAGTCCTTATCCGACTCTCATCCAAGTAAAAGAGATCGGAGGAGAGTTCTTATCCGATTCTCAATCAAAAATTTTAATAAATATTTAGAAGAGATCGGAGGAGAGTTCTTATCTGATTCTCAATCAAAAATTTTAACAAATATCTAGAAGAGATCGGAGGAGAGTTCTTATCCGATTCTCAATCAAAAATTTTAACAAATATCTAAAAGAGATCGGAGGAGAGTTCTTATCCGATCTCCAATCGAAATTTTAATGAACATCTGAAAGAGATCGGAGGAGAGTTCTTATACGATCTCCAATCAAAATTTTAATGAACATCTAAAAGAAATCGGAGGAGAGTTCTTATCCGATTCTCAAATCGAAATTTTAACAAATACACAAAATAATCCCATGAATGAAAAACCGTTACACGACATCAATTCACTAAGGTTGTCTCATTTACTTGTGTATCTGGGTAATCTGAATTAGTGAAAAATCAAATATTCCCTTTTATCAAAAGGATATTTCCCTTCGAACTCCCCTAACTATCGATTTTAATTTATAAAGAACGTAAGGTTAAATCTGCTCAGCCTCATTGAGGGACGAGGTGGGGTGCCTAACACCTTCCCCACCCGTTTACGGACCCCGAACCTAGAATCTCTGTATTTAAAGTGGTTTCATTTTAAGTTGCATTTCACAAATGGTTTTCTTTAATTTCCCTCAAAATTAAAGTGGCGACTCCTCATTCCTTCCCACTTCGGTGAGGGTTCATCCAGGCAACCGCAAAACCCTTGCGATAATGATTTGTTTGATCAGTTGAGGGGTGCAGCTGTGTTCTCCAATTGACCTGAGATCAGGTTATTATCAACTGAAAGTACAAGAGCAGAGTATTCCTAAAACTACCTTTAGAACCTGCTATGGCCATTATGAATTCTTGGTCATGTCATTCGGGTTAACTAATGCTCTGGCTGCTTTTATGGATCTGATGAACACTATCTTCAGAACATACCTCGACCAGTTTGTTGTGGTATTCATAGATGATATATTGGTTTATTCGAGGAGTGCAAAGGAGCATGATAAACACCTGCGCATTGTATTGCAGACTTTGAGGGAGAAACAGCTATATGCAAAACTATCAAAATGTGAATTTTGGCTGAAGGAGATATCCTTTTTAGGGCATATGGTATCAGCAGAAGGTATTAAGATAGATCCCAGCAAGATAGAAGTTATCCTTAATTAGAAGCCACCCAAAAATATCACAGAGATTCGCAGTTTCCTGGGGTTAGCTGGATACTACCACTGCTTTGTGAAAGGGTTCTCCATGTTGGCATCTCCACTGACTAAGCTGCTTAGGAAAGATGTGAAATTTCAGTGGATTGATAAATGCCAGCAAAGTTTTGATGAATTGAAGAGGTGTTTGACTGAGGCTCCAGCCCTGACTTTACCTACCCCAAGTAAAGAATACACAGTATATAGTGATGCTTCTCATAATGGGTTAGGTTGTGTACTGATGCAAGATCAAAATGTCATTGTCTATGCATCACGCTAGCTGAAACCGCATGAGAGGAACTATCCGACACTTGACTTGGAGCTTGCAGCTATTGTGTTCGCTCTTAAGATCTGGAGACACTATTTGTATGGGGAGAAATGCTACATTTACACAGATCATAAGAGCTTGAAGTATCTGGGTACTCAGAAGGAGTTGAATTTGAGATAGAGGAGATGGTTAGAGTTGATAAAAGACTATGATTGTCTAGTAGACTATCAACCAAGGAAAGCTAATATGGTGTCTGATGCCTTAAGTAGCAAGACTATGGCAAGTCTTAGAGTTTCTCCTTTGTCTATGGTACATGAGTTGAGATCATTGCATGCCAGCTTAGAGATTAATCATGAGGGGCAGATAACAGTTGCATGGCATGTACAGTCAGTGTTGATTGACCAGATCAGAATGGCTGCTCAGAATGATCAGAAGTATCAAAAGCTGTTAGAAGAAGTTAGAAAGGGGAAGAAGCCTGAATTCTCAGTGAGAGATGACGGCCTACTGCTTCACCAGGGCAGAATGTGCGTTCCTAATGACGTTAACTTGAGATAAATCATTTTGAAGGAAGCACATGAGTCTCCTTTTGCTATGCACCCTAGTGGCACAAAAATGTACAGAGGGCTGAAAGAGCACTACTGGTGGATGGGTATGAAAAGAAATGTAGCAAAATTTGTTTTCAAATGCCTAACTTGTCAGCAAGTAAAGGTAGAGCATCAAGTACCAGCTGGTTTGTTACATCCACTACCAGTACTGGAATGGAAATGGGAGAGAATAACTATGGATTTTGTAATGGGCCTTTCGAGGACACAGAAGAGTCATGATGCAATATGGGTTCTAGTTGACAGACTGACCAAGTCTGCTCATTTTCTGCCAGTACGGATGGACTATAGCCTAGAAAGATTGGCCAAGTTGTACATTGATGAGATAGTAAGACTGCATGGAGTGCCAGTATCTATCGTATCAGACAGAGATCCTATGTTCACTTCTAGATTCTAGGGTAGTCTGTAGAGAGCCCTAGAAACTATATTGAACTTCAGTACGGCATTCCACCCACAGACAGATGGCCAGTCTGAAAGGGTAATTCAGATTTTGGAGGACATGTTACGGGCTTGTGTGATTGAGTTTGAGGGCAGTTGGGACACACACTTGCCTTTGATTAAGTTTGCTTACAACAACAGCTACCAATCAAGCATTGGGATGCCTCCATATGAAGCTTTATATGGCAGAAAATGTAGAACCCCATTGTGTTGGGATGAGGTAGGCGAAAGAAAGTTGATTGGGCCCAAAATTATTCAGCAAACTGAAAAGAAAATCAGATTGGTTAAAAATCGAATTAAAGCTACATCAGACCGTCAGAAGTCCTATATTGATCTGAAGAGAAGGGATATTGAGTATGCAGTGGGTGACAAAGTATTCCTCAAGGTTTCCCTTTGGAAGAAAATTATGAGATTCGGTAGAAAGGGGAAACTGAGCCCTCGTTTCATCGGGCCATATGAGGTTCTGGAGAGAGTGGGTTCTTTGGCATACCGTTTGGCACTACCTCCAGAGTTGGAAAAGATACATAAAGTCTTCCATATATCGATTTTGAGGAGGTATAGATCTGACCCATCTCATGTACTACCAGTGGAAGAAATTGAAGTGAATCCAGACCTCACATATGAGGAAGAACCCATAGAGATTCTGGCTTATGAGGTGAAGCAGCTATGGAATAAGCAAATACCGTTAGTAAAAGTGCTGTGGAACCATCATTCGGGCTAGGAGGCTACTTGGGAACGAGAGGAGGACATGAGAAAATAGCACCCACAGTTGTTTAGAGACTGATTACCAGGTAAAATTTCGAGACGAAATTTATTTTAAGGGGGGGAGAATTGTAACACCCCTATTTGCATAGCCTGGTATATTTCACTGTTTCGGTGATCGGTGTCGGTTTGGACAATTAAGAGAAGTATAACCACATCTAAGACACTTAGATAAGCCCTGAACACAAATAATTAGTAATTGCCAAATATTTAAGTATAAAGAAGAAAAACAGAACACAAGAAGTTAAATAAGCCGAGAGTCACAGCGATGGGTAACCTTCTTGGGAAGGACTATGAGGTCAATCTAAACTCAAATTTCGAACTGTAAAATGTGACACTGCGGTCCTTAGGACTATTGTGAACACAATGGAAAAGAGAAAATCACGAAAAAAGAATTGTTAAGCAGGTCAAATAATTAGGTTAGGGATCTAGAAGAAATATCGAATAACTTGCAAACCGAATCGAACCGACGAGCGGCGATTTAGTCAATTCACCCCTAGAGCTGACTCCTGATCTAACTGTCCAATAAAATTGGAGAAAAAAAAATTTCAGGATTAAGAATTAAATTAAAGAACTAATGAAAAAATAAAGGAAAAAGAAAAAGAAAAGAGTATTTGAATAATGACATCACCAAATGACATAAGATGTGGCATCAAAATTAATTTTAATTTAATTAACCAATTTGACTAAGTTAAATTTTGCATAAATACACATAAAATGAAAAAATAAAATAAAATAAAAGGACCCATCTTCTTCCATTTCCGTAGCTCTCTCTCTCTCTCTCCTAATTCTCTCTCAAATTCCACCATGAAAGCTTAATGTCAAGCTTTCTAAACCCTAAATTCAACCCTAAATCCCTTACTTCTCTTAAAGAAAAGTTGTTATTGAACCTTGGGAAGAAGCTTGAGCAAGAAAGAAAGAAGGAAAAAGAGAAGAAATTGGTTGAGTGAAGTTCAAGTGGAGGTAAGCAATTTACTTTGAAATTTTGGTTTCTTATTTGTGTTTTTAGCTCAAGTAACTTAGAGTTTAACTTAAAATCAAAAGAAAATATTTGTTGGAGGACCAAATGTGAAATTCATCCAGCTAGGGTTAGGGTTTGTTATGAATGAGTTTGATGGTTTTGAATGGCTATTTGAGGTGAATTAGGTGTGTAGAACATGAATATACACTTTAAATTGCATTAGATTGAGCTTTGTGTGTAGCTAGGGTTTTGAGCATTTGAAAAATTGAAGAAAATTTTGAGAATTAGCCAAATGATGTTATTGACCTTATTTGAGATGAGAAATGGTCAATTGTGACCATTTGTGGTGTGTATGAATTGTTGGAAATAAGTTTAAATTCGGATTGGAGATGGTCAATCTGCAGGCAGCATGACCTAGGTCCCTTTTAGGGACCAAAACTAAAAATTTACCAATCCAATTGGTGTGAGGCCAATTGGGAATGAAACTAGACACAAAATGAAACATTTTTCATTTAGGAATTATGCCTAGAAAGTGACCATAACTTAGTGAACAATTAGGCCAAATCCAGAATTGGAAAACTAACCTGTACAAAAATGACCAAATGAATAGTAGTTATGTAAATGACCATAACTTGGTCTAAGAAGGTCCAAATGACCTGAAAGTTTACTGGTAGAAAGCTGAGATATAGCCCTATAACTTTCATGAAGAAAACAAATCCAAAATGTGACCATAAGCTGTCCAAAAACTCACTTGTAGTCAACCCACAAAAACTACCATTATCCAGAATTTACCCAGAATTCTGGGTAAAACCAAATCCGGCCAACTATGTTCAAATGGCTATAACTTAGGCTACAAAACTCCAAATGGAGTGATTCAAAAAGGGAAATAAAGTTAAGACAATAAGGAACAACTTCTATGAAGAAAACTTAGACAAATTTCCATAGCAATATGACTAATGGAACAATACAATACAGGACATCAAATCTGAAAAATTGAAATTTGTACTTAGGAGACTAAAATTTGAAGGAACAACTAAAACCAACAAAATTGGTAATCAAAATGTGGTATGTGGGTATAATTGGATTTCCCATACCTATTAAGCATTACAAAGTCAATAAATTGACTTGAATAGTACCATAAATAGTAATCCCGACATGAAAATTTCTAAGAACGTAAGTTTAAGCATATTGGGGTGATAATTGAGCATATATGATGTAATTATTGGATTTATTGTGAGATAAGATACTGAAACACTGTCAATTGTGTGTTTCAGCTAAAAAAGACCCGAAAAATCTAAGGGACTGAGTCAAGGCTTAGAGGCGACTCACGTCAGGTTTGTACACAATAAATTATGTAATTATTTTCTAAGTGAAAATTTGACTTGTTATGCTTTATGGATACGCTGTATTATTTATAAATTGTGTTGCCATTTTGTGACTGCAACAATGACTTTAGAAATTATTTGGGATCTTTTCTAAATTATTTGAGTACTTTGTTTTGAATTGATTTTATGTTTACACTTAGCATGACAGTACCACATTATTCCTCCTCCATTTATGGGGTTGAGATCGTTTATTTTCCTCCCTCTCTGTCTTACCAGTTAAGGTTGTAGATCGGATGAGTACTCATTAGCTAGCTAGCCACCTCTCTCATTGATTTCGATTAGTGAGGTTGTAAATTGCTTTGTCGTGGTGTACAACGCGACATTGATCGAAAATTTTGTGTCATGACTTAAGTTGTATATGAATTGGCAACACTGTGTTTATTAAATTATTTGACCAAAATTGTGCTATAATGAGTTTTAATAATTTGTGAAATAGTTAAATTGTGATTTATCAATCAATGTTTTATGTACTACATTTCGAATTTTTATTGTGCACCACTGAGTATTTTTATACTCAGCGATAGCTTATTTTGCTGTCGCGGGTAAGGGCAAGGAGAAAGTAGCAGAGTGAGCTGCTATTGAGATAGAGGACTACATTGACCTTTTTGGTACAGGTATTTATTTATACTTTTGTAGTTATTTTGATATAAATATTGTAATGTCATATGTATTAATGTAAAGTTGAGTAGTTGTGCAGTAAATTGTAATATAATATTTTGGATTTTCTTTTTGTAAATTAAGATATGTATTTATAAATTAAATATTAAATGCAATGTGAATGAATTGATGAGATATTTTGAAATGTCAAATTTTAATTGAATTGTGGACTTGAATTGCATTATGATGAACTAAGTTATTTTGGTGGTTGGGAGTTGTGAAAACAAATATTGGAAGTGCTTTTTACAGGTTTTTGAAGAACTGTTTTCTCAAAATACAGATGGCACTCTGCCGAAATTTTTATTAAATTGTGGAAAAATGAAAATGGACAAAAAAATTTACTAGTTTTGAAACTTCAATTAAATTTTTTTAATTCCTACTAAAATGCTCATCACTTCCAAAAAGTAAGAAAATGGTTTTAAAATCCCTTATAGGGTACTTAATGAGTTATCAGTACGTGAAATTCGGTAGTTCATTAGGTATTCTACGGGATCATGTTATGCATTACAGAAGGGTAAGGTGTGACAACAATGATCAAAGTCATCAAGATTTCCTACACTCTTACTAGTCACTAACTTAGGACCAGTAGAACCATCAAGTGCTTCTTTTACATAATCATCATCTTCATCAGTATTCTCTACACTTTTTTCACTAGAAGAAATCTTATTTTCTTCCAAATCACCATCTAAAATGGTTACTACAATCTCATCCTTCTCACCATTAAATTTTGACCCACTATAATTTTCTTCCCCCTCTGTACTCTAATGACTTACCTTTACAATTAAAGATTTGAGTTCACTCATCATACAAGGTAATTGGGCTTCACAATGATGCTTCCATTCCAAGATCACTGCTGCAACTTCTTTCTTTCACTCTTGAAAACAATTTTCCTCTATCATAGCTTTAAAAAATTATAGAGAGAAAACGAAAATAAAATTAAGGAACAAGAACTGTTGGAAAAGAACAGAGAAGGGAAAACCCTAGATCAAGAAAGGAGGAAGATGAAAGGAAGAGCTAGCAACAAAACCCATGGCCAAGGACCATTAACTCTGATACCAATTGATACGAATTAAAGAAGAATTGAACTAGAAAAGGGGAAGAAAATAAAGAAACACAAAAGAATAAGAAGAGAGAATTTTACAGAGAAGAAGAAGACAATCAAAGGGAGAGAATCTCATTTCATCAATCAAGATTTCAAATTGGGTATTCAATACAAGAACCACACTTTTATAGCCTATTGCACGTGTGGAATTGATAACTACTTGCTAACTAATCTCCCACAGGCACAACAAACTATAACAACAAATTTGGTCCTCTCAAGAACTGAAACTTGTAGAAATAGTATTGTATCAATTTCCATTAGCAGACGAGTTGAGTGACTCAATTAGAAAAATTAATTCAGAATTTGATCCAGATTTACTTTTTATTTTTTAATACAATTCCATGAAATACTAAAAAAAACATCAACTTAATTTACTCACACAAGAAAAGTTTAGTTAAACTTGTTTAATAATATCAACAAATTAAAACTTTGAATTCAAGCTCTAATTTATTGTTTTAATTTAAATTATATTTAAAATTTTAAATACTTAATTAATTAGCCTTACAAATAAATTGAGTCGCATATTATAATGCTCAAATTTTGTTTAATTTATTTTTGAAATTTGAGTTTGATTTAATTGAATCAATCTTATATTTAAATATTTTACAAATTAAGTCTAAATAGCACATGACTGGTTCAACTCATCACTCCAATTAGCCGTCGAATGATACTTTCTCTGGTTTTTGATTTTGAGGTCTGCAGTAATTTCTAACTTAATTAGTTTTTTTTTTCTTTTTTTCAATCTTCCAGTTCTTTCATCTTTTAATATGAGTAATTTTTATGATGCATTTCTAATTAAATAGCAATATATTCTCCTGTAGCTTTTATATATAGTCTACTTTTTAAAGCATAATATTTTTATAAAAATAGAGTGCATTAAAACTCTTATCCTTACAAGAACAAAATTAAATGCTAGCTCTTGCAGGATACACAGGACATGAACACATGAAAATGCCTCTCATAGCATTGCCAATTGCTGGATATTAACGAGATAGGTGCATGCCTGTTAAGCAAATTTTGATATTTCTTTCGATTTTGGTGAACATTCTGTAAACTCTGCTCCACTATAATCCCAACCCTCAGTTGCAATAGCCTCCCCTCACCTAAACTCTCTCTCTCTCTCTCTCTCTCTCTCTCTCTCATATATATATATAACTTGCTGCGATCTTCACAAGTTATCTTCCATTATTCTTTCCCACTCCACAGCATCCCTTATCAATCACTTCAAATCCTTGCTTCATAACCTGACTTTCCACATCCGACTGGCTTGACCGGTTGAACTGAAAAATCAGAAACCAGCCTCTTGGCTTGTTAGATTTACCCTCTAAACTCAGTTTTGAAAATAGCTTCCCATATAAGTGCTGCAACTTCTAGTTTTGACATAGCTTTCGGTACCATTACTCTGTTTGTTAAGTTGGACACAGAATCTATGATACTGGTCATATCGAATCATGTTCATAGAACAAAGGTCTTCGCCTGAGTCAGGTAGTAGATAATATAATGAAAATACAAAAATTCAAGTCCTGTAAATACATCAGGTGCATGGCATGTTCAGTAGAACTGTGTATTCAAATTAGCTAGGAATGCGCATGATGTCATTGTAAGGATTTCAGCAGTTACTCCTTTAAGTTCTCCCCAGGATTTTCTAATTATGGTTAAAATGCTATATCTTAGAGAAAACAAATCATGCAGAACAAATTCTTGGCAAAACAAAGGATCCAGATAGAGTCAAAATTACAATTGCAATGAACAAAAGATCATTCTTTCTCAACGGACCCGACGAGCTTTCTCTTCCTGCCCTAACCCAAGTGATTTCTGTGCATTTGCAATACCTTCAGGATCTGTATTACAAACAAATCACAATTTATCAATATAAATAACAAAAGAAAATATTATATATAAAGAAAATTAACCAGTGATAACAAGAATTAACAACCCTTAAAATAATTTTTTGCATGGAAGAAATCATTTTGTCAAAGAAGATTGGTATCAAAAAACTAAGGGTTCAACCCATCTTTATCACCTAAGACTAAGAGCATGAATATTTCCCTTCGACAACATCAAGCATATTAATGTGAAATTCTGGTTCTCATTCAGCTATAGCACTTGCACTTTGTAAAGGATGGCAGGTTAAATACATCGAAAGCTTGAGTCCAGGACAGTTAAAGAGTTAAAACCACCAAGTATACCACATTAAATGGTTAACTAACTACACCAGCACATTCACGCACAGTAAAAACAGGTTCCTATGATTGCTGGGCACCCATGGTTTCACAGCCATGGGAAGTGGTCGCGTTAAATAGGTTGAGCAATAATTTATGGATAACTAGCATAGTTGTCAAATCGAGAACCGAAATCTTCATTTTGTGAATCGAGAATCAAATCGAATCATAAGTTTTGATTAAAATTATCAAAATTAATAAAAAATGATATATGTTCTAAAAAATAAGGAAAAGAATATATCACAATGACATATTTTGATAAATATAGAATTATCAATTTGCTAATGATAAAGATACTTTGTAATAGAGCAACATATTCTTATTATGTTGTGGTTTTGCGTTATAAATTATGAATTCTTGAATTGTAGACAATGATTATCATTGTGCATATGCTGAAACTCCCATTTAAATTTGAACAAATAATTAAATAATAAGAAATGACAATGGATTAAATTAAAAGATCAAAATATATTATTATAAAATGTCATAATTTGATAAAATATTAAAAAAAAAAGGAAGAAGAAGAAGAAGAAAAAGAAGAAAATAAAAAAGGAGGGAGAGGGAAAAGAATGACCAATAGATGAAAAATAGCTAAGGAAAGGTTTTATATGCACTTTTTACAATAATAAAAAATAACGCAAAATATTATATTTTGAAGTTATAGGTCTAACAACTCTCTAGAAAAAGAATCTACCAAATCGGTAGATTCATATTGATTCACCCGATTCACTATCGAATCGCAAGATTAGGTCAAGATTTAGGTGCATTTGAGATTCACCATTCACCACATAGATTCAACCCGCTAGGACAAAAAAATCGAATCAAATAAAAAATTTTATGATTCTAACAACAATGATAATTTGTTGAAGCCTTGAAGGCACACAGGTGGTCCAATGTACATATTACTTTGGAAGTCCACTTATTGGGCAAAGGTAATGGCCTAATCGGGTTGGGGCGGGGGGGCTTAATACTTAATAATGAAGAGATCCAAACTTCAAATTTTGATAAAGTACTTTGCAAATGGAAGATACAAATGGCAATAATAAACATAATCATTCAAAACAATAATTTAATGGAAGATACAAATGGCAATAATAAATGCAATCGATCAGAACAAAAATTTCATTTCAAAAGCAATTACATAATCAAAACAATTGAAAAGAAAATTTCTTTGTACAAAGACCATTAAAGTATAATTCCTTGACCAGAAAATGTATTAAAAGGCATTAACGAGAATCCAATTCTCCACATGTAGGTTCATTAAAATTGTTGCAAAACCATTCATGAGAGAAGATCCAAATCCAATACCTCTGTACTCCAATTTTTAAGAGATCAAAGACTCAGATTTCAACGGATTACACTACTGGGAGTCTGGGACTTTCAAAGCTAATTGACATAATCTTAATAACATAGCATTTGTTTAGTTCATGAAACCATCTTATATGCTATAACTTCGCATAGGGAAACACACAATATAAAAGGCAATGGCCACAACAATATTATTTTCATAAAATTTTTAAGAACCTGCACAAAAGTTGAATCTTTATTATCACAAAGCATATACTACAAATTAACATGCGGATTTACAGAAAACTCAAACTAATGTATAAAAAAAGAAAAGAAAAGTAGTCTGTTCTACAGTGGATGGTCTAATTATAACAAAGATTCAAGGAAAAAAGAAGCTAAATTTCTTAAAGCTGCTTGCATGCTCAATACAAATGGGTATATAATTCCATAAATAATCTTCCGAGCTAAAACAAAAAAACAAGAAGCAAGAGACCGAAAAGACTCACCAAAGAACTGAGTAAAGATGCGGGTGAAGAAGCTCAAGTTGCGAGAAACATTATATGCCATAGCAGGTGGAAGAGGCTTCACAATGGTGTCAATGCTAAATACTCTCTGAAGAAACTGAATATATATATATGTACACAAAAGCACCAACGCTCGTCAATCACCGACCAAAATAGCACAAAAGGGTAAATTGGGGAGAAGAGGAAAAAGGCAACCAAAAAAAAACCTGAAAATTGCGCTGGAAGCTGTACCGGAGCTCGGGGTCGAGCTCAAGGGGATCGTCTTCGTCAGAGTCATCTTCATTGGAGCGGCGCTTGTTGTTCTTTTTGCGAGGGACGTGCATAGTAGGGGTGGAGCCGGGCTGATTGGTGACCTTGAGCTTGGCGTCTTTGAATTTTTCGGCCTCGTCGTCATCGTCACCTCTCCATGGCGCTTTTGATAGCAATTCCCTCTTTCCCTTCGCCATTTCGCAGATGGTTATAGGTTTCTGTGGCAGCTCCGTCGGTTTCCGGCTCGCTATGCGAATTGTGGTGAGTAGACTACCGTCAGCCGAGAGTGTGAAAGATAAGGATTATCGCGGAAATGCGAGCAGCGTTTGGCTGCTTTGATAAACGTATTCTAGTGCTAGTGGGGATTATTAAATTTTTTTAATTGCATTAAAAAAATAAATAAAAGTTCAAATAAGCCCCTCACCTGCTCGATGAAGTCCAAATAAATTAATTTTAACTTTTCGTCTAAATAACTCTAAAATTTTCTATAGAGAGAGGCAATTGACTTTACGTGCATAAAAATCAATTTTAATAATAAAATGCTATTTTATTTATTTATTATTTTCGATCAAAGTAAAAAAGTTAGTTTACGTCATTCCAATGCTAAAGGCGGCCTAATATCTCAAAAACTTTAGAGACTTTTGAAGTTGCGTAATGCTACGGTCCTCTAATAGGAGCACTTGAATTCTAGTATTATCACTGCTCAATTAATCCTGCTTCACATGCCAGGAGAAATTTAGGGATCCAATTGCTTATGTTCCTTATAGTTTTTGTTGGGTGAATCCATGGAAACTCAAAAAGCCATAAGCAGTTTTCGCTAATTCTGACACTGAATCCAAGGGTCTTGACCCGATGAAGCAGGCTACATTAATTCATGTTCTCTCAAGTTCTACTTAAAGCAATTCAAAGTTACACTGTTAAGTTAGAGCATGATGCAAACTAAAGGAACAGATGAACTGAAGGAAGAAGATAATAGAAAATGGAGATTGAGAGTTCATAAGGAAGAGGAAACAAAGACTAGAAATCAAAATCAAGAAGAAGAAGAAGAAGTTTTACAATTCAAATGATATATGTGCATGCTCATGTATATGACCCAAGTACCTGTTATCTTAAAGAATTTCATGTTTAGTAGATAGATGGTTGAGCTATGAATATAACTGCTCCAAATTGAGGTATGGATATAATTGCTCACAATTTTAAAGGTTGGTATATGTTGTACAAAATTAAAACGTTTATATATAGTTATCAATTAGCAAAATGATTTAAGGCTCATTGAGGCCTAAAACACACGTTTAAGTTAAAAAGCAATTTGACTATTTGTTCGGTTAAAGGAAAAAATGCAGTTTTTGCTCATGAAAACCTCGGTTATAAAAAGCACCAAGAATGGTGCTTTTCTCACCCTGCTTTTTAACATATGACGAGGCAACAGTTCTATTCACAAAAATAAACTTAAAAACTTGAGGATATTACAACTGTGCCATTATAAATACTCATCTTTTCCCTCCTTAAACAGCAGCTAGCAAAGAAGTTTGAATAGGGAATGAATGATAGAGAAAAAATATCTCAAGAAGAAGGAAAGAAAATATGAACACAAATATCACAACATTAGCCATTACAAAGTACCCAATTATATATCACAATCCTACATTCACTAAGGTCATCACAACTTCAATTTCCTCTATTACTATTGTTTCAATAGTCTCACCAGAGTCTCTTGTAAGTGTCGGCTACCTCTCCGCTCCTTGCTCTCTTTCTCTTTTTCTATATGCTTATAAATTTGAGAGAATTGAATGATTTCGTGCCAAAATATTTCTAATTTTAGATTTTGAAATGGATAGGGATAAAAGCAAATAAAAAGGGACCTCGATGGTTACTGGAGGATTGATAGGGCTTATGGGAGGCTTCATGTAGGCTTATGAAAACTCATCAGGCAGACTTATGGGTATTTAACTAAATAAGGTCGGGTTGCTTAGTAATAGAAATGTGATTTTAACAATTAGGA
Organism: Hevea brasiliensis; assembly: GCF_030052815.1. NCBI lineage: Eukaryota > Viridiplantae > Streptophyta > Magnoliopsida > Malpighiales > Euphorbiaceae > Hevea > Hevea brasiliensis. Next base: position 35,772,244 of record NC_079508.1, on the reverse strand, counting down.
TTTCAATTTGTTTTCATTATTGAATAATTTTCATAAGGGGAAAAATCAAGATATTCTCTTTGTCAGCATCGTTTGAATTGGATAGTCTTTTAGGCATATTCTAATTTTGATACTCAACCTTCGATTGGATTGTTTTTATTATTGATTGGATTGTCTTTTGGGCATGGTGAGTTCAAATTGATTGCATTCATAATGAAAAAAAAAAGGGAGATGTTTATTCAAATTAATATACATATCAATTGAATTTTAAAGCCTTATTTGCCTTTTATTATGAACCACTGGTGATTTCCTGTGGTTGTTTTGATAGCTATAGCATAGTTTATTTTGTGACATCTTTGACTTTCTTAATTGAGCCAATCAAGGTAATATCACCTATTCATGAGATAAATTAAGTAAAGATTTACTAATCTCTTCTTATATGGTTTGTTATTGTGTTGTGTCTATTTGTTTTGATGGCTTTAGCACCTAGTGTCTCTTCTTGTCGGTAATTTTTGGTCATATGTTAATAAAGTAATTGAAGAAATGAGCAAGATGTTTGAAAAGCATACAATGAGTGGAAGCAAAGGGAACCACTATTGAATGGTAGTTTGATTCGATCAATTTTAAACGGAAGGTAAATCAATGCTTTGTTAAAGGATAATTGTCCTTTAAATTTCTTTTCTTGACATTTAAATATTCTAGTTTTATTCCTTTTGTCCCATTAAGTAAACTTCTTATTATGTTCAACTGAATTGAGTGCTTGTTACATACTTGCTAGTTTGAGATATTTAAACCTTCCTTGTGTGTGTGTATTTGGGATAGAAAGGAGAGGTGGATTGATTGTAAGACTTTTGTTAACTTGTATTTTGTTACAGAATGCACAATGCAAAGCTCTGGACATTTTTAACACAATGGGGCTTTCCAGCTCTATATCGAGACTCATTAAAAGGTAGAATTATGTTGATAGATGGATCAAATGTGTGGGAATGCTCACAACACTTGCCATCTTGTATTTTCTCGTGACTTGGAACAACTAAAATTAATGCTTTTCATGTTTTTAACGGGCATACTTTTACATTGCAAAAGAATTGAATTTGTACAAGGCTTCTGAAAATATAAGATCATATTGGAATGAGTTTATAAATAAAGGCTATTGCACTTTTCCATATTCCTGTTTCATGACTTATATTGTTTGATTGTATTCAAATTTAATAAAGGAATGTTGTGCACCGCGGATGTAACGTCCCAAACTTCTGAGCTCTGAATAGTATCATTTTCAGTCAGTGAATAGTACTATTTAAAGCCGGTTTGAGGACTAAAAATAAGATGAAAATAAATTGAAATAAGCTGAATAAAAATCAAAGTGACCATCGGGTTATGGACTTAATCGGTATTATCAAAAAAGATTAACTACAACCCGATAAAGGGCATTCACTACAAGAGTTGACTTTTGACCTAAATGTTAATTAAAATGAGTGAGATTAAAACATTGAAAAAAAAAAATTAAAAACATGAAAATGTGTAGGAAAAATTTGCATGGGACATATAAGGAATTAATGGAATTGTTATAATAATAATTATAATTAAAATTAATTAAAATAAGACAAATATATATAAGACAGTTAATTAATTCAAGATAAACATCATATTCCTCTTCTTCTTTCTCTTGGCCGAACCATGCTCCATTCTTCCTTCCACCATTTTTGTTCTTCCAATCTCCCATTCCATGCAATTTCTACCATAAAACCTATAGCTACTTAAGATAAAACTTGATATTTGACCTTAATTTGAAGATTGGTAGCAAGAGGATTGAAGGAAATTGAAGAAATTGGAAGCTAGAAATTTGCCTAAGTGAGGTATGTGTACTTCTTGCTTAAATTCTTGTATAATCCTTGAATTTAAGTTGGAATGTGTGGAAATTACAAAGAAAATGATAAAAATCATGTATGAGTGAGGGCATGGAAATTCGGCCAACTATGGGAGTATGAGAGTTACGATGGTTTGATGGAATTAAACATGCCTACTAGTGTAGATTGAGGTGTATACATGCTTTGTATGATTGGAATTTGCTTGGATGTGGAAGATGAGAAATTAGAGTTTGGGAGGAATTAGGATTTTTGTGCTATGAAGTGTAATTAATGTGTATAAGGTCATATAAAGACTAATTGATGTGCATTGAATGAGAATTGATGATGGTTTGGTGAGAAAATTAATGTGAATGACAATGAGACTTGGGTTGTGAATCTGGATAGCATGAGTCTAATAGGTTTGGAGGCTCATAAGTTGAGTTACATGGCTCCAATTAGTGTGAAACCAACTGGAGATGAAACTTAAGATAAAATGTCAAAACTTTCAGGAGACAACCTACCCAGAAAATGACCATAAGTTACCCTAATTAAGGCTTAAATCTGGGTTAGCAATTCTGGACCTGGAGAAAATGATCAAATAAATAGTACATAGTAAATTAGTCATAACTAACTTTAGAAAACTCCAATTTAGGTGATTCTTGAATCTATAGAATTTTGAGACATAGGAGAACAATTCATATGAAGAACTTAAAGCCAAATTATGACCCTAACTTGACTAAATTGCTAGACAAAATTGGTCCAGAAAACCTGTCCTGGTTCTAAAGTGAACCTGAAATCCTGAACATTTACGTATCCGACTAGTTATGGCAATTTTAGTTTTGGCAAAATTGCCATAACTCAAGCCACAAAACTGCAAATGTAGTAATTCTAAAGCCAAACTTCGCCTAAAACATAGGACTACAACTTTTCTCTTTGGACTAGAACCCAGTTCTTAGAGGAAAGTAGGAGAATTATTAGGATAAGTCAGGAATGCCAAATTTGGAATTCCTGCACCTGAAGCATTTTGCCTTATGACCTCTGAATGGTTATCAGGCTATAAATTTCTCTACAAAACTCCAATTGAAGTGATTCAAAATTATTTAGAAACCTAAGATAAAGGCCTAAACTTTGTTTTAAGGACCTGAAGCCAATTCTGAGCCTAAGGTGCTCTGATATTAGTTACAAAATTTGGTGAAATTCTGTAAAAATAACTCTGATATTAGTTACAAAATTTGGTGAAATTCTACAAAAATAAGGAAGGTGCAGGGTTTAGTACCCTGGAATAATACTGAGTAATTTGACCATAACCAGAGTTACAAAACTTCAATTTGTGTAATTTAAAAAGAAAATTAAACCTAAGACATAAACCTACAACTTTTATGAAGAAAGTATGGTCAAACTGTCACTACAACTTGGCCAAATCTAAGAGGAATGTCAAAGTGCAAATTCTAGAACCTATGAAAGGTTCATAAAAAGACTTGGAATGTGATATGTACTTAACATAAATGGTTTAATGAATACATAAATCACATGAATATGTAATTGGGGCTTATGTTCCCATCATGAATGGAATGGAAATGCTATCAACATGAATAATACATGTAATGAAATAATGATTAACTAAAGATGTTAAAGTTGCCCATGTATGCCTAGACATCAATGTATAGGTTGGATCGATTGGCATGCCAATTAGGGACCATAGATGCAGTACTGCCCATGACTTTCTAGCCTACTTCATGAATGATCATTGATAGACAATGTGTGTCTGATATGTTTATTCTTTTGGCTTTATGCCTGACGTGCTGGCAATTTTGCCTAACAGTTTTACTAGCTTTTATGCCTGACAGATGTATACCTTATAGGCACATGGGTTGTCTAACTAGTATACTCCAGCGTATCCAATCTTAACAGTCTGTTAGAGGTTGCATTGGGCATTGAAATAAATCTAATAAGTTAAATATTAAAAGAGGATGAAAAAGATTCCAAATGAATTAAATGCTCCTAAAGATCAACAAAATGTGTATGACTCATAATAAATCGAAAATGCATCTCTTTTCTGATACTACAAAAATGCATCTCTTTTCTGATACTACAAACTTGAAATATTTATTTTTATTTGTCTAGTTCATTTTTATTTTATTATTGCACCACTAAATAATATGCTTAATGTGATGGATTTTCCTCGTATAAGTACTAGAGATAAAGCCCAGTAGACATCGGACTAGGATTTGGAGATCCGATCTACAGTAGTATTGTGTCACCTCATCTCAGCACTTTTGGTAGGGCCCATAGAGCCATGGTATTTTGTCATTGTACATTGTAATTAAATATAAAATTTGTAATGTAAATTCTAAATTGTGTAATAATAACTTGTACATTTATGAAGTCAAGTATGTATATCTTGCAAATCAATGAAATGGAAAAATTTCATGTATGGGATAATGAGTGTGAATGATGAAAAAGTGGTTGTGATAGTGAATGATGGAAGTAGAAAGTTGATATGGAATTGTTTTAAACAGGTGATTGATTTTAACAGGTCAAATGCTAAGAAATTAGGGAAAACTCTAGCAGTTTCTCCATTTAAATATTATTATTTAAATAAATATTGTGATTTTAAATAACAATGGAACCAAAATTAATAATGAAAAAAGCAAGATCAGATAAGGTGTTTCGACATAGTATGTGGCATTCCTTGCTCGACTACACTGTAGATCGAGTAAGGGGTGTTACAGCGGAAGTATGTAAACTATAAAGAAATAAAGGAAATACATAAAACATCAATATTTATGTGGTTCACCCTCTTCACATAGGGTTACATCAATGCACATGTCATCTTCCACTATTAATAAATAAATCAATCAATTACAAACTCAAAGTTAACTACCCATCTAATTACACTCAAGAGATCCCACTGCAAACTACTAATAGTAAATAGATTAGTTAGTCTCTCTCGATCTCCTCTAGACTTAACCTAATATATTTTGTAACGCTCTCACTTTGGTAGTTCCGTACATTCTGCGTTTCCGGTGACTAATATCCATTCGGACAATCAGGATGTCTGGAACTACACTTAAACTAGAGTGAGGAGCCATAAATTAACTAAATAAAGATCAAGTAAAGTTGAAGGAAAATAAAAGAAGTGAAGTACAAGTGGGTTAAATAAGCATCAGTCCACAGTGATGAGTAATCCTACTAGGAAGCAACTGTGGATTCAGTTGCCATCCCAAATTAATGAGGAACCCTGTGAGACATTTATTTAAGACTTAATTTAGGGATTAATGGAAATGAATATGTCAAGGAAATGAAAGAAAACCAATGCCAATTGGTAAAGACGGACTATAACCTGATGAAGGGCATTTTGGTCATTTCACTTGAAGAGCTGACTTTTGACCAAAATATCACATGAACTAAATGATATTAAAGTGTTGAAATAAACTTTAATTAAGTGGAAAAGAGTATATATATATGAATGCAAATAATAGATAAAAGATTAAGAAAAGTAATTACAAATTTAAATAAAATTAAATGAAAATTTTGCCTAATAAGACAAACCAATTATTTAACATTAAAAATAACTTAAATATCTTAAAAATTAGAAAACCATTCAAATTTCTTCCTCCTCCTTCAAGTTGCCATCCCACTCTCTCACGTTTCTCTCAAAATTTCTCCATTGAAGCTTATGCAAAAGCTTGAAAACTTAGATCTTCTCCACCATTTTCTTTAGGAAATCCATAGAAAACCCTAAATTGAAGTGTGATTTGAAGAAAGCTCCCAAGAAATCAAGAGAATTTAGAAGCTTAGAAGAAAGGAAAATTCTGCCAAGGTGGGTTCAACAAGAGAGTGAAGACTTTGGATGAGTTGAAGATGGATTGAAGTTGAAGAGAGCATTGTAAACAAGGTTAGTGCTATGATTTCCTTCAATTCTTAAAGTTTTAAGAAATTTAGTTAAGGTTTGTTAGGTTTGGAGATTTTCTTGTATATGCCCTATTTATTGTAATTAATTATGGTTATTTGGATGTGGGGCTGTTGGAATATGTAAGGGAAATATCAAAACAATTGATGGAATATAAGTGTGTATAGTGAGACAAATTCTGGATAGCATGAGTCCAGTGTGTTCAATTTCCTCTAAGTTGAGCTACACAACTCTAATTGAAGTGAAATCTAAGCCAAATTAAAGCTAAGACATACAGCTACAACTTTTGTGTTTTGGCCCAGGCCAAAATCCTAGGGCAAATGGGTTGAATTGCTAGGACAAATGCCAAACACTGAACTAGAATTTTTTGGAATTCCAGCAAATTGCCCTTTGACCTTCGTGTGATGATTAAGGTATAACTCTCATTATATAACTTCAAATGAGATGATTCAAAATGATCTGAAAACCTAAGACATAGGCCTACAACTTTAGTTTAGAGATGATACCCAAATTCTATGTGTAAGACCCTGAAATGTTAAATGCAAAACTAACCTGAAAACCTAAAAACTCAGAAGGTGCAGGGTCTGTGAGTAAGGGTTGATCAATTAGCCATAACTCACACTACAAAACTTCAAATTGAGTGATTCTTGAACCTATATAGGCATAGGGGAACGATTCATATGGAGGACATGAAGTCAAATTGTGACTGTAACCTATCCAAAATGGCTTGATAAAATAGTTTAAGAAACCTGTCCTATTCTGGACTAACCTGAACCCAAAATTGGTCACCGGACTAGTTTTGGTAAAATGGCTATAACTCAAGCTACACAAATGCAGATTGAGTGATTTCAAAGCCAAATTAAATATAATACATAAACCTACAGCTTTCATGAAGAAAGTATGGCCAAATTGATTCTGTATCTTGGCCAAATCTATGAGGAAAGTTAAAGTACCAATTCTGAAATTCATGAAACATTCAAAAAATGACTTGAATTGTAATTTGTATTTAACACCAATGGTTTGATGAACATATATACGTTGTGAATATGTGATTGGGACTTATGTTCCCATTATGATTGGAATGATACATATGATGAGATAAGAAGAACATTGAATAACTAAAGACGTTAAATTGCCCATGTATGACTAGACATTAGTGTATGAGTTGGATAGATTGGCATGCCAAGAAGGGACGAGTTTAGCAGTACTGCCTATAGCTTTTAAGCCCTATTATATTGCATACCTGGCAAACATTCATAAGTCTAATGGTATGATGACCCGATGCATTGAGTGTCCAGTACTAGTTATGATTATTCCACATCTATGACTATTTTGGCTCTTAAGCCATTCTATTGCATACCTGGTAGACACTATGTGTCCGATGGTATGACGGCTCAAGGTACCGAGTACCTAGTGCTAGTAAAACTTGCGTATCTAGTCTAGTCAGTTCTGTTATAGGTTGCTTGGGCATTAAAAAGAGTTAAGAAGATTGAATATTAAACAAATGAATAGAAAAGATCCCAATGAAATAATTGCTTTTAAAGATCAACAAAATGTGAAATGACTCATAATTAATTAGAAATGCATTACTCTTATATTGCTACAAACATGAAATATTTACTTTTATTTGTATAGTATATTTCCATTCTATTATTGCACCATTAAGCAGAAATGCTTAGCGTGATGGTTTCTCCTCGCGTAAGTCCAAACGATAAGCCCAATAGAGATTGGATAGGGAGTTTTGGGGATTGATTTGCAGTAGTGATTGTCGTCACCTCCACATACCATTTGGTAGGGACCATCGACTCATAAATCATATATTTTGTAATTAAATATCAAGTTTGTCATTTAAATTCTGAATTGTATAATAATTTTGTACATTTATGGAAACAATTATGTATATCTTGTAAATAAATCAAATGAATGTTTAATGATATGGATTGTGATGGAAGTGGATATGGATGAAGATGAGATTATTAATTGAAATTATAGAACATATTGAAATTTTAAATAGGTAAATATCTTAACAGGTCAAATGTTAATAAAATAGAAAAAACTCTGGCAGTTTCTCTGTTTAAATATTTTGATTTAAATAAGAATGGAATTAAAATTAAAAATGAATAAAGCAAGATAAAAAAAAAAAAGGTGCTCCGGCACAGAATGTGGAATTCCTTGCTCGACTACACTATAGATCGGGTAAAGGGTGTTACATATTTACTACTTTAACTACTTTATACGGCACAAAAGGTGCATTCAACCACAATAAGCCATAATCCCTCCCTCTTATATTATGCCCATTCTCCATAGTAGGTTGAAGCCTCTTTCCTTTCATGGAACTACAAAAGGTAAGAGCTCTTTATCATTGGGTAAAGCCAAATCCTCAACAATTAGCAAAGCCACTTTTTGCAACGGGCAAAAACCCCTCTCCATAAGCAAAGCCAAATAATATTTTTACTATTCTCCTATTTGTAGTGTTAATTCCCTCAATCCTAATCTAATTAGAAATTTCACTCAATTTAGGAATAATATTAAAATAGGAGTTTTACTCTAGTATAATAAATAATCTTCTATCCTATTAAGAAATATTTCTCCCACTCAAATTAGGAAAAGGATCTTTCAAATCAATTAGGATTTTGAGTCATAAATCTAACAATTTTCACCTTGACTCAAAATTCATCAACCATTTCAAACCTTGATATTTTTGGGTGTCATCAAATCATCAATTCTTCATGCTTGAGCTTGAACCCTTCAAATTTTCAGTTTTTTAATCTCCATCATGGGTGTAACTTACTTCTTTCTTTAAAAAATCTTTATGTCATCAATTTTCTTGATTTTGCATCAAGAGCCCCACCTCAATTTCAACTTTCCACTGCATTGAGCTTGCATCTTTCATGTTGTGTGTGCAACTTCTACATGTTACAACAGCTCCACCTTCAACCAAACTCACTAAGATTATCTCCATGCTCCAATACCAATTATTGTGCACCGCATAAGCATGTACACTACAAAGAAATAAAGCAAATGCACAAAATACCAATATTTATATGGTTCACCCTCTCCACACAAGGCTGCATTTACAAGCATGTCATCTTCTATTATTAATAAACCAATCAATCAATTATAAGCTTAAAGCTAACTACCCATCAACTCAATTACACGCGAAAGATCCCTCTACAAACTACTCGTAGTAAATACATTGGCTAGTCCCTCTTAGTTTTCTCTAGACTTAACCCAATATATTTACTACTTTAACTACCTTATACATCACAAAGGGTGTGTTCAAACATAATGGGCTATGATCCCTTCCTCTTGGATTATGCCATTTCTCCACCTTAGGCCGAAGCCTCTTTTCCTCTATGGAATTGTAGTGGGCAAGAGCCCCTAATTAATGGACAAAGTTAAAGCTTCAACAATTCGCAAAGCCACTATTTATAATTGGCAAAAGCCCCTCTCCATGAGCAAAGCCAAATAACATTTTCACCATTCTTCTATTTATAGTATTAATTTCTTAAATTCTAATTTAATTAAGAATCCCACTCAATTTAGTAATAACACTAAAATATGAGTTCTACTTTAATATAGAAAATAATCTTTCATCTTATTAATGAATATTTATCCCACTTAAATTAGAAAAATGGCCTTCTAATTTAATTAGGATTTTGGGTCATAAATCTACAAAAAAATTTACAACTCGAGGGAATGGACAAGTCTATTTGTTGCTATGTTTGATAATTTTTTGTCAAATATTTGATAAGAATTTCGAATACGTGCTTTTCAATACTTTACTTGATATATTGAAGGTATTCCAATTGAAAGATATAGAGAAAATAAATCATCTCATATAAATATTATTAATTAGTGATCAAGTTACATGTAGTTTAATATCACATAGAAATTAATTTTTAATAATTGTTCATATTTTTAAATTAAGTAAATGAAGTATTAGTTTAATAAATATTTTGTTTGAAAGATTTCATTAATGTTTATTAACATTTCATCAATAATTTTTTTAATTAAATACTTTTCATTATGTAAATTGAATATAATTATAGAAAATTAACAAGAATAAAATAAATTGTTAATTAAATTAAAATCATATGTTTATAGTTATTGTCTTTTTTTGTCATTTTGCCTTTAACAACATTTTAAACAATAATTTTAACCAAATACATTATAAACAACTTTTTGATTAACAACAACTTTTTTTCTTTTATTACCAAACAGTTTAAATGCTTTTTCAAAACAGTAGTTTTGTCATCAACAGTTTTAAAACAACAACATCAGAATTAAACAGTAACGCTAAACACGCCCTTAACCTTTCTTATTCAATTGATCTTTTTAAGAAAATATGATATTTTTTAGCAAATAGAATTCAATAAAAGTATATATGAATCTGATTATGTGCCATATATATATATATATAATTTTAAAGCTAAGTAATTTCACTAAAATCCTTTTTCTTCTTGGATAGTGTTTGGTTCATATCAAATACAAATTTAAAATTCATTTCAACCCTCTCTCTCTCTCTCTCTCTCTCTCTCTCTCTCTCTCTCTCTCTCTCTCTCTCTCTCTCTCTTTTATTTTTTTTTCCTTCAACAATTCCTAGACACATGTTCGTTTGGAACGATTTTTGGGCATATTCCTCAAATCTATCCTTGTTGATAGATCTCAAATTTTTGTGATTTTTTTTTTCTCTTTTAATGGAAATTTTATTTATTTTCTTTGGTAAGATGTTTTATTTTTGTGGAAAAGAGAACTCTATGAGGAGTTGAGATACATACCCTTCCTTCAATATGTTATCTAAATATGGAAGTCATCTGATGGACCTATAAAAAGGCCATGGAGTCAAAGAGTGATGTCTACAGCCTGCCTATTGGTCAATTTACATGCTTTGTCATCACTATCGGATCTTTCAAATTCTTTATATTATTTTTTTATATAAATGGTTAGTTTTTGTATATAAAAATATAATATGTTGATTTATACTTGTCTTTTATGCTCTATTTCTAATTAATGAAATATTTTTTATTTCAATAAAATAAAAGATATGGCACTAATTAAAATACAAAATTCAATTGAATTTCATATAGTTCATGTTTGTTATAATTTCATAATTAATATTTATTCATTCTCACTTCCTAAACTACTCTTAGTAATAAAATAAAAAAAAACTATAATTTCTTTTCCTATCAAAAAAAACTTGTATCAAATAAATTTATAATAATCAATAAACACACAAATCAATTAATAATAATAATATATAAGGGTCTATTTAACAAAATAAATATATAGTTTCATCATCTAAATGTGTTATGGTAAAGTAAGGTAGGAGAGAATGGAAGATGAAGAATAAATGGTAAGAGATAGAGTGGATATATGTTTGTGAGAAATACATGGGCATTTTAGTCCAAAAAATTTTATTATTTTACATTTGTGGAATTTATTTCAAATTTCATCAAATTTTATGGGAATTGGTGTTAGCTATAACTAATTCCATATAATTTAATTCTAAAATTTTTATGAATCAAACATATGATATATGAAATTCAATTGAACATTCCAGTAAAATTTTGTAAAATTCAATTGAACCAAATTCAATTGACAATATCTTTGGGTATTCAGACCAAATACTTTTTCACCAAACTCACCATGGAGGATATGGGGTTCTAAGTTTGGACGTGAGATTATAAGTTTGTTGATATACTTGATACATCTACTCTTTTGATGAGCTATTTTTATAAATATGGGATTAGAGTTTGTGATTTAATATGAAACGTTACTTTTTGTTCTTGATTTCTTTAATGAGCTAAAGCTCTTTTAGCTTAAGAGTTTGTTGATTAATGTAAAGGCATGGACTTGGTGAAGGATGAGGAAATCAAGTCAAGTGATGTGACTAAGGGAGAGGGAACCAAGGGCCACGTCACTTTCTCTGCCATTGGTAGCTAATGCGAGGATAGGAATAAGAGAATTTAGGTAAGCCGCACTAAATAATTGAAGGGCTTTGAGTGGTGGCAGAGTTGGGCTTAGGAACTTAAATGATGAGAGTTTGAACACCACAACATCCATCATCATCTATGACAAGTAAACTTGGGATCAAATAAAAAAAAAGAACTTAAATCTCTCTCTATGTGTTTTTATTATTATAGTCCTTAAGTGTTTATTTCCCATAAAATTTTGAAACAAATCCACAAAAACTAAATATTTGAATTTCTATATAGAAATTGAACACCCCTAACATATACCCCAAAAAGATGCAACTTTAACAACAAAGAAGATACCTGGAAAACACTTTTTCTCTCTACCGTAATTTCCTAGTTACTTTACTTTGAATTTTTTGGGCAACCATATCAATAAGTATCACTTATAAAAAATCTTAATTAAAAAAATATATTCATAGTCATAATTGCAAGAAAGAAAAAGTGAAGTGGATATGGAGAGCGATACTAGAGATTTAGCAAATTGCATGTAGATCAAATGCAAAATGTTAAGATGATAGAGGTAGAATTGAAATTTGGTAGAGTGAAATCTATTCATTCAAGTTACCTTCTATTGATTATGGCAATTTCATTATTTAGAAGAGAGAACAATAAAGTTAAGAATTAAAGAACGATGGTAACTTGTGAGAGAGACCAAGAGACAACGAGAGGTAGAGGGAAAGAAAGGGAGCTTTGATTTTCTAGGAAATAAGAGTTTGAACTGTTCCCAAAAAGTTTTTACTAATATTTTTTCATCCAAAATTTTAGGTGCAGTGCCACACAGTTTTTTATTTTTTTTCATTTTGAGCAGTGAATTTGTGAAATTCTCCACAACACATATCAAATTTATGGCGAACAAATGTTTTGCCACATATTTGGTCCATTACAACATCTACAATGATGAAATAAAATTTTCCACTAAATTATCACCACAAAATATATAATTTATTATAGAGTGTAGGGATATTTAAAGTATCCTTATGCTGATAAAAGTAAAAGAATTTGTGTTGGATATAATAAGATAAATCACAGAAACACATGTATCAAAATTCATGTTGAAAAACCTATTTATTGTTATACAAAGATTGTCCCTTAATTCATATCTCTTGAAAAAAAGTGAAATATCCATATGTTATTAATAAATAAGTTCACCCCAATCAGGTTATATTTCCTTTATGAGAGGAGATGAATTCAAATGTGTGTGTAAGTGTGTGTCAAAGATAGAATTCACTCCATAAGATAAAACCATTACATGGCCCAAGGCCTGGGTACACATAAGGCAAGGGCTCAAGGCTTAAAACAAAAGGGCAACCAGAGACCCAACAAATCTAGCTCCTAACTACTAGAAGGCCTAAAGGCCCAAAAGCTAAAACCCTTAAAACTAAGGAAAATGGTAGAATGTAGCATAGTCTAGCCACCATTTATGTAAAACCCCACACCTAGGATAGTCAAAATTCATACCCGAAGAAGGCACACCCCACGAAGTTCTAAAGAGAAGAAAGGCTAAAGAGAGAGCTGCATTTGAGAAGAGAACAAGAAAAGAGGGATTAAAGGGTTAAATGCCTGTCTAGACAAGTTTGGCCATCGAAGTTGTTCTAGAACATAATATAAAACCTGAAACTTAGAGAGTCCCACCAGCCCACTCCCTCATTTCCTCCATTTCTCTCCCTCCTCTTAACTCTCCCTCTTTTTCCTTTAACACTTGTGTAATACCCTCATATTAGGCAGTACAGTATAGTCTACTGTTCCCACGACCGATGTCTGTCCGAACAGTCAAGATGTGTAAAACCATATTTAAGTCATCTAGAAAAGTCATAAATAAAAATAAATAGCCATTTCATGATGATGAAATAAAAATTAAGAAAACAAAGCATAAAGGGTTAAATGAGCTGGGTCACAGCGATGAGTGACCGTACCGGGAAGTGACTTCAAGGTCTGTTGCAACCCTAAATTTGTACAGGACATTGTAACACCGCGGTCCAAAGAATTATTGCGAAGCTAGTGGAAATGAGAAAATCACAGAAAAGAGTTGAGAATTAGGTCAAATAATTAGATCAGGGTTCAAGAAGAAATACAGTGTTATTGGTAAACCAGATCAGACCGACGATGGGCAATTGGTCAATTCACCATTAGAGGTGACTCTTGGCCTAAATGTCCAATAAAATGTAAGAAATTAAAATTTTGAAATATATATTTAAATTGGAGAAGTTATGGAAAAAGAAATGAAAAGAAAAGAAAAGAAAAGAAATTAAAATAACTCTTTATGACATCATTAGAGTGACATAAGCATGACTCTATAAATAATTTTAATTTCTCATAAATTAATTGTAGGGATAATTATGTATAAATAAGAATAAAAATAAAAAGAAAACAAAAATTTTCCTTCTCCATCACCCCATTGCCGTCACTCCTCTCTCTCATCTCTCTCTCTCATTTCTTTCAAAACCCACCATTAAAGCTCACTTAAAGCTTTACTAAACCCTAAATTATGTCCTAAATCCCTCATAGAAATTATAGAAAACCCCAAGTTGAATTTCAAGAGAAAGATTAGAACGAAAAGAATTGAAGAAAATTGAAGAAAATTGAAGATAAAATTCTGCTCAACAAGTAAGTCCCTCTTTCCAACTTAGATTGAATAAAATGCATAGGAATGAACTTGAATAAGTAGGAAATTGCATAGAAAATCAAGAAACTACTCGTGTATGAAGCTTCATGAATTTTGGCCAGCATGTAATTAATTAGGGTTTGATAGAATTTGTTGGAATTAAAAGTGTAGATGAGCTTGAATGAGTGTATAGATGTGAAGTATGCATTTTAATTTCATGAATTGAACTAATTACAAAATTAGGATTCTTGACCTTAGGGAAATTGGGGAAAAATTTGGGGGTTTTTGAAATTGAAGCAATTTAACCTAATTGAGACTCAATTTGGACAATTGGTGGGAATTAGAGTGTGTTTGAATGGTGAGAATTGAAAGTGAATACTAATTGGTAAGGGTCCAATTCTGGACAGCTTGACCATGGTTCACTTAAAGGACCAAAATTGAAATTCTATTACTCTAATTGGTGTGAGGCCAATTGGAGATGAAAATTAAGACATAATGCAACAATTTTTGTACAGAAACCTTGCCCTGAAAATGAACTTAAGTTAGTGAAAAATTAGGTCAAATCCGGATTAGGCACACTGCCACTGTACAGAATTGACTATATGAACAGTACTTGTTCAAATTGTCATAACTTGGTGTAGGAAGGTCCAAATGACCTGAGTTTTATACCAATGGAAAGCTTTCATGAAGAACACAAACCCAAATTCTGACAATAACCTAGTCAAATTGCCAACCAAAGTTGGTTCCTCAAATCTGCCAGACCAAAATTGTGCCCAAAAATTCTGGGTTTGGATCAATCTGGCCAGCCTTAGAAAAAGAGGCATAACTTGAGCTACAAGACTCCAAATTGAGTGATTCAAAAAGAAAATTAAAGCTAAGACATTAAGGAACAACTTTGAGGAAGAAAGTGTAGCTAAATTTTCACTGTAGACATGGTCAATGGAACAGTAAACTTGGGTAACCAAAACTAAATTTTTGGAAATACATCAAGGGAACTTTGAAATTCAATTGACAACCAATGCCAATAAAATTAAGATCCAAAATGTAGTATATGGGTACAATTAGAACTAGTATACCCATTAGGTATGAAAAAGTCAACATTTTGCCCAATTAGTTAAATGAATAGTAACTCCATAACTCTAAATACAAGAATTCAACTTATAAGACCTAATAGGTAAATTTAGTATGCAAAAAAATGAAATTATTAGAATTAATTATTAAAAATGGTTTGAATGGATACTGAAACACCTTAAAATTATGTGTTTTAGTTGGAGAGGGGTCTTCAAAGGAAAAAAGAAAATTGGATTAAATCAAGTCAACAAAAGAGGTTTGTGCACAACTAGTCTTTAATTTATAAATGATTTACATATTTTGAATGATTAAATGATTTTATTGCTACATAATTTATGTTTATCAAATCATGATTTTATCTCAACAATTATTGAATAGTGTCAAGAGTAAATAAATTTGGTTTCGGAAAAATTGTGATTGAAATGAGTTTTGCATGGACAATGGAAATTATAAATTGAATTGTGACATGCATGGGAAAATATTGACTTTTGAGATCGACATGCAAATGAATTGAATTGTATTGTGATTTTATGCTCCCAAAATGGGGCAATGAATGTTCGAATGTTATGTTGTATCTCACTACTAATGCTCGACATGGTTACTACCCATCCCTCATTTGTTGAGGAGACACTGGTGTTAGCTTTGTTTTTATTACCATGATAAGTGCACATTGATGATTAGATCTTCCTCTTATCATAGGTTAGATCTAAGTTGAAGATGGCCCTTTTCGGAATTTAATTTATTATGGTGTTATGGATGGAATATGCACGATTCGATCTCCCCGACCATAGGGAGTGAGAATCACTTTGAAGATGGCCTTTACGTATTAGTCTTGCATGAAGTTAGTGAGAATAAAAATGGTTTTAGGAAGTGAGCAATGGAAATTTTAAAAAGGATAATTATGCATAAATGATTTAAAAGAGATTATTTATTTTAGTTTATTAATATTTTTATGCTTTAATTTATTTTGTAAAATTTAATATTTATTTCCATAATTGATGGGAATATTTCAAATGCCCATTTATGAATTGGTAAATTTTACTATTTGATTATTGTCATTCAAACGAATGATTTACAGCATTGAAAATGTTGATTTGGATTTTTTAAGTTATGATGAAAGTGAATATTTCTAATCTTTTTGTTATGATTTTGTGAAAGCATAGTGCATTGCATTTTAATTATTAGTTGTGCACCACTGAGTTCACCGCTCAGCGATAGCTTTGTATGCTGTCGCAGGTGAAAGTAAGGACAAAGCAGCTAAGTGAAATCACTAGAAGCTGTGACTTGAAGACCAGTGAAAAAAATAAAATTTCAATGTATTATAGGTATATTCCTATGCATTAGATTTTGAAGTAATCATGTAATTATATGTATATAATTTCATTCCAGCAGTTGTATAAACCCTTTTGTAATATTAATTTTGGAATGTAATCAAATACAAATTAGTGTAATATTAATTCGAGATTTTATTTATTTGTATATTTTTGAAAAAAATTAACTTTATTACTCCAATGAATGAAATGTTTAAATTTCTTTCTAAGTTTTGTGAAGGATGAATTATTTTCTTTGTAATGGGATTTATGAGAATGAAATGAGATGTTTCAATGCTTGAATTAATTCAAATTGAGTTTGATCGTGTATTGGGTTGCTTGTGTTGATTTGTGAAATGAAATTGAATAATAGAGTTTGGGATTTAAATGCATGTTGAGAGTGTTTTTCACAGATTATTAAAGAACTGTTTTCTTAAATTATAGACGACACTCTGCCGAAATTTTCGTGAAATTTTCGTAACACCAATTTTAATCAAAGACTTGATTCATGATCAAAATTTCAATTAAAGGCTTTTTAATAAATATTTAACGTTCCCACCATCTTAAAAATAGATGAAAATTATTTTAAAATCTCTTGTAGTATATTTAATGGGTTACCGATAGACGAAGTTCGGTAATTCATTAGGTATACTACGAGATCATGTTATGTCTTACGGAGAAGTAAGGTGTGACACCTTAGCCCTAAAACTCTTTAGCCTAATTACTCCATGAAGGAGAACCACTCTAAAACCATAAAAGGGTAGGGAATACCCTTTTTCTCCTTTCTTCGGTGGTTTAAAGAAGAAGTAAGAGAAACTTCTCCCTTGGAAGCCATTGCAAATGAGGTAAGTTTGCTTCCCTTTCTTCTTAACCTTTTTAATGGTTTTAAGGTAGTATTTTGTAAAAAAAAAATGTTTTAGATTGAATTTAAGGTTGCTTTAGGGTTTAGAATGAAAAATAATTAAATTTAAATTAAAATGAAGAGATTTAAGTAAATGAATTGTATTCATATTCGTTTAAAGTCTAAAAATGGTACAATGGATCTAGAATGAGAACCTTAGGACTTATTATTGGGATTTGACGGTTGAAACCTTAACTTTTGCACTGTAGATAGATTCTAGAAAATTCTAGGTTCAATAACCGATTCATGTGAACAATCATGTAAACTGTGCATGGTAACCTTCGGCCACCAAACTAGCACTAATTAAGAATCCCAATTGTCTAATTAGTTTTGTTTAAATCCTAAACTAAGATTTTTTATAACCTTTGTAGACTTGGAGACAAGGCTTAAAATGCCAATAAGTAAGGATTTAGGGCTACAAAGTAGTAGGTAAAGTAGAGGAGTCCAACAACTACAGGCGAGTAAAACCTACTAAACTCATTCAAAATAAATGTTTTCTCATTACATACATGTACATGCATTACTTAATTGTGTTGTGTGGTAATTCATGGATGACCCACTAGTTTTCCTTAGGAAAGTAAAGAAAATGAAATGCACACATGCTAGATGGACTTACTGTAACACCCCTAATTTTTAAATTTATTATTTTGTAGTAAATATTAATATTTTATTTTATTTAAATTTTAGGAAATTATTTGAAATTTTTCAGATTTTAGAAAATGGGTTCGATTTTTCGAAAATATAAAACTTTGATGATTTTTAAAAATTAATTTAAAGACCACATGGTAAAACTAAAAATATATTTGGACTCTACGAATTTTTCTGAGTTTTCTAGAATTTTTTCGAAATTTTTGGGCCTCGTTTTCGGTCCCAAGGCAGAGTAAAAATTTAAAATTTTATATTCTGAATCGGACCGATCGAATCGAACCGGCCTTTTCTTTTTCTTCTTCCCTCTCTCGCGCGCACCTGATGTCTCTCCTCTCTCTCCCATTTTCTCTCTCCTCTCACCTCCCCTAATCGCGCCGCTGCCACCCCAGCCCTCCCCACTCGCCGGCCCGCTGCCACCCCAGCCCTCCCCACTCGCCGGCTGACGCTACAGGCGGTCGAAAATGACGCGCGAAGTTCCCCCTGCGCGTGCGATGTTTCGGCTTCCCAGTCAAAATCCGGCTGTTCCAGCCACCGTTTGGGCCGAGTCTTATGTCAAAACTCTTCTACACTTCAAGAGCTTTCCATAGACACTAAGAACACCAAAATCCATCGAGCGGTTTACCCAATTTTTGTCCGGAAAGTTTTAGCCCATTTCGATTTTTGGGCTAGATTTCTCGCAAACCGTGAACCCCACTTGAAAACCGAGAGTACCAGAGCGCTCCACTCGTCTAGAGCTTCGTGGCAATATAAATTTTAAAATTTTTCTACACTGTTTTTTTGGTGGGTCCCACGAAGCTTCGTAGTATTTTTCCGAGCACTAGATGAGCTTAGAAAATTTTGTAAAAATTATATACTAACCCTGTGTTGTGGGCTTCGTGTAGGTACCTTCAATTCGTGAAAATTCAACAGTTGCCCAAGTCTGTAAATTTCTGGCCAGACAGACAGGGTACCAAAAAAGTCTTAGAATTTGGTCGAGATTTTGGCTACCCCACCGTTGTCAGACATCCCAAGCGCGTCCCCGAGGTTGGAATCGACATAGGTAAACCCGAACCTTACTTTTTCTTAATTGTCTAGTGCTTGAATTGAATTAAAAATTCATAAAATATTCATGGTAGCTTAGAAAATTATAATTCCTTTTACATTAGTTTAGTAATATTGCTAAGAACCACAGGGCAAAGTTTTAAAATTTTTAGAGCTTATCTGGGTAGTTTTTGCAAAAGGGTCAATTATAAGACTAAAATATAACTTTACATATTGTGATTGATGACTGTTTGGATGGGCCCAGGAGGGGCTGTGTGATGTGATTGAGTTGTGGGTATATGATTTATGAATATAGAAGTGCGTTTTAAGTCCTTTTGCAGGTTGGGTGGGTTCTAGGTATAGGGGAGATTCTGCCAAATTTTCGGAACGACTTAGGACATCTTTGATCTTTTTCTTAGTTTGTATTGGGTCAAATGTATTAAATAATTGTAATAAAATTATCAGGTGAGCCGGAATAGCCTTCCTCCTCCGCCCAGCCATCACAGTGACTGCGGTTAAGTCTGTGAGTAAAATATTAATTTTAATTATAATTTCAATATTATTATATGTTTAGGCATGCTCATGCATTACTTATATGTATATATCTATTTAGTTAAACATTAGGCACGTTTTATATTGCATTCTTAATTGATGAATTGCCATGGGTGTTGTTTGTGGTAATTTGAAACAATGTGCGTGCGTTGGCGTGCGTGTGATATGATACTGGATATGGACAGGACGGGTAGACACGGCTTGAGGGATACTCGCTGGGACCCGGTCCTTCGGGGTAGACACGGCTTGAGATCTTTGCTGGGACCCTGTATTTGGTTTATTAAGAGAAAGTCTAGCTTTAGATCTTCACTGGCAGAGGTTGGATTAAGAAGGCTGTATAGGGGATCAGCTCCAGTATATGTATTGTTTGACGTTATCGGGTGTGTGAGTGCTCCAAATTACCTTTTTGCTGTTATGATGTGAAAATATTGATGATGTTGCATTTTACTCCACATGGTGCATTAGCATTAGATAGCTATAGAGATTATGGTTAAAATTGATATTTTACTCTCTGAGTCGAACACTCACCCCTTTTCACCTTATTTTTCCAGTATACAGGAGATTTCTTGTTGAGTTCTAACCTACCTCTCTCCCTCGCAAGTCATCTATTAATGTCTGTAATATTTCTATAATTCTGTTAACTCCTAGATTCCGCATGTGTTAGAAATATTTATTTAATTTGGATCTGTAATATATTTGCCATGTTGGACTTGTAAACTTATTAAATACATGTATGTTGGACTGGAAGAGGGAGCCGAGCTCTCATTTATTTTTATGGCATCATGATTATATGGAGAGTAAGCTGAGCTCCCCAGATGATTATATATTGTGTTTACAGGTCGGGTGAGTCAAAAACTCCCCGTTGTATGGTCCATTTTATGGCCGGACTCTGTCCGATTGAATTCTTGAAATTAGGCCCAAATGGGCCTTAGAGTTAGGTTGAGGAATAGTTAGGCTTACTACGGGTCTCGGGGGCTTTAAGCTGGCCCAGATCCTAGTGCCGGTCCGGCCCATAGGTTGAGTCATGACAAATGTGGTATCAGAGCTTAGGCTCCAGATTCATAGGGAATAATTATCTAAAGTGTTGGGAAGAGTCTAATAGGAGTCACATGCAGAAAATAGGGTCCACATTCGTCTTGCATTGTCATCTTTGCTTCAAGTTTTTGCTTCATATATTGTGTGTAAATATGAGTCTATAGAGCTGTGTAACATGCCATTTTGAAATTTTGTGGGCTAATGCTGCTGAATTTTAGAAAAATGCGTAAAAGCAGGAGAGCTACCACTGTACCAAAACCAGATGTGCCTTAAGAGTTGTCGGCACAGGATGAGGCGCCTGCCCCGAGGAGGCGGGGTAAGAGGCCTAGAGCTGCTCAAGTAGAAGAGCAGCCGCCACCAGTTCAGGATCAATCTTTTATGGCGTAGGGTCCCATGGACCCAATGGCAGCTACTCTAGCTGGTTTGCAGAGAACCATCGATATGATGGCACAGTATATGGTCTACCCTCTCCAACAGCAGCAGCCCACCGCACCAAGAGGGGAACCTTGTAAACAAATAATTAATTTCAAGAAGTTGGTGCCGAATACTTATGATGTGTCAGACGATACTTATTGGTTTTTGGATTCCTGCAAACAGGCAGGAATGAAGTTGCAGTTGACTGATAGGAGGCTTATAGAGTCTGTGCAGCATGTATTGGGGCCAGTGCCAAGACAGTAGATGACAGACTACGTACTACCTCGTATTGAGGGTTTGTCTTGGACTCAGTTTGTGGAACTGTTTATCAACAGGTTTATGCCATAAAGCTTCAGAGATCAAAAGCAGTGGGCCTTTGAGGCCTTAAGGCAGAATGACAGGTCTATAGATGAATATGCTACAAAATTTCTAGAACCGAGCAGGTATGCCCCTACAGCAGTGGCTACAGAAAGTATGAAGGTAAAAAGGTTCCTAAAGGGGCTGGACAGGAGGTATGCAAACCTGGCCATGATGACTGATCAGTCTTTTGATAGGGTAGTTGATCGAGCCCGACAGATTGAGATTAGCTATACAGGAGATGACAGTAGAAGGGCAAAGAAAAATAGAGTAAAGGGTTCTTCAAGTGTTCCCCATATAGGTACTATGGATAGCGAAGGCCAAAGTCATTATAGAAGAAGAAATAGGAACAAGAAGAGTGGTTTTAGACACAAATCTCGAAAATTCAAACCAGGGTACGGATCCAACAGTGGTCACAGTTTGGAATACAGCAGTTCTGGGTCTGGTTCAGGATCCTCCTTTGCACCTTGCGCACAATGTGAAAGAGGACATTAAGGACCTTGTATGATGGGTTCAGGAGTATGTTTCAGGTGTGGCCAGCCGGGTCACTTTGCTAAAGAATATCCAGTGTTCAGCGAGCCACAGATGGGATCACAAGGTTCTGTTGCAAATGTTCCTCGTCAGCTGTATCCTGGTGCTTCCAGCATGGCAGGCAGTTTGTTCAGTAGCCAACAGAGCCGAGGACAAGGAGGACGTGGATTTGGAGGCAGGTCAGGAGGTAAAAGTCAATATCAGGGTTCTGCAATGCAGGGTAAGGGTCAAGCTCAGGTTTTCACCCTGACCCACCAGGTTGCTCAGGCTTCCAATGCAGTTGTGGCAGGTATTCTTCTAGTCTGTTCCTATGAGGCTCGTGTTTTGATAGATCCGGGTGCTACGCACTCATTTGTCTCCCCAGTGTTTACCATGAGATTGGGTAAGAACCCTACAACTTTAGAATGCCCTTTGTCTGTAGCTATCCCGCTTAGTGACAACATAGATGTAGATATGGTTTTTCCGGGTAGTCCAGTAGTAGTGGATGGAAAAATCCTCCCAGCAGACTTGGTTCCTCTATCAGTAATGGATTTCGATGTAATTTTGGGAATGGATTGATTGGCAACTCATTATGCCACTTTAGACTGCAATAACAAAAAGGTGTATTTCCACATACCTAGTGTGAAAGAATTTAGCTTTGATGGTGACAGGAGCGAGGCTCCATATAATTTGGTGTTAGCAATTAGTGCTAGAAAAATGTTGAGGCGTGGATGTCAAGGGTATTTGGCATTGGTGAGAGATACATCTGTAGAAGGTGTCAACAGAGAATTCATGGATGTCTTCCCTAAGGAGCTTTCAGGGTTGCCACCAGGAAGGGAAATAGAGTTCTGCATTGATGTTGTGCCGGGTACAAACCCCATATCAATGCCGCCTTACAGGATGACACCAGCAGAATTAAAAGAGCTAAAGGAGCAACTACAGGAGCTTTTGGACAAGGGTTTCATACGTCCGAGCACTTCACCTTGGGGCGCTCCTATTCTGTTTGTGAAAAAGAAAGATGGGTCCTTGAGGCTGTGTATTGATTATAGACAGTTGAACAAGGTGACTGTGAAGAACAAGTATCCACTTTCTCGGATCGATGATCTGTTTGATCAGCTCCAAGGGGCTAGATTCTTTTCCAAGATAGACCTACGATCAGGCTACCATCAGTTGAGAATCAGAAATGAGGATGTGTCCAAAACAGCATTCAGGACAATATATAGTCATTATGAGTTCTTGGTGATGTCTTTTGGACTCACTAATGCACCAGCAACATTCATGGACTTGATGAACAGGGTGTTCAGGCCATTCCTGGACGGTTTTGTCATCGTATTCATAGATGACATTTTGGTATACTCTCGAACCGAGGAAGAATACGTGTGGCACTTGAGGATGGTGTTGCAGACTTTGAGGGAGCACCAGCTATATGCCAAATTTTCAAAATGTGAATCTTGGCTAGAAAGCATCTCATTCTTAGGACACGTGGTTTCTAGTGAAGGCATTCAAGTGGATCCCAAGAAAATTGAGGCTGTAACTGATTAGCTTTGGCCTACAACAGTCAATGAGGTGCGAAGTTTTCTGGGCCTAGCTGGCTACTATAGGCATTTTGTGCAGGATTTTTCCAGGATAGCAGCTCCCCTAACTAAGTTAACTCGGAAGAATGTTCCATTCATTTGGGCAGATGATTGTGAAGAGAATTTCCAGAAGCTTAAGGAGTGTCTAACCACCGCCCGTGTTGACATTACCAATGAGTAGTGAAGGATATACCGTGTACTGTGATGCCTCCAGAGTTGGCTTAGGGTGTGTTTTTGTAACACCCCCATTTGCATTGCCTGGTAGATCTCACTATTTCGATGACCGGTGTCGGTCGGGACAATTAAGGGGATTAGAACCACATCTAAGACAACTAGATAACCTATAAACACAAATAATTAGTAATTGCCAATTAGTTAAGTATAAATAAGAAAAACAGAACATAAGAAGTTAAACAAGCCGAGAGTCACAACGATGGGTGACCTTCTCGGGAACGACTGCGAAGTCGATTTAAACTCAAATTTCGAACCGTAAAATGTGACGCCGCGGTCCTTAGGACCATTACGAACACAGTGGAAAAGAGAAAATCACGAAAAAGAACTATTACGCCAGTCAAATAATTAGGTCAAGGAGTCGAAAGAAATACTGAATTATTTGCAAACCGGGATGAATCGGCGAGGGGCAATTTGGTCAATTGACCCTGAGAGCTGACTCCTGACCTAACTGTCAAATAAAATCAGAGAAAAGAAAATTTCGGAATCGATAATTAAATTAAAGAACTAATAGAAAAATAAAAAAAATAAAAAAAAAAAGAAAATGGAAAAGTCAAAAGGTGATGACATCATGCATGACCTCATGCATGATGCCATAAAAATAATACTTAATATATTTACTTAATGGGAATTTTTGGGTCTTCCATAAGTAAATAAAAGAAAAGAAAAAAAAATCATTGTCTTCTTCTTCCCTTCCAAACCGTTTTCTCTCTCCCTTAGCTGTCTCTCTCAAACTCCATTGAAGCTCCCAATTTAAGCTTCATACACCCCAATTTAACCATAAATTCCCCTAAAGTCCTTAAGTAAATCTTATCCCTAGACCTAGATAAACACTTTGGGAGCAAGAAGGAAAAGAAAACTTGGAGAATTGAAGAATTAGGAAATCTACAAATTGAGGTAAGTGCAATTTCAAGTTTAGATTCTTAATGAATTCATGAATTTAAGTTTATGTGTGATGAAATTGCATTAGAAACAAAGGAAATCATGCTTAAATAAGGGAAGAGAGAATGTGGCAGCCATGGAACCCTAAGGTTTTGATGGTATTTAGTTAGGTTAAACATGAAATATTGGTGAATAGATGTTATATATGTGAATTGTATAATTAGATTACATGAATTGTGAAGATTGGACAAACTTAGGGTTTTGGACATTAGGGTTTAGAGACCAAAAATGAGAAAAACTTGTAAATGGTGTCTTTGACCTAATGTGAAGTGAGAAATGGTCATTTGTGACCTAATTAAGTGTGTTAGAAGCGTTGGAATTAAAGTCAAATTCGTAGGGAGTGTGGTCATGCTACTGCAGCATGACCAAATCAACTTTGAGGGACCAAAAATGAAATTTTACAAGTCCAATTGGTATGGGACCAAGTGGGACTGAAAATAGGCACTAAATGACACAATTTTCATTTAGGAAGCATGCCCAAAAAGTGACCAAAACCTAGTGAACAAATTGACCAAAGTTGAAAAATCACAGTCTGCCTCTGTATAACTGACCAAATGAACAGTTTTTCTTCATTTGGCTATAACTCGAGCTAGGCAGATCTAAATGACCTGAAATTTTACCAGTGGTTAGATGAGATATAGACCTAAAACTTTCATGAAGAACACAAACCCAAATTATGCCATTAACCCAATCAAATTAGTGAGCAAAATTGACTCACTGAATCTGCAGACTGCAGATTTACCATATGAACAGTAAAGTTTCAATGGCTATAACTCTCTCTAGAAAACTCCGATTTAGGTGATTCTTGAACCGATGAAAACCTAAGGCATAGTAGAACATTTCATATAAAGAAAGTTAAACCAAATTATGGACTTAACTTGATCAAATTGCTGAACGAAGTTGGATCAATAAATCTGTCAGAACAAAAATCTGCAGCATGAACAGTAACTGTATTTTGGCTATAACTTGAGCTACAAAACTCCAATTGGAGTGATTCAAAAAGGAGAATAAACTTAAGACAATAGGGAACATTTTCTATGAAGGAAGTTTTGCCAAATTCCAATAGAAAAGTGACCAATGAAATAGTGCAACCTAGACACCAAAAACTGAAAATTGACAATTTTGCCTAAAAGACTTAAGTGTTGAGAAAATGACCAAAACCAACAAGTTTAGTGATCAAAATGTGGTATGTGGGTGAAGTTGAAATTTTCATACCTATTAAGCCTTAGAAAGTCAATAATTTGACTTGAATAGTATAGTGAATAGTAACCTGAAACACAAAAATTTTGAGAACGTCGAGTTTAGTACATTAGAGCTAGATAAAAGTGAAGTTAAATTTATTTTTGGATTTATGCTAAGTTATGGTACTGAAACACTGTGAAACTGTGTGTTTCAACTGAAAAAGACTTGGAAGCTCTGAGAGACTGAGTCAAGGCCTAAAGGCGACTCACGTCAGGTTTGTGCACAATAAACCTTATTTGAGCCTTTTGTCATTGAAAAATTGATTTAGTGTGATTTATGAAAATTTGAAGTTAATTATGAATTGTGTTGCCATCTTGTGAATGAAATTGTGACTTTGGAAATTTATTGGATTTCTCATGAATCATTTGAATAAAATGTTTGAAATTAATTTTTTATTCACACTTAGCATGACAATATCTTATTATTCCTCCTCCATTTATGGGGTAAGATCGGTTATCTTTCCTCCCTCTCTAGTTTACCAGTTGAGGTTGTAGATCGGATGAGTACTCATTAGCTAGCTAGCCACCTCCCTCATTGATTTCGATTAGTGAGGTTGTAGATTGCTTTGTCGTGATGTACAACGCGGCATTGATCGGAAATTTTTTGTCATGGCTTAAGTTGTGTATGAATTGGCAACACTGTGTTTCTTAAATTATTTGACTAAATTGTGTTATTATGAGCTTTGATAATTTGTGAAATGTGATTGAGAAATATTTAAACTATGTTTTGGCAATGAATGATTTATGTATTATATTTTAAATTTTTATTGTGCACTACTGAGTATTTTTATACTCAGCGATAGCTTATTTTGCTGTTGCAGATAAGAGCAAAGAGAAAGCAGCAGAGTGAGCTGCGGGATTGACAAGAACTCTTGATCATTTTTGTACGGGTATTGTTTTATACTCTTGTAATTATTTTGATATAAATACTGTAATGTCATAAGTATCAATGTAAAGTGAGCAGTTGTATAATAAATTGTAATAATTTTATTTTTGGATTGTATATCTGTAAATTTAATTTGTGCATACAATATTGATAGAATGATATGAAATAGTTTGTTTTGAGAATTTTGAGATGACAAATTTTGGATTAAATTATGGAATTGATTTGAG
The DNA here is from genome assembly GCF_030052815.1 of Hevea brasiliensis. Taxonomy (NCBI): domain Eukaryota; kingdom Viridiplantae; phylum Streptophyta; class Magnoliopsida; order Malpighiales; family Euphorbiaceae; genus Hevea; species Hevea brasiliensis. The sequence continues at coordinate 35,745,006 of NC_079508.1, read as the reverse complement.
ATGAATTGACTTGAGATTATTTGAAAGTTGGGAGTTGTTAAAAATTTATTGGAAGTGTTTTTCACAGGTTTTTTAAGAACTATTTTCTCAAAATATAGACGAAACTCTGTCAAAATTTTTATAAAATTTGCGAAAAAATTAAAATTGACAAAAAATTTTACTAGTATTTAAGCTTTGAATAAATAATTTTAATTCTTACCAAAATGCTCACCACTTCCAAATCTAAGAAAATTGTTTTAAAATCCCTTGTAGGGTACTTAATGAGTTATCGGTAGGTGAAGTTTGATAGTTCATTAGGTAGTCTACGGGATCATGTTATGCCTTACAGAGGAGTAAGGTGTGACAGTTTTGATGCAGAATGGAAAAGTAGTGGCTTATGCTTCAAGGCAGCTAAAGAGGCATAAGCAGAACTATCCCACCCATTATTTGGAAATAGCGACTGTAGTCTTTGCACTAAAGATCTGGAGACACTACCTATATGGTGAAATGTGCGAGATATACACCAACCACAAGAGTTTGAAGTACATCTTCCAACAGAGGGATTTAAATTTGAGACAGAGGAGATGGATGGAGCTTCTAAAGGACTATGATAGTACCATCCAGTACCACCCTGGGAAGGCCAATGTGATAGCAGATGCTTTGAGCAGAAAATCTTCTGGCAGCTTGGCACACACATCAATGGAGAAGAGACCGTTGATTCAAGAAGTACATGAGTTGATGGATCAAGGTCTGATCTTAGATCTTTCAGATGAGGGGGTATTGTTTGCCCATTTTTCAGTGAGACCAGACCTGCGAGATAGAGTCAGAGTTTCCCAGCACAGAGATCAGCAATTGATGAAGATCATAGAAAGAGTACAGCAGGGTGAAGGTGGTAAGTTTGGATTTGCCAATGATGGCGCCCTTATGCAAGGTTCCAGGATATGTGTGCCCGACGTGGACAATATCAGAAATGAAATCATGCGAGAGGCACACTATACACTGTACAATGTCCACCCAAGCTCCACCAAAATGTACCATGATGTGAAAAATAGCTATTAGTGGAATGACATGAAGAGAGACATAGCAGACTTTGTGTCCAAGTGCTTAACTTGTCAGAATGTGAAGTTTGAACACCAGAGGCCGTCAGGGAAGCTGCAAGAGCTCCCTATCCCAGAATGAAAGTGGGAAATAATTACTATGGATTTTGTGACTGGGTTGCCTCGTACTACGCGGGAATATGATTCGATATGGGTAATTGTAGACCGTCTGACTAAATTAGCTCATTTCTTGCCTGTGAAGACCACATATTCTGTTGCACAGTACGCCCGGCTCTATATTCGAGAAATAGTCAAATTGCATGGAGTTCCTGCTTCCATAATATCTGATAGAGGGCTCCAGTTCACTTCTCAATTTTGGAGGAAGTTACAGGAGACACTTGGCACACAGTTGAACTTTAGTACCGCTTTCCACCCTCAGATAGACGGACAGTCCAAAAGGACAATCCAAACACTGGAAGACATGCTTCGCATGTTTGTTTTGGATTTTGGAGGTCAATAGGATGATCAGCTACCCTTGGTGGAGTTTGCCTACAACAACAGTTATCATTCTAGCATAGGGATAGCACCCTATGAGGCATTATATGGCAGAAAGTGTAGGTCTCCTTTGTGTTGGACGGAAATGGGAGAAGCGAAGGTGCATAATATAGACCTAGTGCAGTACACTTCAGAGATGGTTCCTTTAATAAGGGAACGATTGAAAACAGCTTTCAGTAGGCAACAGAGTTATGCAGATCCTAGACGGAGGGATGTAAAGTTTGTAGTAGGTGATTACGTATTCTTGAAGGTTTCTCCGATGAAGGGAGTCATGAGATTTGGAAAGAAAAGCAAGTTGGCACCTCGATATATTAGACCTTTTGAGGTTACTGATAGAGTTGGCGCGGTTGCCTATCGGTTGGAGTTACCACCCAACCTTTCTCATGTTCATCCTGCATTCCACATCTCCATGCTCAGGAAATACATACCTTATCCTTCTCATGTGATACAGCTGGATATAGTAGAGATAAAGGAAGACTTGATGTTTGATGAGCAACCTGTAGCCATAGTGGACTACCAAGTGAGGCAGCTAAGATCAAAATAGATCCCTATGATTAAGGTTTTGTGGAAGAGCCAGTCAGTGGAAGAGTGTACCAGGGAGTCAGAGCGGGACATGCGTAGCAAGTACCCTTATTTATTCAATGTGTAATTCTGTACTTTATTCCGCCTTGTGTAAAAATTTGAGGACGAATTTTCTGTAAGGGGGGAAAAATGTAACACTCCTAATTTTTATATTTATTATTTTGTGAGTAAATATTAATATTTTATTTTATTTAAATTTTAGAAAATTATTTGAAATTTTTCAGATTTTATAAATCGAGTTTGATTTTTCGAAAATATAAAACTTTGATGATTTTTAAAAATTAATTTAAAGACCACGTGGCAAAACTAAAAATATATTTAGACTCTACAAATTTTTTTAAATTTTTTAGAATTTTTTCGAAATTTTTGAGCCTCGTTTTGGGTCCCAAGGCAGAGTAAAAATTCAAAATTTTATATCCTGAATCAGACCGAATCGAACCGGACCAGATCGGACCGATCGAATCAGACCGGCCTTTTCTTTTTCTTCTTCCTTCCCTCTCACGCGCGCCCGACGTCTCTCCTCTCTCTCCCGTTTTCTCTCTCCTCTCACCTCCACTCGTCGCGCCGCCGCCACCCCAGCCCTCGCGCCTCCCCACCGCCGGCTGAAGCTCCAGGCGGCCGGAAATGCCGCGCGAAGTTCCACCTGCGCTCGCGTGATGTTTTGGCTTCCCGGCCAAAATCTGGCTACCGTTTGGGTTGGGTCTTGTGTCAAAACTCTTCTACACCTCGAAAGCTTTCCATAGACACTAAGAACACCAAAATCCATTGAGCGGTTTGCCCAATTTTTGTCCTGGAAGTTTTAGTCCATTTCGATTGGGCTAGATTTCTCGCAACTCGTGAACCCCATGAGAAAACCGAGAGTACCAGAGCGCTCCACTTGTCGAGAGCTTCGCGGTAATATAAATTTCAAAATTTTCTGACATCATTTTTCGGTGGGTCCTACGAAACTTCATAGTGTTTTTCCAAGCACTAAATGAGCTTAGAAAATTCCGTAAAAATTATATACTAACCCCCGTGTTGTAGGCTTCGTGTAGGTACCTTCAATTCACGGAAATTCAACGGTTGCCCAAGTCTATAAATTTTCGACCAGACAGACAGGCTACCGAAAAAGTCTTGGAATTGGGTCGAGATTTTGGCTACCCCATCATTGTCAGACGTCCCGAGTGCATCCCCGGGGTCGGAATCGGCATAGGTAAACCCGAACCTTACTTTTTCTTAATTGTCTAGTGCTTGAATTGGATTAAAAATTCATAAAATATTCGTGGTAGCTTAGAAAATTATAATTCCTTTTGCATTAGTTTAGTAATATTGCTAAGGACCGTGTGACAAAGTTTTAGAATTTTTAAAGCTTATTTGAGTAGTTTTTGCAAAATGGTCAATTATAAGGACTAAAATATAATTTTACATATTGTGATTGATGATTGTTTGGATGGGCCCAGGAGGGGCTGTGTGATGTGATTGAGTTGTGGGTGTATGATTTGTGGATATAGAAGTGTGTTTTAAGCCTTTTTGCAGGTTGGGTATGTCCTAGGTATAGGGGAGACTCTGCCGGATTTTCAGCACGACTTAGGATATCTTTGGTCTTTTTCTTAGTTTGTATTGGGTCAAATGTATTAAATAATTGTAATAAAATTGCCAGGTAAGCCAAGACAGCCTTCCTCCTCCGTCCAGCCACCACAGTGACTGCGGTTAAGTCTGTGAGTAAAATATTAATTTTAATTATAATTTCAATATTATTATATGTTCAGGCATGCTCATGCATCACTTATATGTATATATCTATGTAGTTAAACATTAGGCACATTTTATATTGCATTTTTAATTGATGAATTGCCATGAGTGTTGTTTATGGTAATTTGTAGCAGTATGCGTGCGTTGGTGTGCATGTGATATGATACTGGATATGAACAGGACGGGTAGACACGGCTTGAGGGATACTCGCTGGGACCCAATCGTTCCGGGTAGACACGGCTTGAGATCTTCGTTGGGACCCCGTATTTGGTTTATTAAGCAAAAGTCCGGCTTGAGATCTTCGCTGGCAGAGGTTGGATTAATAGGGCTGTATAGAGGATCAGCTCCCATAAATGTATTGTTTGACATTATCGGGTGTGTGAATGCTCCAAATTACCTTTTTGCTGTTATAATGTGAAAATATTGATGATGTTGCATTTCACTCCACAGGGTGCATTAGCTTTAGATAGCTATAGAGATTATGGTTAAAATTGATATTTTACTCTCTGAGTCGAACGCTCACCCCTATTCATCTTATTTTTCCAGGATACAAAAGATTTCTTGTTGAGTTCTAACCTGCCTCTCTCCCTTGCAGGTCGTCTATTAATGTCTGTAATATTTGTATAATTCTGTTAACTCCTAGATTCCACATGTGTTAGAAATATTTATTTAATTTGGGTCTATAATATATTTTCCATGTTGGACCTGTAAACTTATTAAATACATGTATGTTGGACTGGATGAGGGAGCCGAGCTCCCATTTATTTTTATGGCATCATGATTATATGGAGGGTGAGCTGAGCTCCCTAGATGATTATATATTGTGTTTACAGGTCGGTGAGTCAAAAACTCCTCGTTGTATGGTCCATTTTATGGACGGACTCTGTCCGGTTGAATTCTTGAAATTGAGCCCAAATGGGCCTTAGAGTTGGGTTGATGAATAGTTAGGCTTACTATGGGCCTCGAGGGCTTTAGGCTGGCCCAAGTCCTAGTGTCGGTCCGGCCCATAGGTTGGGTTGTGACACTTACAGACTCCCTAAGAAGATTGGACATATTCTAAGATGGAGGCATGAGATCCATATGCCTATAAAGGAAAGCGGATGTCGAGTAAGATAATTTTGCATCTCTGACATTCCAGATATTAGGGTTCACAAGATCCATCTCAAATAAGTCATGACTTTGTGCTCCTAGTATCCATTATGTGTTATGATAAGAGGAAATCGTAAGGAGCTCCTTTAATAGGTCGGGCACAATTGACATATGTAATGGTTAGGGGATCACTAGTGACATTAATTACCTTATCGTGATTTATTTTGCTATGAAACTATGATGTGCCTTAGGGTTACAATTAAACTAACAAAACAAAATTAGAGAATGAAAAATTTGAAAACAATTTGGCCAAAAGTAGAGTAGCCAAACTTGCACAATTATAACTATAAAACACATATAACCCAAGATCAATTCATGCCTAACAACTCTAGCAATTTGAACAAAACCCAAACAACTTAAATGAAAAGTAATTAAAATAGAAGAAAAAAATTGTACACTAAGACTAGATGTGCGACACTTGAATGGAATTGATGTTGTATTTAGCAAACTAGGTAGCAAACTAATGTCAAAACAATTAGCAAACTAGTGCTTTGGCTATAACTGAAATACACCAACTTTAAAACAATTGTTGGGTGAACTTCATATTTGAATTCTCCTTTTAAGAACACGCCAATTTGATCATAAACAAGTTGAATAAGCTTGATTGAAACTCAAGCAAGTTATTCTCCATGTTAGGGATGCACTTGATGTTAACAGAAAGGAAGAAAGAAGAATAGAACATAATAGAACTTGTTAATCTTCTTGGATAAGTTGATACGCCACCAATGAAAACCATCAAGGATTTTGAACCTTCAATCTTTGATAAGCTATGCACCACAAAGAAAGAAAGAATAATGAAGAATAAGTCGCCACACTAGAGGTGATAAGACTCAAGGTTACACACCACTCTTGAAGAGATAAGTATAGGGATAAATAAGCTCAAAGCTTAGATTTTATTAATCTCAAAAGCATTGTAAAGTTTACATAAGGTGTGGCCTATTTATAGGCATTACAAGTAATCTTACTCTAGCTAATAAAACTAATTAAAACAAGAAGTTAAAATTAAATAGGAAAACATGAAGTAATTAAAAGATTTAAATTAAATAAGAAACATAAAAGAAATAAGAGAACTAAATCTTGATTAGGTTAGGACTTCAATTGGCACCAACCTTGACTAAGTTAACCCTTGTGAAACTTCTCTAAAAGTGTTCAGAACAAGTAGATAAGAATTCCTAATAAGCAGGCTACTAAGTAGGCAAGTTACTACCTTGTAGGAAACCATCTCCAAGATGCATAAGGACTTCAAAAATGTAACTTTTGGCTTCACCAAACTTCCATATGCTATTTTAGTCATATTGGGCCCCCATGTGCTACTCCAAAGCCCACTAAGCCATTTAAACATGAACTTCAATATTGGGCATTTTTTAAGATGGTTCTTTTATGTCTAAATAAATTAAGTCTAGTTTCATAAGTCTAACCCATTTTCCTTTCTTTTAAATGCCTAGCATGCTTCTTAACCCAGTCTTGACTTAATTCATGGCGTGCTAAAAATTGGCTTATGTGAATGCCATGATGGAGCACATCAAGCCATCATGAAAGTGTTCATTGCATATGTATGAATGTAATTGTTTTGTTAAATATTTTATTCCTTTAAGTCATTTTTTACTCACTGAGCCCCAAGCTCACCTGCTCTCCTTATCTTCCCTTTCAAGTGACAAGAGTTGAAAATACAGTCTAGCACATACAGGTTATGGAACTCCTCTTCATGACATGTAAGTTATATAAACGTTTACTGTGCTTGTAACCAAATGTTTTACGATATAAATAAATTGTTTTATAGATTAAATGTGTTTTATGATGAAATGAGCCCCACCAAAGATTATAAAAGGAATGTTTAGGTTTGCTATGGGTTCAGGTGGCCCTTTATCAACTTATTTTTTTAGCACTAATAGCAGTCTTAGATTGGGCTATTATAGTTCACTTCTCCAAAATTTGGAAAGAACTTCAGTAGAAAACATTAGTGTGCTAAATATTGGTTCTTATGCTCACGAATAGGGAAAGTTAACCCTCCTTCCATCAAAGCTTAAACCACCAAAACCCATAACCCATAATAATACTAGTAGCCTTAAAGGGTGACACACAACAAAGCTAGTGGTAATCTCACTCTCATGTAGCCTGAAGGGTCAGTCTCCTCTGATTGGACAGCATGAAGGCCCCAAAGGTGCCATGCACCAGAAGATAGAGACCCTCTATAGAGCCAAAATCTCAACCTCAAACTACACCAAGAAACATAGCAGAGCTCACCTCTGTTGGAGCTAACCTAGCTAGATCTAAAATTTAACCCTCACTAAGAGATTATCGAATCTGTAGCAATATATATATATATATATATATATATATATATATATATATATATAATCTTTTCACAACCCCACCTAGAGGTGGGAAGGGAGGAACCCACTTTCGGGAAGGAGAAAAAAGTCATTCGGGCAAGGGAGGCCATTGAATGATAGAACTAAAAGATGAGTCTCAACAAGAAGAACAATTGATTTGAAAGAAAAGTTGTCCCTCTAAAAGCTATAGAAAGAATAAATTTATTCTAATTCGACTATATTAATACAGAAATAGAGAGACATATGAACTTTTTCTACATGGTTAGCGTCACGACTCAAACCCATGGTCGAATTGACATTAGACTTGGGCCAGCATAAAGCTTTGAAGCTCATAGTAAGCCTCACTATTCCTGAACTCATAACTAGACTTAGACTCAAGGCCCAACATGTAAGATAAAATAATACAAAATACTATAACTCAAATTTGAGGAATCCAATTCAACCCAATACATAATACAATAATCTAGGGATCCATCTCAACCCTAATATCCAAAATATTTAATTCATTAAATTGCGTTTACCATTTCAAATAAATATAGAATTTATTAGTACCACAGTGACGTTCTAAGAACAAAACAAAGTAAAATAAATACATAAATAAATAAACACAATAAAAACAATTATTTGAATAGTATCACAACCTGCGAAGAAAAATGAATATTGGATTCTAGAAGAAAAATGCCCCTCATATAACCTGAGGAAAAAATATTGAACAAGAATGAGCATTTAACTCATAAAGTTTAGATATTAATTATAGTTATAATTTCTATAACTATCTATTTTTAGTACAATCCTATTATTGAAAATGCACCAAACAAACAAATCACCCAATTCTTGCATGAGAGGATAAATTGGAGCTCCACATGCACACCTAATATATATTGGAAGTTGACACCATGCCCTGGCTCTCTGAAATCTAACATAATCTCTTAATCCTTTTTCTGCAAAAGTCGGCGATCCATATAGCCATCATACCTACCCCGCCCATCCATATCCATAAGTGTTAGTGAATTTCTCATGTCGTACCTATAAAGGGATTTCACATCTATAATACATATATATAAGCTCCAACATATCCCAAAGTGGCACAACACAAAAAATTATAATGCAACAGATTGAGAATGCTCCTAATATTAAAAAAATAATCAATATCAAACTCATAAACTGATCAATATGACTACAGCTGGTCTGTTGAAAAGAAGAAGATGATCAACTCCATTTATCTATACCGACACATGGACTTCTATCAATTAATTGACACAAATAATTAATTTAAACTAAAGAAGCAAGAAATAATTCTTAGAATTTTGCTAAAATTTCGACAAATTCTCCTCGGTAACTAGACCTAACCTCCTGCAAAAAAACTTAACAAAATGTAGCACATAAGGCCTCAGGCCCACAATAGCAATTACAATGCCCATTTAGGGCCTACAAGAAACCTAATCTCAGTTTAAATCCCCAATCTCTAACTCGAGTTCGTAACTCCTCTACTGCTAATAAATTATCTCTAGTGCTCCAAAAATTATGAGAATATTCCTGGCAGTGTTTTACGTCATCCTTGTATTAATTAAATTCATTTACTTAATTATACTAAGATATGAATATTTTACAGACTAATTAGCTAGCTTAAACTTAGATAACAAATACACAAGTTGAGTTAAGGTTTACCTTTGCTAATTCTATTACCTGGAATGCGTTTGAAACATCTAAAAATGCTGAAAACAACTATAAACATGATCACTTTTCAAGACAGGCCAATGGGCATCCAAACCGAGTCAAAAACTCGGTTCCAAGTGCTAGTAAGCTATTGCCAAATCAATCACACATAAACGAAGCACATAAATTGTTAATAATTTCATATATATGTAATTTATGGGATCGAAAAGGCTTGAAAATCTCATCGGTCGATCTAGGTCATCCGATGAATTCCTTTTTTCAAATGGTGACCGATTGAAATAGGGTTGATCCCAACTTGAAAGTTTTGGCATTTTTAGTTCAACAGTGGCCTCAAATCATCGATCCAAAAGTTGTATTTGCCAAAATCTGACCAAAAAGTTATTGCCTTCTATCTCCTCCCTTCACCAAAAACCACTACCACCATAAGCATCATCAATCCCAAAAAGAAAGCCCATACTGCAAGGAGTCATTTGCTATTGGTCCCATCAAGTATGGCCATAAGACGACGTCGAAAATGGCCGAAAAAGTTCAAGTGTCATGTTGTCTCTCCTTGTGGCACAACGGCCAGAAATCGCCTGCTCGTTGTCCGATCTATGTTCATACCTTCTCCTTTGCATTGCTCTGCTCCTGTCAGAGGACAATCAATAATGTTCGGTGGCGAATCGCCTAAAAAAGAAAGGGGTAGTGAGGGAAAGGAAAATTCAAGGAGAGAAAAAAAGGAAAGGGGGGAGGGGGGGGGGGGTGTGTGGGGGTTTCCTCCCAATTTTGATCGGCCCTTCTTTCTTTTTTTTTTTTTTACTCTTTCATTTAATTTATTTTAAATCCTTAAACTTTTTAATTTATTTCAATTAGGTCCGAAAACTCTTTTCATTCAATTCCAAACATTATAATACATTTATATTAAATAAAATAATAATAATAATAATAATAATAATAATAATTTAATTAACAATACACTCAAATTAATAACAACTAAATTAAATCTTAAAATCAAAATTAAACAGTAATAAAATAATGTACTTTCACACTATTATCATTATTATAAACCTAAATTAAAAAATTATTTAATCTATCAAATTAACTAATAAAATCTAAGTTAGATAAAAGCGTAATAATACTAATACATTAATTCTTAATATCATATCAAACTTTAGAACTAATCATTTAAATTAAAATTGAAATTTTAAAATAATAAAATATGTTAAAAAATAAAATAACATTAAAATAATTATTTTTTACAATTGATTAAATTTTTTTATGATTTTTCAACGAATTACAATTAGGAAGGAGCATTTTTCTCTCTATTTTGTTCTTTGCTTCGTTTTTCACAAACCAAAATTGTGAGGTTTAAACTTTTTATTCATATTTATACTTCTTCTATTATATTAAATTAAAAATTTTGTATTTGTTTTTATTTGTAAATTTTGATAAATTTTGAATTCTTATGAAAGATGCATATAATGCCTAAAATGTGTTTCTTATTTATTTTTATCTTCCTTTTTATTATTATTATTTATATTTACATACTTACAAGGCTTATGCTTCAAAACATAAATGTGTTTCTATTTTTATATATCTTAATATGGTAAGGAATGAAAAACAAACCCTTTCTTAGCTTGCACAGAGAAAATTAATAGAAAAAAAAAATCTCTCCAACCATTTGAGAAGAAATTTAATTCTTAAATTATATATTTACAGATAATAAATTTATTAAGAAAAAAGGAAGTTATATATATGAAATTTTATTTTTCAGTTTTTAAAATTTTTTTTCTAAAAAATTACTAAATTTTTATACAAGGAAATTGAAAAAAGAATATCATAATTATCGTATTAACATTGGTAAATAATTATGAATTTTATATATCTTAAAATCAACTTTAAAATTAATATTTATTCCAAATTAGACTTTGACTCTTACAATAATACAAAATGCACATGAACATAATATTTGCTTAATTAATGAAGCGCACCTATTAATATTTGTTCTCTGAAGATCTTTTCTGCATCAAATATTTGACGCATACCAACTTTAATAACAAATTCAATGTTGATATATATCTTGCAACAACTTAACGCAACTAATTAATTAAATTAAGTATTATATACACTTAAATTCATAATTTTTTTCTATTATAATAAAAATATTCAATTATTGGGCAACTAGGTTTAGTACTTGGTAGACATGGTTATTTATTTATTTATTTATTAATGTGTATTAAATTTTGAAAAGAATATTAAGCAAATTATTTATTAGTTTATTTTTAATTTGAATTTATATAAATAGTTGAATTATTTTACATATTAAAATAATTAATTAAGTCAATATTGTAATTTATTTACTTATATTCACCCTTTAATTTTTTTTTTTATTTTTTCAATGTGATATATAAAATAAGAAGAGGATTAGACTAATGAATTAAAGTTGGGACTACATTTTTGCTGGGAAAAGAAACTACATAGATGAAAATTATCATTAGAAGCAGGCAATAATAAAAAATTAAAGATAAGCAATTTGAGGCACCAAAAAAATTACATGTCAATTCAAAAGTTGTGTCATCCACTGCCATCTGTCTAATACAAATTAATTAAAACACCTTTCTTGGTCTTCAATTATAAGGTCATCATGTGTGGTGAAATATCAAATAGAAATAGAGAGTCCTCCCCAGAATCGTGAGATATTAAATTCAAATCTTAATTAAAGCCAATAACTAAAATATACAACATTTTGATATTTCATATTCCTCTCACAGAAGAGATGACAGAATAATTGTGCAAGGTCAAAACATTCTCCATTCCTAGTTCCTACCTCTCAGTTCCTACAAAAGCCAAGTGGACAAGCCGGAGGCCTACGACAGTTATGATAGAATGAAAAATACAGAAGAACAGAGCTTAGTTTACAAACTTTTCTTTCCCAGTTCAATTTAAACCATTATAGAAGCCATGTAACACATAATCGGCACCACCATAAACCAAATATAATGCTGACAACAAAATTTTTTAGGAATAACCATTACATAGACAATAGCTGTTGCAGAAGTATTTTGAGAGACATCAAATGAGAATCTGAATTTTAATTGATATAATAGCCATTTTTGAAATCTATGCCATTAATTTGATAGATAAATCGACTTAAGATCTTGCGGCCAGGAAAGTGCTTTTATTCAAAAATCAAAAGAAGCATCAGTCTCTGGTGACAAACCTACTGCCTCATCACATTTAACCTGGTAAAAAAAGACATGTAACACCAAATTGATGGGAGAAAGCACTCTATTGGGAGAAGTAAACTGATTGGAAAAATTTGCATACCTTGTATGATGTCCAAGCATCAACTAGGAAAAGGAAATGCATTAATTAACTGTTATTTGTAAAGTCTTTACGCCATCATCACCACAAACATGCTTCAGAAATTTCAATTTGCCTAAATTTATGGGATAAACATAAACTAAAAACATCAATGTAATAGCTATATGCTCTCTCACTCTTAATTCTCCTCTCTATGGTTGAAGCATTGAAAGTGTTTGAATATTGTTATGGATAACTACACTCATAAGGTCAATGACAGTCATCAATTCATCATCCACTTCTTACCCCACTTTCTAGACTAAAGTAAATCATAATAAGCTTGGAGCGTTTGTCAAAATGCCTAGACATAATTTCCCATCAGAGAAAATCTTTCATCATAGTAGAAACAATAGAAAACAATAATAACATGCATAATATCTCACTAACGAATGATAATTCATATGAAAGGCATCAATTGAACTTAAACCCACTATCGAAATTACATAAGGAAATGACCAGTTATCATAAATTTAAAGATTAGATTACAGAACCTGCCAGTTAAGCACAAGATTAGTGGGGAAGAAGGCAAACTTTAAACCTTTGGAGGCATTTGTTATGAACAAAGCATTGTAACACATACATCACATGAAAGGTAAATATTGCTAATACTACTTTCTCTGCTGCTAGAACAACATTACCGTCTGTTCCACTTGTATTCCATTTCTAATTTTACTATTCACAGAAATAAAATCACAATCTCAGACAAAAGCACTCTCACCAATCAGAATTCACTCAAACAAAACACCCAAAATTCCATAACTTACTTCAACAACCAAACCTAAACATAAATCTAAAAGCAACCCTGAAAAAAAAAAAAACCCCTAAAATACATGAAAGTAAAAATACCTTGCAATCCCACGATCTCTGCTAAGCCCTTTTCCAGAATCACCCAGAGAAAAATTGCAGAAATCCCACGAGCTAATATCACAGACTTGAAACAAACTTCGATAGCAGCCACAAATGGAATAATGAAATCGATGAATAAAAGCAAAATAGAGAGCGATAGAACAAGACAAAGAGAAAATAAAAAAGTCAAGGACAGAGGAGGTTAGGAAGAATCGAAGAAAGGGGGGAGTTTATCTCTGCGATAATGAGAAAGGAGAGTAGAGAAGAAATGATGGGTGAACCACGCTATGGAGAAACACGGTGTGTTGGTTGAACCCTTGTTTTTCAAAAATAAATAAATTGAATTAATTAAAATTACAAAATATAAAATAAATGGAATTATATTTTTAAATAAATCAAAATAAAATTTTAAATTAAACAGATTTGATAAATTTTAAAATTCAAAATAAATTTTCATCAATCAAAACATCTATCAATGATGAGGAATTTTATATATTTAAAGTAAAATCATGTCCATTGTATGGAATTACATTAAAATTTATGCAGATGCAAGATATAAATTTATTATTTATTTATTTATTTTAAATTATTTATATTAAAGCTTTTTGAAAAAGGAAAGTTAAAATTAGATTTTTATCTTTTAATTATGTTTTTTTTTTCACTTAAGAAAAATGAGTATTTAATAAAATATCAATTTTCCATTTTAGTGAAGAAGTAATGAATTAAAATTGTACGAAAATTTCGCAACGCAAATTTGTATATATCCTAGTGCAATCCACGTTTATAGAAATTCATAATTTTATTTTTTATATATAATTTTTTATTAATTTTTTATATAATATAATATTATTATGATATTATATATATATTTTTAAATTATTTAAATTGCAATTTTAATTTTTATATTATTTTAATTAATTATATAAATATCCATCAGATAAAATTGTAATTTAAACTTTTTATATATAATTTTTTTATTAATTTTTTTATATAATATAATTAATAATATATGAAAATTCTCTTAATTTTTTAATACCATATGTGGTGTTCTTTTATTCTTTAATTTTATAATTTTCTTTTACTTAAAAATCATTATATATCAAACCCAATATTTGCAATAAACTTCAGCCATAGGTTAAAAAAATCTAAATATTTCAAGTTAAACTTTGTTATTAATCCTAACTCTATTTTATTTTGAATTTAATTAAATTAATGTTCAATGGAGTAAAAGAAATTAGTTTCTAACCTGAATTTTAATTTTATTAAATAAAATATACAACAGATAAATTTTGAATCGAAAGTTATTAGTTTCTAAGTGTAAATGAAGAAATTAAAAATTAACAGAAATTAGTTCGTATTTTGACTTTAAAATTTAGTAAATAAAATGAAAATTATATTACTTTTGAAACCGATATAAATCAGTTTCTAAATATAATAAGATAACACTTTAATTTTTGAAACCGAAAGTAATCAGTTTCTAAATAACAAAAGAAATTAGAAACCGATATAAATCGGTTCCTAATTTGACCTCAAAATTTTATCAATAAATTTATTTTGAAACCGACACAAATCAGTTTCTAAATATACCCATAGGAAATAGAAACTGAAAAGAATCAGTTTTTAACTTTGCTTTAAAAATTATTAAAATAAAATATACGATACGTAGATTTTGAAACCGATATAAATTGGTTTCTAAATATAATTAGATAATAATTTAATTTTTGAAATTGAAAGTAATCAGTTTCTAAATATAACTAAGGGAAATAAAAATTGACAGAAATCAATTTCTAACTTTTCTTACATAAATTTTGAAACTGAAAGCTGTTAGTTTTTAAGTCTATGAAGAAATTAGAAACCGACAAAAATTAGTTTATATTTTGACTTTAAAATTTAATAAATAAAATAGAAGCTATATTACTTTTGAAACCGATACAAATCAATTTTTAAAAATAATTAGATAATAATTTAATTTTTGATATCGAATGTAATTGGTTTTTAAATAACATTAGGAATTAGAAACTAATACAATTCGGTTCCTAATTTATCCTTAAAATGTAATAAATAAAATTAATAATAGATTTATTTTGAAACTGACATAAATTGGTTTTTAAATGTAACAAAGGAATATTAAAACTAACAGAAATCAGTTTCTAGCATGACTTAAAAATTTATTAAATAAAATATAAAATAGATAAATTTTGAAACTGAAAGCTATCGGTTTCTAAGTGTAAATGAAGAAATTAGAAACAGATAGAAATCGATTTCTATATTGACTTAATTTTTAGTAAATAAAATAGAAAATATATTAATTTAGAAACTGATATGAATCGGTTTCTAAATATAAATAGATAATATCTTTATTGTGAAATTGAATGTAATCGGTTTCTAAATTGAAATTAGGAACCGACGATATTCAGTTTCTAATATGACTTAAATATAGTGGAACTAATTTGAGCCTTCAAATTAGAAACAGAAAATAATTCGGTTTCAAATGTTGGTTTGTAATCAATTTCTAAATTGATGCAAAATTTACTGCTAAATTATGCCGCATAATTTAGAAACTGATTTGTATCCGTTTCAAATTTCGATTTCAAATCGGTTGCTAATTGGTTTCTGATACATGTAAGTTGTTTTACTCAAATTCCGTTTTAAATTACAAACTAATATAAATTCATTTCTAAATTTGATTTTTATTCTGATATTTTCTTGCAGTGAAAAGTGTGCTAATTTTTGTTAAGGATTAATTCTTGTGCAAAAAAATCCTATTGATAAATGTAATTATTATAGTTAATGAATTTGCATTAATACATATTAATAAATTAGATTAGTTATGTATTAAATTATATAAATAAAAGTTTTATATATATATATATATATATATATATATATAATCCACGCCTTGTGTGAGACTAAATAACTAAAAAATTAAAACTTTTATAAATTTTTTTTAAATTTAATTAAACATTTTAATTTTATCATTTAAATCCCAAAATTTCGTATTATTTTTAATTTTAACAATTAATTTAATTAAATAATTTAATTTAAATATTTACTAATAATATTAATATTAGTCAATCATTTTAATTTTTTTGTTATTTTAATAATTATTTTCAAATATATTTAATAAAAATATTATTTTGCTGATTTAAGTTTTTATTATTTTTAAAAGTTATAATTAGATTTATTTTTGTTATATTATTTATTAATATTTAATATTTAAACTCTTGAATTTTTTTTGTTTGTTAAGCTTTAAATTCGATATAAAATAATTAAAAAATATGAGTTAAAGTATAACAAAAAGAGAGAAAAAAAAATAAAATTAAATAATAATAAATTTATCAAAAATAATGAAAATATTAAAATTATTAAATAAATTAATAAAATTAAATAGAATGTCAATATATTAATGAAAAGAATTGAATTATTTGTTAATGGATGAGTTTAATTATTTTTAATTAAATTTATTGTTAAAATTAAAAATAATATAAAAAGTTTATAATTAAATTAATAAAGTTAAAATATTTGATTAAAAATTGATGATTGGACAAAAAGGTTTTAATTTTTTTTCATTTAACCTTTTCAAGAAAAGTTATAGTATTATTAAACGGGCTAAATCAGAAGAGAATCTTACTAATATTTCAACTCATCCACCCTAAAAATTTAGGAAATTAAAAAAAAATAAAAGAAAAACACCCTTTACCCTCTTAATCATATAAGACAAGAAAAAAAATAAAAAAAAAATACCCTTTACCCTCTTAATCATATAAGACAAGAAAAATAGAGGCGTACCCAACCCAACCCCCAATGGGGGAAAAAAGAATAACCTCTAAGGACAAAAGGGTCTGCCCAAACGAGTCCTGTGGCTGGGGATAATGAAGTGCCTGAGCCTCCCTTCTTGCTCCGTCAAATAACCTTCACAGAGAAAAGCTTTAGAAAACTTATCTTCCACCACTCTGTCCACATCATGAACAAACACATCAGTCTCTCCACTCTCTCTATTCCTCGCCATTAACCCCGCCGTGTAAATCGCCGTCATCCTCCCTGGCGCCTCGTCATGATAACCAGTTGGAGCATCAACCATGATCAAGTCCCATTCTATATCATACACATCGCTAGGGAACCCCTTGAGTGCAAGTTGACATTTGGAGAATCTTGGATCACTCACCACTTTGCATTCTTCTCCCATTCCAGTCTCCATCAGCCCATCTGCTTGATGCACTTTGGTGTCGTAGCTCACATGGTAGGATTCTAAACTGGGTATTTTCTCCTTGATCTGCTCTATCCAGGACTTGTCTTCTTCAAGGAAAACTGTGCGGCCACCATGGTTTAGAGATATCCACATCAAGCTGTCATGGCCAAGGCCAAAGACTAGGAAGTTGCAGGGTGATTTTTTCTCCAGAACTCTTAAGGTTACAGAGATTTCTTTCAGGGTTTGTTGAGGAGTTATGTTTGTAGTTGCGTAATGGACGAGAGCATTAGCCAAAGAAGGTGGGGTTTTGGTGCATGTTGGGTTTAAGGGAAGAGATGGACAGGAAGAGGAAGAGGAAGAGGAAGAGGAACAGGAAGATTGTTCTTGATCATCAGGCTGCAAGCTTGTAGAATTGGCAAGGTGTTTTTCTGATATGGGTGATGAATTTGGGTGAGAATATGTGAAATTGGACCAGATGATGAGAAGAAAGAGGGAGAGGAAGAAGAAACAGAGGAGGATGAGCTTGATGTTAGTGGGAGATTGAGTTTTAGACCTCATAGCTGTGAATATGTTTGATGAATTTCCCAAGAGAGAGAGTTGCAGCTAGCCATGAAATCTGTTTCAGAAAGCTTGAAGTTTGGTCTTGTTCCTCAAAGAAAGAAAGGTGGTGGGGGCCTTGGAAGGAGAGGAGACAAAGACATTAATAAATTTCGTTTTCTTAGAAGAAAGTAATAGAATGGGATGGTAAACTGAGATTTGATTTTAGATTTAAGTCCTGACGTTAATTAAATATATTAATTAGAAAGTATTAAAAAATAATTAAAAATTAAATTTAATAAATTTTAATTATAAAAATATTAAAATAATAAAATAATTTTTTTTAATTATTTTTTTTAATAATATTTAAAATAATATTTTTACTCAAAAAAATAATTTTAACTTTTAAAATTCAATATTAATCAGGCTATTAAACAGTGGCCATCTCTATCTCAGTGCATGAGTTACCTTTTGTATTTCCATCAATGGTAGATCTAAAAATCACTTAGCTTTGGAGGACCCACTAGTACCTAATCATGTCCCCTGCTACCTTCAACTTTCACTTCACAATTTGGTGACATTATAACATATTGCATCTAACAATTTGTGAAAATGAAAAAAAAAAAAAAAGGATTTGATGAGTTTAAATTAATCTTTTCAAAATCATAAAATTTAGAAATAATAAATTGAAAATATAAATTTTATTGAATTGAGTTTTGAGTTTTTTGTTTTTTAAAATTGTTCTTTAAGATGTTATGAAAAAATAATTTGAAATTGATTATTGTGCTGTTTATGATGAAATCAAGTGTATTTTCAATTATTTTAACTAATATATATTTTTCAAAATTTTAATTATGAGTACTTTTCATTCAATTAAATTTGAATTTAAAAAATTAAATAAAACAAATTTTTTAGCAAATTAAATGCACAGAACTGAATTATATAGAATATTAAATCAAATCAATTTAGATAAAATAAAACTTTTTATCATATTAAACTGAATCAAACTAAATTAAGAAGAAAATTAAATTGAATTAAATCAAATCAGTTAAATTTGATTTAATTTAATTTATCAATTTATTTTTTTTAGAATAAATTTAAATTCAATTTTACTATTATTTTTTATTTATAAATCCAATTTAAATATAATAATAATTAATTAAGAAATAAATTATTCAATTCTGTTTAGTTATATTGATTTTTTTAGCCAAATCAAATAGGTCAAATTCCTTAAAATAAAACTCAAATCAAATTAAATTATTAAATCAATAATTAAAATTTTATTTAACTTAATTAATTTTTAATTTAAATTAAATTCTGCTCAATCCTAGTATACAATTAAAGGGAAATATACTATAAAAGAAAGAGGAAATTTGTAGCTGCATTGCATTGACAAGGAAAAAAAAAGGAAAAATAACTAAAACTTTAATCTTAGAAATGAAGCAATTAGTTTTTTTTATTATATATTATTATTTTTATAAAAAGAAAATGATCTTAGAAATGAAGCAATAAAGAAGATAAGGGAAGTTGGGGACTTGATGGAGACGAGAAAGCAAATAAGATTGCCAGTTGGTACACAATGTGGTTGGTAGACCTGTCAGCGTAGACGTAGTTGAAAAATCAACCTTTTTTCCTTTTTTTTTTTTTTTTGGCAAATTAGCCATGTTTGTTGATTTGGAGAATCCATTTGTAGGAGGACAACCACAAAAAAAAAATATATATATATGAAATATAAAATAAATATAGAAATATCTCAATAAATTAAAAAAATTATTTTTTTTTCATATTTGTTGATTCTATCTTACCATGTAATTAAGATGATCTTTTAATATGTATCATAAAAAGAATATTTTTTTTTATTTTTAATAAGAGAATTGAGAGAATAAAAACTCATAAAAAAGAAATATGCCTAATAAGTAAAAAAATATTTATTAAGTCAACTAAACCTAATATAATTGGTTTTTAATAAATATAATATTTTAGTTTAATTTTTTTATTTATAATATTATGCAAGTTTGCTGCAATGAGAGGGTAAAAAATAATAATCAAAATTAGTTAAAAATAATAATAATCAAATTTGATTATAAAAAAATTGATCATTTTTCATTATATAAAATAATTTACGAATCAATTTTTATAAAACTTTTTAAATTAGTCAAAATTAAATTATTGTATTTGTTAACATATTTATTAAATTTTCTTTAGGATAAGGATTAAAGTTATGTCAAATAGTCGATATCCCATTAAGTCATTTAACTTAAAAAAAAATTAAATAAGTTTTTTTAAATTTTTTAAAAATAGATAATAATTCTTCGAGGATAAATATACATTTTAACTTTTAAAATTAAATAAAAAAAAGACTAAACTATAATTTGTCTTTAATATAAATTCAATCAATGTCATGCAATAAAATCTTCTAATATACAAAGTCCTCAGCAGCAATATTATATATATGATTAACAATATCTCGATAGATATCTGTTTTATCCTATAACATATTGATAAATTGTTTTTTATCAAATGATTCTCTATAGGAACTATTACAAAGATGATGAACTCATAGAGTAACTTTTTGAATCAATATTTGACAATAAATAACTTATCAATTTGCTTTAGAATATAACTCACTAAGATATTATAAATCAAATATGCAGGATTGCTGATAAAAGCCATATATATTAGAAAATCATCATATATGAGCTTGACAAAATTTATATTACAGGTAAATTATAGTTTAATTTTTTATTTTTTTCTTAAATTTAAAGAACTCATTTATCCTTAAAATAATAAAAGAATTTATTAGATATTTTTTTTTTAAATTTAAAAGACTTATTTAATCTTTTTAAAAGTTAAAGGCCTCATTTGAGTCTAAAACACTTTGAACTATTCAACTATATTTTAAATTTTAAAATAAGCTTTTTGCCTTTTCTTAAAAATTAATTAAAAAGTTAGTTGGGTTAGTAAAGAAATTAAATAATGGAGTTGTTAGATTATCAATATTAAAAGTTCGTGATCAAAAATTAATAATTTTTATTTAAATACTTGCTATAAAATTTATATATTTATTAATTAAAATATATTATATAAAATAAAATTAAAATAAATTAATAAATATATTAATTTTACATAAATTTTATGATAAATATTTAAGATGCATCTAACCTCATATGAAATGTGTTTTATAATTAGTAAACGCGTTAAATATTTAATTTAAGAAAGTGTTGTGGTTGGTTTTTATATAAAAATAATTTATGCCAGCACATAACAAGATTATTAATCCAAATCAAATATCTAGGGGCTAGAATGCGCTGGCTTTAATGCCGTTCAGAGTGTTGGAAACAGGAATCATTAGGTGGTTACAATTTTTTGTTTTTTTTATCTTCAAATAATATGGCCTCATGATGCAGTCTGGTATTTCTTTTTGCTTTTAATTTGGATACGTGTTTGAGCTTTATTGGTCAATTGCATAATACATTTGAGTGTACACATTATTTAATTAAAAAAATTTAAAATTTCAATATATAAAATTTATAATTATGTCTTCTCATTCTTGTTTCTCATTCTTGTTATATATATATATATATATATATATATATAAGAACAAGATATACGATTATGTTAAAGGAAAAATATATTTATTTATCTTGTAGCTTATGTATTTTATTAAAAAAAAATTTTTTTTTCACTTCAGGATATATGGTATAATATTATTAGTATTTAATTGACATATTGATTAACAAAGTAAAACATATATTTATGTGGTTGATGTAGCGTTGATATAGTACTAATGTGATTGAGGTGACATTTAATGTAACGTTGTTGACAGTGCAACGTTAGCAATTTTTGTATTGATATTTATTTTTTAGAGCCTAAGTGTAAAAAAAATGAAAAAGTTTGAAAAGCGCACAGATCATTTAAATGTTAAAATTTTAAGATTTAGACCTTTAATTTAAAAGTTTAAAAATACATAATATTTAAGTATACATTTTCATTTGATTTACAAATAAATCCTTTTATTTTAATAAATATGTCTTTAAATATTATAATTAATTTTAATTCTTTTATCTCTATCTCTCCCTTTTACTCTTTTTTTGTCTTTCTCCATGTATTTCACTCTTTTTCTTTTCTTATTTGGGTTTCTCTCTCTCTTTCCATTTCTATCTTTCTATATCCATCTATTTTAACCTCTGTCTCTTCTTATATGGGTCACTCTTAGGGATGGCAAGGGTACATTACCCGCAAAAATCACCTTACTCAAACTCAATTAATATTTTTCAAAACCTGAACATATTTTAAACTTAATTATTATTAGCAAAAAAAATTCAAACCCATTCAATTTTATATATTCTAATTAAAAATCTACACAAAAATTATTTTTACAAGTAATTTATATTTTAAAAATTTAATAATTCCATACAATATTTCAATTTTATTTTATATAAAATAAAATATATAAAAATTTATAAATATCATCATAAAAACATATATTTTATATTTAATTAAATATTTATATAAATGAGTTCGGATAATTGATACTCAGTACGTAAAACGGATATTAAATTTCAAACCCGAACCCGTCCCAAACTCTAGTATATGTTACCAAATCTATCATATTAGGATTTTGTCAGATTAGGTACGGCAAAAACCTAATTCGTTGCCATCCCTGGTCACTCTCCCATCTCTCTTTCTCTCTCCCCCCATTTCTGTCTCCTTCTATTCATCTCTCTCTCCTCCTCTTCCTTTTCTCTCTCCTCATTTTCATATCTCTTTCTTGTGTTTTTGTCATAGTCTCTCCCTTATCTATACATTTTTATATTTCTCAAAGGCTTTTTCAAAATCCAAAAACAAGTTACAAGATTCACAACTCTAAAACAAATTACAAAATATGAGCAAAAAAATTCTTCATGTAGTGCTGAAACTAAGGAACATTAACTTGGTTACAAATGGAAGGGTTATAGGTAAAAAGTGAAGGGCATTCGCAAGGCATGATTTGCCTAATTGCATAGCACATTTTCAAGCCCGATGATGGTGAGGCTCAAGGGACAAATCAATGAGGCCACATGGATTAAAGTCGATAATACTATGCAGTTGGCCAAGCATCACTATTATGATCCACTTTTATAGGTATAACACCCTCGAAGCTTTTAGTAAGTTTTATTATTTAGTAATCTCATAATCAAGCCCAAAACTCAAAAAAATGATAATAATAAATTAATTTAATCCAAATACGGGAATTTCAACTCTACTAAATTGACAACACAACAATATAGTTGAAATTTTGACACCATTTGGAAATCATATTATTAAATAATAAAATATTAATCAATAATATTTTAAATATAAAATTTCTTTTAAAAATTCCTGGGTGTTACAATTACAACAATGATTAGTTACAAAAGAAAAAGAGAAAGAGGAAAAGAAAAATCTTGAAAAGGGATAAGGATGATAATAATTTGAAATATACATTCAAATTTTTTTTCGGGAAAAAGTACACTTAAAAATTCACTATTTTTAAACTTTTAGTAGTAAGAGCCTAAGCTTTCTATTTTTTGGCATATAAGGGATATATGCATTTAAGCCTTTTGTACTTAAGCCCTAAATTAAATAACGGTATTAAAATTGATGACATGGTATTGACGACGTTATATCACATTAGAGTATATCTGATGCTGTTGTCACACCCTACTCCTCTGTAAGGCATAACATGATACCATAGTACACCTAATGAATTACTGTACTTCACTTACCGGTAACCCATTAAATATACTACAAGAGATTTTAAAATAATTTTCATTTATTTTTAAGTTGGTGGGTAATTTTTATCAAGTATTAAAAATCTTTAATTGACACTAAGTCATAAATAAATTCTCGATTAAAATATGGTGTTACAAAATTTTTTCAAATTTCAGCAGAGACCCTGCTGTATTTTGAGAAAACAGTTCTTCAAACTTGAAAGGAAAAACACTTCCAATAAGTTTTCTCAACCACAACTCCAATACAAATCATTTTCATATCCCAATTCAACACAATCAACTCAATTCAATTTTCAAGCCATACATGGGTTTCAAAACTCAAGAGGAAATTTGAATATCATACTTATTAGGATAATAAAATTAATATTACAAAAATATACAAGTAAAAAAATTCTCAAACTAGGATTACAATAATTTGATTTCATTACATACCAAAATAATATTACAAGAGTTTTTGTACAACTATTCAAATAATTTACATACATATAATTACATGCATACATTAAAATCTAATGTAGAAGGTTATACCTCTAATATACCCTAAGCTAATCCCAATGAATCTTCAAGACGCAGCTACCGGAAATCTCACTTAGCTGCTTTATCTTTACTTTCACCTGTGACAGCATACAAAGCTATCGCTGAGTGGTGAACTCAGTGATGCACAACTATAATTTAAAATATAATATATAATACCTTGCCAAAATTGTAGCAAAGAATTTATAAATCTTGAAATTCAATCAAAATTCCAAAAATCAAAATATTTATTGCCAATAAAATAAATCATTTATTAAAATGACTTTGCTCAAGAATTCAATTTATCAAATCATAACTGAACATTTAAAGTAATTCCAGTAATTTATGAAAACAAATCTTAATTTCAATAAAATCAATTATGCATAAATCTCATTTGAAATTACAATTATTACTATTCAAAACCCATTCTTTATCTCACTAACTATGCAAGACTAATCCGTAAGGGCCATCTTTGAGGCGATTCTAACTCTCTATGGTCGGGGAGATCGAATCGGGATTCTAACTCCCTATGGTCGGAGAGGTCGAATCATTGTGCACAGTACACATCACAATAATGCAACTTCCGAAAGGGCCAATGAAAAACTTAGATCTAATCTCTAATAAGAGGAGAATCTAAGCCTGTGCACGAACAATGGTAATCAAAACAAAGCTAACTCCATTGTCTCTTCAACAAATGAGAGAGACGGGTAATAATCTAGTCAAGCATTTATAGTGAAATATAAAACAATATAATGAATCTCTTTGTCCTTTTTGTGAGCATAAATCACAACACAATTCAATTCAATATCAATTTCAATATCCAATAATTTTTATGCTCATCACAATTCAAAACATATTTTATCATAATTTTTTCAAAACTAATTTATTCAATCCACAACAATGCTCAATAATTGTTGAAATACCATTTCACAAAGCTAAATTCATGCATACTATAACAATTTCAATAATCATTGAAATAAATCCAATACTTGATAAACATAATACACAAGAAAAATAACGTCATTTAATCATATGAAATATTCAGAACAAAATCAATTAAAAACTAGTTATGCACAAACCTTTTTGTGGACTAGTTTACTCTAATTTTCGATTTTTGCTAGAAGATCCCTTTCCAGTCTCTTTTTTAACTGAAATACAGAGTTTACAGTGTTTCAGTATCATATCTCATAATTAATCCATTAATTTATTTCATGCCTATTTAATTGTAGCATTAAATTTACTTAAAATGGTATCCTTTAAATTTTACATTTTGGGTCACTATTCATTGCACTATTCAAGTTAAAATATTGACTTTTTCCTACTAAATAGGTTTATTAATTCTAATTGCACCTATATACCACATTTTGGGTGTCAATTTTGTTGGCATTGATTGCCAATTCAATTTCTAATTTTCCTAGGTGCAAATCCAAAATTTTAGTTTTGGTTTTGCTTTACTATTTTGTACTGTTCCATTAGTCTGGTTACTATAGGAATTTGGCTAAGTGTTCTTCATCAAAGTTGTTCCTTATTATCTTAAATTTAATTTCCTTTTTGAATCACTCCATTTGGAGTTTTGTAACCCAAGTTATGCCTATTTTTCTATGATTGGCTAAATTGGTCCAAACCCAAAAATTCTGGATAATTTTTGGTTTTGGCAGTTTTTGTGACCCAAATTTGAATGGCAATTCGACTTGGTTATGGGCAGAATTTAGGTTGATGTTGTTCATAAAAGTTGTAGTACTATGTCATATCTTTCAATTCCAAAAGAATCAAGTCATTTAGACCTTCCTAGACCAAGTTATGGCCAAATGAACAAACACTGTTCATTTAGTCATTTTTGTACAATGGCAGTATGCCAATTCCGAGTTTGACCTAATTGTTCACTAACTTAGAGTCACTTTCTGGGCATGGTTTCTGCACGAAAAATGTGTCATTATATGTCTATTTTCTTCCCCAATTGGCCTCACACCAATTGGGATGGCAAAATTATAGTTTTGGTCCTTGAAATGGACCTAGGTCAGGCTATCCAGTAATGACCCCTCACCAATCCGAATTTCATTGCAATTCTAATCACTCCAACACGTCTCAATTGGTCCCAATTGACCATTTTAAACCTCACTTAGGTCAAAGTATATTAATTTACTAAATTCTCAAAATTTTCCCCTAAAACCCTAAGGGTCAAGAACCCTAATTTTACAATTTGTGCAACACATTCAAATTAAAGCTTATCAATTACTTCTACCTACTTAATCAAGCCTAATTACATGTTTAATTGAACTAAGCACCATCAATTCCACTTATCCCTAGCATGATCGAAATTCCCTAATGGTCCACCATACTTGATTTTATTTTATTTTTCAACAATTTCTAGTTTAACTCATGCACATAAACATAATTCTAAAGAGAAATTAAGTGTTTAATTACTAACCTTGAATGAAGCTTCTCCAACTTCTTACTTTCTCAATTTTTTTCCTCTTCTATCTTCTTTAATCTTCTTCTCAAGGTTCTATAACAACTTTTCTTTAAGAGAAGTAAGGGATTTAGGGTTAAATTTAGGGTTCAGAAAGCTTGAAATTAAGCTTTCATGGTGGAAATTTGAGAGAGAAATAAGAGAGAGAGAGAGCTACGGCTAGGGGTGGAAGAAGACCCAACAATTTTTCTTTTAATTTTTGTTATTTTATGTGTATTTATCTATTAAAATTGACTTGGTCAAAAATCTAATTAATTGAAATTTATTTACCCCATCATGCTTATGTCACTTTGGGTGATGTCATTATTCTTTTTTTTTTCTTTTCTTTTTCTATCCTTCATTAATTTAATTCTATATTTCAAAATTTTCATTTCTCAGATTTTATTGGACAGTTAAGTTATGAGTCACTTCTAGGGGTGTGTAGGAGGGGGGGCGTGAGGCGAAATATCATCAACTAGAATTATATAAAATGCACCAGGAAAGATGGTGGAGTCACAATAGTCTCACTTAAGTATCATCTCCTTAGACAATATTTTATAGACATGCACTTCATACAATCCTAATAGAATCAAACCACTAGTAAGTACCGTTTTCCCATAACACTACCACGGTACTAAGGATTTATGCCACGAATGCATAGATAGACAGGAGTCGTCACCCGAGTAATAATCGAGACATATTCAGTGTTTCTTTCGAGGGTCATGGATGGCAACTTAATCCTTGCAGAGTTTCTACAACCATCATTACCATAGCCTAATGTCTAGGTTCGGGATAGTGGGTACGTAAGGGGAAGGTGTTAGGCATCCCTTACGCCTGGTCTAACCTCATTAATTCGAGTGTCAGTCCTCTACTAATGTTTCTAGAAGTCTTGTTTATTATTCATTTATTAAACTTTATCCTAAAAATGCAATACTAATCCTAAATACGCAAGTAATTCATAAAAGGGTTGTTGTTTACAAACAATTTTCATGCACAAGTAATTCCTATCTATGGGGTTGCTAATTATTTAAATGATATTTATCAGATGACTAAAATTAATTTATTATTGAGAATTTAATTTACAAATAAATTCAATCTCAAATAACCCTAAGTTTCTATTTCACCTAATTAATTAATTTTTCACTAAGTTACCCTAAGGATAATTGAACTAGGTTAATTATGTATATGTGTAATTTATTCTAATATTACATAAGGCCCAAATAATCACAACTTAATAAAGATTTCTAACATGCAAATTTATTTTACAATTACCAAGTATTAAATTAAATTTATTTCACATGCCAATGTTAGTTTAATTTACAAACAAGATTAATTTTAATTTACAAAGTATTTATTTAAATTAATTACATGCAAACGTCAGTTAAATAAAAAACAAAGTTAATTTTAATTTACCAAATAAAAATCATATTATTACTATAATTTCATGCCAATGGTTATTCTAGGAATTTATGATTACTTACTTGTTAGTAATTGTAATAGCTATTGGGGCAAGCTACCCTTAAAAAAGGGTCTTCTCTTCTAGTATAGCAATGATATCCCTGGTTTACTCCCGTTTAGCTCCATGTAAGCTCCATGCGAATGCCCTCTTTGGTACTTACCTTAGGGCTACTTATCAATTTTGTTTGTAATAAAAAATAAAGAAATTAAAGAAAATAAAAAAATATTAATAATAATTTACATTGAATTCTAACTCTAGTCTCCTAAAGGGTTAAGATTCCTAATTAGTTACAGCTACCTAAGGGTCCACATCTTCTAACATATTCCAAACACTTCATAATACTTCTTGAATTAAAAAAGCACAGAAAAATAAACCAAATATCAATTGAAACCCAAGAAAATACAAGAACATGCTTAAATATATAATTTTCAAATTCTGGCAGATTGACGGTAGCAAGAAATTTGATTTTTGAAAAATAGTTAGACACACCTAAAAATCATGAAAAAATTACATAAGATAGCCAAAACATCATACAACATTATATAATTTATAAACCAAACAAAATCCTAGTCGAATGGTCTACACAAATAATAACTTTTTCTAGTAATAGAATTGCACTACTTTTTTGTAAAATTCATAACTCACCAACCATAACAGATATGAATGCAAAACTATTTGGAAAAGATTCACAAGACTCCAAACTTAATTTTAGACACTAAATTTACACAAAAATATTTAGAAACAAGAGAGATATGGACTCTACAAATCGGGTATCCTACAAATTAGATTTTACAGGAACCATAAATTCAAATAGCCATAACTTATAAAATATTAAAGCTTTTTTAGTGATTCTTGAGCCTAAAATTAATAGAATTTCGTGTAGAATATAAATATAAGTTTTTCATATTTTTTATAGATTCAGAAAATAACAATAAATAATAAAAATATGAGAGACAGAAAACGGAATATGTGCAGAGTTGTGTATCCTCTCAAATTAAACATGATTACATGATCTATATGAACATATAAAATAAATTAAAAACAAGGAACATAGTATTAAATATTACATCGCATAGATCTTGAAAAGAAAATGAAAGAACTAACCTTTAAGAAATATCGATAGAAAAAAAGAAGATCTAAAAGAATTTTGGTTATTCCTCTCTTTAATTCTTTTTTCCTTTTTTTTTTTTAATTTTTTTTTGTCTTCCCCTCCACCCCTCTTTTCCTTTTTTCCTCTTTTTTCAGTAGGGTATTTATCGGATTTTGGGAGATAGGTATGATAGGGTTTGGAGTCCTAGGGTGATAAAGTTCAGATAACTTAAACAACTAGGATTGCAGAATTTGGGTGAGACTGAGATATGGATGAGGTGTTTCAACCAATAGGAAGAGAGGGGAAGGGGAAGGCACCAATAGAGAGTGAGGAAGAGGTGTGGTAGGGTTTAAAGTCCTAGTATGATAGGGTTCAGATAACTTAAACAACTAGGATTGAGGAATTTGGGTGAGACTGAGATATGGGTAAGGTGTTCCAACCAATAAGAAGAGAAGGATAGGGAGTGGCATCAATAGGGAATAAGGAAGAGAGTGGGGCCAAAGAGGGAGAGAGAGAGTTTGTATGGGAGAGGGATAGAGAAAAAAAAATATATTTTTTTTATTTTAATTTTCAAAAAATAAATTAAATGGGTCATATTTAAAATTCTTGACTACGCTTTCTTAGGCCCATGGGGCCTAATTAAACTTAATTAGGTACATTTAAAAACTACCCATATTAAATTTAAGCAAAACAAATTTTATTTAAATTTAATTAAATTCATTTCCTAAAAAAACATATTATTATTTATTTTTTTTCAAGATCATGCCACAGAATTAATAATTCAGCTCCATGCCTCCAATTACATCTTACAGTCATATAATTTTTCATCATTGGGTTTCCTATAGCATCAATGCACATACTCATCACAAAATAAGGGTTTAAAGGGTGAGTTGACCAATTTGCCCCTCGCTGGTCTGATCCGGTTTGTCAATAATTTAGTGTTTCTTTTGGAACCCTGATCTAATTATTTGATCTGGTTCTCTACCTTTTTTTTGTGATTTTTACATTTCTCCTAGCCTTGCAATTTTTCTTAGGCCTGCGGTCTCATAGTCCCCCGTACGAAAACGGGTTATAATTGACCTCGCAGTCACTTCCTGGTGCAGTCACTTCCCGGTGCGGTCACCCATCGCTGTGACCCCCTGCTTATTTAACCTTTTATGTTATATTTTTCTGATCTGTATTTAACATTCTGGTAATTATTATTAATTTTTGTTCAGAATTTTTCTAGGTGACTTAAACATGATTCTAATTCTCTTAATTGCCCGGACCGACACCGGTCACCGGAACAATGATTTGCATAGGGCTATGCATATAAGGGTGTTGCAATTCTTCCCCCCCCCCCCCCCCCTTAAAAAAAATTTTGACCTCAAAATTTTGCCCACTGTCAGTCCTTAATTATCCGTATGTGTTGTTTTCTCATGTCTCTCTCACATTTCATGTAGCCTCATAATCTGAATGATGGTCCGTAGCATTTTAGCCAATAATATTTACATATCGATTGCTCACCTCGTGTGTCAAGTTCCTTATGAGCTTCTATCATAAGTTAAATTTGAATTCATTTGAATTCTAGAGGTAAGTAAATCTGTGTGCTGACAGATCCACTCTTTCTAGGACCTCATATAATCCTATGATGTGAGAACTAGTTTTTTTTTTTTCTCTTATAATCTTCTTTTCTTTGAGTCTATGTAAGACTTCTAACTATCTACTACAACGTTTAATTTGTGTGTATAACACTAATCTTCTCTTACTATTGTTCTACTTAATATTTCGATTCATATTTCTTTATTGAATGACCATTATGGTCATATTCGAATTACTTATCTAGTTATCGGCCATAGATTCATAACTGTTATCTTACTAACTTTATTTCGAATCTAGGTTTATGTGCCATTTTATACCATCTTATTTGCTTTTGTTTAACTCATTTCTTATTTTTCTATTTGTTTCTTTTTCCATTCCACAACTTAACTTTAATTATTTTATTCCTCAATCTTATCTTCTTTCTTAACTTGACTGTCGAGTCATGATTTAGCACCTCTTATCATCCCTAATAAATTCGCTATACTTCGATATTACTCTGATTTGGTCCTCTAACCATTCTAATCAACACTCTTACTAATATTCATAACATTTCTTGTTTCATTTAAATCAACTATTTAAATTTTTATTTTCACCTTTCTTTTATCTATCGATATTTTATAGCTTATTATATATTTTTTTTTTCACTCTCCTATTCTCAATCAGAGGAACAAAAATTTTCTTTGTGCTTTGCTGTTATACTATTATAATACTGTTTTTCGCAAAACTTTAGGTGAAAAATCTATAACAATACCAAAATAATTATAAATCCTATATCCGAGACCGAATGACCTTGCACTATCAATGTTATATTTAATTTATTACTATACCGAAATCTTTAGTCTTATAGCAATTCCTGACGTATCATAGTTCGGGTTAGATAACTGAGTCAATGACTCTAGCTATCTTATAACTATAACCTTTAGATATTATAACTTTAGAGTTTTAAATCCCAGATTAGGATTTTTAAACTCATTTCCAATAATAAAATTCTGTCTTGGCATTATTGTACCAAAATAGATGCCGTGGCAACTATTCTCATCTTGGTGTACTATTGGATAGTACATAGCTCTACACAATAATCTCAAGTCAGTACTGTAATCTGCAACTTACAGTATAAACATTAAGAACATAGCATAGTTACTACGATACATTCCAATGGATCAAACTTTCCTACATTTTATTCTTTTCGAATTCACTAATATTCAAAACTTATTCTGATTACCATATCTATTGACAATTACTAGCAGTAACATCTTTGCCCCCATCTAGAGCAATTCTATAACTGTAACTTACTTTTAGGTCCTCTTGCTTTACATTAAATAGGCTAACTAATTAGCTTTATAAATTCTTATGTGCTAGCAAATACTTTTCGCCGACAAACTCTTCCAAAACTAATTTCAATTACACTTATTACCATAATCCTTATCTTAAAGGACTAATCACTGATGCATCAAAATTTTTTCCCATGTAAAGGAATAGAAACAGAACATATAATTCTAACACTAACATACAAATAAGTAGTGCTAGGATCAAATAATAACTAATTGTTTCCTCTAAAAATTAAAAAATTACCAGCAGCTATATCCGAAGTTTTTGTTCTTTCTCCTTAGCGCATAGTGGACGCTCTGACTTGTGTGCTACTATATTCGGGTTGATTCACTGTGTTATGGTTGTGAGGAGTACCAACTCTATTTCTATCTCAGCCCTGACCAACTGTCTATGAACTTCGGAGAGCAGGTCGATGTGCTCTAGTATAATCTCTAGCAAAATGTCCAAGCTTTTCACAATTGTAGTAGGCTCTAATGGCTTTACCACAAATACCCCCATGTAGTTTGCAACGAGAGTTGCAAATGCGAGGAGGATATGAACTTCTAGTTGTTCGACGACTGGACCTTAATGGCTTCTGTTCTGATGATCTGCCTCTGTCATATTCCTGAGCTCGGTGTTCCTCAAATTTTTTTCTCTTCCCTAAATTACTATTCAAGCTCTGACCCATAAGTTTCTCCCTCTTATCTATTTTCATGTTGCCCTTGTGGGGGTTGGGTCTGTACTTAGGCTTGAGCTGATAGACTATCAGCCATTTATTGAAAGAAAGTGGCCATTTACTGGGCCATTTGTGCAGTAATTTGTACCGGTGGAACTGGTACAGTCGGGCCTTCAACACTCTGAGAAGCTGAGGCCTCCCCTTGTGCCTCAACTGTAATTGGTTGTTCTACTGTTTTATCTCTCTTTTCCATTTCTATTCACAAAATCTTCTTTACCCGGGACAACCTACACAAGGAGATTTCTCTCTATTAGTTCATATTTATGATGTAAATACATTATATGTATCAAACATTTGAGCAGTTGTATTTACCGACAAAATATCTCAAATTCACAGTTTAAAATTTACTTTAAAACCATTTTCCTGATACCACTAAACATGTCACACCCTACTCCTCCGTAAGGCATAATATGATCCTGTAGTACACATAATAAATTACCATACTTCGCCTACCGGTAACCCATTAAATATATTATAAGAGATTTTAAAATAATTTCCGTTCAGTTTTAAGTTGGTGGGTAATTTTTATGAAGTATTAAAAACCTTTAATTGACACTAAGTCATAAATCAAATTCTCGATTAAAATCTAGAGTTATAAAAAATTTTTCAAATTTCAGTAGAATGCTGGCTGTATTTTGAGAAAACAGTTTTTCAACCCTGAAAGGAAAAACACTTCCAATATGTTTTCTCAACCACAACTCCAATACAAATCATTT
Source organism: Hevea brasiliensis (assembly GCF_030052815.1). Taxonomy (NCBI): domain Eukaryota; kingdom Viridiplantae; phylum Streptophyta; class Magnoliopsida; order Malpighiales; family Euphorbiaceae; genus Hevea; species Hevea brasiliensis. The sequence goes on along the minus strand of NC_079508.1, from coordinate 35,711,444 downwards.
TCATATCCCAATTCAACACAATCAACTCAATTCAATTTCAATCCATACATGAGTTTCAAAACTCAAGAGGAAATTTGAATATCATACTCATTAGGGTAATAAAATTAATGTTACAAAAATATACAAGTAAAGAAATTCTCAAATTAAGATTACAATAATTTGATTTCATTACATACCAAAATAATATTACAAGAGTTTTTGTATAACTGCTCAAATAATTTATATACATATAATTACATGCATACATCAAAATCTAATATATAAGGGTATACCTCTAATATATCCAAAGCTAATCCCAATGAGTCTTTAAGGCAGAGCTACTGGAAATCTCTCTCAACTGCTTTATCTTTACTTTCACCTGTGACAGCATACAAAGCTATCGCTGAGTGGTGAACTTAGTGGTGCACAACTATAATTTAAAATATAATATATAATACATTGCCAAAATTTTAGCAAAGAACAAAATTTTAGCAAAGAATTTGTAAATCTTGAAATTCAATCAAAATTCCAAAAATTAAAATATTCGTTGCCAATAAAATAAATCATTTATTAAAATGACTCTACTAAAAAATTTTAATTTATCAAATTATAACTGAACATTTAAAGTAATTCTAGTAATTTATGAAAACAAATCTTAATTTCAATAAAATCAATTATGCATAAATCTCATTTGAAATCACAATTATTACTATTCAAAACCCATTCTTTATCTCACTAACTATACAAGACTAATCCGTAAGGGCCATCTTCGCTTAGATTCTAACTCCCTATGGTCCGGGAGAACAAATCAGGATTCTAACTCCTTATGGTCGGGGAGGTCGAATTATCATGCACAGTACACACCACAATAATGCAACTTTCGAAAGGGCCAATGAAAAACTTATATCTAACCTCTAATAAAAGGAGAATCTAAGCCTGTGCACGAACCATGGTAATCAAAACAAAGCTAACTCCATTGTCTCTTCAACAAATGAGAGAGACGGGTAATAACCTAGTCAAACATCTATAGTGAGATATAAAATAATATAATGAATCTCTTTGTCCTTTTTGTGAGCATAAATCACAACACAATTCAATTCAATGTCAATTTCAATATCCAATAATTTTTATGCTCATCACAATTCAAAATATATTTTATCACAATTTTTTCAAAATTAATTTATTCAATCCACAATAATGCTCAATAATTGTTGAAATATCATTTCACAAAGCTAAATTCATGCATACTATAACAATTTCAATAATCATTGAAATAAATTCAATACTTGATAAACATAATACATGAGAAAAATAACGTCATTTAATCATATGAAATATTCAGAATAAAATCAATTAAAAACTAGTTGTGCGCAAACCTCTTTGTGGACTAGTTTACTCCAATTTTTGGTTTTTTCTCAAAGATCCCTTTCCAGTCTCTTTTTCAATTGAAACACATAGTTTATAGTGTTTAAGTACCATATCTCAGAATTAATCTATTAATTTATTTCATGCCAATTTAATTGTAGCCTTAAATTTGCTTAAAATGGTATCCTTTAAATTTTGCATTTTGGGTCACTATTCATTATACTATTCAAGTCAAAATGTTGACTTTTTCCTACTAAATAGGTTTATTAATTCTAATTACACCTATATACCACATTTTGGGTGTCAATTTTGTCGGCATTGATTGCCAATTCAATTTCCAATTTCCCTATGTGCAAATCCAAAATTTCAGTTTTGGTTCACTATTTTTTACTATTCCATTGGTTTGGTTACTGTGATAATTTGGCTAAGTGTTCTTCATCAAAATTGTTCCTTATTGTCTTAGATTTAATTCCTTTTTTGAATCACTCCATTTGGAGTTTCGTAGCCCAAGTTATACATATTTTTCTAGGACTGGCCGGGTTAGTCCAAACCCAGAAATTCTGGACAATTTCTGGTTCTGGCAGTTTTGGTGACTCAACTTTGGATGGCAATTCAACTTGGTTATGGGCAGAATTTGGGTTGGTCTTCTTCATAAAAGTTGTAGTACTATGTCATATCTTTCCAATGCCCCAAAAATCAGGTCATTTGGACTTCCTAGACTATGTTATGGCTAAATAAATAAACACTATTTATTTGATCATTTTTGTACAGTGGCAGTGTGCCAATTCCGGGTTTGACCTAATTGTTCACTAACTTAGAGTCACTTTTTGGGCATGGTTTCCACATGAAAAATGAGTCATTATGTGTCTATTTTCATCCCTAATTGTCCTCACACCAATTGGGGTGGCAAAATTACAGTTTTGGTCCCTAAAAGGGACCTAGGTCAGGTTGTCCAATAATGACCCCTCACTAATCTGAATTTCATTGCAATTCTAATTACTCCAACACATCTCAATTGGTCTCAATTGACCATTTTGAATCTCACTTAGGTCAAAGTACATTAATTTTCTAAATTCTCAAATTTTCCCCTCAAAACTCTAAGAGTCAAGAACCCTAATTTTACAATTTATGTAACACATTCAAATTAAAGCTTATCAATTACTTCTACCTGCTTAATCAAGCCTACTTATATGTTTAATTGAACTAAGCACCATCAATTTCACTTATCCCTAGCATGACCAAAATTCCCTAATGGTCCACCATACTTGATTTTATTTGATTTTTCTACAATTTCTAGCTTAACTCATGCTCATAAGCATAATTCTAAAGAGAAATTAAGTGGTTAATTACTAACCTTGAATGAAGCTTCTCCAACTTCTTACTTTCTTAATTTTTTTCCTCTTCTATCTTCTTCAATCTTCTTCTCAAGGTTCAATAACAACTTTTCTTTAAGAGAAGTAAGGGATTTAGGGTTTAGAAAGCTTGAAATTAAGCATTCATGGTAGAAATTTGAGAGAGAAATAAGCGAGAGAGAGAGCTACGGCTAGGGGTGGAAGAAGACCCAACAATTTTTCTTTTAATTTTTGTTATTTTATGTGTATTTATCTATTAAAATTGACTTGGTAAAAAATCTAATTAATTGAAATTTATTTACCCCATCATGCTTATGTCACTTTGGGTGATGTCATTATTCTCTTTTTTTTTCGTTTCTTTTTCTATCCTTCATTAATTTAATTCTATATTTCAAAATTTTCATTTTTCAGATTTTATTGGACAGTTAAGTCATAAGTCTTCTCTAGGAGTTTCCCACAGCCATATAATTTGCTACAGTCATATAATTTTTCGGATTGGTGACGGGTCATGCTTAAGTCATAAGTTGCTACAATCATATAATTTTTCATCATCGGGTTTCCCACAGTCTCAATGTACATACTCATCACAAAATAAGGGTCTACAGGGTGAATTGACCAATCTATCCCTCGCCAGTCTGATCCGGTTTGCCAATAATTCAGTGTTTTCTTCCGGAACCCTGATCTAATTATTTGATCTGGTTCTCTACCTTTTTTTTGTGATTTTCACATTTCCCCTAGCTTTGCAATTTTTCTTAGGCCTGCGGTGTCACAGTGCCCCGTACGAAAACAGGGTTATAACTGACCTCGCAGTCACTTCTTGGTGCGGTCACCCATCGCTGTGACCCCCGACTCATTTAACCTTTTATGTTCTATTTTTCTGATATGTATTTAACATTTTGGTAATCATTATTAATTTTTGTTCAGGATTTTTCTAGGTGACTTAAACATGATTCTAATCATCTTAATTGCCGGGACCGACACTGATCATCAAAACAGTTATTTGCACAGGGTTATGCATATAGGGGTGTTACAGCTGTTGATTATTTTGTCCCTTAAATGCTAACGGCAGCATACCACAGATCCTTACACACACACACACACACACACATATATATATATATATATATATAACTTCAAACCTTTTGTAATAAAATGCGTAAACTATAGAATACTAAATGTATTTTTTTTCTTAATATCAATGTAGGCCAAACGTATATGGATAAGATAATGACTCATCATAATATCACAAAAAGAAAGAGCAAGATATATGATAATATCAATGTAGGCCAAAATGTATATGCACAAGATAATGACTCATCATAATATTATAAAAAAGAAATAAGAAAATTAATGTCGAAATATATTTGCACAACAATTAATGCTCCTCAACCTGTTGAAACCTAAATTCCCAAGAATTTAATTTAATTAATTTTTTTAACAATTTTATAATTAAAAATTTTATATTTGAAAGAATTTATTTTTTTAATTTTAAAAATTCATATAAAAAATAAACAATAAAAAATAATATTAAAAAAATTATGTAACACTTTTTTCAAATTATTTTTGCCTAAAAAAATGCATTATAATCTAAATAAATGAGAAATGAATTAATATTATTTGTGAGTAAAAAAAATAAATTTTTATTTGAATTAAATAATTTAAAGTGAAAATTTATTAATAATATATACTTTTATAATATAGTTATAATTTAGTTTAATTTGATAAATTTGAAAAGAAAATTATATGAATACCAATTTAAAATATTTTGTAAAAAGATTTTATTCAAGGCTTATTTGTATCTATTTCAAATAGATACAAATCTGAAAAATATTAGAAAAAAAATAAAAAGTTAAAAAAAAGAGAGAAAAAATTATTACCGATGAAAATACTTACGAATAGCAATTAAAAAGAAAATCAAAAGGAGAAAAAAAAAATTGGAGGAGAAGGCCTCTTAGATTCAATTTCAATCATTGCATAAAATATTTCACTATCTCTAAGCTACAAAAATGTAAAATAAAATTTCTAATTTTTAAAAGTTCTGCTAAATTATTTATATATTTTTTAATTTTAATAGTGCTGTTAAATTATTTAAAATTATAATTTTTAATAGTGCCATTGAATTATTTTATGCATCATAAAGTAATTCCAATGAATAATTTTAATTTCCTTTTCGAAACTAGAAGAACAAGATAAAATCAATGTAGGCCAAAACGTATTTCAACAAGATAGTGACTCAACATAATATCACCAACAAAGGAAAAGGAAAACTAAGGTCGAAATATATTTATACAACAATTAATGCTATTATGTTCGGAACAAATGGAAATGAATTAATTTTTTTTATATATAAAATATATAAAGATTTGATAAATTAAACTAAAACATTATATGTGTAGAAATTGATAGAATTATATTATAAATAAAAAATTCGATTTGGGTATAAAAATAACTATATAATTTGTGAAAATTTTTTTTGGAGATCCCTAAAAAATTGAACTAAAGCATAGAAAAAAAAATAAATTCCAAAATCGTGTATTATAGTGGTGTGCAAAAATATCAAAGTCAGCTAATATGTCGAATATCTCTATCTAAATACAAAAATTACAAAAATAAGGAAAATAGCAAAACTTCATGGAAAATTATGAAAAATTACTAAGAGGTAGCTAAAATGCTAGTCTAAAACATAGAAAAAGGAAATCACACAAATCTCATACAAATTAGTCTAAAATTAAATTGTGAATTACTATTCATGTAATCGAGGCAGAACTGACAACCAAACTTGCAAAACTTATTTCTAATTTTCAACCATAAATTTCATGAATCTAAAAATATGGGCATTTAGATAACACTTTAAGCTATTACCAGAAAAAAAAAATGAAAGAAAACAAATGAGATTTAACATCAAAATTGATTTTACAAAATCAGGTATGTGCATTGCATGTTACAGAAAAGATTAATACTTCAAAAAATCATTTTAAAAAAAATTAACAGATTGGGTTATCCTAAAAGCTATTCCACATGGAAACTAGCTTTCCTCACTAAGTAACAATGCGTAGATATCATCATAGCTAATAGAGGTGTTACGGGCTTAAATAGCCTAGTGAATGCGCTATAAGTTGACCCTAAGCCATCAAGAATATCATTGATCAAAGCATCCTCATCAACTGGTGTTTGTAGTTGATCCAAAATTATTTTTGCTTTCTTCATATAAGTGTTGATAGAATCAGTGCCTTTGCTAAAATGTAAAGAGTTATTTTCGTAACTGCTATATTTACGTCCGTGATCCAGAGGCAAAAATATTTGCTAATTTATTCCAAGCTTCATGTGTTTTAATCCAATGATCTGAGGCAACTGAGGTTCAGATATTGAGCAAAAGAACCGGCTCAATACAATCTGATCATTACAAAACCAAGTCAGATAGGTTGGATTGGGAACATTGTCATCTAGCGTTTAAGGCGGGATAGAAGGAGATTGACGTGACCTGCCAAATTGTACCCATGAAGAAGAGGAAGAATCTGAGCATGCCATAATAAGTAGTTTTTTGCGGTAAGTTTGACGGTCATAAATTGAGTTGCATTACTTAGCAGGGAGGTAGAGACTTGAGAACCAGAACTTGAAACTAAAGCTTGTTCAGTCACCATATCTAATCAGTGGCAGTGATGCGGATAATGGCTCTGATATCATATAAAATTATATTAATATGATTACACACTTATCAGATGTAGAGAAACTATTAGGTGCACCAGATGTACATACACCATCTCTCACAATCATATATGACTCACTCTCTATATTATAGAAATAGAAATAGAAATGACCCACTTTTCTGTGAAAGAGAGAGCACTATTTTTTTTTTAGTGCTCCCGGTGTATCTAATAATTAGCCTTCGATGTATTGTTGTACACAAATATATAGGTTAAAAGAGATAAGGATAGATACATAGATACATGGAGGGCTATCCTTAGCCATTAGTGATAAGTAGTTACACGTTTGTTACATTGGACAAATAATCCTCATCAGAAACAACCCAAAAAATCAAATGAAAAGGTTAAATCAAGCAAACTAAATGCTGAAAATTGTAAAATGTCAAATGTTGTGCAAGAAATTGGTTCAGTGTTTGAATTGATACTAACGTTAACTGGAACCTTAACTGGTGGGATTTCTCTGATATGACACCGAAGACCTACTTACCTTGTGTAGATCTTGCAGTCTTGACTGAGACTTCATTCTACATTCCAACTCGCTTTTCCAGAACTTATGGAGTTTTTCAAACTGTCCCTCAGATGACTGTGATTTCAATGTGGGCAAGCTGATCCCTAAGTTCCAGTAGAAAGTTAAGGACACCTAGAAGAAAAGTATTATCTAACATCAAATTACCAAATCACTTAATGCAACTTCTAGTGACACATACAAAGATTTGGTGGCTTTATTACGTAGGATGCAAGATAATAGTAGTAGTAGTATGATTAATAAGAGGCAAAGAGTGTAAGTCCTCTTTCTTATTTATTTAATGTTATCCCTTTGGAATAAGTGTAATCACATTAAAAATCAGATAAAATACTATCTTTATTAATGCAAATTAACTTTATTTTTATTAATTTAAGCACATCATTTCTCTTTTTCAGATTACAACTTTATTACTCACTAACTTTTCCAAGTTAGATAGAACATGTAACTTGTCAAATGATCCTTTTGGGTTCTCCACTCAAATTTTCTCTTATTTACTTGTTGCCTAAACCGCTCTTTCTAGTTTTCAGCCCAACATTATTATTATTATTATTATTATTATTATTATTATTATTATTATTATTATTATTATTATTATTTATTCATTTTGTTTTTCTTTTGGCTCTATCTTTTGCCTAGGCCACCTTTTTTAGGTTTTTAGCTTGCAAGTCCATCTCTCATATAAAATATTTCTTTAGCCTATCCATATTTACTTGCTTTTGAAATTCATTCCCATTCACATCCGATAATCTTACAGCTTCTCCAAGTAAGATTTTCTTCACTATATAGAGGCCATCCTAATTAGGCTTGAATTTTCCTCTTAGGTAAGAAGAAACAAATCATGCTTGTTTGAGCTCTATGTCACCTACTTTGATCTTCTTGGGCCTCACCCTCTTATTGAAGGTTCGAGCTATCATTCTCTAATAAGCTTGCATGTGGCATAAAGCCCTTATTCTCTTTTCATCAATCAAACCCAACTCTTTGTAACTTTTACGAGCCCATTCACTTTTAGGAATCTTAGCTTCTAATTCCACTCTTATTAACTAAACTTCTAGCTCAATAGGAAGAGCTGCTTCAGTCCCATAAACCAAAGAAAATGGTGTTGCCCCTATAGATGTTCTAGTACTGGTTTGATATCCCCATAAGGCATCAGGTAGCTTCTTAGGCCAATCCACGTAAGTCTGGACCATTTTCCTTAAGATGGTCTTCATGTTCTTATTAGTTGCTTTTACTGCTCCATTTGTCTATGGTTGATAAGATGATGACTTGTGATGTTGAATCTTTTATTCCTTAATTAGATCTTGGAACTCTCCTTTCAACTATGATCCATTGCCTGACATTATCTCATGTGGTATCTTAAACTGACATATTACATTGTCCCTAACAAACTCAAACATTTGCTTAACACCCATTATTTTTTGAAAGACTTAACTTCTACACATTTGTTGAAGTAATCAATTACCACCACAATGAACCTATGTCCTTTTGAAGCTATTTGTAACATCCACAAGTTCATATTGTAGGAATTCTTATCATGTATGGGAATATTGGTAAGAACCTAGGGTTTCGGGAATGAGTGGCACATGTGATAAG